>NC_136261.1:14027235-14627235 GCF_964187855.1 Myxine glutinosa | reverse complement strand
CCAAGACAAACTTATAGTTCGGGGGGCCCGAGGCAGACCCCGAGTTTTTCCTCCGGGCCTACTTGCGCGTTTTGCAAAAAACCTGGACACTTGATGTCCAGTTGTTACCTCATGAAAAGGGACAACCCAGAGCGGAGTCCGACTATTACAACTCCGAATGCGATGGCTAGCGTAAGAAATCGCCATCAAGAGGGTTACCAACCATTTATTTCCGAGGGGTTTGTGTCACTGGATGGAGCCTCGACTAACCGGAGACCGGTTAGGATATTGAGAGACACAGGGGCCCATCAATCTTTAATGCTTGAAGGCATTTTGCCATGGTCCGAGGAGACGGCAACGGGGGATAGTGTTCGTTTACAGGGGATCGGGGGCGGTGTTAGTGCTCCCCTTCAGGTCATCCAGTTGGAGTCCGATTTGGTGTCAGGACCGGTCACCGTCGGTTTACAAGCCACGTTTCCTGTAGAGGGTGTATCTGTGGTTCTCGGGAATGATTTGGCCGGGGGTCAAGTTTATGGTAACCTGAGGGTTGATAAAGAGCCCAGCAGGGAAAATAACACCACACCAGCTCGGGATGGTGACAAAAGTGCCAAGTTATTTGTAGGGGGACTGAACTTCAAAACAGAGGAAGAAGTTCTGACCTCTGTCTTCAACAGATATGGGCCGCTGGTGGAAGTGCGGTTGGTAAGAGACTGGGAAACGCAACAGTCAAGAGGGTTCGGCTTTGTCACGTTTGCCAGCACAAAAGACGCCAGAGAGGCAGAGAAGAATTGGAATGGCAAGGATTTGGAGGGTCGGACCATAACAGTAGGGAAGGCATTTCGTAGGCGTCGAGAGGTCTACAGGAGAGGACAACTGGGCGGTAGTTTTGGTGGTGGCCGCAGTCAATATTATTATGGAGGCTCCCTGAGTTACGGCCGCTCCCGAAGGAAGAATGGGCAAAGTAGTGGCCGAGAAGAAGACCGGTATTCAGGGGACTACAGGGACCAGTGGTCCCACCCTAATTATTAGGGACGTTCTGAGAAGTTGAAGCACTGAAGGCGGCGGAGCCGCCGAGCCAAGATTCCTACACGAATTAACCGTGAACGCCGTTCCTAAAGGCGTCCATGTAGTGAACTTTCCTGCACGGACTAACCGTGAACTCCACGTTCCTCAAGGCGCCCATGTAGAGAACTTTCCTGCACGGACTAACCGTGAACTCCACGTTCCTCAAGGCGCCCATGTAGAGAACTTTCCTGCACGGACTAACCGTGAACTCCGCGTTCCTAAAGGCATCCATGTAGTGAATACTCGGCTTGGCCTCCCGGAAAAGTGCTATCGAGTGGCTTAACTGGCTTTATTTTTAAGTGATAACTGTGCCCGGGGGGAACTGATAATGTGGGGGGGTTGAGTGATCTGGTTTGTTTCTCCAAATTGGCCGGCAAAGAAAGTTTTCGCTGGGTTCAAACTTTCTTTCTTGAAGGGGGGGAGTGTTACATATTTAGGTGAATGTATGTAAATTACCATTCAGGTTGCTTATCCGTGTGTATTATATTAAGGGTTGTTGTGATGGGAGGGTCAGGAGCCCTTCGGAACCAGTGGCCGGAAACGGAAGTGGCCGGAAACGGAAGGAGAAAAGACACGAGGAGAGAAAAGGACGGTGCTTCTTCTTCCTCGCCCCGCGACGACGAGAAGGTGGAATCGACCTTACGCTGCGCGGAAAACGCGCCGTTGCGAAACGTCTGGCGAGAGGAGTTACCTGGGCGGTAAATACCTTTTGACACGTCCAGTCACCGTGAGTTCGTGCACGAAACCAAGCGTCCGGGACAGTTTGCCCCGTCTACAAAGACGCGTACGGGTCCGCACGTTGGGCCTCGCTCGCGTCGGAAGCCGCGCTGGGTTTTGCCCCGTCTACAAAGACGCGTACGGGTCCGCACGTTGGGCCTCGCTCGCGTCGGAAGCCGCGCTGGGTTTGCCCCGTGGCTTGGCAAGGAGGTGCGCTGCAGCCGCGGCCCCAGTCCGAGACGGCACGTTTAGAGCACGTCCGCCCGGGGCTCGTTCAACCGCCCGTGTGCGGAGAGGAGAGACATTGACCACGGAGGGAGTCAGGAGTGGGGCTCACGTGAGGAATGTATAAGATTAAGATGGCCATCTTAGAGTTTGTGTAGATGAGTTCACATGGTTGTAATATTGATTGTGCATTGTTGATGGTTGTTGATTGCTCAGTGAATATATTATTGATTATTCCGGATCCTTGGTGTGGGGTTTCTTCTTGACCGGAATTCATATTGATTGCGTTACGAAAGCGTATAAACCATATATCTTTCTGGCGGGGTCCCTCCCACGGTCCGGGGGTCACCAAGACCAGGTAGTTACCGGGAGGACCACGTAACAGGGGGTAGAAGAAATCAAGGTTTTGGATGGGGGAAGATAAGAGATGGTGGTGAACAGCTGTTTTAAAGACCTGGAGGGACAAGTGGGATTGAAGAGAGTGAGGGAGTTTGTTCCAGAGGTGGGAGTAAAGAGGCATGAAGGAGTGAAGGTGAGAGGAGAGTCTTGATTTTGGCAGTTTAACCATAAGAGGGTTGCAGGCAGATCATGTGCGACCTGTAGGAATATTTGGGGGACAGAGCCCAGAGAGAGCTGGGGGGGCAAGGCCGTATAGCAGTCGGTGGAAGACAGAAAGACCACCGACCTGCCTGCGGTGAGTGAGTGAAAGGTCCTCAGAGTTAGATTTGTATACTGAATCAAGGCTCGTGAAAGAGCTAACATTTACTTCACAAACAAATCAACCAGACAAACAAAATATATAAAAAGAGGGAGCGGAAGACAAGATGGGGAGAGAAGGGGAAGCACACAAACACAACATTTGAGAGCAGGGAGATGTGTGGGAGGGAGAGGGCTTGGGGGGAGGAGGCGTGGGAAGCGGGGGGGGGGGGTGGGAGAAGTATAAAACACAAGGACACCAAGGACTTCCAGGACAGAAGTTGGTATTTCAAAAAAGTGGATTTGGGGTGAAATTAGCGGGGGTAGAAAAGATCAAGGTTTTGGATGGGGGAAGATAGGAGATGGTGGTGAACAGCTGTTTTAAAGACCTGGAGGGTGGAGTGGGATTGAAAAGAGTGAGGGAGTTTGTTCCAGAGGTGGGAGAAAAGAGGAATGAAGGAGTGAAGGTGAGCAGAGAGTCTTGATTTTGGCAGTTTAACCATAAGAGGGTTGCAGGCAGATCTTGTGCGACCTGTAGGAATATTTGGGGACAGAGCCCAGAGAGAGTTGGGGGGGGGGGGGCAAAGCCAGAAAGGAGTCGGTAGAAGACGGAAAGACCACAAACCTGCCTGCGGTGATTGAGTGAAAGGCCCTTTGAGTTAGCTTCATCGAGGGAGATTTCAATGATTCTGAACGCTTTGGTTTCAACAGCGTGAAGACGAGCGAGGTGTGAGGCAGGAGCACCAGCCCAGAGGGGAGAGCAGTACTCCATTGAGCTGCGGATGAAAGCCTTGTATGTGGAGGAGCTCAGGTGTGCCAAGGAAGGACTTAGCACGACGGAGGATGCCCAGTCGGCGACTGGCTTTGGAGGCCAGATTTGAAATGTGGTTTTCCCAGGAAAGATCATGGCAGATAGTGAGACCCAAAAGCTTGAGTGACAGAACTTCTTGGAGAGGATTATTCAGAAAGTGGATGGGAGGGTTGTCCAGTCGGTCTTTTCGGAGAGACATCGTAAGAGTGTGAGATTTGTCAGGATTGAAAGACATGTTCCACTTGTTTGCCAAGTCTGTGATTTTGTCCAGGTCTTCAGAGAGTGAGGAGGCTGCAGCCTGCCAATCTGAGGGATGAGGAATGGAGCGGCAGAGAGTGTGGAGTCATCAGCAAAGAGATAGAGAGGATTTTCAAGAGTCAGAGAGACCATTTATGAAGACCAGAAAAAGCACAGGGCCCAGGACACTGCCTTGGGGAACCCCAGCCTGAACAGGAAGGGGAGATGAGAGAAACCCATTCAGGGTCACACGTTGACTACGAGCAGAGAGTAAGTCCGCAAGCCATGAGTGGAGATTTCTATGGATACCATAGGAGTATAGTTTGGTGAGCAGACCTGGGTGCCAGACCGTATCGAAGGCACATGATATGTCAAGGGAGACAGCTCTAATTTCCTGCTTGACAATGAGGACATCCATCCATTGTTGAGACAGCAGAAGCAGCATGTCCAGAGTAGAGTGACGTGGTCTGAAAGCAAATTGATGATCAGAGATCAAGCATTGGAGAAGAAGAAGGATTTGATACTGGAAGCAATGATGGATTCCATGACTTTGCTGATAAACGGGAGAAGGCTGATTGGTCTGTCATTGCAAGGATCTGTTTTTGCACCTTTTTGTGTAAAGCAGTAATAATGGCTGATTTCCAAGCTGATTGCAGCTGACCTTGAGCAAAAGAGAGTGTGAAGAGAACAGACATTTGTGAAAGAGTGGCAGAGCAGTGTGAAAGAGCAGTGTGAAACAGTGTGAACAGTGTGAAAGAGTGGCAGAGCAGGATTTTCGGACCCGTGGGCTGATGCTGTCTGTTGCAGTTGCAGAATCAGATTCGAGGATTGACAGAAACTTCTCCACCTTGTCAGGAGAGAAGGACACAGAGTCCAGGAGCAGCTGGGTATAACTGGGTACGGTGGGTACAGAGAGGGACGGGTTTGCGACACAAGATTTTGAAGCAAACACAAAGTTGAGGCATTCAGCTTTTCAAGTGCGGAGTCAGCTGCGAAGCCGTTTGAGGTAAGGGAGGGGATGGAGGGGGAACAAACACCAGAAACAGATTTGACCAGATGCCACCAGGGTTTGGAAGAGGCATTTGGAAGAAGAGGGAAGAAGATTTTTTCTTTAATGATTTGTTGCTTGTTCTAATGCGTGTTTCCAAATCCTGTTACAAGCCCCTTTGCGTTTCATTTGGAAAGCTTTCTGATTGATCATGCACATGCAATGTCCATAAAAAAATGTATAAACTTCACATTGCATTTTATCCATGTTGGTTGGTTTTATATGTTGATACTCTAAGTATCACAAATTCAAATAGTTCCGATTAGTTGTGTGATTGCATGAATTTGTAGCAATTTAAGACAAGCTCCTTTTGTGGTTTGTTCTGAATGATATAATATACATATTCGTTAATCTATAGTTAAGTTACATATGCAAGGAAATGAGAAAATAATGTTGGATTTCAAATGAAGTTTGCAATTTCAGTCAGTGGAAAACTGTAACGAACATGCACACAAGGATTTGCTTTAAAAATTGCAGCAAAGATACAACTCACCTTTGCCAATGCCCATATATCAGTTTCCAGTGACGTCATGCTGCCGGGCATATTAAGGGGGTAGCGTACAAAAAGGCGTACTTTAATTGTTTGCAACTACAAAGCCCTTCAGCATGAAGATACAAGCGCGCATTAAAGTATTGTTATGTCGGTGGGGTAAAGGAATATCTAGAGTCAGGTAGATCTGTATAGGTAGGTATTCGACTGTCGCGATAGGGAATCAACCTTGTAATAAGTTCTGTGTTTTTTGGGCGGTTTGTCAGGATAAGAGTATACCTGTGAACATATCAGGATGTTCGGGTGTTAAATAGTGTCGGGAATAAGATAACAGTCTTGTGTGTCACACCTGGTAATCAAACCTTTGTCCCTTATGGCAATGCACACCAACATAAACACTTAGATAGGCCCTTTAGTGCAACAGTAATTAAATCCCCTTCCCTTGCAACGACTTTGGAAGAAGACAGGCAGAAAGCCAGATCGGGGCACCGCCGGGTGGCCGCCGTCAGCTACACCACCAGCTAGGCCTAGCAACATCGCGTGACACAAGCTATGACCACGCCACAGGGAACGTGTGATTGGAGGGAAGGCGCTGGAAGGTTCGGTGAACGCTGGAAGGGGCTGATTAGGTGGCGCGCCAAGGCTGACGTCACCGCCGCAGGTGATAAAAGGGTGCTGCATGACATTTTAGCAGCTCTAGCTCTGGCGCTCTCTGGCTGTCTTGACGCTGCATGACATCTTGTGCTCTCTGCGCTTCCCTTCTTGGTCTTGGGAGGTCTCTGGTGGTCGTTGGTTCGCCATCTTCATGGTGCTTGGAGCGGTGCTCGGTGCGCGGTGCTCGGTGCATCTGGAGCTTGGGTTGGTGCTGAGCGGGCGGGACCTTGTGGTGTGCAGCGGAGTGAGTCGCATCGGGGCCTAGCGAAGCGTGCAGGGTGGACCGAGGGTTTCTCCGCATCGGAGCTTGGAGCCGCGTGGGGACAAGACTACGGACAGATAAGACCGCACACCACATACACACCATGAAGAACGGTTCTTTTCGTAATTCATTCCCTCGTCTCGTATCCGGAATCTGTCGTGTGGGGACGTCCCAATTAGGATATTTATTACCGGCGTGTGCTTTTCCTGTCCCACCATCCTTGCGAATAAACCCTTATATTATTTTCTGTATATATATCTGAACGCAGTTTCCGTGTGGTTGATTTAATAGGTAAAACTGCAGGGCTCTTGCGCCGCCCCCCTCCATCCCGCGCACTTTGGTGTAGCTTTTTGTTTTTGGAGTCCGCCATTGAGTTTTCGCCTCGAGGGCTAAGGCCTTCGCAATTGGCTTCCATGACCGTCTGATTTTAATCAAAGGCGGCCGCACGACAGTATTGTTATGAATTTTGTGGTAGAGTGATGTATAGATCAGGTAGATCTGTGTAGGTATCATGCTACGACTGTCGTGAGGAAGAAGGAGAACCATCTCAATGTACATAAGCAGGGACCTGTCTGGCCCGGATGTCGGATTAAGTATGTCTTTGTGGTCATACGAGGATGGCCTTGTGTTAAATAGAGTAAGGATTATGCCAATTCCCTTGGTCGTGAGACCTGTGATCCATCCATTGTCCCATATGGCAACGCACACAGACACGTAGAGTAGTTAGGCCCATTAGCACACACACTAATTAAATTGCGGATGTTTCACTCCATTGCGTACAACACCGAATCATACGTGGTCGTGTCAGGGTGAGCAATCTTGTGCCGCTATGCGCCGCTCTACCATCTTTAGTGTTAAGTTAGCTTTATCATGGCGTTTTGCCAAGAATGCTTTTAATAACAAAAATTATGATAATAGCATAATATTAATGTTATTAGAAAAATAATATTAAAACAAATAACAACCCACAGAAGCCTGGTGTTGGCTTAGTGGTTAGGGTGGCGGGTTGGAATCCCGGTCGATCGCTGAATTAACACCAGGGGGGTTGACTCAGCCTGTCATCCTTCCGAGGTCGGCAAAATGAGTACCAGTTCACTGGTAATTCCATGTGTGTCGCAAGAGGCGACTAACAGGGTTGGTTGCAGGAAGGGCATCCGGCCATTAACCATCGCTTCAAAAAGGGGACCACAGTGCCCGGAACCCCTGCCAATCCCTGCTCCCCTGGCCAACCCCTGCTCTGTGGGGAAAATGGCCTCGAAAGGTGGTTGGTTGAATAATATCCCACCTTCTCAATAAGTGTTTTCTCATTGGCTAAATGCCGTGTTAATGTTTATAAAGAGCTTATCCTGCCGTGTTCCTGGCAGAAACGGCCTTGACTGGAAGTGAAAAGATTATAAATCACAAACATGTTTGATTACCTTTATCAACAGTCGCTAATGCTGTTTAACACTAATTTGACAGAAATTTGGAGGAATCCGTGCATCAAGCCATGCTTATTACGTCGATGAGCGCACCTGATCGATGATCTACTGTAGTCTATATACACCACAAAGATTAATAACATGACCCTTCTTGCCGCTTCTGTGGCGTTTTTGTGGCCTTTTTCCAAAGTTGCTTCTCATTACAAAATTAATAACAACATTTATGATAATATCATAATATTATTGATATGAAGAAACAATATTCCCATTCCCCAAGTGGTTATTTTGACTTGCGATATTGCCACCCTCTCCCGGACACCCTCACGGAAGTAAATTTTATTATCGGGAAGTTCAAATGGTGAGGCACGGTCTGATCTTTTCAATGGGTGGTTCATGTGCAGCCACCCGGCTGCTGTTTGCATCATTTTTCTGTGTGCGCATCTGCCCCTGACGCAATGCCTCTCTATAACCAGTTAGTTATACAGTCATGTGAAAAAGTAAGTACACCCCATGTAAAATTTTGAGTTTTTCAACATATTTCAACATACAGCTATTTGATCTTCATTTCAACAATATTGATAGATAAAGGTGATATAATATAACAAATATCATGAAACATTTACATTTTGTAGTCCATTGTATAATTTAAATCAACATAAATGCAAATTTCGCATGTGGAAAAAGTAAGTACACCCTTGACTCTAATAGGTGGTATTGCCCCCTTTGGCAGAAACAACCTCAAGTAGTTGTTTCTTATAACTGTCTATCAGTCTCTGACATCGACTGGGAGAATTTTTTGCCCACTCCTCCATGCAGAATTCTTTCAGCTGTGCGATGTTTGAGGGGTTTCTTGCATGCACAGCTCGTTTCAAATCCCCCCACAACATCTCGATGGGATTTACATCCGGGCTTTGACTTGGCCATTCCAGCACCCTCCATTTCTTTCTTTTCAGCCATTTCTTGGTGGATTTACTGGTATGTTTAGGGTCATTGTCATGTTGCAAGGTCCACCTTTGGTTGAGCTTCAACTTTCCGACAGATGGCCTCACATTATCCTCAAGCACCCTCTGATACAATGAAGAATTCATAGTGGATTATATGATGGTGAGCTGCCCAGGCCCTGATGCAGCAAAGCTGCCCCAAACCATAATATTTCCACCACCATGCTTTACAGTTGGTATCAGGTTCTTGTGGTCAAATGCCGTCTTTGGTTTTCGCCAAACATGTCTTCTGGTACTGTGGCCAAATAGCTCTACCTTTGACTCATCTGTCCAGAGCACATTGTTCCAGAAGTGCTGGTCTTTGCCTCGGTGTTCATTGGCAAACTTTAGTCTTGCCCTGATGTTCTTTCTGGACAGCAAAGGTTTCCTCCTGGCACACCTCCCATGTAGATCAAATTTGTGCAGCCTCTTTCTAATGGTAGACTCGTGCACTTTGACATCAACAGTGGCAAGCGCTACCTGTAGGTTCCGTGATGACATTCTGGGGTTCTTAGAGACTTCTTTCAGCATCTTGCGGTCTGCTCTCAGGCTGAACTTGCTGGCGCGGCCTGGCCTGAACAAGTTGGCAGTTGTTTGGAATCTTCTCCACTTGTAGATGATCTTCCGGACAGTCAAATAATTGATTTCGAATTGTTTGGAGATCTTTTTAAATCCCTTCCCAGACTCGTAGGCATCTATAACCTTCTTTCTGAAGGCCTCAGAGAGCTCTTTTTATCTAGGCATGGTGACGCCGCACACTTCAACAACAAAGAGCAAACCAAACGAAATGTCTGAGGTTTAAATAAGACAGGTTCCTCCAAGATCCTCTCTAACGATGTTCTAATCATTTGCACCTGAGCTGGTGCGCACCTGATTCAAATTTTAGGTATTTGAAGTAGCGATAATGTACTTACTTTTTCCACATGTGAAATTTGCATTTATGTTGATTTAAATTATACAATGGACTACAAAATGTGAATGTTTCATGATATTTGTTATATTATATCACCTTTATCTGTCAATATTGTCGAAATGAAGATCAAATAGCTGTATGTTGAAATATGTTGAAAAAGTCAAAACTTTACATAGGGTGTACTTACTTTTTCATGTGACTGTATGGTACTCCGTTTGCCGACCTCGGAAGGATAAACAGGCTGAGTCAACCCCACCTGGCGTTAATTCAATGGAATTCAAACTCAGGACCTTTGGATCCCAAGCCCGCCGCCCTAACAATTCGGCCAACACCAGGTGATATATTTTCAATGATCGGAATGATCTGATCGGATATGGAATGACATAGAAAAGATAGGATTGTAAAGTTATAGCATGGACAGTGGACGCGTAGGAGACATCTCGATGTATTAAAGTGTGGAAAATGTAGCTTAAGATTGTTTATGTTAATTCACATGAGGGGTGAAGCTGTGTTAACTATGGATTAAATTTAGTTTTCCCCAGTACATGATATGCCATCTGTGGCCTTTCTCTACGTTTTAAATCTACAACCAGGCCAGCCATGCAAAGCCTCCATGAAACCGCAACAACTGTCCACTGCATTCCGACATAGCCCGAACATTGCCGATCGCACCGAGTCCCACCTACAAAAGAGCAGCACCGGCAGGCCACGCCCCCAAAGTTCATGATTGGTCGAGCAGACACGGGGTGATTTGAAAGTGCTTTGTGATTGGTCGGGGTGACATCCGAAAAAGAAGCTTCGAGAAAGAGCTCGGGGGAGTTGGTGAGAAACCTTGTCCTTGGTGTGCGCCTGTAAGGAGAACTGTTTGAGCTTTTTAGTGCGGTTTTACAAGTCAAAGTGAGGAGGTTTTGGCAGCTGCGGTGCTCTTCGGGGAAGCTGGGGGTAGCATTGTGCTCGCTGGCCAGGAATTGAGAGGGCGACGTTTTTGGCTGACGCTTCACGGCTCAGTGCGCTCATGTGACTGACCACTGCCATTTTGGGGTGCTTCGACGCGCAGTCCTTTCATTGACCAACCTCACAAGTTTTGATGACCACCAACCTCCAGAAAGCCATTTGGGACCAGAGCTGAGTGTCGGCTAAGGAAATTTTATTTTATTATCTGTCCCCTTGTCTGTTTTTGAGTCAGCATAGAGGGTCCCTCTAAGTAGGATTAATTATCCCTCAACATTTATTTTGTTTTGCTTTATTTTGTTATTAAATCGTTTGATTATCAATTTATTGTGGTGTTTGCATGTTTTTTGGGTTCGGGAATAAACCTGTGTGTTTTGTCAGGTAAAAGCTTCGTTTCCTTCCATCCGCACGTGACAAACTGACCGCCAATTTCAGCAACACGCCATGGAGTTAAAGATCAAGTCGTCTGTCTGTCTGTCACCGGTGATCTTAATCACCGGTGACACGACAATACTAATAATTAGCAATAACAAGCATTCTGAGTATTGCGCTGCAATACATGTGCCCTACCGGCAGTCGGTCATCCAGAAAACTGTTGGGGAAATTACCAAGGGTTATTTTACAACAGGTTCTGAATCGTCCCCAATCGCTAATTACCTCAGGACGGGCTCACCTGTGATTCGCACTCGGGACTTCGATTTGTACACCTTGCAGACAGGTCAGCAGAAGCACAAGAAAACAAGTTGTTGATAAAGAACCTTTCGAGTTGCTAAATATCAGTAATTTATTATATTTTCCAGTTCACGATCAATGATCGATGTGTATATATATATATATGTTGCTCGGCTTGGCTCCGCCCTCCGGAAAACGCGCACTGTCGCGCTATTGACGTTCGCGAGACGAGGGTGAGAGCGCACGGTGCGGCTTGAGGAGAACTCTCGAATAAACAAGAGATATCCATTTTTAAAAATATTTTCTTTTAATTAACGATATCTGCCAAACCATGTGCCCTATCGGAAATTCCAAAAGGACCTTTTAGTAGATTGACACGCTGAACAGATCTGTGAAGTTTCCCCCTCGATTGGATAAAAAATGACTGAGGAGCTCGGTTTTCAAGGTTCACCCTTAAAAACGTCATAACTCTGAAACCATGTCACGCATGACATCATGCTCGCTGACTTTTTTGTTCGTCATGGATTGCGATTCTGCCTGCAAAGTTTGGCCTCGATCTGTTCAGCCGTTGCAGAGAAAAAGGGGTTTTCGTGTTTTCACGAAAAACAATATGGCGGCCGAACCACGTGACCTGTGACATCATAATTACCATTAAAATATTCTATTGTACAGACCGAGTCCCTCCTGTGGTGAAAATTTGATCTCAATCGGTCCAATTATTGCAGAGAAAATCATTTTGAAAGGAAATTAAAACTTAAAATGGCACCGAGTTAAGGAGCATCAGAATTATCAGAATTCCCAAAGTTCAAAGTGCCATAACTTTGTCAAAAATGATCGAAACGTCGTGAAGTTTGAACTCGATCTGTAATCATGAGGAAACCATGTGCCAAGTTTGAAATCATTTGCGTTAAGCGTTTAGAAAAAAAGTCCGGAAAACTGTTCTTTGCGTGACGGACTGACGGACGGAGGGATGGCGTGCAAACCTATAGTCCCCTCTGGTGTACACCGGTAGGGGACTAATAATAACGAAAATAATGTGACCCCCTGCCGCTCGTGCAGGGAACGGGTGTACTGGTGATAATTAAATTTGTGTTGTTGACAACAAATCACTTCAAACTCAACATATGATCTTTACAATACAAATTACTATATCGCTGCCAGGGAAAAAAACTCAGGGAGTGTATAAGCACAAGACTCGATAAAGGCGTGAAGGGAAATTATCTGATTTTATCTGGGGACATTTTTTTTTCCCAAACATTGCCCTCAACTTTCCTCTGGATGAAAGAGGAAGCCATGAAACGTTTGGTTGTACTGGTTCCTGCAGGGTACAAATGCACAAACAAACATAAAAAAAATTAACTTCCTTCCTAATATATCATATGGGTGTGGGGGCAATAAAGCCCAGAATAAGAATCAATATAAGAATCAAATCAAATCAAATCAATAAAAATGAAAACACAGCAACAATGAGCCCGACAGTAACTGCTTACATTTAGTGAAAACCTTCTCATGCCTATCCTAAAACTAATCCGAAAGACATCGACTGGCACAGTTAGACGCAGGCCATGAGATGGGGAAGAGAAAGAAGATGAGGATGTGGAGGAGGGTGGCCTTTCCTCTTTTGAGGTGGTGGAGGATGGAGTGAGGCAATCTGGACTGGAGAGGAAGCATGCTCGTCAGTGCGCTCCCCAAACCAGCACAGCTTGAAGTATGGCTCCAATCTTCGAGGCCACAACGTGATTCGAACTGGCACCTGCTGCAGCTCCGATGCAGGTGACTTGCCTCTCTAGATCCGATCCTCCAACTGCTGATGAACATCGACTGCAGCTCTCGTCTCAAATTCCAATCTGCAAAGCACGTCTGACTGATCTCCAACTCGTGACATACCTCTGACAGCTCTACCTCTTATACTCAAGACTTTTTTGAATGGTCCCCATCGGCAACTCATGATGTGTCTCTGACTGGTTTCAAACTCCAACTAGAGGTGCATGTCCAGTGAACAGATTTTTATTGGCTTGATGTGTGATGCCACACCACTGCTTGATTAGCCTCAGTGGTCAGGGAAATGGAGAGGAAATGGAAAAGTACATCTGATAAAGAAAATATCGAGGGCTGGAACGAATACGAGGGACTGTCTACATTCCACACAATTATTCCTGATGGCTAATTGTGGTTATTTTGAGATTGCGAATGGAAACATTAATTAGCAGATAACTGTCTAAATAACGAATCCATTGATCTCTCCCCCCTTAAATAATTTCCATCACAATATATAAAATTTTAAAATAGTGCAGCACAACAACTCACTCACGAGCTCTCCCAATGCTACTTGAAGCAAACTTCTGAAGTGCAATTTGCCATGCAAACTGCTTGCTCTCCTTCCCTCTCCCACTCAACCCAACTACCAAATATTCCCACTCCATCTCCCCAAAAAAATGTAATGGAAAAAGCACAGCCTTGAGTAGGAATGCAACTGAATCAATTCAACAATACCATGAAATCTCCACAAAGTGATTCACAAAACAATAAGCGACAAAATATATTTGAAGAGTGCAAAACTCTCATCACCTTTTTGATCCAAAGCGTCCAATGCTTCAGGTTCAACCTTTATAATGTGAAGATCTGCAAACACATCTTATTAGAGACTAATAATAACGTTTGTGTGCAACCAAAATCCAAAGCTGTAAAAGCAGACATTCATTACTATATTAAACAATTCCCTCTTCCTTCTCCAATTGTATTTTGATGTTGCACACAAATTCAAGGCTTGTGAAAGAGCGAGGGCGTAACAGAACAAAAGAACCAGTAGAAGGAGGGGCGGACACGCCAATGGCAGCGCTGAATCAAAAAATAGAGGAAAACGTGGACAAACAGGAACGGCACTCGGTAGAGCACACAGTCTCACCTCGTGCGATCATTCTGAGCAAAAATACCATCATGAACTGAACACTCTATTATTATGGCCCAGATATCCATATGCACACCAGATTATGTCACCTGCATTGCTATCATCCATTGTTTTATTGATTAACTAGAACGGGCACTCGGTAGAGCGCATACCTTCGCCGCAGCTACTGTTCTGTACTTGGCATGGGAGTGTAGGGAACAGAACAACAAAAATACGATTTTGACCTTTTCGTGACCTTGACCTTGACCTTTGACCCGATTGCTCCCAAAATCTAATCAAATGTGTCCCGTATAATAACCAATCATCCCACCAAATTTCATGCAATTCGGTTGAATACTTTTTGAGTTATGCGAATAACATACACACACACACACAGACATACAAATAAATACACAGCGATCAAAACATAACCTTCCGCTTTTGCGAAGGTAATTATTAGGATATTTCTCGACCATTTTTGAGCACATTTCGGCAAAATTGCATTTGTAAAGATGCATACGAAAACAAAATTAAAACTATTCTCCCAATGGCTCATCGATCATATGTATGAAGTTTCACTTCGATCTGTCCCGCAAAAGAACAGATCTGGCTACAGGATGAAGTCATTCAGGTTCAAAAGATCAGGCGCCAGTCTGTGATGTAACGCGAAGCCTTGACCGTCTGTCTCGCAAGACAGAGATGTCTGAGGAAGGCTGAACAGGAACTGCAGGAAGCACTGATGATCGTGTCATTCTTGTATGTCGGAGATGAGTCGCCAACCTCTTCATCCAGGTGACCAACCGTCACCGCCCAGCATGCAATTCTGCACAGTGGCGAATCATCATTTTCTGCATCAGATCAACCAAACAAACTGTTGCCAGTGCAGCTACCGCTACTGCAGCCAGGGCAGGCAATATATATCACTGAATACAACCCACTCCTCAATACTGAATCACTGAATGAATCACTGAATACAACCCACTCCTACAACCCACTCCTCAATTAATCATGAATGACAATACATCACCCAATGAGAATGTGAAGAAGACGCATCAAACTACGTGTTTTGATGGAGTCTGATCAAACCTGGGACCCATGAGATGGCTACAGGGATGTCAACAGGTGGACATGCCCTGGCATATTCATCCACTACAACTGCTCCATTCCAACCTTCAAATTTTAATCCCAACATGTTAACATGTCCTCAGGCACCGCACCTGCCACCTTTGACTTCACCACACGGGCATCCAGCTTATCCATCCACGACGCCTGCCACATCCAACATCATAGACTTGCTAAGAGCTTAATACTGTGCGGTACCGAATAAGAGTTTGCCTTATTTTCAGAGTGGCAGAGAAAGTGATTTTGCCCTTCTCAAGCTGTAATTGGATACCCTAATGAGTAATCACACATACGAGCCCTGCAGGACAAGTATGGACAGCCGAGGCAACTCGTACAGAGTGAAAGTGGCACTATCATGAACATGGCAGCAGTGAGGACTGGAGATGCAGAGGCCTTTGAAGACTTTCCCCTTGCAGTGCACTCCCTTGTGGGTATGTTGCAATCTCTCAAGGGTGAACATGGATTTCAATGACGATGTGGCTCACATGTAGACGGGCTAATTAGCAAATGGCCACAAAGTTATCGTGATGGATTTGTCGAGCACTGCATTATCTTAGGACTCTTGAATGTAGATTATAATCAGACCTACACTTTTCACCATCTGGCAGGTTAACTGCTGGGGAAGTTCCGAGCTATACGTATAGCGAACCAAGCTGCTGTCTTCCACAAATGTGAGGGCCAGGGATCAGAGAGAAAGGAACAGTGTTCTTCATCTTTCAAGGAGAAACAATCACACATGTATGTGTTTTACAACTCCGACTCGCCAATGGCTGGCGCAAGGACACAGCCGTCAAGTAATGTTTCTTCAACAACGAAGCACAACCCTCATTATCCTCACGTTAACACCAGTGACCATTACCTCGGTTCATGTGCAGAATTCTGGAAGCTTTTCAGAGACCATATCAAGTGGATGAGGGAAATAGACTGTTGCTGGAGGTGCAGACAGACACACATAGCTGATCGCTGTGTATTGAGGAAGCCGTGCATTACTTGCAAAGAGTTGCATCTAACTATCCCACATGATGCAGCACAGAGATCCAGCAACACTGTCCTAATCCAAAAGACACAGACTGGCACAATTAGATGCAGGACATGAGATGGGGAAGAGAAAGAAGATGCGTATGTAGAGGAGGATGGCCTGCCCTCCTTTGAGGTGGTGGAGGATGGAGTGAGGCAATCTGGACTGGAGCGGAAGCATGCTCATCAGTGCGCTCCCCAAACCAGTACAGCTCGAATTCTGGCTCACAACCTGCAGTGTACGTTGACAAGGATCCATAGAGACGTATGCCATCTTTGATGATTCTGAAAGGACCATGCTTTTGAATTCAACAATGGAGCAGCTGAACTTAGTGGGTAAACCTGAAACATTACTGCTCAAGACAGTACAGGAGGATGCGGTGCAATGTACTGGTGCTTCTGTCAAGCTTGAAATATCATCGGTCGAGAACCCGAACCAAAGGTACGCGATAGATGCAGCATTCACTGCCACAATGCTGTGCTGATTAGTATTCTTACCCAGTGTAGTCGGGTCAAAATATGAAATAAATGGGCTGACCCCAAAAAAATTGCAAGAAAACGTTTTATGGTGTTTTCCTGTAGTATTTGGTCCAGAGAACAACATATCAAAAGTAGGCCGAAATTGGCTCATCAGAAAAGGTCCAAATTTGACGTCAAACAATATGGCCGTCATCAGACCAAAATGTTCAATAGATACGCATAAGCCTGGTGTTGGCTTAGCGGTTAGGGCGCTAGCTTGGGATCCTAGGATCCTGAGTTCGAATCCCGATCGATGGCTGAATTAACACCAGGGTGGTTGACTCAGCCTGTCATCCTTCCGAGTTCGGCAAATTGAGTACCAGCTTGCTGGGATGAATGATCACGGTGTGTACCCCGGTTTAGAATAGGTACATCGTATCCCTGCGCATCGTAAGAGGCAACTAATGGTTGGCGTCAGGAAGGGCATCCGGCCATAAAAACATTGCCTCAAACAGGGCCCCATGAGGTCATGGGGCCTGCAAGGCCAACCCCCACTCTGGCGGGGAAAAATGGCCTTAAACCGATCATTCATTCATTTCATATACACATATCTTTTGAAACAAGCCGTTCTAAACCACTTTTAAAGTAAAGATTAACCATAAAACTTATTACCTTGGACGTCTTGCAGTTGACAAGTGTCCCAATGATGTCATGACGTCATTCATTGCGTCAAGACGTCATAATGACGTCATGACGTAGCTTTCCATAATTTAAGGTTTTTGTGGCAAATTTTAGTGGAAGAATATTTTAGATGGTATTACTGACATTTTAGCCATTACATTTTATAAAGGGAACCCCAGTCATGCCAAAGAACAAAAGGTAGGTGAGTGCATTAACATGGTTTTTCCTGGTTAGGCAGCCAACCCACAAGTGTAGTGCTGCCATCTACAAACATCTCTTCTTCAGAATATTAAGACAAAATATTCCAATCAGATTCAGATTTTTCCAAATTTTACGTAATCAAAGTGTTTTATTGCAATACAGAAAATGACAAAATGTGTCTCAACTAATAAAGATTACACAGGTAAGAAAAAACAAACTTTTTAAAGGCAACTTTTTTTTCTATCAGACCATCCTACTGTTTAACTTCGTTAACACTGGTGGCCATGCATGCCATGAGCTTTCTTGAGACATGTGTATACATGTATAACTGTGTGTATAAGAGGCCATTGCCAGGTGAAGGATGACTAATACCCAGTAACAACTACAGTTAAAAAGACTTGATATACATGTGTTGTTATTGATTGTACAGTACACATATAGAGAATCCCAGTCAAAACAAAGCTTATACTCTGTTTCAGGTCCTGAAAATGAATGTAAATCAAGAAACCTGGTCTTGTGCAATGGGGAGATAGCAGCAGGAAGTGAGGACAGCGTTGTAATTACTAAAAAAGGAGCTACCAGAATCAACAATGCAATCGCCGAGAGAGGTGACATCATCAACGTAGCTGACGGAACGAAGGTACACAAGACCTGTCGCTTGAATTACACAAACAAAAAAGACATTGAGAGATATATAAGAAAGCTAAATTAGATTCCACTCCAGCTGTAAAAAGAAGTGCACGTGTGTCTACAGGCCCTTTTGATAGCAAACAGACTGCTTATTCTGTGGGAGCAAAGTTGTGATTAACAAGACCAGTGCTGATTACGATGATTATCGCTTTGTTAGAACAAGCACCTTTGTGGACAAGATACTTTTGAATTGTAAATCACGAAATGATGATTGGACATTTACAGTCCGGGGGCGTGTTGAATACTTTGGTGGAGACCTTCATGCAGCAGACTGTGTGTACCATCATTCTTGTGACGTACATTTTTGCACATTACGTGATATTCTCACGCAGCATAGATTAGGATCAGGCAGCAATAAGAAGAGGAAATTTGGGCGGCCAACCAACAATGATCATGACCAAGCTTTTTTAAGGGTGTGTACCTATTTTGAGGACAACGATGAAGAACAACTGACAATTACAGAGCTTTCCAATAAGATGAAAGGATATTTACGTGATAGTGATTCTAGTGCATATGGAAATCAGTATCTTAAGTCCAAATTACTAACACACTATGGAGATTCTATATTTGTGGCTGAGGGTGAGGGGCTACATGATATCGTGACTTTTCGAGAAAAGACAAGCAAAATTCTACGGGACTACTTTAAGATGCCAAACAAGGATGACGAGGAAGCCCAGAAGAAAGCAATAACAGAAACTGCAGCGAAGCTCATCAAAAGCGATATCAAGACCATCATTACACCTATTAGGAGTGAGTATCCCAAAGCCACAGATCTGAAACTTGAGTCAGCTCTTGAGTATGTTCCCCGTAGCTTGCATTACATGCTTCAGCAACTTCTGGTCGGAAAGGACACTCAGAGGAAAGAAGCAAGTATAGGACAGTCAATTATTCAGGCAGTTCGCCCAAGGACAGTTATAGCCCCGTTACAGCTAGGACTTGCAGTACAAATGCACCACCACTTCCGCTCTAGATTCTTGAGAGACAGTCTTTCTGCCATGGGTTATTGTGCCTCCTATTCAGAAGTTCAAAGGTTTGAAGAAAATGCTGCGTCTTCTGTTGCTCCGGATATTTTCGGTGGTCAAACAACCATAAGTGATATGATGCTTTTATTCGCCGCAGATAATGTTGACCATAACATTGTGACTCTCAATGGGAAGGGTACATTCCATGGAATGGGAATGATAGCAGCTGCAACCCCTGGCACTCAAGTCAACAACACAATTCTTTGGCAAAAACTGTGTGAACTTAACATCAGGAATGATACCAAAATTCCAATCAAAGATTACCATTTTTCAAAGAACGTCTGCTGCAGCATCAAATTCCAACCCCTACCTCCGCTGAATGAAGAAGTCCACAGAATTGATCTGCTTTGGGAGCTGTCCTTCAGATTTCATGTACAGCTCCCAAATTGACAAGGAATGATGAACACACTGAACAGTAAGCGTGGACACCCAGGACAATCATCTGTGCTGTTCCTGCCAATGATTGATATGTACCCTGGAGACAAGACATGTATCCTGTCGACTCTTGAATTCATATGCAATCTTGCGTCAAAGTACAACATTTCGCCTGTAGTCACTTTCGACCAACCACTCTTTTGGAAAGCTTCTGAAATTGTGATCGATGTTGAAGACAGTAGCCCAGTAAAAGATGTTGTCTGGTTACTCAGCAGCTTCCATACATTAATGAACATGTTGGGTGCTATTGGGACATTGATGGAGGGAAGTGGACTCAAAGATATCCGAGAGACCATCTATGGGGAAAACGCTGTGGTACACATGAATTTTTCATCAGATTACACGTAATTACGTCATGACATGACATCATTCATGACGCAACGAATCGCATCATGGCGTCATTGGGACACTCCTGTCAACTGCAAGACATCCAAGGTAATACGTTTTATGGTTAATTTTAACTTTTCAAAGTGAATTAGAACTGCTTGTTTCAAAAGATATGCGTATATATTGGACATTTTGGTCCGATGTTGGCCATCTTGTTTGACGTCAAATTTGGACCCTTTCTGATGAGCCAATTTCGGCCTACTTTTGATATGTTGTTCTCTGGATCAAATACTACAGGAAAACACCATAAAACGTTTTCTTGCAATTTTTGGGGGTTAGTCAGCATAATGATCCTACTCGTGGCTTCTCTTCAGAGACGGTACCTCCACCTAGCTGGGATACCACTCCCTCTGATTAACAAGGCTCAACAAACAATATTAATCAGGTCAGATTACCGCACCTCATATTACCAAGGCAACCAATGTACTTTGGCCTGAAGGGTGCTCCAGTGGCAGTTTCTACCAACCTGGGCTGGTCGCTACAAGGACCAGCCTGTGTCCTGCAACAAAGGGCAATTCGGAAACATTGCTTGTTTGCTGCCGTCATGCCTTCATCACCAGACCAAATGAAAAATGTGGAGACTCCGGCAGACTGAATTCTGGAAGTCAACCTTTTGGGGAGCAATGTCGGTGGACATACAGGCCTTACCCGTCCCTTCACAGAACAAAACTTGGAATGACCTGGTTGCGGCTGCACAGCAGTGTCTCAACCGGGTGGCCTCAAATAAAGACTGTCCTACCTTAAGCACTCACCAGTGTGGGGAGAAAGAGAATATTCTGTTTCAACGCTCACGGCACGATAGTTTTCCAGACACTTGCCACGGGAAAGGATTTACCCTCTGAGGTCGACTGATCTCATCAGAGTCGGAGGAAGACTACAACAGGTGGATATCCTTGAACAAGGTGTTGTGCATCCTTTTGTTTTGGATCCTCATCATCAAGTAACCAAGCTCCTCATTCGAGAATATGATGCCCAACTGCTTCACTGTGGTCCAGAGCGAATTCTCCCTGAATTGCGTCGCAAAAAATTGCTCCGCAAGTTTGGAGCAAACTCGCGAGATCTTGTGGGCGACGTCACAGATTTTCGAAGCTGTACACGTTCTCCACGTTTTTGAAGTTGTCATTGTTCACAATTGTATTTTGTCGAAACTATATTTATCTTTCGGTGTGTGAACCTATCGTGTGTCCCGAGGAGGATTCTCGGTGTTAATCTTTCATACATTAATCGTTTCTGTTCACCCGGCATGTGCGGCCTTGCCTTAGGCTTCCCCGGTCTCCCGTCGAAGTTTGTTCACTTAAGTTTCTTCCTTCGCTGTTTTTGTTTGGCTCTTAGATGTTTCCCTTCTCCCCCGAACTTCCCCGAACATCTACTCTTTGTCTAACGTTTTAATCCCCCCCCAACCCCCCCCAAAAAAACAAAAAAAACAAACATTTATTTCCCTTTCTCCACATGTCTCATCGTGTGCTTCTGTCCCCGTGCGCTGTCTCGCCCCGCCCCCATTATCTCCTTGCCTTCCACCTTTTGCCCTGTTCTCGTGCCTCATGGTTGTCCCTCTAAGCTCCCTCTCCCCATTGGTATTTTTGTGAATATAAGACTGTTCTTCACGGTTTTGTTTAAATATGTTTAAACTTTCCCCTGCAGTATTTTATTCAGTGGTATATTACAACACGCTGTTTTTCTTTCTATTTAAAAAGGCTCCTTTCAATTCCCTCTTCAACTCATTCCACTTCAAAAAAAAATTCAATCTCTTATAATTCTTTCTCACTACATGCTCGAAATTCTCATTCATTCCACCCCTCCTCCATCGTTCTTAAACGGATCGCGAACTTGAAAATCACGATAAACCCAATTTGTTATAAATGTTCGTCTTTCATTAATCATCCACTTTCGAAACTCCCCCCTTGACCCGCCCTCCCCTCCAAATCTCCCACCTTGCCCCCCCCCCCTAAACTCACCCCTCACCCCCAACCCCTTCCCTTCAAATCTCACCCCCTACCATCCCCCTCCAATTCTCCCCCCTCCCCCCTCCTCCTCAAAGCTGCCTTCTTCCCACTTCGTCTCCCTTCTATCTCATACCTCCACCTCCCCCAACCTTCTACTTTCCTCTACCCCCCCTCACTGTGCCTCATCCCATCACCATCAAACTTTTCGTCCTCCTCATCCGCGGCGAGGATGGGGTCGGCGAGGTCACGTCTTTTCGAAGCTGTCCATGCGCTCACGCTTTCGAAGTTAAGTAATTTTTCACAATTGTGTTTTTGTCGAAACTGTATCTATCTTTTGGTGTGTGTACCGATAGTGTGTCTTTAGTAAAATTATCGGTGTTAATTTTTCATACATGTATACAAAATCGTCGGTTAATTCGTGTCGCGTATTTTGAGGCCTAGTAGGCTACCGTGTCCGACCTTGAGGCTTTGTTTTTCTCTCAGTGGTCCGTCCATTGTGCTGCAATTACTTTCGTTCTCTGTTTTTGTCCCAGCCTTTCACCCCATACTTCCTTGTTTAAAATCTCAACTCAAAAATATATATATATATTTCCTTCTCTGTTCTTATTCGTTGTTCTTATTCATTTATTCGTTGTTCTTACTGTTCGTTCGTTCTTCGATCACGTGTTTCATCCCCACTTCCATTTTCCATTTCCCCAGATAGTTTTCACTGCTCAATTTAAAAATGTTTAAACTTTTCCCTGAAGAACTGTATTCTGTCGTATATTATAACACCTTTATCCTCTTCTTCTATAAAAGGATGCTTTCGACTTGCTCACCAAATCTATTCATACCAAAAAAAAATTCCATCTCTTACAGTTCCTCTTTTCTACAATCCCGAAACTCTCCTGCACTCCACCCCTCCTTCAGCGTCCTCAAACGTATTTTTGACTCGAAGGTCACAAGAAACTCATTTTGCAATAAATGTTTGTTTCCCATTAATCATACACTTTCTAAAATCCAATCTTACCCCTCCCCTCCAAAACTTCCCCATCACCCCTCCCCTCCAAAACTTCCCCATCACCCCTGCCCTCCAAATCTACCCCCTTGCCCCTCCCCTCCAAATCTTCCCCATCACCCATCTCTTTCAAATCTTCCCCCTTGCCCCTCCCCTCCAAACCTTCCCCATCACCCATCCCTTTCAAATCTCCCCCCTTGCCCCTTCCATCGTAAACTACCCCCACACCCCTCCCCTCCGAGACTCTCCCTCGCTCCTCCCCTCCGAGACTCCCCTCTCACCCCACCTCCTCAAAGCGTCCTCCCCGCTTCTTCCCCCTTTCAACTTTCACCTTCATCTCCCCCAGCCTTCTGCCTTGCTCTTCCCCCTCCTCAAAAAACACCTCACTGTGCCTCACCCAAACACCATCAAACCTTTTGTCCGCCCCATTCTTCCCTTTCTCCAAGCTATTCTGAAATCTCTGACACACCTTCAACAGCTCTCCCTACCTCTTCCTCCTCTTCCACATCTTACCCTACCCCTCACCCCCCCCCCCCCTGTTCTGTATCCGATGCTCCCCCTTCCTCTTCATTAACGGTATGGACCTCAAACATCCGGGGCCTTCGCTCAAACTTGACTGATCTCTCCAGACAGGTTGCTTCTGACAAACCAGACGTGATCTGCTTAACAGAAACTTTCCTCCTTCATGATGTCTCTGATTCCTTGGCATCTCTCCCAGGTTACTCCCTCCTCCGGTATGATAGACCTGAGCCTCTTCCTGGAGGTGGGGTTGCTATCTTTATAAAAAAAACTCTCTTCCTCACTCGCCCTGCACTGCCCTCTCTCCACCTCACCCCCAGGAATACCTTTGGCTACGGCTTCCCCTTCGCTCCCACCTTTTGTTCCTATGTGTGTTGTACAAACAGTGATGACTCCATCTACATCTCGCTGTCTGATAATATGGACCAACTTCTATCTACTCATCCCAACTCTCTCTTCCTCATATGGGGTGATTTCAATTGTCACCATGCCAGTTAGCTGGGTGTGGGTACCTCTCTCACCAGCCATTGCTCCTCAGCAAAGGACTTCTGCGACTCACTGGGACTGACACAATCTGTCAATTTCCCGACCCGGATCTCAGTCAACAGAGCATCTTCTCTTCTGGACTTGGTTATGACTAACTTCCATGAAAATGTCTGCTGCTCTTCTTCTGCTCCAATCGGCTCATCGGATCATGTACTTGTTAAAGTGGACATCTCTCTGACCATTTTCAGAGAGCCTCCTCGGCGTCGACGAGTCTGGCATTTCACTCAGGCCAACTGGCACGGCCTTCAAGCAGCCATCAATAATCTGGACTGGTCTCCCATCTCTACCACCTCTGACATCAACTCATCCTGGGAATTCTTCCAAAGTAAATTGCTCTCTCTCATGCACAGATTTATCCCATCTCGTCTTCAGTTGTTTTACCCTTCCTCCCATCCATGGCACACGGAATCTTGTGGTGAGGCTGTTGCCCAGAAACAACTTGCCTTCGTCTCCTGGAAAGCAAATCCAACAGAAGGAAATCTCATTTCCTTTCACAAAGCCCGAAACAAGTGTGTGTCCACCCTCAGGAGAGCCAGGAAACAATATCTCTCCGTTCTCAAGACCGAACTCTCTTATCTGTCTCCCTCTTCCAAATCCTGGTGGCGTCTGATCAAATCTGTTTCTGGTGTTTGTTCGCCCTCCATCCCCTCCCTCACCTCAAATGGCTACACGGCTGACTCCGCATGTGAAAAAAGCGTTCAGAATCATTGGAATCTCCCGCGATGAAGCTAACTCCAAGGGCCTTTCACTCACTCACCGCAGGCAGGTTGGTAGTCTTTCCGTCTTCTACCGACTCCTCTCTGGCCTTGCACCCCCCTCCCCCCCCCAGCTCTCTCTGGGCTCTGTCCCCCAAATATTCCTACAGGTCGCACAAGATCTGCCTGCAACCCTCTTATGGTTAAACTGCCAAAATCAAGACTCTCTGCTCACCTTCACTCCTTCATTCCTCTTTTCTCCCACCTCTGGAACAAACTCCCTCACTCTCTTCAATCCCACTCCTCCCTCCAGATCTTTAAAACAGCTGTTCACCACCATCTCTTATCTTCCCCCATCCAAAACCTTGATCTTTTCTACCCCCACTAATTTCAACCCAAATCCACTTTTTTGAAATACCAACTTCTGTCCTGGAAGTTCTTGGTGTCCTTGTGTTTTATACTTCTCCCACCCCCCCCCCCCCCCCCTTCCCACGCCTCCTCCCGCCAAGCTCTCTCCCTCCCACACATCTCCCGATGTCCCTGCTCTGCAATGTTGTGTTTGTGTGTTTCTCCTTCTCTCCCCATCTTGTCGACCGCTCCCTCTTTTTATATATTTTGTTTGTCTGTTTGATTTGTTTGTGAAATAAATGTTAGCTCTTTCACGAGCCTCGATTCAGTAGACAAAAAAAAAAACAAAAAAAAAAAAAACGTTCCCTTTCTTGTGCCTTCTGTAATCTCTGACACACTATCAATTGCGCTCCCGACCTCTCCCTCTCATCCTTCATCTGACCGTACACCTCCCCTCCCCTGTCCTACACCCAATGCTCCTCGTCTCTGTTCATTAACGGTATGCACCTCAAACATCCGAGGCCTTCGCTTAAACCTGATTGATCTTTCCATTCAGGTTGCTTCTGACAATCCAGGCTTGATCTGCTTAACAGAAACTTTCCTCCTTCAAGATGTCTCTGATTCCTTAATATCTCTTCCTGGTTACTCCCTCCTCCAGTATGATAGACCTGAGCCTCGTCCTGGTGGTGGGGTTGCTATCTTTATCAAAAACTCTCTTCCTCACTCTCCTTGCACTGCCCTCTCTCCACCCCACCCCCAGGAGTACCTCTGGCTACGGCTTCCTCTCCGCTCCCACCTTTTGTTCATATGTGTTCTGTACCGTCCTCCAAACAGTGATGACTCTGTTTACATTTCGCTGTCTGACAACATGGACCAACTTCTATGAACTCATCCAAACTCTCTCTTCCTCATATGTGGTGACTTCAACTGTCATCATGCCAGCTGGCTGGGTGTGAGTTCCTCTCTCACCAGCCATGGCACCTCAGCAAAGGACTTCTGCGACTCATTGGGACTGACACAATCTGTCAATTTATGGACCCGGATCTCAGTCAATGGAGTATGTTCTCTTCTTGACTTGGTTATGAAAAACTTCCCTGCAAATGTCTGCTGCTCTTCTTCTGCTCGAATCGGTTCTTCTGATCATGTGCTTGTTAAATTGGACATCTCTGACCATTCTCAAAGAGCCTCCTCAGCGCCGACCAGTCTGGCATTTCACTCAGGCTGACTGGCACGGTCTGCAAGCAGCCATCAATCATCTGGACTGGTCTCCCATCTCCACTGCCTCTGACATAAATTCTTCCTGGGAATTCTTCCAAAGCAAACTGCTCTCTCTCATGCACAGATTTATCCCATCTCGTCTTCAGTTGTTTTACCCTTCCTCCCGTCCATGGTACACTGAGTCTTGTGGTGAGGCAGTCGCCCTGAAACAACTTGTGTTTGCCTCTTGGAAGGCAAATCCAACTGAAGGCAATCTCAGTTCCTTCCACCAAGCTCGGAACAAGTGTGTGCCTACCCTCAGGAGTGCCACGAAGCACTATCTCTCCACCCTCAAGAATGAACTCTCAAACCTGTCTCCTTCCTCCAAATCCTGGTGGCGTCTGGTCAAGTCCGTTTCTGGTGTTTGTTCCCCCTCCATCCCCTCTCCTACCTCAAATGGCTACACAGTTGAGACCGCACGTGACAAAGCCGAATGCCTCAACTCTGTGTTTGCCTCAAAATCTTGCGTCCCAAACCCATTTCTCTCTGTTCCCACCTTACCCAGTCGAACCAAACTGCTCCTGGACACTGTGTCCTTCTCTCCTGATAAGGTGGAGAAGTTTTTGTCAAATCGCGGCTCTGATTCTGCAACTGGACCAGACGGCAACAGCCCACGGGTCCTGAAATCCTGCTCTGCCGCTCTATCTCAACCTCTCTCTGTTCTTTTCACCCTCTCTTTTGCTCAAGGTCATCTGCCAGCATCTTGGAAATCAGCAAGCATTACCGCTTTACACAAAAAGGTGCAAAAACAGATCCTTGCAACTATAGACCAATCAGCCTGCTCCCAATTATCAGCAAAGTCATGGAATCCATCATTGCTTCAGATATCAAATCCTCCCTCTTCTCCAATGGCTTGATCTCCTATCATCAATTTGGATTCAGACCAGGTCATTCTAATCTGGACATGTTGCTTCTGCTGTCTCAACAATGGATGGAGGTCCTCAATGCCAAACAGGAAATCAGAGATGTCTCCCTGGACATATCAGGTGCCTTCGATACGGTCTGGCACCCAGCTCTGCTCACCAAACTCTCCTCCTATGGTATTCATGGAAATCTCCTTGCATGGCTTGACTACGACCAGAGGAAGTCTGCAATGTGTGGCCCTGAATGCATTTCTCTCATCTCCACCTTCCTGTTCAAGCTGGCGTTCCCCAAGGCAGTGCTCTGGGCCCTGTGCTTTTTCTGGTCTTCATCAATAATCTCTCCGACTCTCTGGAAAATCCTCTCTATCTATTTGCTGATGACTCCACTCTCTGCCGCTCCATTGCTCTTCCTTCAGATTGGCAGTCTGCGGCCTCCTCACTCTCTGCAGACCTAGACAAAATCACAGACTGGTCAAACAAGTGGAACATGTCTTTCAATCCTGACAAATATCTCACTCTCACTATATCTCTCCAAAAATACCGACTGGAAAACCCTCCCATCCACTTTCTCAACAATCCTCTCCAAGAAGTTCTGTCGCTCAAGCTTTTGGGTCTCACTATCTGCCATGATATTTCTTGGGAAAACCACATTTCCAAGCTGGCCTCCAAAGCCAGTCGCCATCTGGGCATCCTCTGTCGTGCGAAGTCCTTCCTTAGCAAACTTGAGCTCCTCACCACATACAAGGCTTTCATCCGCAGCTCAATGGAATACTGTTCCCCCCTCTGGGCCGGTGCTCCTGCCTCACACCTAGCCCCGCTTCATGCTGTTGAAACCAAAGCTTTCAGAATCATTGGAATCTCCTGCGATGAAGCTAATTCCGAGGGCCTTTCACTCACTCACCGCAGGCAGGTTGGTGGTCTTTCTGTCTTCTACCGACTCCTCTCCGGCGTTGCCCCCCCACCCCCCCCCACCCCAGCTCTCTCTGTGCTCTGTCCCCTAAATATATCTACAGGTCGCACAAGATCTGCCAGCAACCCGCTTATGTTTAAACTGCCAAAATCAAGGCTCTCTGTTCACCTTCACTCTTTCATTCCCCTTTTCTCCCACCTCTGGAACAAACTCCCCCACTCCCTTCAATCCCACTCCTCCCTCCAGGTCTTTAAAACAGCTGTTCACCACCATCTCTTATCTTCCCCCATCCAAAACCTTGATCTTTTCTACCCCCGCTAATTTTCACCCCAGATACACTTTTTTTAAATTCCAACTTCTTTCCTGGAAGTCCTTGCAGTGCCCATATGTTTTATTCCTCTCCCACCTCCCCCCAAGCCCTCTCCCTCCCACAGTTCTCTCGATGTCCTGCTCTCAGGTGTTGTGTTTGTGTCCTTCGCCCTCTCTCCCCATCTTGTCTACCGCTCCCCTTATTTTGTGTTTTGTGTGTCGGTTTGACTTTTTGTGTGATTAATGTTAGCTTTTTCACGATCCTCGATCTTGTATACAAAAAAATAAATAAAAATACTGGCTTCTGCGTGGTCGAGAGGCTATAAGTCGTTGCCAACATCAATGCCGTGAGTGCCGAATGTGGCGCACCAACCCAGAGGTGCCAAGGATGGCTGATCCACCACCTGCTTGGTTACGGCGACACAAGTCTGCCTTCTACCCCACTGCAGTGGATTGCTTCGGTTCTTTCACCATAAAATTGGAAGAACAAAGAAACACTGGAGTATAATCTTCAAGTCCCTCACCTCACCACAGTGTATATCTGAATCTCCTGGATGGCCGTCGATGCTGATGCCTTCGTAATGTCCGTCCGTCGCTTCATTGCCTGCAGGGAGAAACCTCATGATATATTTTTGGGTGGAGGCACCAACTTCATAGGGGGAGATGCGGAACTTCGACAAATCTTCTCTGCCCTCAAACCTGTTCTCGCCCAATATCTCGCCGACCGGCAAGTCCGCTTTTCCTTAATCCCAACCAATGCACCACATTTTGGTGGAGTATGGGGGTGAGAAATCATGTCGGTGAAGAACAGCCTATTGGTTGTACATGGAACCCATAATGTGACGGAGCCTGTGTTGCGTACAGTCCACAATGAGGTCGAGAGCATCCTCCACTCCAAGCCTTTGGGTTATGTGTCGTGAGACATTGCTGATATTGTTCCTGTTATGCCCATTGTGCTACTGATGGGACACCATGATGCATCACTAATTTAAGTGGTATGTCCTGCCACGGAGCTCCTCGGCACCACCGCTGGGGTCACAGCAGATCCTTGCATATTCTTGCCAATCATTTTTGGTCCAACTTTATTAATTATTACCTCCCAAGTGTCCAGCTTTGTCAGAAGTGTCAAGAATGAGAATGGAGTTGACCACGGACGATGTGGTGCTGATCGTCGATTCCCAGCTGCCTCGTGCCCAGTTGGTAAGGTCATGGAGACCTTTTTGGGCCTAGATGGCCGTGCTTCAACTGCCAGAGTTCAAGTTCGTGACAAGAACTGTTAAATTCGAGAACTTAAATTTCAAGAACACAAGAATTCGAAACTGACAAGAACTGACCCCTCGCTAAATTGATCCGGCTGTCAAAGTTTAAAGATAACGGATGAGGTGTGCATGGACTGAAAGACTTTCATCATTGCACAAATTTACTTCACAAATTTGGGGATGGCTGTTTGTAAGTCTTTGCTGCTTTATTTACATTCGTGAACGTTTTTGCTGCTGTGTTCAGAAATGTTTTCATACAATCTGTTGATGCCATGTCGTTGTAGTGCGAGACTGTGATTGTTACCTTTTTCTTATCATTTATTTACACCGGAAAGGGATCAGGGGGGCTTTCTGCTTCTTGCTTGAGCCTCGTGTGAGCGTCGTTGTTGCCGCCATCTTTGCCTTGTTTTGTTAAATCGTTGTGCAGAAAAAGAAGTTTGGTGTCTCGTCTGATCCAAACCGATTGATCCTGTTATTATTCCTTGATCTACAGTTCTCGATAACCCTCCATTCCAGAGCCGACTTTTCAGTTCAGCTACCTGTAACGTTCACCTGTTCTGTAGACATTACGAACAGTACATGATTCCCCAATCATGTTTTCCACAGAGAAGGTCGGTACACTGATTTACACCATAAAACATCACCTTGTGAGGTGAGGTACCTGATGAGGTCGATCCGAACACAAAGGTAGATTGTAATCTCATTGGTCCTTGAACGAAGGACGCGTCACGTTAACCCAACATTTTAACACGTGAGTAAAACAACAGGGTTTTTGAACTTGTTCTCTTACCTGAATAATCGGAAGGTACGTTTTGCAGTCCACAGGTATCGGGTTCACCTGCTGCAACCTCCATCTCTCTCGATGAGGATTTCGATCGAAAACCACCTGATAAAAAACCGCCGGACACGATCAACACATATTCGGGGTTTCGCGGAACCAGATTCGTCACGATCAAAAACGAAACAGGATTTTTCACTTTTTACCCACAATTCCTCGTCTGGTGTTCTGTTTACGTTAAAATGGATCGTTTAAGATGTTAGTGTGTTGACTTGGAGCACCTGTCCTGTGGTTGTAATAACACCAGATGGGTTGACTTAGTCTGTCGTCTTTCCGGGTTGGGTAAAATGAGTACCAGATTACAGGTAACAGGGGCACTGCATCAGCGGCACAGAAAATAAACCGCGCTTTCAGATAACGATGCAACCAGCAGCGATTCAAGAAACAAGAACAATACCGAGAAAACGTTTCGCTTAAACTATTGACCTCAGAAATAACACCGCTGACACTCGGTGAAGGCATCTATTTATTATGTACGCAAATATGACAGAAATCTGCTGAAATACCGACAATGAGCTTACGTTCAGATAGAGGAGGGGCAAAACGAACGAGAGGCTTACGAGGTGAGGAGGGAAGGATCATCTGTAGTGTGAGTGTGAAAAACGAACGAGGAGAGGCGAAACGAACGAGGAGGGGCGAAACGAACGAGGGGGACCGAAACGATTGAGGAGGGGCGAAACGATCGAGGAGGGGCGAAACTATCGAGGAGGGGCGAAACTATCGAGGAGGGGCGAAACGAACGAGGAGGGGCGAAACGAACGCGGAGGGGCGAAACGAACGAGGAGGGGCGAAACGAACGCGGAAGGGCGAAACGAACGAGGGTCGAGAAGGGGCGAAACGAACGAGGGGGACCAAAACTATCGAGGAGGGGCGAAACGATCGAAGCGGGGCGAAACGATCGAGGAGGGGCGAAACTATCGAGGAGGGACGAAACGAACGAGGAGGGGCGAAACGATCGAGGAGGGGCGAAACGAACGAGGAGGGGCGAAACGAACGAGGGGGACCGAAACGATCGAGGAGGGGTGAAACGATCGAAGCGGGGCGAAACGATCGAAGCGGGGCGAAACGATCGAGGAGGGGCGAAACTATCGAGGAGGGGTGAAATGAACGAGGAGGGGCGAAACGAACGAGGTGGGGCGAAACGAACGCGGAGGGGCGAAACGAACGCGGAGGGGTGAAACGAATGCGGAGGGGCGAACGAACGCGGAGGGGCGAAACGATAGAGGAGGGGTGAAACGATCAAAGCGGGGCGAAACGATCGAAGCGGGGCGAAACTATCGAGGAGGGGCGAAACTATCGAGGAGGGGCGAAACTATCGAGGAGGGGCGAAATGAACGAGGAGGGGCGAAACGAACGAGGTGGGGCGAAACGAACGCGGAGGGGCGAAACGAACGCGGAGGGGCGAAACGAACGCGGAGGGGCGAAACGATCGAGGAGGGGCGAAACGATCGAGGAGGGGCAAAACGATCGAGGAGGGGCAAAACGATCGAGGAAGGGCCAAACGATCGAGGAGGGGCGAAACGATCGAGGCGGGGCGAAACGATCGAGGAGGGGCGAAACAACCGAGCAGGGGCGAAACGGACTAGGAGGGGCGAAACGATCGAGCAGGGGCGAAACGGACGAGGAGGGGCGAAACGTTCGAGGAAGGGCCAAACGATCGAGGAGGGGCGAAACGATCGAGGAGGGGCGAAACGATCGAGGAGGGGTGAAATGATAGAGGAGGGGCGAAACGATAGAGGAGGGGCGAAACGATAGAGGAGGGGCGAAACGATCGAGGGGGGCCGAAACGATCGAGGAGGGGCGAAACGAACGAGGAGGGGCGGAACGATCGAGGAGGGCGGAACAATCGAGGAGGGGCGGAACGATCGAGGAGGGGCGAAACGATCGAGGCTGGGCGAAACGGACGAGGAGAGGCGAAACGATCGAGCAGGGGCGAAACGAACGAGGAGGGGCGAAACGATAGAGGAGGGGCGAAACGATAGAGGAGGGGCGAAACGATAGAGGAGGGGCGAAACGATCGAGGAGGGGCGAAACGATCGAGGAGGGGCGAAACGATCGAGGAGGGGCGAAACGATCGAGGAGGGGCAGAACGAACGAGGAGGGGCGAAACGGACGAGGAGGGGCAAAACGGACGAGGAGGGGCGAAACGAACGCGGAGGGGCGAAACGAACGCGGAGGGGCGAAACGATCGAAGCGGGGCGAAACGTTCGAGGAGGGGCGAAACTATCGAGGAGGGGCGAAACTATCGAGGAGGGGCGAAACGAACGAGGAGGGGCGAAACGAACGAGGTGGGGCAAAACGAACGCGGAGGGGCAAAACGAACGCGGAGGGGCGAAACGAACACGGAGGGGCGAAACGATAGAGGGGCGAAACGATTGAGGAGGGGCGAAACGATTGAGGAGGGGCGAAACGATCGAGGAGGGGTGAAACTATCGAGGAGGGGCGAAACGAACGAGGAGGGGCGAAACGAACGAGGTGGGGCAAAACGAACAAGGGGTGAAATGAACGAGGAGCAAAAGGAAGGAGAGGAGGGACAAAACGATCGAGGGTGGTAGAAACAATCAAGGAAGGGCGAAACGATTGAGGAGGGGCAAAACAAACAAGGAGCAAAAGGAACGAGAGGAGGGGCGAAACGATCGAGGATGGGCGACATGATCGAGGAGGGGCGACAAGATCGAGGAAGGACGACAAGATCGAGGAGGGGAGAAACGATCGAGGAGGGGCGAAACGAACAAGGTTGGGGTGAAACTATTAAGGAGAAGCGAAATGAACAAGGAACAAAACAATCGAGGAGTGAAACAATTGAGGAGGAGTGAAACGACACGAACGAGGAGGAGGAGCGAAACGAACGACGAGGAGCGAAACCAGCGAAACGAACAATATGTTAACAGAGTTACATTTTCAATGCAAAGAAAATGTTAATGGTGTTACGTGTGTAGAATTGTATGGCAGGTAATAAAATACCTTCGTCCAGGTAGAATTGTATGGATTAGCATGCTCCAAATGTCGTGTAGCTCGTATATTTAAGTTAGGGCCGGATGTCCATGTCAGGTCGTTTATTTGTCTCCATGCAAGGGGTGGAGCTATGATAATTAGTTAGAGTATATGGACAAATTCCCCGTGTGTAATTACCCTTGTGATTTTTCCTGTCGTTCCTTATGACACTTACACCACCAGCCATGCGATCAGCACCGAAATTAAATAACGCGATCGCTGACCAGATCTGGACACGACCACTGACACCACCCAGCCGAGTCATCTCAAGGGGTGTCAAGTAGGGCTGTGAGGCTCCACCCCTAAATGAATGGTTGGTCATGGCTATAGACTGAAGCGACAGCGCTCAGTGATTGGAGCGCGGGTGACATCAGAGAGAACATTCCAGCACATGTAGCAAAAAGGCGAAGCAGCCGCCATCTTGCTCTCTGTTTGTCCTGGGCTTTGTGCGGGCGGACGTATTCTTTGGCTCTCTCATGTGATTCTGGCTGGGTCGGCGGCGGTCTCTCTTGCTCTCACGCCCTCTTTGTCTCTCTGTGCCTGGTTGCCGATGGAGGAGGACACGATCGTGTTGCGCTTGGTGCGGGGCATGCCTGAGACACAGGTGGAGAATGTGCAGGACCGGCTGGATGCGGCGCGACTTCGTGCCATCTTGTGCATTTACCACGCAGTGGTTTGAGGGGACCCCACCAAGTGCTCATCGAGACCTGAGCTGAGTGCCGGCAAAAAGGGGGGGATTTTATTTTATCATTTCCTTTTCTGTAATTGTGTCTGAATGGAGGATCCTCATTTAGGAATTTTGGTGTACCTTACACCTTTCATTGTTCCCTTGCATTATTTTAATAAACCCATTATCTGTTGCATGTTACCTTGTGTTCTGTCTCGTTTATTTGTCGTGGGTTTGAGGACGCCCAGTGAAATCCATTGAGGTAAGCCTAGTCACCCTCCACTACCCCCCACGCGTATCACTGCCACCATAGTTTGGGTATGCCTTGGGTGGTAAAGCTCGTTCGGCCTTCCGTCACCCAGGGGTCATAACCCCGGGGACGTGACAATAGCTAAGCTAAAAAGAGGTTACTATATTGCAATCAATTAACTAAAGTATCTCGCTATCCAACAATTATCCTCAATTGCAGTCCCAGACTAGCAGCTTTAGCCTGGAGGTGCTAGACACCCATTCAACTAATCCACATCACAGCTGGTGTTCTCATCCCTGCCACTTGTACGTCTCACTCTACATTTTCCCCCCGAGACACTTGCTTTCCAACATTCATTTGCTCCGCATTATACAGGCACTCCGAATCTCTCAGGTAGAATCCACTATCATTCCTCTGAACTAAACAGAGCAATCCTATTTCTCTGTTTACGACCTCAAAATAAGGTGGGTACTTTTCTAAACCTTCCCCCTTCGATAATGAAGCAATGTTAGTCATATTCCAAACGTTGTCACAATCACACTCTGTCTCTTCACCACTCCTACATTACCTCGCTGACATATCATGCATTGCTGACACCAATTTGTGGCTACTCCACTAAACCCTGGAACAAACCATGTACTATATACCTCAACTATCATCCCCCTCTTGCACGTGTGGCCGTGCCCATGCGCCAACCATGCAAGCCATGAGAGCAGCACTTTGGAACCACTAGTTTCCATTCTGCATTTTGCAAAATGCCATCTTTCTCTGAATGTTGGCATCCTTTTTGTGGCCAAGACTGTCGTGGTTTTTGCGAGGTTTTTTGTTGCAGTGGTCTAACATCATAAATAGTAGCTGTCAACTCTTCTACCACGACCCTGTTAGCCATTTGGTTAACATTTGATAGCAATACTGCTTATTAAGGCCCAAATTTCACTTTGTGTTTCTTAGTTAACAACCCCTTGCTCTTGCCCCATCATTGATTCCTTGAAGTCCATGGTCCTCCCTGCTATCGTTTACAATTTTTGGAACCCCTTTTTCTCATACCTTCACACTTGACAGCTGACGTGGGCTCATTCTCCGATGAGTCCCAATAAACTCGTCATCTCCCGGGTTGATCTCATGACAGTCCTTGCCTGGTACTTCCACGAGCCGGCGGATAAAATGCTCGCACAAAACACTCCAATACCATCCGTGCACCAGTTAATTCCTATGGGTACCACCCTCCCTTTTTCTGTTTAGTATGATCTACTTCATGACTCACACCAGTCAAAGCTTGTTCAGTCACTGGTTGCCATGGGTAATGGTCCCGTTGGGGCAATGGTTTAGTGGGGTCTAATATGACCACCCCCCCCCCACCCCCCTAATTAATGTCACACCATTTGGATGAAGGGGAGAATATTCCATCACTATTCAAGTACTTTACTGGTACATCCAATCTCTCCCTAAAGTTCCCCAAATTCCAGGATTTTCGGAAACAATGTCCAGAATAGTCACCCACCAGCCGCCACTCTTGCCTTGGCACTTACTATTATCCTTGGAGCAAGTATTTACTGAATAATTTCCCAAATTTACTTCAGTGTTCACATGTCCAATATTCTAGAGTCTAGATGGCAGCACAATTTTACATTGAGACTCTCAAATATCCCCAGATCAATTTGTTTCACACCCTTAATACAACGCACACTACCCCCATCAGAATAGGGCACTGGATCAGAGACACAGTGGCATTACTTACAGCCCACCTGTAACACACACATCCGCTGTCTTTTGGTCAAGCCAGTGAAAATACTGGGAACTGTTTATATCCCAGGGCTTTCCAATTACCATACAAAGATCTTTACACCAACCCTCCTCAGTCCTACCTTTTTCACAGCTGTTCCAAATTTCGCTGCCTGTCCACCGACTTGTCCAGACTGAACAAGTATCCTTTTCTTTGCAACTGTCAGTCCAATCGACAATGAATTTTCACCACAGGCATCCTTCCACCTGTAAAATCCCAAACCTTGATATCTTCTATCTCATGGTCCAATGACAATATCTATCTCCAAAACCTATAGCATTTTCAATTTTACTTCCTAATCCAACCGGAATTCTCCGCAAACTCAGGCCATTCGTGTCCAACAGCCTTAACACATCATAAATTCGAAGAAGAAGAGCCTTTGTCACTCTCCTCTCCCAATTAGCATGAAATATCGAGAGCATACATCTTCCTGCAAAGCTCCGCCCACAATCACCAATCCTGTTGCTAGGTAACACTCATGAAAAAGCGCATCCCTTGAACATTATGATTTCACCTCTGTGTGCGCATGCGTACACTTATCTCCACTATGTAGTTTTTGCAACGCCTTGAACTATGAGTTCACCTCTTTTAATCAAGTTCGCCAGACATTAATTTTGTAGAATTAATTTTGACACGTTATGTGTACTCTGTGTCCCTGACAATGTTTTTTCTCATGACACCACTGAGGTTTTTTATTTAAATAGCTGAAACTGAAACCAAACTTTTTCATATTTTATCCTGATTATGTGATACAGTTTTCTCTGCCGACGTCTGCCTTTGGTTTGCACAACATCATGAATCTCATTGACTTTTCTATAATTAAAGCAACGAGCGTGACTCGGCGAACTCCGCGTGCCTCACCACACGTCGTTTCAGAGGGGTAGGCATCTTTGACCATTTCGGTGTCTTTTGGGTCTTCATGGTGTTTTGGATCTTCAGGGCCATTTAGATCTTCAGGGTCTTTTGGATCCTCTGGGCCTTTAAGGGTATTTTGGGTCTTTGAGGTGTTTTGGGTCTTCAGGGTCTTTTCGGTCTTTGGTGTCTTCAGAGGCTTATAGGTCTTAAGGGTCTTTTATTTCCTCTGGGTCTTTAAGAGTCTTTGGGGTGTTTTGGTTATTTGGGGGGTATTTAAGGGTATTTTGGGTCTAAAGGGTCTTTGGGGTCTTCAGGGTGTTTTGGGTCTTCAGGGTATTTTGGGTCTTCAGGGTGTTTGGGGTCTTTGAGGTCTTTTGGTTCTTCTTGGTATTTTGGGTCTTTTGGGTATTCAGTGTATTTCGGGTCTTCAGTGTCTTCAGGTGCTTTTGGGGCTTCAGGGTATTTTTGGTCTTTGGGGTGTTTTGGGTCTTTGGGGTCTTTGAGGTCTTCTTGGTGTTTTGGGTCTTCAGGGTGTTTTGGGTCTTCGGGGTGTTTTGGGTCTTCTTGGTGTTTTGGGTTTTCTGGGTGTTTTGGGTCTTCTGGGTGTTTTGGGTCTTCAGGGTCTTTTGAGTCTTCGGGGTGTTTTGGTTCTTTGGGGTATTTAAGGGTCTTTTGGGTCGAAAGGGTATTTAAGGGTCTTTGGGGTCTTCAGGGTGTTTTGGGACTTCAGGGTGTTTTGGGTCTTCTGGGTCTTTTTGGTATTCGGGGTCTTTTTGGTCTTCGGTGTCTTTTGATTCTTCGGTGTCTTCGGGAGCTTTTGGGTCTTCTTGATATTTACTGGTCTTTGGGTCTTCGGGGTCTTTTGGGTCTTCATTGTGTTTTGGGTCTTCATGGTGTTTTGGGTCTTCATGGTGTTTTGGGTCTTCAGGGCCATTTGGGTCTTTAGGGTCTTTTGGATCCTGGGGGCCTTTAAGGGTATTTTTGGGTCTTTGAGGTGTTTTGGATCTTCAGGGTCTTCAGGGTCTTTTGGGTCTTTGGTGACTTCAAAGGCTTTTGGGTCTTAAGGGTCTTTTGTTTCCTCTGGGTATTTCAGATTATTTGGGGTGTTTCGGTTATTTGGGGTATTTAAGGGTCTTTTGGGTCTAAAGGGCCTTTCAGGGTCCTTGGGGTCTTCGGGGTGTTTTGGGTCTTTTGGGTCTTCTGGGTATTTTTGGTGTTTGGGGTGTTTTGGGTCTTTGGGGTGTTTTGGGTCTTCGGGGTCTTTTGGGTCTTCTTGGCGTTTTGGGTTTTCTGCGTGTTTTGGGTCTTCGTGGTGTTTTGGGTCTTTGGGGTCTTTTGAGTCTTCAGGGTGTTTTGGGTATTCGGGGTGTTTTGGGTCTTCAGGGTGTTTTGGGTCTTCAGGGTGTTTTGGGTCTTTGGGATGTTTTGGGTCTTCAGGGTGTTTTGGGTCTTTGGGGTCTTTTGGGATTTTGGGGATTCGGGGTCTTTTTGAGCCTCTGGGCATTGAATGGTATTTTGGGTCTTCGGGGTGTTTTGGGTCTTCGGGGTCTTTGGGTCTTCGGGGTGTTTTGGGGGTTTTCGGGGTGTTTTGGGTCATCGGATGTTTTGGGTCTTTGGGGTATTTTGGGTCTTCGGGGTGTTTTGGGTCTTCTGGTGTTTTGGGTCTTTGGGGTGTTTTGGGTCTTCGGGGTGTTTTGGGTCTTTGGGGTGTTTTGGGTCTTTGGGGTGTTTTGGGTCTTTGGTGTGTTTTGATCTTCAGGGTGTTTTGGGTCTTTGAGGTGATTTTGGTCTTCAGGGCCATTTGGGTCTTTTGGATCCTGTGGACCTTTGAGGGTATTTTTGTGTTTTTGAAGTGTTTTGGGTCTTCATGGTCTTTTGGTTCCTCTGGGCCTTTAAGGGTATTTTGGGTCTTTGAGGTGTTTTGGGTCTTCAGGGTCTTTTCAGTCTTTGGTGACTTCAGAGGCTTTTGGGTCTTAAGGGTCTTTTGTTTCCTCTGGGTCTTTAAGATTATTTGGGGGTTTTAGTTATTTGGGTTATTTAAGTGTCTTTTGGGTCTGAAGGGTCCTTGGGGTCTTGGAGTCTTCAGGGTGTTTTGGGTCTTTGGGGTATTTTCAGTCTTCTGGGTATTTTTTGGTCTTTGGGGTGTTTTTGGTCTTTGTGGTCTTTGGGGTCTTCAGGGTGTTTTGGGTCTTCGGGGTGTTTTGGGTCTTCGGGGTGTTTTGAGTCTTCGGGGTGTTTTGGTTATTTGGGGTATTTAAGGGTCTTTTGGGTTGAAAGGGTATTTAAGGGTCTTTGGCGTCTTCAGGGTGTTTTGGGTCTTCTGGGTCTTTTTGGTATTCGGGGTCTTTTTGGTCTTCGGTGTCTTTTGGTTCTTCGGTGTCTTCGGGGGCTTTTGGGTCTTTTGGTTCTTCTTGATATTTACTGGTCTTTGGGTCTTCAGGGTCTTCGGGGGGGGGGGGTTGGGTCTTTGGGGTGTTTTGGGTATTTGGGGTGTTTTGGGGTCTTTGGGGTGTTTTGGGTCTTTTGTGTCTTCTGGGTCTTCATGGTGTTTTGGGTCTTCATGGTGTTTTGGGTCTTCAGGATCATTTGGGACTTTCGGGTCTTTTGCATCCTGGGGGCCTTTAAGGGTATTTTTGGGGTCTTTGAGGTGTTTTGGGTCTTCATGGTCTTTTGGGTCTCTGGTGACTTCAAAGGCTTTTGGGTCTTAAGGGTCTTTTGTTTCCTCTGGGTCTTTCAGATTATTTGGGGTGTTTCGGTTATTTGGGGTATTTAAGGGTATTTTGGGTCTAAAGGGTCTTAAAGGGTCCTTGGGGACTTCAGGGTGTTTTGGGTATTTTGGGTCTTCTGGGTATTTTTGGTCTTTGGGGTGTTTTGGGTCTTTGGTGTCTTTTGGGTCTTCTTGGTGTTTTGGGTCTTCTTGGTGTTTTGGGTCTTTGGGGTGTTTTGGGTCTTCAGGGTCTTTTGGGTCTTCTTGGCATTTTGGGTCTTCTTGGCATTTTGGGATTTCTGGGTGTTTTGGGTCTTTGGGGTCTTTTGAGTCTTCGGGGTGTTTTGGGTCTTCGGGGTGTTTTGGGTCTTCGGGATGTTTTGGGTCTTCAGGGTGTTTTGGGTCTTCAGGGTCTTTTGGGATTTTGGGGATTCGGGGTCTTTTTGAGCCTCGGGGCCTTGAATGGTATTTTGGGTCTTTGGGGTGTTTTGGGTCTTTGGGTCTTCGGGGTGTTTTGGGTCTTCGGGGTGTTTTGGGTCTTTGGGGTCTTTTGGGTCTTTGGGGTATTTTGGGTCTTCGGGGTGTTTTGGGTCTTCGGGGTGTTTTGGGTCTTCGGGGTCTTTTGGGTTTTTGGGGTGTTTTGGGTCTTTGGGGTGTTTTGGGTCTTCGGGGTGTTTTGAGTCTTCAGGGTGCTTTGGGTCTTCGGGGTGTTTTGGGTCTTCAGGGTCTTTTGAGTCTTCTGGGTGTTTTGGTTCTTTGGGGTATTTAAGCGTATTTTGGGTCTAAAGGGTCTTTAAGGGTCTGTGGGGTCTTCAAGGGTGTTTTGGGTCTTCTGGGTCTTTTTTGGTATTCAGGGTGTTTTGGGTCTTCAGGGTCTTTCAGGTCTTCTGGGTCTTTGGGTTCTTCAGTGTCTTCGGGGGCTTTCAGGTCTTAAGGGTCTTTTGGTTCTTCTTGATATTTAAGGGTCTTTGGGTCTTTTTGGTCTTCAGGGGGTTTGGGTCTTCAGGGTGTTTTGGGTCTTTGTTGTGTTTTGGGTCTTCTGGGTGTTTTGGGTCTTCAGTGTCTATTGAATCTTCATGGTGTTTTGGGTCTTCAGGATCCTGTGGGCCTTTAAGGGTATTTTTGGGTCTTTGAGGTGTTTTGGATCTTCAGGGTCTTTTGGTTCTTTGGTGACTTCAGAGGATTTTGGGTCTTAAGGGTCTTTTGTTTCCTCTGGGTCTTTGAGATTATTTGTGGTGTTTTGGTTATTTGGGGTATTTAAGGGTCTTTTGGGTCTAAGGGGTATTTGAGGGTCCTTGGGGTCTTCAGGGTGTTTTAGGTCTTTGGGGTGTTTTGGGTCTTCGGGGTCTTTTGGGTCTTCAGGGTGTTTTGGGTCTTCGGGGTGTTTTGGGTCTTCGGGGTGTTTTGGGGCTTCGGGGTGTTTTGGGGGCATCGGGGTCTTTTGGCATTTTGGGTATTCAGGGTCTTTTTTAGCCTCGGGGCCTTGAAGGGTATTTTGAGTCTTCGGGGTGTTTTGGGTCTTCAGGGTCTTTGGGTCTTCGGGGTGTTTTGGGAGTTTTCGGGGTGTTTTGGGGTTTTGGGTCATTTTTTTTTTTTTTTTTTTTTTTTTTTTTTTTTCCTATACTGAATCGAGGCTCGTGAAAGAGCTGACAACCGCGAGGGAAAGACAAATACAGTACATGGGGACCGTGAGGGAAAGACAAAAACAGCACATGGGGACCGCGAGGGAAAGACAAAAACAGCACATGGGGACCGCGAGGGAAAGACAAATACAGTACATGGGGACCGCGAGGGAAAGACAAAAACAGCACATGGGGACCGCGAGGGAAAGACAAAGACAGTACATGGGGACCGCGAGGGAAAGACAAAAACAGCACATGGGGACCGCGAGGGAAAGACAAAAACAGCACATGGGGACCGCGAGGGAAAGACAAAAACAGCACATGGGGACCGCGAGGGAAAGACAAATACAGTACATGGGGACCGCGAGGGAAAGACAAAAACAGCACATGGGGACCGCGAGGGAAAGACAAAAACAGCACATGGGGACCGCGAGGGAAAGACAAAAACAGCACATGGGGACCGCGAGGGAAAGACAAATACAGTACATGGGGACCGCGAGGGAAAGACAAAAACAGCACATGGGGACCGCGAGGGAAAGACAAAGACAGTACATGGGGACCGCGAGGGAAAGACAAAAACAGTACATGGGGACCGTGAGGGAAAGACAAAAACAGTACATGGGGACCGCGAGGGAAAGACAAAAACAGTACATGGGGACCGCGAGGGAAAGACAAAAACAGCACATGGGGACCGCGAGGGAAAGACAAAAACAGCACATGGGGACCGCGAGGGAAAGACAAAAACAGCACATGGGGACCGCGAGGGAAAGACAAAGACAGTACATGGGGACCGCGAGGGAAAGACAAAGACAGTACATGGGGACCGCGAGGGAAAGACAAAATCAGCACATGGGGACCGCGAGGGAAAGACAAAAACAGCACATGGGGACCGCGAGGGAAAGACAAAAAACAGCACATGGGGACCGCGAGGGAAAGACAAAAACAGCACATGGGGACCGCGAGGGAAAGACAAAAACAGCACATGGGGACCGCGAGGGAAAGACAAAGACAGTACATGGGGACCGCGAGGGAAAGACAAAAACAGCACATGGGGACCGCGAGGGAAAGACAAAAACAGCACATGGGGACCGCGAGGGAAAGACAAAGACAGTACATGGGGACCACGAGGGAAAGACAAAAACAGCACATGGGGACCGCGAGGGAAAGACAAAAACAGCACATGGGGACCGCGAGGGAAAGACAAATACAGTACATGGGGACCGCGAGGGAAAGACAAAAACAGCACATGGGGACCGCGAGGGAAAGACAAAAACAGCACATGGGGACCGCGAGGGAAAGACAAATACAGTACATGGGGACCGCGAGGGAAAGACAAATACAGTACATGGGGACCGCGAGGGAAAGACAAAAACAGCACATGGGGACCGCGAGGGAAAGACAAAAACAGCACATGGGGACCGCGAGGGAAAGACAAAGACAGTACATGGGGACCGTGAGGGAAAGACAAAGACAGTACATGGGGACCGCGAGGGAAAGACAAAGACAGTACATGGGGACCGCGAGGGAAAGACAAAAACAGCACATGGGGACCGCGAGGGAAAGACAAAGACAGTACATGGGGACCGCGAGGGAAAGACAAAATCAGCACATGGGGACCGCGAGGGAAAGACAAAGACAGTACATGGGGACCGCGAGGGAAAGACAAAGACAGTACATGGGGACCGCGAGGGAAAGACAAAGACAGTACATGGGGACCGCGAGGGAAAGACAAAAACAGAACATGGGGACCACGAGGGAAAGACAAATACAAATACAAATACAGTGAATACAGCTGAGATACAAATACAAATACAGTCTTCGGGGTGTTTTGGGTCGTTGGGGTGTTTTGGGTCTTTTTTTTTTTTTTGTATACAAGATCGAGGCTCATGAAAGAGCTAACATTAATCATACAAAAAGTCAAACCGACACACAAAACACAAAAAATAAGGGGAGCGGCAGACAAGATGGGGAGAGAGGGAGAGAGGAGAGAGGAGAGGGGGAAGGACACAAACACAACATTTGAGAGCATGGACAACGGGAGAAATGTGGGAGGGGGAGGGCTTTGGGGGAGGTGGGAGAGGTATAAAACATATTGTTGCGGATATGAGATTGGCCTCCATCCATATCCGCTTGTAAATATTCCCCTATTTCCCCAATACTTCCCAACTATCCCCAATCCCCCATTCCCTAGTCCCATTTTCTGTAAACAACACTCTGTAGACCCGACCTCCCCCTTTTTCCCCCATTAAATGTCGCATCCAGGTCCACCGCATCTCACGTAGACAACTATAGGACATCTTGCTAGTTATTCTTAGTCTATGTCAGTTAAGGACTCGTTTCCATTAATTCTGACTCTTCGTTGCACCAGAATGTGATTGTATGGCACCGTTAGAAAGTTTAGGACCTCCCAATACCTCCCCGCAGCTCTTCCTCATGGTACAACAACAACAACAACAACAACAGCGGCGGCGGCGCGGGGAGTGTGCGTCCTCACTCCGGCTTGGTTAGCCGCCATTGAACATGTGCTCCGACGGGGTTACCACGCAGGGGCTCGCTGTCAGCTCCTCGTCAAGGACGGAGCCCGGTAACCCCCCGCACCCAATGGAAGCGGCGGACCGATTCCATCTGGGGCGGAGACAACGAGCCGAGGGCGTGTCACTCCCCGCTGAGCATGCGCAGAAAGAGGGAGGTGACGTCAGATGCGCCTCAGCTTGGAGAGAGAAGGACGCCACCTCCGAGCGCGACAATACCTCCCCGCATCTCTGGACCGGACCGTGTTGATTCTGCCCCTGAGCCAAGGTGCACCATGTGCTATCGACTGCCTGCCCTTCCTTGCCATCAATCCCTGTGTAAGTGAGTCTTGTCCCGTTTGTCTGTGGTCTGTCGGGATTAAGATAAGACTGTGTCTAAGTGCCCATCTTTTCTGTGCTTTACCTCTTACCGTGTAATCTACCCGTTTCTGCATCACCAATTATATCCTCCTCCGGAGGTCTTGAGAACTGTACCCCCTTGTGTCGTTGCATTAATCCCAGCCGTTGTGTCCTTTCCTTCATTGATTTAGCATAGCGCGATTCGGTCAACGTTCGAGTGGAATCGGGCGGGATAGGGTTCTAATCGGGGAGTAACTGTTCGGACGCGGTAATACCAAACCGCTCGGTAAACTAACATCTAAAACCGCGTCTGTAACAATTGGTGTCGAGGAGTGAGATCGGACCCGAAGCGCGCTTCACGCGCTCGAAATTATTAACGGGAAATTTGATTTTGTTTTACAAAAAAAAAAAAAAAACCCGAATTTTGAAAGTCGCGCTATGGCGGATCAAGACGGCTGGGTTCCGGTAGAGGAGAGTGAGGCAGGGTCGATCCAGGACCAAATTGAGGGACATGAGGAGAGCGAAGCAGTGAGGGCGGCAGGTTCGCAAAATAGCGTCCTCGCGCACGAGGTTGCGGGCGCGCAAAATGGCGACTCGCACATTGCTACGGCGGCCGCACCCGCTGCACAAGTGGGAGGGATGGCGCAAATGCAGGCCCTCATGGAGCAATTTATGGTGCAAATGCAGGCGTCCCTCAAACTGCAGAGTGAGCAATTGGGGGTAATGGGGAACCGGATGGATGCTCAGGGTGAGCGATTGGAGGGCCAAATGGGGTCCAATAGCGAGAAATTGAGGGAGGACATGGGGTCCAATAGCGAGAAATTGAGGGAGGACATGGGGGCCAATAGCCAACGGTTAGAACAAAGGATGGGGACCCAGATCGGAGGGTTAGGGAGTAGAATAGAGGGATTAGACAATAGATTAGGGGAAATACAGGAGGGGTTAATGGGGGTAGAAAACAGAATGGCCGTTCAGGAGAATCAAATGGAAGGGATGAAAAAGGGGTTAGAGGGGTTAGAAAACAGTATGGAAGGCAAATTGAGGGACATGAGGGACCAAGCGGAAAGGGAAGTTAAACAAATGGGGCAGCAGATAGAGGGGGTCAGAATGGGGGTAGAAACTAAATTGGATGCTCACAGGGAGGAAATGGAGCAGATGAGGGTGGCATCTGGGCAGGAGATGCAAGTGATGGGAGAAGAGATCAGAAGAGGTGTGAGTGAGGAGGTCAGAGGAGTGCGCGAGGAGGTGAGGCACTATAAGGAGCGCATGGAGAAGGAGGTGAGAAAGGGGACTGTAAAATTGCAAGGTGGTATAGAGGAGTTGACGCTGGGAGTAGAACAACTGACAGTGGGACAAAAGGAGTTGGGGGACCAGGTAAAGAAGAACACAGCGGTAATAGAGGGTTTAAAATCGACACAGAAGGAGATGAAAAAGGACGTTGGGGTAATTAAAAAAGAGTGTCAGACGGTACATGAGGACCTGACGAGGAAAATGGACAAGGTGGTAGAGGTGATGGAGGTTAAAGAGCGGGAGGTGCGGGAGCACATAGAAAAAAATGAAGTGGAGTTAGAGGAAGAACATAAAGGGGCGCACGAGGAGATGAAGGAGGTAAAGCAGAAATTAGAAGAAATGGAAGAAGGGGTGAGTGAAATTAAGAAGCGACGGAGAGAGGATAAGAAAGAGATAAAGGAGGAAGTAAAAGAATTGGTCCAAAGTCTGTGTTCGGATCGTGATGATGTGCTCATTAACCGGATGAGGGATTCGCAGGTGATGGAGGAGAAGCAAAGAGAAAGAGGACCCGGTGTAAGTGGTGACCAATATGGTCGTGCGTATGATGCGCCAGGTGATTTAATAAGCTTGGGGGTCGAGATGGACCCGGGTGTTCGTGAGAGGCCGTTGGTGAAGTGCGCGACAGGTCTGGTGTGCGAAAAAGGAGGTGTGCGAGAAAGTCCGACTCTGGGGTGTGTGAGGAAAAAGTGCGTGCCAAGGAGTGAGGGTGCTGTCGAGAGTGAGTCGGTCGTAGCGCGTGTGCGAGGGAGCACATGGAAGCGCGTAGTGAGGAGTGTTACGGAGGGTGTAAAGGGAGAATGCACGCCTGTGGTGAGTGTTACAGAGGATGTAACTGGAGAGGGTGTGCGAGAAAGATGTGTGACGGACAGGTGCATGGGGAAAGAGTGTGCTGTCAAAAGTAAGGAAGAGTGTACACCTGTAGTGAGTGTTACAGAGGGTGTAACGGGAGAGTGTGCGCGAGAAAGGTGTGTAACGGACGGGTGCATGAGGAAAGAGTGCGCTGTCGAGAGTAGGGGTGAGTGCGCTGTCAAGAGTGGAGGTGAGAGTAGTAAGAGTGACACGGAGCGTGAGTTGGTTGTGACAGGTGAGAAAGGAAGCACACCTGGAATGGTAGAGCATGTGTGGGAATGCACACTTGAATTGGTCGTGAGGCACGTGGTTGGGTGTGCGAGTGAAAGCACACCTGTGATTGTCACAAAGGAGGTGACCGAGGAGGGGGCGCGAAGAGGTGTGTTGGTGAGGTGTGCGAGCGACGAATGTGTGCCAAGGTGTTCGGTGGTCAGGTGTGTGACCAAGTCGGTGAGCGGAATGAGTGTACCGAGGTGTGTAAGGAAAGGTACGAGGAGCATGGGAACAGCTGGAGGTATGAGCAAGAAAGGGGTAGCGTATGCTTGTAAGCATCCAGGTGAGGCATCGACGGTAACCGGGTTAGAGGTTAGAACGACTTATAGCCGAATCGGGCCCTCGGTGCGCGTCGGGCAGCTTCGCGTGCCGCGAGGACCAGCGGGGATCCGAACCACGGCGGTTTCGAAAGAACCGCCGTACGCGATCCACGCTGTGCCTCGCTTGGAACGGCCGCGTCCGGGCTCCACTAGGCGGAGCGGGCAGCCCGATAGGAAGGGTCGTCATGGCGACCACTTTTTATTGAGACGTGCCGGCAGGTCGAGATCGGGACATTGGATGGCTCCACGCCGAGGTGGTGCGTGGGACCTCGGCCCGGGTAAACCTCCTTCCCTGCACCGAATGCGGGACGTATCCAGCCGCTGGCACCAAACAACCCGTATTCATTGCTCGGCTTTACGAAGCCGGGCTTTGGACAGGAATTGGCGCACCGAGAGGCATTAGTGAGTAGACTGTGTGATGAGGTTAGTGTTTTGGACCCAAAATTAGAGAAAAACAAAATTTGATGATTGGCAAAGGATTGGCAGTAATGATTGGCAGATGATGGGTAGTGATTGGCAAATTTTTGATTTGTTGAAATTTGATGTGCAAAATTGGTAGTGGGAGATGCCCGATGTGGTGGGATGGCAACTCTGTCATCCCTCACAAACGTGGGGCAAATGCGCAATAGTTTATGGGGTGTATGGCAGTGAAAACTAGCCCGGGTGGGTTAGGATATTGATAGGGCTCTAGAAGATGACATTAGGTAACGTTAAGGTTAGTGAGTGACTGATACCTGTAGAGGGGACGCAGGTAGATTAGTATGGATGATAATGACGAGGGAGCGCAATAGTTTAAAGGGACGACTGGGAAGCGCAAGTTTCAGAGGGGAGTAGTTAGATGAGATGATGCTGTGTGAGAACTGGACAGGTGTGTAGAGCAGTGTGTGAGCAGTGAGTGTTGTGGATCAGCGCGAATGCACTTGGGGAGAGAAGGGTGCAGGTGGCACCAGGTGTGAGAGCACAGGTGTGCAAGTACAGGTGTGTGGAATACATGGAGTATTGGAATGAGTGGTGTGGAGAGAGTTGGAGTAAGTGGTACGGAGTGGTGTGCATGGTGCGAAGGTGTGGATGGGGGAAGAGTGGACCCCTTTCACGAGTACCCGGGGCGGGTAGTGTAAGTGTTAGGTAGAGGGTATAGGTAAATTGTGGTTGGATATTGGCATTTGTGGTGCGGTTGCAGAATGGTATTGTGGATGGGTGCATTAGTGTTGTGGAAATGGCTGGGCGTGTAGCCTGTTAGTGTGTGTAGTTGGTTTGGGCACTCCACCACTGTGAGGATGTCGGCCAGGTGAGGCCGCAGGTGGGCTCTGGGAGCCGTTAGTGTCAGTGGGTGCCTGAGGATCCCGGGTGTGGATCGGGCAGCCCGTGCCAGAGAGGGCACTGAGGGGGTGAGAGTGCGAGAGGGCCTTCCCCAGTTAGTTAGGTTAGGGTGAGGAGCAGGTAAGCTCGGGTGGAAACTACAGTGGTGGAGGTGTGCAGGTGGGTAGACCTGCTGGGAGAGCTACACGTCACAGCCCAGAAATTGTGCGAGGGCACCGGGAGATGAATCGGGGGAGTGAGACCCCAAATTGAGAAGCACCACAGTTTGGTCAATGGGAATTGGTTTTTAGAACCCATAGTGTAAGTTGGCCAATGGATTGGCAGGGAAAGACCCCGGGTAATGTAAAGTTGTTAAAGTCATTTAGGAAATAGTTAGGATTGACGAACCTGTCGCACCATACGCAGCCACTTACCTGAGGTGATGATGATGACTCCACACCTGTGTTCCTTTGTTCTGTGTTGCAGGAAATAAGAATTGCTGTTTGGCTTTGTGAGACCCATCACGACGTGGATGAGACATTGGGGTGATTCCATCTCTCCCTCCTTAGGAGGGACTGATGATGAATTCGTGATGGCAAATTTTGATGTTGAGTTGGAGATGGCAAATTGTGATGAGAGTTGGAAATGGCAAATTTGATTGGTTAGGAGGGAGAGAAGACGAATTTGGTTTATGGGAGGAACGGGGAAGACAGTAGGGACGTTTGTTGATGTGTAAAGTAGATGTTTATGGGTAGTGTTGTGTTTTGTGGATACAGTAAGGGGTAAGGGAGGGGCAATGTAGGTTACCTGGTAGGGGGAGGGGCGTACGGTAGGAACGTACCTGTCTCACCTGGTTCCCATGTGCCCCCAGTGTGCATTACCTAGCATTGCGTGCACTTTTGCGCCCTTACCACCTTACTCACTTGTCTTCTTTTTGTCTCCCACCTCCGAGGATCTGGCTTTGGGGCAGAGAGAGAGGAGAGAGAGGTGCTGGCTCTGCAGTTGTGGGCCTGCACTTTCGCTGCTTGCTGCCGGGATCGATACACCATATGGACCGCAATTTTGGTGGCCGCCCACAATGGACCGCAGTTCTTTTGCGGGCAAGCACCACCCGTTGATGGACCTCTGGGTCAACGTGGCACCTATGCCATACAGGTGAACCACTTATAGTTGGCCCCCCTGACGGCCACAATTTAGAAATGGACGCGGTTGGCGCCTTTCTTTATTTTTTAAAGAAGCAAGAAGGCCAAGTACACCACATGAAGGCAAGACCAGCGGCAGAACATCGGCCGGCTGCGACACCACCGGTGACTATGAACACTTTATTGGTGCACCGGATGGTGCTGACTGTGTTATGGGGTGGTGCTTTTGGTGCTTGGATGGGGTGCTCTGCACATTATTAAAGGCCGTAGGGCCACAGGGCACTCGTGGGTTGGTGTATCGATGCTGGCATGCGTGCTCTCTCTCTATGCATAACATCTGCATGTGTTCCTCAAAGAACAGGTCCTGGATCGTAGTGTAAATATCAGTCTTGTGTAAATAATGCTCCCTACCGGCTGTATGTTTAGTTTGAGGATTCTTTCCGCGATTCGGTTATCCTGTGGGTGTGTTTCTGTGAGGAGAAGGGTGCAACGTCGCAGGGGGACATATTTACTCATTTGTGAACATCTGTAAAACTGTCGCACTCAGGGTTGAGTTAATAGTAGAGGGAACTACATCTGAGTGCCACACTAAAGTAAGTAAAAATTTATCGGGTCGAGACGCCCCGAGGTAGAGAAGGGTGCAATGTTGCGGACATGAGATTGGCCTCCATCCATATCCGCTTGTAAATATTCCCCTATTTCCCCAATACTTCCAACTATCCCCAATCCCCCATTCCCTAGTCCCATTTTCTGTAAACAACACTCTGTAGACCCGACCTCCCCCTTTTTCCCCCATTAAATGTCGCATCCAGGTCCACCGCATCTCACGTAGACAACTATAGGACATCTTGCTAGTTATTCTTAGTCTATGTCAGTTAAGGACTCGTTTCCATTAATTCTGACTCTTCGTTGCACCAGAATGTGATTGTATGGCACCGTTAGAAAGTTTAGGACCTCCCAATACCTCCCCGCAGCTCTTCCTCATGGTACAACAACAACAACAACAACAACAGCGGCGGCGGCGCAGGGAGTGTGCGTCCTCACTCCGGCTTGGTTAGCCGCCTTTGAACATGTGCTCCGACGGGGTTACCACGCAGGGGCTCGCTGTCAGCTCCTCGTCAAGGGCGGAGCCCGGTAACCCCCCGCACCCAATGGAAGCGGCGGACCGATTCCATCTGGGGCGGAGACAACAAGCCGAGGGCGTGTCACTCCCCGCTGAGCATGCGCAGAAAGAGGGAGGTGACGTCAGATGCGCCTCAGCTTGGAGAGAGAAGGACGCCACCTCCGAGCGCGACAATACCTCCCCGCATCTCTGGACCGGACCGTGTTGATTCTGCCCCTGAGCCAAGGTGCACCTTGTGCTATCGACTGCCTGCCCTTCCTTGCCATCAATCCCTGTGTAAGTCAGTCTTGTCCCGTTTGTCTGTGGTCTGTCGGGATTAAGATAAGACTGTGTCTAAGTGCCCATCTTTTCTGTGCTTTACCTCTTACCGTGTAATCTACCCGTTTCTGCATCACCAATTATATCCTCCTCCGGAGGTCTTGAGAACTGTACCCCCTTGTGTTGTTGCATTAATCCCAGCCGTTGTGTCCTTTCCTTCATTGATTTAGCATAGCGCGATTCGGTCAACGTTCGAGTGGAATCGGGCGGGATAGGGTTCTAATCAGGGAGTAACTGTTCGGACGCGGTAATACCAAACCGCTCGGTAAACTAACATCTAAAACCGCGTCTGTAACAATATGAACACTGCAAGGACTTCCAGGAAAGAAGTTGGAATTAAAGAAAGAAAGAAAAAAGTGTATCTGGGGTGAATTAACGGGGGTAGAAAAGATCAAGGTTTTGGATGGGGGAAGATAAGAGATGGTGGTGAACAGCTGTTTTAAAGACCTGGAGGGTGGAGTGGGATTGAAGAGAGTGAGGGAGTTTGTTCCAGATGCGGGAGAAAAGAGGAATGAAGGAGTGAAGGTGAGCAGAGAGTCTTGATTTTAGCAGTTCAACCATAAGAGGGTTGCAGGCAGATCTTGTGCGACCTGTAGGAATATTTGCGGGACAGAGCCCAGAGAGAGCTGGGAGTACAAGGCCAGAGAGGAGTCGGTAGAAGACGGAAAGACCACCAACCTGCCTGCGGTGAGTGAGTGAGAGGCCCTTGGAGTTATCTTCATCGCAGGAGATTCCAATGATTCTGAATGCTTTGGTTTCAACAGCGTGAAGACGAGCTAGGTGTGAGGCAGGAGCACCAGCCCAGAGGGGAGAGCAGTATTCCATTGAGCTGTGGATGAAAGCCTTGTATGTGGTGAGGAGCTCAGGTGTGCCAAGGAAGGACTTCGCACGACGGAGGATGCCCAGTCGGCGACTGGCTTTGGAGGCCAGATTTGAAATGTGGTTTTCCGAGGAAAGATCATGGCAGATAGTGAGACCCAAAAGCTTGAGTGACAGAACTTCTTGGAGAGGATTATTCAGAAAGTGGATGGGAGGGTTGTCCAGTCGGTCTTTTCAGAGAGACATCGAAAGAGTGTGAGATTTGTCAGGATTGAAAGACATGTTCCACTTGTTTGCCCAGTCTGTGATTTTGTCCAGGTCTGCAGAGAGTGAGGAGGCTGCAGACTGCCGATCTGAGGGATGAAGAATGGAGCGACAGAGAGTAGAGTCATCAGCAAAGAGATAGAGAGGATTTTCAAGAGAGTCAGAGAGATCATTGATGAAGACCAGAAAAAGCACAGGGCCCAGAACACTGCCTTGGGGAACTCCAGCCTGAACAGGAAGAGGAGATGTGAGAAACCCATTCAGGGCCACACGTTGACTACGACTAGAGAAGTAGTCCACCAGCCATGCGTGGAGATTTCCATGGATACCAAAAGAGGAGAGTTTGGTGAGCAGAGCGGGGTGCCAGACCGTATCGAAGGCATGTGATATGTCAAGGGAGACAGCTCTAATTTCCTGTTTGGCATTGAGGACCTCCATCCATTGTTGAGAAAGCAGAAGCAGCATGTCCAGAGTAGAGTGACCAGGTCTGAAACCAAATTGATGATCAGAGATCAAGCCATTGGAGAAGAGGAAAGATTTCATATCTGAAGCAATGATGGATTCCATGACTTTGCTGATAATTGGGAGAAGGCTGATTGGTCTGTAGTTGCTGGGATCTGTTTTTGCACCTTTTTTGTGCAAAGCGGTGATGTTGGCAGATTTCCAAGCAGATGGCAGATGACCTTGAGCAAAAGAGAGGGTGAAGAGAATAGAGAGAGGGAGTGAAAGAGCGGTAGAACAGGATTTTATGACCCGTGGGCTGATGCCGTCAGGTCCAGTTGCAGAATCAGAGTCGAGGGTTGACAGAAACTTTTCCACCTTGTCAGGAGGAAAGGACACAGAGTCCAGGAGCAGCTGGGTACGACTGGGTATGGTGGGTACAGAGAGGGATGGGTTTGGGACACAAGATTTAGAGGCAAACACAGAGTTGAGGCATTCAGCTGTTTCACGTGCGGAGTCAGCCGTGTGGCCGTTTGAGGTGAGGGAGGAGATGGAGGGGGAACAAACACAAGAAACAGATTTGACCAGACGCCAACAGGATTTGGAAGAGGGAGACAGATAAGAGAGTTCGGTCCTGAGAACGGAGAGATATTGTTTCCTGGCTCTCCTGAGGGTGGACACACACTTGTTTTGGGCTTTGTGAAAGGAAATGAGATTTCCTTCCATTGGATTTGCTTTCCAGGAGACGAAAGCAAGTTGTTTCTGGGCAATAGCCTCACCACAAGATTCTGTGTACCATGGATGGGAGGAAGGGTATGACAACTGAAGACGAGATGGGATAAATCTGTGCATGAGAGAGAGAGAGCAATTTACTTTGGAAGAATTCCCAGGATGAGTTGATGTCAGAGGCGGTAGAGATGGGAGACCAGTCCAGATGATTGATGGCTGCTTGAAGACCATGCCAGTTGGCCTGAGTGAAATGCCAGACTCGTCGACGCTGAGGAGGCTCTCTGAGAATGGTCACAGAGATGTCCACTTTAACAAGCACATGATCAGATGAGCCGATTGGAGCAGAAGAAGAGCAGCAGACATTTTCAGGGAAGTTAGTCATAACCAAGTCCAGAAGAGAAGATGCTCCGTTGACTGAGATCCGAGTCGGGAAATTGACAGATTGTGTCAGTCCCAGTGAGTCACAGAAGTCCTTTGCTGAAGAGCCATGGCTGGTGAGAGAGTTACCCACACCCAGCCAACTGGCATGGTGACAATTGAAATCACCACATATGAGGAAGAGAGAGTTGGGATGGGTAGATAGAAGTTGGTCCATATTATCAGACAGCGAGATGCAGATGGAGTCATCACTGTTTGGTGGACGGTACAACACACATATGAACAAAAGGTGGGAGCGAAGGGGAAGCCGTAGCCAAAGGTATTCCTGGGGGTGAGGTGGAGAGAGGGCAGTCCAGGGCAGGTGAAGAAGAGAGTTTTTTCTTTATAAAGATAGCAACCCCCCCCCCCCCCTCCAGGACGAGGCTCAGGTCTATCATACCGGAGGAGGGAGTAACCTGGGAGAGATACCAAGGAATCAGAGACATCATGATGGAGGAAAGTTTCTGTTAAGCAGTTCACGTCTGGTTTGTCAGAAGCAACCTGTATGGAGAGATCAGTCAAGTTTGAGCGAAGGCCCCGGATGTTTGAGGTCCATACCGTTAATGAAGAGGAAGAGGGAGCATCGGATACAGAACAGGGGGGGGGGAGCGGTAGGGTAAGATGTGGAAGAGGAGGAAGAGGTAGGGAGAGCTGTTGAAGGTTTGTCAGAGATTTCAGAATAGCTTGGAGAAAGGGAAGAATGGGGCGGACAAAAGGTTTGATGGTGATTGGGTGAGGCGCAGTGAGGTGTTATTTGAGGAGGCATGGAGTGAGGCAGAAGGTTGAGGGAGATGAAGGTGAAAGTTGGAAGGGGGAAGAAGCGGGGAGGACGCTTTGAGGAGGAGGGGTGAGAAGGGAGTCTGGGAGGGGAGGAGTGAGGGAGAGTCTCGGAGGGGAGGGGTGTGGGGGGAGTTTAGGAAGGAAGGGGCAAGGGAGGAGATCTGAAAGGGATGGGTGATGGGGAAGATTTGGAGGGGAGGGGCAAAGGGGAAGATTTGAAAGAGATGGGTGAAGGGGATGATTTGGAGGGGAGGGGCAAGGGGGTAGATTTAGAGGGGAGGGGTGATGGGGAAGTTTTGGAGGGGAGGGGTGATGGGGAAGATTTGGAGGGGAGGAGCAAGGGGGAAGATTTGAAAGGGATGGGTGATGGGGAAGTTTTGAAGGGGAGGGGTGATGGGGAAGTTTTTGAAGGAAGGGGTGATGGGGAAGTTTTGGAGGGAAGGGGTGATGGGGAATATTTGGAGGGGAGGAGTGAGATTGGATTTTGAAAAAAGTACGATTAATGGGAAACGAACATTTATTGCAAAATGAGTTTCTTGAGACCTTCGAGTCAAAAATACGTTTGAGGATGCTGAAGGAGGGGTGGAGTTCTGGAGAGTTTAGGGAATGTATGAAAGAGGCACTGTAACTAAGAGATGGAATTTTTTTTTGGAATGAATAGATTTGGTGAGCAAGTCGAAAGCATCCTTTTATAGAAGAAGAAGAAAAAGGTGTTATAGTATATGACAGAATACCTTTCTTTTGGGTCTAAAGGGTCTTTCAGGGTCATTGGGGTATTTTGGGTCTTCTGGGTATTTTTGATCTTTGGTGTGTTTTGGGTCTTCGGGGTCTTTTGGGTCTTCTTGGTGTTTTCGGTTTTCTGGGTGTTTTGGGTTTTCTGGGTGTTTTGGGGTCTTCGGGGTGTTTTGGGTCTTTGGGGAGCTTGGGTCTTTGGGGCGTTTTGGGTATTCTGGGTGTTTTGGGTCTTTTTTTTTTTTTTTTTTTTTTTGTATACAAGATCGAGGCTCGTGAAAGAGCTAACATTAATCACACAAAAAGACAAACCGACACACAAAACACAAAAAACAAGGGGAGCGGCAGACAAGATGGGGAGAGAGGGGGGAGGACACAAAAGAGAGGGGGAAGAAGGGGAAGGACACAAACACAACATTTGAGAGCAGGGACATCGGGAGGACTTGGGGGGAGGTGGGAGAGGATTAAAACATATGAACACTGCAAGGACTCTGGGGTGAATTACCGGGGGTAGAAAAGATCAAGGTTTTCGATGGGGGAAGATAAGAGATGGTGGTGAACAGCTGTTTTAAAGACCTGGAGGGAGGAGTGGGATTGAAGGGAGTGGGGGAGTTTGTTCCAGAGGCGGGAGAAAAGGGGAATGAAAGAGTGGAGGTGAGCAGAGAGCCTAGACTTTGGCAGTTTAACCATAAGAGGGTTGCAGGCAGATCTTGTGCGACCTGAAGGAATATTGGGGGGACAGAGCACAGAGAGAGCTGGGGGAGCAAGGCCGGAGAGGAGTCGGTAGAAGACAGAAAGACCACCAACCTGCCTGCCGTGAGTGAGTGAAAGGCCCTCGGCGTTGACTACATCGCAGGAGATTCCAATGATTCTGAAAGCTTTGGCCTCAACAGCGTGAAGCCGAGCAAGGTGTGAGGCAGGAGCACCAGCCCAGAGGGGGGAACAGTATTCCATTGAGCTGCGGATGAAAGCCTTGTATGTGGTGAGGAGCTCAGGTGTGCCAAGGAAGGACTTCGCACGACTTCAGGGTGTTTTGGGACTTCGGGGTGTTTTGGGTCTTCAGGGTGTTGTGGGTCTTCATTGTCTTTTGGATCCTCTGGGCCTTTAAGGGTATTTTGGGTCTTTGAGGTGTTTTGGGTCTTCAGGGTCTTTTCAGTCTTTGGTGCCTTCAGAGGCTTTTGGGTCTTAAGGGTCTTTTGTTTCCTCTGGGTCTTTTTGGGCCTTCTGGGTGTTTTTGGTCTTTGGGGGCTATTGGGTCTTCGGGGTCTTTTGGATCTTCGGGGTGTTTTAGGTTTTCTGGGTCTTCGGGGTGTTTTGGGTTTTCGGGGTATTTTGTGTATTTTGGGTCTTCGGTGTCTTTTGGGTGTTCGGTGTCTTCAGGGGATTTTGTGTCTTGAGGGTCTTTTGGTTATTCTTGGTCTTTAAGGGTCTTCGGGGTCTTTTTGGTCTTCGGGGTGTTTTGGGTTTTCTTGGTGTTTTGGGTCTTTGGGGTGTTTTGGGTCTTTGGGGGTGTTTTGGGTCTTCTGGGTGTTTTGGGATTTTGGGTATTCTGGGTGTTTTTGGTCTTCGGGGTGTTTTGGGTCTTCGGGGTGTTTTGGGTCTTCGGGATGTTTTGGGTGTTCGGGATGTTTTGGGTCTTCGGGATGTTTTGGGTCTTCGGGATGTTTTGGGTCTTCGGGATGTTTTGGGGGTTCGGGATGTTTTGGGTCTTCGGGGTGTTTTGGGTCTTCGGCGTGTTTTGGGTTTTCGGGATGTTTTCTGTCTGCAGGGCCATTTGGGTCTTCATGGTCTTTTGGATCCTCTGGTACTTTGAGAGTATTTTGGGTCTTTGCGGTGGTTTGGGTCTTCAGGGTCTTCCATGTCTTCAGAGGCTTTTGGGTCTTAAGGGTCTTTAGTTTCCTCTGGGTCTTTAAGAGTCTTTGGGGTGCTTTGTTTATTTGGGGTATTGAAGGGTATTTTAGGTCTAAAGGTTCTATAAGGGTATTTGGGGTCTTCAGGGTGTTTTGGGTCTTCAGGGTGTTTTGGGTCTTCAGGGTGTTTTGGGTCTTCAGGGTGTTTTGGGTTTTCTGGGTCTTTTTGGTTTTCGGGGTCTTTTGGGTCTTCAGGGTCTTTTGGTTATTTTTGATCTTTTGGGGTCTTTGTGTCTTTAGGTTCTTCAGGGTGTTTTGGGTCTTCTGGGTCTTTTTGATATTCGGGGTGTTTTGGGTCTTCGGGGTCTTTTGGGTCTTCTTGGTGTTTTGGGTCTTCGGTGTCTTTTGTGTCTTCATGGGCTTTTGGGTCTTAAGGGTCTTTTGGTTCTTCTTGATCTTTTGGGGTCTTTTCGGTGTCTTTAGGGGCTTTTGGGTCTTAAGCGTCTTTTGGTTCTTCCTGATCTTTTGGGGTCTTCGTGTCTTTTGGGTCTTCAGGGGGTTTTGGGTCTTCGGGGTGTTTTGGGTCTTCGGGGTGTTTTGGGTCTTCGGGGTGTTTTCAGTATTCTGTGTGTTTAGGGTCTTCAGGGTGTTTTGGGTCTTCGTGGTCTTTTCGGTCTTTGGTGTCTTCAGAGGCTTTTGGGTCTTAAGGGTCTTTTGTTTCTTCTGGGTCTTCAAGTGTCTTTGGGTCTTTTTGGGTCTTCAGGGTGTTTTGGGGCTTCGGGGTCTTTTGGGTATTCGGGGTGTTTTGGGTCTTCAGGGTCTTTTGGGTCTTCGGAGTGTTTTGGGTTTTCTGGATGTTTTGGATCTTCGGGGTGTTTTGGGTCTTCTGGGTGTCTTGGGTCTTCGGGGGTGTGTTGGGTCGTCGGGGTGTTTTGGGTCTTTGGGGTGTTTTAGGTCTTCATGGTATTTTGGGTCTTCAGGGTATTTTGGGTCTTCAGGGTGTTTTGGGTCTTCTGGGTCTTTTGTTTTCTGGGATTTTTTTGAGCCTCAGGGCCTTGAAGGGTATTTTGGGTCTTTGGGGTGTTTTGGGTCCTCAGGGCCTTTGGGGTCTTCAGGGATCTTGGTGGTCTGAAGGGTCTTGGGGGGAATTAAAGGGTTGTCAAAGGTCTGATGGGTCTCAGCAGTCTTAACACAATTAAGAGGGTTAATTAAGAGGGTGATTATTTTCTTTGAAGAAGAAGAAGGCGTTTTTGTCGCATCTAAACATAACGACATACATCACCATATACGTTTGCTCTGTTATAATAAGATTATTATTGTTACTAGCGTGACTCGGCACGCTCCGCGCGCCTCACCACACGTTGTTTCAGAGGGGTAGGCATCTTTGACCATTTCGGTGTCTTTTAGGTCTTCATGGTGTTTTGGGTCTTCAGGGCCATTTGGGTCTTCAGGGTCTTTTGGATCCTCTGGTACTTTGAGAGTATTTTGGGTCTTCAGAGGCTTTTGTGTCTTAAGGGTCTTTTGTTTCCTCTCGGTCTTTAAGAGTCTTTTGGGTGTTTTGGTTATTTGGGGTATTTAATGGTATTTTGGGTCTAAAGGGTCTTTAAGGGACTTTGGGGCCTTCAGGGTGTTTTGGGTCTACAGGGTGTTTTAGGTCTTTGGGTCTTCAGGGTGTTTTGGGTTTTCTGGGTCTTTTTGGTCTTCAGGGTGTTTTGGGTTTTCTAGGCGTTTTGGGTCTTCGGGGTGTTTTGGATCCTCTTGGCCTTTAAAAGTATTTTGGGTCTTTGAGGTGTTTTTGGTATTCAGGGTCTTTTGGGTCTATGGTGTCTTCAGAGGCTTTTGGGTCTTCAGGGTCTTTTGTTTCCTCTGGGTCTTCAAGAGTCTTTGGGGTGTTTTGGTTATTTGGGGTCTTTTGGGTCTAAAGGGTCTTCAGGGTGTTTTGGGTCTTTTGGTTATTTTGGGTCTTCGGTGTCTTTTGGGTCTTCGGTGTCTTTTGGGTCTTCGGTGTCTTTTGGGTCTTCGGTGTCTTTTGGGTCTTCGGTGTCTTTTGGGTCTTCGAGGTTTTTTGGGTCTTCGGGGTGTTTTGGGTCTTCAGGGTGTTTTGGGTCTTCGGGGTGTTTTGGGTCTTCGGGGTGTTTTGGGTCTTCGGGGTGTTTTGGGTCTTCGGGGTGTTCTTCTGGGTGTTTTGGGTCTTCGGGGTGTTTTGGGTCTTCGGGGTGTTTTGGGTCTTCGGTGTGTTTTGGGTCTTCGGTGTGTTTTGGGTCTTCCGTGTCTTTTTGCTCTATTATAATAAAGAATTATTATTATTATGAACAAGAAGATGAATTCCCGGGTTTGACTGATCTCTTTTTTTGCTTTGTTTGGCTTTTGCCTTGGTCTGGAGAACTGAAAAGTGATCCCTACTGTTACGGGGTCCTCTGCAATCTCCTGGTCTCGGTAACCCCCGAACCCCATGAGGAACCCCGTGAGGAACCCCGCCAGAAAGATATAGATGTTATTCCGTGTCGGAATCAATCACTACTGAAACCCTCAATGAAACCATCAAATGAAACAATCAAATCAATAATGAAACCACACCAAGGGTTATGAACAAACAATAATATATTATAAATCACACCGGAATCACGACACAAATAATAACAGCAATTCACCATACACTCCCTGTCTGAAGATGGTACCACCTTATCTAGTCCTTTACCCAAACTCACGGCACTCCCCCAATGTCTCTGTACCCCTCCAAGGCGAAGTCGATTCGCTCCAGCGATCGTTGGATCAATGTCCAATCAAAATCAATTGAGGCGTGGACGATCAAAGCAACCCAGAGGTCACGTGGTCAAACCCCCAGCAAAAATAGCGGTGGAATGGGAGACCTCCCAAAGACGCACTCCGACGTACGTTTGCGGTTCAATCAGCGAGTCTCCTTATAATCCTCCAAAAGCCACTTTCTGGCACAGCCGTCCCCGGCAACCCACCGGGGAATAATGCCCGGCCGACGAAACAAAAACCTTTTCACTGGAGGTTGCGCGCGTGGCGAAAATGGCGGACGGCTTTCACTCGAACCGGGGCTTTGAGGCAAGGATACTCCGGAACATCAATGCAGATACCCGACTACGCAGGCTCCACAGCACTCCGGCGATATCACCTATCGCACGAACTTCCTTTCAAGGACGCAAAGTTCACTCGCACTCCACGCTCGACACGGAGCTTCAACCAAGATCGTCTTTTTACTTTTCTCCACGCCTCTTCTTCTTCGCTCGACCTCTTCCGGTGCGCTATCCGATTTCCGGCATCATTTTTATCATGAGCACTTTAAAACCTTTTAACCACAATAACCCTTTCCCTTAAACCACAATAATAATAATAACCACAATAATTAGTGCCGAATCCATAACACTACCTCAAAAATCAGCTGAACAGACCAGGTATCTCATATGTACACGACCGGTCAAAAGTTTTAGAACGCCTCAATTTTTCCAGTTTTTATTGAAATTTACGCAGTTTAATGTCCAGTGAATAACCTATGAATTCCAGTGAATAACAAAGGTAAGCAGTAAACTGCTTGAGGTTCAAACAAAAGTTTCGGTTGGCAAAAACAGGAAAATAATATAAATTGCACAGTTATATTGTAAAAAAAGGCCTTCTTCAGGGAACAAGTAATGGGTTAACAACTTACAGCTGTTCTGCAGCAATGGAAGTAAATTAAGCCTTGAAAGTTGATGCAAAAAATTCCTACAGGTGTCCCAACCTCTGCTGAGTACTTGATTACAAACCCCCTGTCTGTATAAAAACAGTATTGGAACACTGTTATTACACCCTCTGAAGCATTATTTGGACAATATTGCACTGCAGGAACTAGTATATTGGAAACTGGAGGAAACTCTGACAGGAAGAGGTCTGGCAGACCCAAAGCCACAACAGAATCAGAAGACAAGTTTCTGAGAGTCAACAGCTCGCGTGATAGGTGGATCACAGGACAACAGCTTCAAGCACAGCTTAACACTGGTCGAAGTAAGCAAGTCTCAGTTTCAACTGTGAAGAGAAGACTTCGAGCTGCAGATTTGACAGGTCGAGTGGCAGGAAGAAAGCCATTGCTAAGATGGCAAAATAAGAAAAAAGGCTTCCCTGGGCCATCAAGCACCGCCAGTGGACAACTGAAAACTGGAAGAAGGTCTTATGGACCGATAAATAAAAATTTGAAATCTTTGGTTCATCAAGCAGGGTTTTTGTACACCATCGAGTAGGCGAAAGGATGATTCCTCAGTGTGTGACACCAACTGTCAAACATGGAGGAGGAAGCGTGATGGTCTGGGGCTCTTTTGCTGGATCCAGAGTCGGCGGCTTGCAAAGAGTGACTGGCATCCTGAACCAAAAGGGCTACCACAGCATTTTGCAGCGCCATGCAATACCCTCTGGTATATGCCTAGTTGGTCAGGGGTTCATCCTACAGCAAGAAAATGACCCTAAACACACCTCCAGGCAATGTCAAAACTACCTTCGAGGAAAAGAACAAGACGGTAGGCTTCAAGTCATGGAATGGCCAGCACAGTCTCCAGACTTAAACCCCATCGAGCTGGTTTGGAATGAACTGGACAGAAGGGTGAAAGCAAAGAAACCTACAAATGCAACACATTTGTGGGAACTTCTGCAACAGTGTTGGGAAGAACTTCCCGAACAATATTTGATTTCCATTGCAGAAAGAATGCCAATGTGTTCGGTGGTTATATCTGCAAAAGGTGGCTACTTTGCTGAGTCAAAAATTTAAATTAAATTTTGTTAAACAAAATGAATCTATGAATTCTTTTTTATCTCCAATTGTTTATTTGTTCTATGCTTAATTTCAGAGTACATTGAGACATTAAACTGCGTAAATTTAAATAAAAACTGGAAAAATTGAGGTGTTCTAAAACTTTTGACCCGTAGTGTAAATTAATCAATTATCCAAGCCCCACAGATAACAATGACTTAGTTAGATTCGGTGATTTAGCAAAATATTCTACAGCACGTTTTGTTAAACAAGTAGAATTTACAGCCACAACACCTGGTTCTCCAGAACATACACCTTTTCTTATTAAATTTAACCATCAACTTACAATTGAATTTTATAAAGAAGGACATACAGTCACGTGAAAAAGTAAGTACACCCCAGGTAAAGTTTTGACTTTTTCAACATATTTCAACATACAGCTATTTGTTCTTCATTTCAACAATATTGATAGATAAAGGTGATACAATATAACAAATATCATGAAACATTTACATTTTGTAGTCCATTGTATAATTTAAATAAACATAAATGCAAATTTCGCATGTGGAAAAAGTAAGTACACCCTTGGCTCTAATAGGTGGTATTGCCCCCTTGGGCAGAAACAACCTCAATTAGGTGTTTCTTATAACTATCTACCAGTCTCTGACATCGACTGGGAGAAATTTTTGCCCGCTCCTCCATGCAGAATTCTTTCAGCTGTGCGATGTTTGAGGGGCTTCTTGCATGCACAGCCCGTTTCAAATCCCCCCCCACAACATCTCGATGGGATTTAGATCCGGGCTTTGACTTGGCCATTCCAGAACCCTCCATTTCTTTCTTTTCGGCCATTCCTTGGTGGATTTACTGGTATGTTCAGGGTCATTGTCATGTTGCAAGGTCCACCTTCGGTTGAGCTTCAACATTCCGACAGATGGCCTCACATTATCCTCAAGCACCCTCTGGTACAATGAAGAATTCATAGTAGACTAGCCGAAACCCGTGGAACATCCACGGAAGGGAGGATGTGGTGTATGGATAGAGTGTACCATTATGGATGGCATAGGGGATTTGCTTGTCCGTGTAAGAGTTAGGAAGAAAGATGAGAATGAAGAGTGCATATATGAACAACGTATTTATTGCAATCTACTTAAATGACAACGCTACGATATACTTTTGAAAAATGAATGGATTCGTAATAGGAATTGGCATAGCACCACTCTGGCCACACTGGCGCAGTGGTATGTGTCAATGGAAAGGAACAGCAGTATAACCATAGACTTTAAAAAAATGAACGGATAGTAAATCGACTGGAATTAGCCGTTGGAAGAAATTATGGTAAACCCACCCGATGAGGTTGGCGTACACCGCGATCGACGACACCGGCACAAATGCATGCTCTGGATTGTCCACTCAGTGGACGGCTTGCTTTCGCCTTTGCCTGTCCAATCAGCGGACGGCTTGCTTCACCTTCACCCAGCAGACGCCAATACGATGGCGTCGTATCGGCAGTTAATCGGATGCTTTTGGGCCCCAAAGTCGACTAATTCAGATTTTTCGAGTATGGCTGTACATGATAAACAAAGAGCGCGGTTGGAAGAAATTATGGTAAACCCACCTGATGAGGTTAGTGTACACCGCGATCGACGACACCGGCACATATGCATGCTCAGGATTGTCCACTCAGTGGACGGCTTGCTGTCGCCTTCGACTGTCCAATCAGCGGACGGCTTGCTTCGCCTTCACCCAGCAGACGCCAATAAGATGGCGTCATATCGGCAGTTAATCGGATGCTTTTGGGCCCCAACGTCGGCGAATTCAGATTTTTCGAGTATGGCTGTACGGGATAAACAAAGAGCGCGGTTCGTAGATCGTAAATCCATTCGTGCCGCGGGCATCGGGTCACTGGGTGTGGCGTAAAATGGATAACAAAGTCGAGTCCTTATGCTATTATTATATAGATTATATGATGGTGAGCTGCCCAGGCCCTGATGCAACAAAGCTGCCCCAAACCACAATAATTCCACCACCATGCTTTACAGTTGGTATCAGGTTCTTGTGGTCAAATGCTGTCTTTGGTTTTCGCCAAACATGTCTTCTGGTACTGTGGCCAAATAGCTCTACCTTTGACTCATCTGTCCAGGGCACAATGTTCCAGAAGTGCTAGCCTTTGCCTAGGTGTTCATTGGCAAACTTTAGTCTTGCTGATGTTCTTTCTGGAGAGCAAAGGTTTCCTCCTGGCACACCTCCCATGTAGATCAAATTTGTGCAGCCTCCTTGTAATAGTAGACTCGTGCACTTTGACATCAACAGTGGCAAGAGCTACCTGTAGGTCCCGTGATGACATTCTGGGGTTCTTAGAGACTTCTTTCAGCATCTTGTGGTCTACTCTCGGGCTGAACTTTCTGGGGCGGCCTGGCCTAAATAAGTTGGCAGTTGTTTGGAATCTTCTCCACTTGTAGATGATCTTCCGGGCAGTCGAATGATTGATTTCAAATTGTTTGGAGATCTTTTTAAATCCCATCCCAGACTCATAGGCATCGATAGCCTTCTTTCTGAAGGCCTCAGAGAGCTCTTTTGATCGAGGCATGGTGATGCCACGCACTTCAACAACAAAGAGCAAACCAAACTAACTTTCTGCGGTTTAAATAAGTCAGGTTCCTCCAAGATCCTCTCTCACGATGTTCTCATCATTTGCACCTGAGCTGGTGCACCTGATTCTAATTTTAGGTATTTGAAGTAGTGATAAATGTCGGGGTGTACTTACTTTTTCCACATGCGAAATTTGCATTTATGTTTATTTAAATTACTAGGACGTGCCCGTACGTGGGTGCCCGTACGTGCGTGCAAAAAAGCATGCGTGCAAACAACAACAACAAAAAAAAACTTTGAAACCACGTGGCAGTAACGACCACAGAACCCCCCCCCCCTCTATTTACATGAAATGGTTTGGTCCATTCGCAACGACCACAGAACCTCCCCCTCTATTTACATGAAATGGTTTGGTCCATTCGCAAAGCCAAAGCGAACGGCGAACGGCTAAATCGCCATAGCTCGGTAACTACTTCTCCGATTAATTTCAAACCTTGAAAAGGCACATCCTCGGATCCCCAGCAATATACCTGGCAAGTTTAAAGTATATCGGACCCGTGGTTGTCGAGAAACAGCGGTCACAGACACACAGACATACACACAGACAAACACACACACACAGAGAGATTACTGGAATTATAGATAGATACAATGGACTACAAAATGTAAATGTTTCATGATATTTGTTATATTATATCACCTTTATCTATCAATATTGTTGAAATGAAGATCAAATAGCTGTATGTTTAAAAGTCAAAACTTTACATGGGGTGTACTTACTTTTTCATGTGACTGTATAGTTAACTAGCAGAAGTACCCGCATTGCCGGGTGGGGGAGGGGAGGGGGAGGTGGAAGGGGAGGGGAGGGGAATGGGGGTAAGGGGAGGAGAGGGGGGGAGGGGAGAAGAGGGGGGGAGGGGGAGGGGAGAAGAGGGGGGGAGGGGGAGGGGAGGGGGAGGGGGAGGGGAGAGGGAGGGGGAGGGGAGGAGTAGGTGGGAGGGGAAGGGGAGGGGAGGGGGGAGAGGGAGGGGGACAGGGAGGGGGAAGGGGAAGGGGGAGGGGGGGAAAGGGAAGGGGGGGAGGGTGGAGGGGAATGGGGGGGAAGGGGAGGAGAGGGGGGAGAGGAGGGGAGGGGGGGAGAGGAGGGGAGGGGGAGGGGAGAAGAGGGGGGGAGGGGGAAGGGAGAAGAAACATGAGATGGGTTGCGTTATTTTGAAGGGGAGGGGTAGGCGACCGCACGTCGTCTAGGCACGTGCACTTCTGACATCCGTTATGTAAATGTACTTTACATAACGTTAATAGGAATACATGGCCGTGTAGATGGGAAATACAGTTTGTTTGAAATAAATCACAAATATCAGATGAAAGATTTTAAAATTTAGAACTATTCTTGGATCTCCTCCGCGAGATCTCGGAGACGGTGGGAGGGATTTTCGAAGCTCCACACGGTGTCCACGTTTTTCGAAGTTAAGTCTGTTCACAATTGTATTTTGTCGAAACTGTATTTATCTTTCGGTGTGTGAAGTTATTGTGTGCAACTTTGGTTGTTTCTCGGTGTTTATCTTTCATAAATTGATCGTCTGTTTGCCGTGTCGTGTCTTGAGGCCTTGTACAGTGTGCACTGTACAACCTTGAGGCTTTGTTTTTCTCTCAGCGGTCCGTCGTTTGTGATCCAATAACTTTCGTTCTCTGTATTCCCAGGCTATTCACCCATAGCCTACTTCCTTGTGTAAATCTCAACTCAAAAAACAAACAAACAAAAAAAAAACATTTCCTTCTCTGTTCTCATTCGTTTATTCATTCTTATTCGTTCGTTCGTTCTTCGACCACGTGTTTCTCCCCCATTTCCCCAGATAGTTTTCACTCATTAACCTTCAATGTTTACACTTTCCCCTCAAGTTATGTATTCCGTCATATTTTATAACACCTTTTTCTTCTTCTTCTTTAAAAGGCTGCTTTCGACTTGCTCACCAAATCAATTCATCCCAAAAAAAATATCCATCTCCTATAGTGCCTTTTTTCTACATTCCCTAAACTCTCCTGCACTCCATCCTCCATCCAGCGTCCTTAAACGTATTTTTAACTCGAAGGTCACAAGAAACTCATTTTGCAATAAATGTTCGTTTCCCATAAATCGTACACTTTCAAAAATCCAATCTCACCCCTCCCCTCCAAATCTTCCCCATAACCCCTCCCCTCCAAATCTTCCCCATCACCCCTCCCCTCCAAATCTTCCCCATCACCCATCCCTTTCAAATCTCCCCCCTTGCCCCCTCCCTCCTAAACTACCCCCTCACCCCTCCCCGCCAAGACGCCCCCTCGCCCCTCCCCTCCTAGACTCCTGCCTCACCCCTCCCCTCCAAATCTCCCCCATATCCCATCCCTTTCAAATCCCTCCCCTTGTCCCTTCCCTCCCAAACTCCCCCCTCACCCCTCCCCTTCAAATCTCCCCACCCTCATTGCTTCTCAATTTCCCCCCTCTCACTCCCCCTCCTCAAAGCGTCCTCCCCGCTTCTTCCCCCTTCAAACTCTCACCTCCATCTCCCCCAACCTTCTGCCTCGCTCTTCCCCCTCCTCAAATAACACCTCATTGTGGCTCACCCAATCACCATCAAACCTTTTGTCCGCCCCATCCTTCCCTTTCTCCGAGCTATTCTGAAATCTCTGACACACCTTCAACAGCTCTCCCTATCTCTTCCACCTCTTCCACATCTTACCCTACCCCTCCTCCCCCCTGTTCTGTATCTGATGCTCCCCCTTCCTCTTCATTAACGGTATGGACCTCAAACATCCGGGGCTTTCGTTCAAACTTAACTGATCTCTCCATACAGGTTGCTTCTGTCAAACCAGACGTGATCTGCTTAACAGAAACTTTCCTCCTTTATGATGTCTCTGATTCCATAGTATCTCTCCCGGGCTACTCCCTCCTCCGGTATGATAGACCTGAGCCTCGTCCTGGAGGCGGGGTTGCTATCTTTATCAAAAACTCTCTTCCTCACTCGCCCTGCACTGCACTCTCTCCACCTCACCCCCAGGAATACCTCTGGCTACGGCTTCCCCTTCGCTCCCACCTCTTGTTCATATGTGTGTTGTACCGTCCACCAAACAGTGATGACTCCATCTACATCTCGCTGTCTGATGATATGGACCAACTTCTATCTACTCATCCCAACTCTCTCTTCCTCATATGTGGTGATTTCAATTGTCACCATGCCAGTTGGCTGGGTGTGGGTACCTCTCTCACCAGCCATGGCTCTTCAGCAAAGGACTTCTGCGACTCACTGGGACTGACACAATCTGTCAATTTCCCGACCCGGATCTCAGTCAACGGAACATCTTCTCTTCTGGACTTGGTTATGACTAACTTCCCTGAAAATGTCTGCTGCTCTTCTTCTGCTCCGATCGGATCATCTGATCATGTCCTTGTTAAAGTGGACATCTCTCTGACCATCCTCAGGGAGCCTGCTCAGCGTCGACGAGTCTGGCATTTCACTCAGGCCAACTGGCACGGTCTTCAAGCAGCCATCAATCATCTGGACTGGTCTCCCATCTCTACCACCTCTGACATCAACTCATCCTGGGAATTCTTCCAAAGTAAATTGCTCTCTCTCATGCACAGATTTATCCCATCTCGTCTTCAGTTGTCATACCCTTCCTCCCGTCCATGGTACACGGAATCTTGTGGTGAGGCTGTTGCCCAGAAACAACTTGCCTTCGTCTCCTGGAAAGCAAATCCAACGGAAGGAAATCTCATTTCCTTTCACAAAGCCCGAAACAAGTGTGTGTCCACCCTCAGGAGAGCCAGGAAACAATATCTCTCCGTTCTCAAGACCGAACTCTCTTATCTGTCTCCCTCTTCCAAATCCTGGTGGCGTCTGGTCAAATCCGTTTCTGGTGTTTGTTCCCCCTCCATCCCCTCCCTTACCTCAAACGGCTACACAGCTGACTCCGCACGTGAAAAAGCTGAATGCCTCAACTCTGTGTTTGCCTCTAAATCTTGTGTCCCAAACCCATCCCTCTCTGTACCCACCATACCCAGTCGTACCCTGCTGCTCCTGGACTCCGTGTCCTTTCCTCCTGACAAGGTGGAAAAGTTTCTGTCAACCCTCGACTCTGATTCTGCAACTGGACCCGACGGCATCAGCCCATGGGTCCTAAAATCCTGCTCTGCTGCTCTATCTCACCCTCTCTCTGTTCTCTTCACCCTCTCTTTTGCTCAAGGTCAACTGCCATCTGCTTGGAAATCAGCCAACATCACCGCTTTGCACAAAAAAGGTGCAAAAACAGATCCTAGCAACCACAGACCAATCAGCCTTCTCCCAATTATCAGCAAAGTCATGGAATCCATCATTGCTTCGGATATGAAATCTTTCCTCTTCTCCAATGGCTTGATCTCTGATCATCAATTTGGTTTCAGACCAGGTCACTCTACTCTGGACATGCTGCTTCTGCTGTCTCAACAATGGATGGAGGTCCTCAATGCCAAACAGGAAATTAGAGCTGTCTCCCTCGACATATCACGTGCCTTCGACACGGTCTGGCACCCCGCTCTGCTCACCAAACTCTCCTCCTTTGGTATCCATGGAAATCTCCACGCATGGCTGGCGGACTTCCTCTCTAGTCGTCGTCAACGTGTGGCCCTGAATGGGTTTCTCTCATCTCCTCTTCCTGTTCAGGCTGGAGTTCCCCAAGGCAGTGTTCTGGGCCCCGTGCTTTTTCTGGTCTTCATCAATGATCTCTCTGACTCTCTCGAAAATCCTCTCTATCTCTTTGCTGATGACTCCACTCTCTGCCGCTCCATTCCTCTTCCCTCAGATCGGCAGTCTGCTGCCTCCTCACTCTCTGAAGACCTGGACAAAATCACAGACTGGTCAAAGAAGTGGAACATGTCTTTCAATCCTGACAAATCTCACACTCTTACTATGTCTCTCCGAAAAGATCGACTGGACAACCCTCCCATCTACTTTCTCAACAATCCTCTCCAAGAAGTTCTGTCGCTCAAGATTTTGGGTCTCACTATCTGCCATGATCTTTCTTGGGAAAACCACATTTCCAAGCTGGCCTCCAAAGCCAGTCGCCGACTGGGCATCCTCCGTCGTGCGAAGTCCTTCCTCGGCACACCTGAGCTCCTCACCACATACAAGGCTTTCATCCGCAGCTCAATGGAATACTGTTCTCCCCTATGGGCCGGTGCTCCTGCCTCACACCTAGCTCAGCTTCACGCTGTTGAAACCAAAGCTTTCAGAATTATTGGAATCTCCTGTGATGAAGCTGTCTCTGAGGGCCTTTCACTCACTCACCGCAGGCAGGTAGGTGGTCTTTCTGTCTTCTACCGACTCCTCTCCGGCCTTGCACCCCCAGCTCTCTCTGTGCTCTGTCCCCCAAATATTCCTACAGGTCGCACAAGATCTGCCAGCAACCCTCTGATGGTTAAACTGCCGAAATCTCGGCTCTCTGCTCACCTTCACTCTTTCATTCCTCTTTTCTCCCGCCTCTGGAACAAACTCCCTCACTCCCTTCAATCCCACTCCTCCCTCCAGGTCTTTAAAACAGCTGTTCACCACCATCTCTTATCTTCCCCCATCCAAAACCTTGATCTTTTCTACCCTCGCTAATTCAGATCCACCTTGTTTGAAATTCCAACTTCTTTCCTGGAAGTCCTGGCAGTGTCCATATGTTTTATACCTCTCCCAACCCGTTCCCCCCCTTCCCATGCCTCCCCCCCAAAGCCCTCTCCCTCCCACAGTTCTCTCGATGTCTCCATGTCTCTCGGTCCCTGCTCTCAAATGTTGTGTTTGTGTCCTTCCCCCTCTCTCCCCATATTGTCTACCGCTCCCGATGTGATTTGTTTTATGTGTCTGTTTGTCTTTCTGTGTGATTAATGTTCGCTCTTTCACGAGCCTCGATCTTGTATACAAAAAAAAAAAAAAAAAAAAAAGCATTAAAACGGCAGTAAAAAGCATCAAAACAGCAACAATTGTCCGATGATTTTTCAATCACCGCAGCTAAATGTGTCGGAGTAATTAACTATTTTCCTTCGTGCCTTTTTTTGTGTTTTTTTTTATACACATAAATACATAAAATCACATAAAATACACATGAATACACAGAAAAATCAGATCAGAATCAGAATCAGAATCGATATTCTCACAATCATCACAACACACCAGACACGTAGTTAATTACGCAGTGCTTCCTTGTAAACAATGTTCTTTGTCTTTCCTTGTTCGGATAGGATGTATAGATTGTTCTCTTGTCCTACCCGACTACATCCTACGTAGTGTTGCGGAAATGAGGATTGTGTTTTTTTATTGTGTGTATTATTATTATTGCTTTATTCTGAGCCCTCCTTGCTCCAGTGTGTATAAAGGTCAAAAGGGTGTCCCGGTAGTTAATTCCATAAAGCATACATTGAAGGACACTATAATATCCCTGTTCAGTAGTTTATATCCTTATTATGTGTTTTAGGGTAAGGCCTTGTCTTCCATTAAAATGACACTACATTGCACCAAGTGAAAAAGATAGATTCCCTTCATTCTTCATTCCCATTCCCAAAAACCTCCATTTCCCCTTTTGTCATGGCCAAGCCTCAATCTGCCAATTACATCCCCTCCAAGTCTCCATTGCCAACTGCACTGGGCAGTTGGCCAGTTTGTTACAGCTGTGGGTTGTTTTCGTCCCAAAGCCACCATTGAACATGTGCTCGGGTTGGGGAAGAAAGGCGTGCCCGCCCGTCGTCATCAAGGGCGGAGCCAGAGGGTCGCGCGACCAACCAGGGCCGAGGTGAGCACACCGATGGGCGTGTCCTAAAAGCCGGAGGCTTAATCGCCGGAGGCGCTATAAAGGCGCGCGCGCAATAAGTTGCGAGGAGGTCCATGACGAGAGGTCCACGACAAAGAGAGGTCCACGACAAAGAGAGGTCCATGACAAAAAAAGGTCCATGACAAGAGCAGAGCTGAGTTGTGTGGTTTTGGGAAAGAGCTGGGTTGGTCGTCAGTGGTGGTCAGTGGTTGCGTTGAGTGGTCAGTGGTTGCGTTGAGTTGTCGGTGGTGAGGAGTGATTGAACCAAGAGGAAGAGTTGGACCAAGAGAGAGAGAGAGAGTGGTTGGACCAAGAAAGAGAGAGGAGAGAACCCGTCACACCAGACCCCCCACCAGCGCGTCGGCTCCACCAAGCAGCTCCGACCCGTGATCCCGCGCACACGACAGGATCGGTGGCATCAGCGGCCGTCGAGGTCCAGCCCGACGTCCCGTGCGGGATCAAGCTCCAGCCACACACCTCCTTCCAGCCAATCCTGCCTGCAATTTCCCCATTCGTGTACGTGAGTTTGTTCTGTTTGTTTTGTCCCTGGGAATAAATTAAGACTGCATAGGATAAGCTAGTAATTTTCACTGTGTCACCTGCTTTTTCAATGTTCCCTGTACATAACCGTGACTGCTCCTTTTGCTTGTGTGTGTAAATAATAAATCCCATTACTCTTCTGTACGCCTTCTTCTTCCTCTTTACATTCGGTCGCTTTAGAGTTTTCCATATTGAATATCTGTGGCGCGATACGGCCAACGTTCGGGTGAATCGGGTGAATCGGGGAAACTGTTAGGTCGCGGTGCCATCCGCTCGGCAAACATAACATCCTTAACCGCGGACCGTAACAGTATAGTTGGCCATGGGAGAAGCACGGCGAATCAAGGTTCAGTCCAACCACCTTGAGAGATTGTCCTTGCGCCTTGCCCCCTTGTCATTTTAGAGAGAAGTGGACAGTATGGTACAATCCATCGGTTGTCAACGTCTATGCTTCCTGTCTTGGAAATTGAAATAGATGTTTCAGATCCACCACTTTCAGGCTTTCTCCTCCGGTAAAGTGGGTATCCATCCAGACCAGTCTGCGTTTCCTTGAGAAATGCCCTAGGATATCGCTTGGTGCATTTACCGTCCTTCATACACGGAGACGATGGATTCAGCCGGCCGCAAGGGCCATGCACCATCTGCGTTTTGACGATGTTGAACAGCTCTGGATCCTCATCAGGGTTTGGAAGTTCAGCACTGATAAAAGAGTCTACATTGGAAGCGTGGATCTTTTCTTCTAGCCACACCAGAATGTGGGCATGGGGTAGGCCTCGTTTCTGCCATTCAATGGTGTACATGAAGCATCGGACAGTCCCGAAAACTTTGCCCTTCTTAATCGTCTGCATGAGTTCCTTCTGTTTCTGGTGGAATACCCTTGCGACAATGTCATGGCGATGTGTTGGCTGCTAGTTGATCATCAACTCTCGCTTAATTTCTTCCCACTTCGGATTACAGGTGAAGGTAAGGAAAAGGTCGGGGCGACCGTAATTGCGTACGTATGCCATCGCATCCTGGGTCTGCTCGTGCATGTATCGGGGACCTCCGGTGAACGTGGATGGCAAGATGACCAGTTGCCCCATGTTCTGAACATCTCCATCATTGTTGACAGCATCCTTGAGGTGTGCGTACGATTCTGCCCTCAGTTGACGTTGGTGGAGCCGGATAAAGAGGAGTCTCTCACTTTCGATTTTGGCATACATGTCGACGATGAACTGGTGGAACAGATCACGGCACTGCAGGATATGATTCGTGGAATTCTTTCTGACCATGATGTGGAAGGCATAGAAGTCATTCGCAGATACTTTCTTTCCCCGGCCGCCAGCTTGTTCAACTTCAAAATGATAGCCATCTTGTCCTTTCCAGAAAATCAGAGGGTACTGGAGGGCGTCATAGAATCCGTGAGTCTCCGAAATCCGCTTCGTGCTGTTGTCGCGAAGATGCAGGACGATGTCGAGATTGTTGTACTGCTCTCCTACCATGAGAACTGCAACGTCATTGTTGACTAGCTCGTTAAACCGACGTTCGTGCTCTCCGTGAGGACGTTTGTCAGCTCAAATTACGACCTTGTAATCAGTTGAAGGCATTCTCTCCAATGTCGACTTGAAGCTGTTGACCAGCGCATTATTTGAGTGGAGCATATCTTGTGAGGCGAGGATTAGTTCAGAGCGTAGGTTGGGGAAGTTCTGTCCTCGTCGGGCAGCTTCTTCTCGGTTGTCACCCATAAAATAGATTTGTAAAAATTTCGGTTGCTCACCTGGTTGAGGGTGGATAGAGCCAATGAGGTGGTATACCTGGCCTTGCACCTTGAATGTAGGCATGAATCCTTGCTCAGAGACGACGCGATCTGCTCCAAATGAAGTCATTTGGAACGAAGAGTTGTAATTACGGATTTCCTTCAGGAAGTGTCTGGATTGAGTCGTAGTTGATTGAAGTAGTTCTTTCAAAGGTTCCGGTGGAGATTGGAGAGAAGGCAAAAGGACATTTCCTCCCCTGCAACACATTCCTGGTTTCTCCCTTCCATTTCAAGGCATGGCAAAACTGACAGGCGAACGACATGCAGCCAATATCAACGTTTGAGGAGTAGTCAGTGTTCGGATTGTAACTGAATGCAGGCTTCTCCCATGCAATGGCCGGCTGCCGTCTGCCTGATGGTTGCCAGTTGTTGAGTCGTTTTTGGCGATGTTCTTCTGTCTCCTGCTGTCTGGCCCTCGCCACACTTTGTTGATTAGCGTTCAGATGTGCCTCTGTCTCATCTTCTGTCTCTCGCTGTCTTGCCCTCGCCAGACGTTGTTGATTGGCGTTTGGACGTGCCTCTGTCTCATCTTCTGTCTCTCGCTGTCTGGCCCTCGCCACACTTTGTTGATTAGCATTCAGACGTGCCTCTGTCTCATCTTCTGTCTCTCGCTGTCTTGCCCTCGCCAGACGTTGTTGATTGGCGTTTGGACATGCCTCTGTCTCATCTTCTGTCTCTCGCTGTCTGGCCCTCACCAGACGTTGTTGATTGGCGTTTAGACGTGCCTCTGTCTCATCGTCTGTCTCTCGCTGTCTGTCCCTCGCCAGACATTGTTGATTGGCGTTTAGGCATGCCTCTGTCTCATCTTCTGTCTCTCGCTGTCTGGCCCTCGCCAGACGTTGTTGATTGGCGTTTAGACGTGCCGTTCTCTCATCTTCTGTCTCTTGCTGTCTGAATCTAGAGACACGTTCTTGCTTGGCTTGTCGATGGTGAAAAGTATCTTCATCGGTTTCATGGAGTCTCCGATCAGCGATTTTCCTTGCTCGGGAGGTTGAACGCGACAAATTTCTTTTCTTCGGTGCCATTGCCTTTATCACAGTCAGTCTTCCAGTCACTCACTCGTAGACAAATTCAATTTTTTTCACTTTTACGTTTACACGTGGTAATGAAGATTGCAACTTCTGCAATCAAACAAACGACGCAAACGCAAGATTGCAACTCTGCGTCGTGTCGTGGGCGTGGCCAACGTGGCCTCATGCTCCCAGGTGATTGGCTAACTCGAGCTCGAGTGAGCCATAATGTGCTACATTATGGCAAAAAATATGGATCTAAAGATGAAAGAAAAAAGAAACCTATGTGGTGTGAATGGCAATGGTCATTCGATATATTTTCACTTTTACATTTTGGCTAACTCGCTTGCGAACCTGACGAAGATCCTGAGCGAGGATCGCTACGCTACGCTACGTTATGCTAACGCTACATTAGCTATGCTACGTTCGCTACGTTATGGCTAAAAATATGGATCAAAAGATTAAAGAAAAAAAAACCGATGTGGTGTGAATGGCAATGTTCCTCGCTCAAATGTGAAAAAACGCAACCGCTTTTTGCTCTGAATTACGTGCGAACGCGTAACTGTGAGATTATGGTGGCAAGGATGGAACATCACTTGATCGCTCTGAGCGAATCAGCGCACTGCTCTGCCACCGGCTCAGATTCCATGTATAATATTCCTCGCTGAAATGCGCTGAGGTAAAAATATGGATCTCGTCAAATATTTTTAGGTTGGCCATGTTCTTCCCAGGCTCAATGGCCATGTCTAAGCCAAATATCAAGCACGTGAGCCTCTCCGTTTAGGAGTCTATCGGTAACATTACACACACACACACACACACACACACACACACACAAACTGTGTTTTATATATTGTTACGGACACGACTTATTAAGATGTTATGCTGGGCCGAGCGGAATGGCCGCCGTGTCCGCACAAGTTACCCGATTATACTCGAACGTTGACTAAGTCGCGCTATGCTAAATCAATTGAGGAAAGGACACAACGGCTGGATTAAAATGAAACGACACCAGGGGTACGGTTCTCAAGACCTCCGGAGGAGGTTATAATATTGCGGAAGGTTAGATTACAAAGACAAGAGAGACAGCATAGAAAGGTGGGCACTTAATTACGGTCTTATAGTAGCCCCGACAGACGACAGATAAACAGGACAAAACTGACTCACACGGGGATTGATGGCAAGGAAAGCGGGTAGTCGATGGCTCAAGGTGCACTCTTGGCTCAGGGACAGAATCGACCCGGTCCGGTCCAGAGATGCGGGAGGTCTCACAGCGCTCGGAGGTGGCGTCTGGTTCTCTTTCGTGACTGAGGCGCATCTGACGTCACGTCCGGTAGGCTGCGTATATCCGGCGGGGAGTGACACGCCCTCGGCTCGTTAGCTCCGCCCCAGATGGAATCGGCCCGTTGCTTCTCATTGGGTGCGGGGGGTTACCGGGCTCCGCCCTTGACGAGGAGCTGACAGCCAGCCCCTTTGTGGTAACCCCGTGGGCGCACATGGCAATGGCGGCTAACCAAGCCGGTGTGAGGACGCACACTCCCCGCACGCCGTTGTTGTAGTTGTTGTTTCATGGGGAAGATGGGAGGAGGTATGGGGAGGTCCTAAACTCACTACTGGTGCCATACAATCACATTCTGGTGCAACGAAGAGTCAGAATTAATGGAAACGAGTCCTTAACTGACATAGACTAAGAATAACTAGCAAGAGGTCCAAAAGTTGTCTACGTGAGATGCGGTGGACCTGGGCACGACATTTAATGGGGGAAGAAGGGGAAGGTCGGTTCTACAGAGTGTTGTTTACAGACAATGGGACTAGGGAATGGGGGATTGGGGATAGTTGGGGAGTATTGGGGAAATAGGGGAATATTTACAAGCGGATATGGAGGCCAAGTCCCATATCCGCAACATTGCACCCTTCTCTACCCTCGGGGCGTCCCGACCCGATACATTTTTACCTATTTTAGTGTGGCACTCAGATGTAGTTCCCTCTACTATTAACTCTACCCTGAGTGCGACAGTTTTACAGATATTCACAAATGAGTAAATATGTCCCCCTGCGACGTTGCACCCTTCTCCTCACAGAAACACGCCCACAGGATAACCGAATCGCGGAAATAATTCGCAAACTAAACATACAGCCGGTAGGGAGCATTATTTACAAGACTACGCTGCTATTTACACTACGATCCAGGACCTGTTTTTGGAGGAACACATGCAGATGTTATGCATAGAGAGAGCACGCATGCCAGCATCGATACACCAACCCACGAGTGCTCTGTGGCCTTACGGCCTTTAATAATGTGCAGAGCACCCCTTCCCAGCACCAAAAGCACCACCCCATCACACAGTCAGCACCATCCGGTGCACCAATAAAATGTTTATAAATCACCGGTGGTGTCGCAGCCGGCCGATGTTCTGCCGCTGGTCTTGCCTTCATGTGGTGCACTTGGCCTTCTTGCTTCTTTAAAAAATAAAGAAAGGCGCCAACCGCGTCCATTTCTTTATTGTGGCCGTCAGGGGGCCAACTATTAGTGGTTCACCTGTCTGGCATAGGTGCCACGTTGACCCATAGGTCCATCCACGGGTGGTGCTTGGCCGCAAAAGAACTGCGGTCCATTGTGGGTGGCCACCAAAATTGCGGTCCATATGGTGTATCGATCCAGGCAGCAAGCAGCGAAAGTGCAGGCCCACAACTGCGGAGCCAGCACCTCTCTCTCCTCTCTCTCTGCCCCAAAGCCAGATCCTCGGAGGTGGGAGACAAAAGAAGCAGACAAGTGAGTAAGGTGGTAAGGGCGCAAAAGTGCACGCAATGCAAGGTAATGCACACTGGGGGCACATGGGAACCAGGTGAGACAGGTACGTTCCTACCGTACGCCCCCCCCCCCACCAGGTAACCTACATGGCCCCTCCCTTACCCCTTACTGTATCCACACAACACAACACTACCCATAAACATCTACTTTACAAATCAACAAACATCCCTACTGTCTTCCCCGTTCCTCCCATATACCAAATTCGTCTTCTCTCCCTCCTAACCAATCAAATTTGCCATTTTCAACTCTCATCAAAATTTGCCATCTCCAACTGAACATCAAAATTTGCCATTTCCAATTCATCATCAGTCCCTCCTAAGGAGGGAGAGATGGAATCACCCCAATGTCTCATCCACGTCGTGATGCGTCTCACAAATCCTCACAGCAATTCTCATTTCCTGCACACAGAACAAAGAAAACACAGGTGTGGAGTCATCATCATCACCACAGGTAAGTGGCTGCGTATGGTGCGACAGGTTCATCAATCCTAACTATTTCCTAAATGACTTTAACAACTTTACATTACCCGGGGTCTTTCTCCTGCCAAACCATTGGCCCTCTTACACTATGGGTTCTAAAAACCAATTCCCATTGCCCAAACTGTGGTGCTTTTCAATTTGGGGTCTCACTCCCCCGATTCATCTCCCGGTGCCCTCGCACAATTTCTGGGCTGTGGCGTGTACCTCTCCCAGCGGGTCTACCCACCTGCACACCTCCACCACTGCAGTTGCCTCCGAGCTTACCTGCTCCTTACCCTAACCTAACTACCTGGGGAAGGCCCTCTGGCGCTCTCCCCACTCGGTGCCCTCTCTGGCACTGGGCTACCCGATCCACACCCGGGATCCTCAGGCACCCACTCACAATTACCGGCTCCCAGAGCCCACCTGCGGCCTCACCTGGCCGACATCCTCACAGTGGTGGAGTGCCCAACCAACTACACACACTAACAGGCTACACGCCCAGCCATTTCCACAACACTAATGCACCCATCCACAACACCATTCTGCAACCGCACCACAAATGCAAATATCCAACCACAATTTACCTATACCCTCTACCTAACACTTACACTACCCGCCCCGGGTACTCGTGAAAGGGGTCCACTCTTCCCCCATCCACACCTTCGCACCATGCACACCACTCCGTACCACTTACTCCAACTCTCTCCACACACCTGTACCTGCACACCTGTGCTCTCACACCTGGTGCCACCTGCACCCTTCTCTCCCCAAGCGCATTCGCGCTGATCCACAACACTCATTACTCACACACTGTTCCACACACCTGTCCAGTTGCACACCTGTGCAATCACACCTGTTCCATCCTCACACACACGGCATCATCTCATCTAACTACTCCCCTCTGAAACTTGCGCTTCCCAGACGTCCCTTTAAACTATTGCGCTCCCCCGTCATTATCATCCATACTAATCTACCTGCGTCCCCACTACAGGTATCAGTCACTAACTAAACTTAACGTCACCTAATGTCATCTTCGCTAGATCCCTACAATATAACCTAACCCACCCGGGCTAGTTTTCACTGCCATACACCCCATAAGCTATTGCTCCTTTGCCCCACATATGGGAAGGGTGGCAAGGATGCCACCCTTACCCACCGGGCCCATCGCTCCTCAATCCCCCAGTCCTCTGGCACTAATAAGCCCCCCTTATTCAGAGGTACTGGGTCCCGCCTCGGCATCTAAAGCCGAGGCAATCCACGGGGGCGCCTGCTCGCCGGTGTAAGGTCTTATCCGGTCGGCGTGGACGATCCGAGGGAGGGCTCGTGGCCCCATTTTGATCTTAATGACCACGTCACAGATTTGCGACAGGACGACTCCTGGGCCTTGCCAGGGGGAGGTGAGTTTTGGGCACCTTCCCTTCCGTCTCCGGAGATTAAAGAACCAAATCTTCATCCCCGGAGCGTATTGACTCCCCTGGCTCCGGTCGTCGTACCTGCGCTTCATCTTTTCCCCCGCCAGATGGAGTTGGCGGCGGGCGAAGGCATGGACTAGCTCCATGCCTTCCTCTAGGTGACGTGCGTACCCCTCCCTCGGCGGGTTAACCACTGTGTCTGGCACGGGACCGCATAGCAAGTCGGCGGGAGCCCGTAACTCCCGCCCATACATAAGCAACGCTGGACCGCATGCGGTGGCCCCGTGCTGGCTGGTTCGGTAGGCCATGAGCAAATAAGGGAGATGTTCGTCCCAGTCATCCTGACGGGTGGCGGTGAACAGTGCCAGTTGTTGGATTAGAGTTCGGTTAAATCTTTCCACCATCCCGTCAGATTGAGGTCTTAAAGGCGTTGTTCTGGTTTTCCGAATTGACAGGAGACTGCACACATCTTTTAGCAATTTGCTCTCAAAATTTCGTCCCTGGTCGGTGTGCAACTCCTGTGGAATCCCATGCCGGCACACAAATCCTTCCACGAAGGCCTGCGCTACCACCCCTGCTTCTTGGTTGGGGAGGGCGTAGGCCTCCGGCCACTTGGTGAAGTAGTCCATCACAACGAGGATGTACTTATTACCTAGGCGGGTGCGGGGTAGTGGGCCTAGGATATCCATGGCCACCCGCTCTAGGGGGGCCCCCACCTGGTGTAATTGAAGGGGGGCCCTCATCCTCCGTGCTGGTCCCTTTTTGACAGTACAGGCGTCGCATCTCCGACACCAGTCCTGTATGTCGCGCCCCATATTCACCCAATAAAACCTCCGGCGTACCCGCGATGTTGTCTTTGTCCTGCCCAAATGGCCGCCGGGCCGGGTACCATGCACCTGTTGCAATATATCGGTCTTAAATTTGTTTGGGACTACCACCAGCCAGGAAGTTCTATCAGAGGGAACCTCCACCCACTTGCGATACAAGATGTTATCCTTCAATTCCAGAGTTTTCCACTGAGCCCAATATGCCTTTGTTTGCGCCCCGAGGGGGGTGACCTCTTCCCCATTAGGTCTTTGCCCCAATTTGACCCAATTGAACACTGGCCCCAGGACAGGATCCTCATGCTGGGCCGTGCTCCATGCCAAAGTTCCGAATTCCTCATCTGCGGTTAGTGGCAAAATTGGCCCTCTCACCCGGGTTGCCCGGACAACGAGGGTCGGGTCCGAATCGCCCAATTGTTCCCTCTCCTCGTGTCTCGCACAAAATTTGCAGTTTTCCCCCAGACAAGGACGCCGAGAGAGTGCGTCCGCATTACCATGGGCCTTCCCGGCCCTATGGGCCACATCAAAATCGTACTACTGCAACTTTTCCAACCACCTTGCAATTTGGCCCTCTGGTTCCTTGAACCGAAGGAGCCATTGCAAGGAGGAATGGTCAGTTCTAACCAAAAATTTCCGCCCGTACAAGTACGGGTGGAAATGGTTCATGGCAGCCAGCATAGCCAATAACTCTTTGCGAGTGACGCAATAATTTCGCTCGGGCCTACTTAAGGCCCGACTATAATAACCAATCACTCTCTCCACGCCCTCCTGTGTCTGAGACAAAACTGCGCCCAATCCTTCCTGGCTCGCATCCGTGTCCAGGGTAAATGTCCCGTCACTAGTGGGGTAAGCTAGAAGGGGTGCGGATGTTAGACACCCCTTCAATTTTTGGAAGGCCTCGTGGCACTCCCGTGTCCAATTAAATCGCGTCCCCTTCTCCGTAAGCCGGTGGAGGGGACGGGCCAACTCCGCAAATTTCGCCACAAAGCGCCGGTAGTAGGAGCAGAGTCCCAAAAATCCCCGCACCTCCTTGATGGTACGTGGTGCGGGCCACTCCTCTACCGCTTTAATTTTGTCTGGGTCCGTTTTTACCCCCTCGCGGCCGATCACGTGACCTAGATAGGCCACCTCTCTTGCAAACAGAGTGCACTTACTTGGGTTCAGCTTCAACCCTGCCTGTCTGAGGCACCCGAACACCTGGTCCAAATTAGCTACTGCCTGGGGGAACGTTTGGGCATGTACCAGGACGTCATCCAGGTACACCAGGCATGATTGCCATGGCATGCCGCCTAGTACATGCTCCATCAATCTTTCAAAGGTGGCGGGGGCGTTACACAAACCAAACGGCATCACAGTAAACTGATACAGTCCCTTACCTGTGGAAAATGCCGTTTTCTCCTTCCCTGCCCTATCCATTTCCACCTGCCAATACCCACTCTTGAGGTCCAACGTCGAGAACCAATTTGAGCCCGCAACGGCATCGAGGGTGTCATCAATCCTTGGCAGGGGATATGAGTCCTTGAGTGTCACGTTGTTTAGCTGGCGATAGTCCACGCAGAACCGCGTGGTCCCATCCTTCTTTTTGACCAGCACAACAGGTGACATCCAAGGACTTCCCGAGGGCTCGATCACGCCTGCGTCGAGCATTTTTTCAACCTGCTCATCAGCTTCCGCCCTCTTGCTCCAAGGGAGCCGTCGGGCGGCCTGACGAATAGGCCGGGCCTCACCGGTGTGGATCTGATGTTTCACCAGGCCCGTACGTCCAATATCCTCGGTGGACAGGGAGAAGAGGTCCAAATGGGACCCAACCAGTTTGTGTAAGGCCTCCCTCTGGGTACCTCCCAACTCTACGCTACTACGATTTACCATCTCGCAAATGGGATCGGGCCAATTCCTACTTGTTATTGAAGGCTCCCCCCGGGGTCGGCTCGGCTGGACGTTCTCGCCCCTCACTGTCGCGACTTCCTCAACTGGGGTGCAGCCAGCTACCCTCGTGCCCCTTACTATAGTGCGTGGTTCTGTACTCATATTTATTACTCGGACGGCCACTACCGGTCCGTCCGTTTTTACAAGGGTGCGGCCCACGATTAAACCCGGTATGGACTGCGCTGCCACCGGTTCGACCAGGCCGCAGGACTCCTGCCATGTTGGGCGAGCTGCCCACCGGGCCGGCACTATCGCCTCGGCCCTTGGGGGGATGGTCACGGCCTCGGAAGCCTCCAGCTCCGCTCTCTCGGCCGTGCTCACTCCCCCTAACGGCAGCTCTTCTACTCCCACCTGCAGGATCCCCCGGCACAAGTCGATTTTACAACCGCTGGCAGTCAACAAATCCAACCCTATTAAACATGGGTCGCACACCTCCGCCACCCAAACATCTATCTCCCTCCTTACCGACCCTAACTTGAGGGTCACAGAACCACGCCCTATGATCGGGGCCGTTACCCCGGTAGCAAGTTGCAAACTATAATTTTGCAGGCGCTGGATCTTATCCCAGCCACCTGCGCTCGAATCAAGGACCACAGGGCTGATGATCGTGGCGCTAGCTCCTGTGTCCACTACGGTGTCTACCCCCACGCCGGCAATTTTGCATCTAATTGTCAGGCTACCGGTTCCAATTTGGCCACAATAAATGACCTGTCGCGTCAATGAGGGCTCTCCTCCATCCTCTTCTGCCGAACACCGCCCTACGTGCCCGACACCTTCTAGTTTCCCGGGGTCTGGCGGGGGGGGGGGGGGGGGGGTGTCTGGGGTCGGCTAACCCGCTCCTCCCTGGGCGGAGTTGAGGACCTCAACCGCCGGGGGTCATCCCGGCGCGTGGCTCGACAGTGCCGCGCCAGGTGACCCAGACGGTTGCAAGTATAGCACCTCACCTGATAAGGTGCTTGCCTCCGGAATTCCAAATTTCCCCCCCTGTAGGTCCGAATTGGATTACCCGCTCGTGGTCCACCGCGGGCCACCTCTGGGGCCGCCTGCCATGGTCCAGGTCCCGCCAGGCGCTGGTCCACCAGCCTCCGGACCATGCCCGCCAGGTCAGGACTCACGTCGGGGGCGGGCCCCCTAAGGGGTCCGCCCTCCATCGGGGGTCCCACCTGGCGGACCGCCATTGCGAGACGCTCGCCCCCCCGGGCCAGGGGCCTCGCTGCTTCCCAACGGGCCGCAGCGTCAGCCGCCTGGCTCAGAGTCTGCGGGCGCCACATGGCGAGCTGTTGCCGGAGCTCAATATCCGGGAGGGCCTGGATAAAATGGTCCAGCGCCAGGCTTTCCCGGGAATCCGCTGCCATGCTAGCATGTGCGATCCCCACTGCACGGCGAATGTCGTGGGCAAGTTCCCCGATGGCTTCCTGGGGCTTGCGTTTTCGCAGCGCGAGCTGAGCTTTAACAAGCTCGCTCTGCTGTTCAATGCCGAATCGATTAATTAGGGCGTCGCGGAGGGCTGGCAGGGTGAGAGCACCCGCTGGTAATGCCGTCAGCACCTCCGCCGCCGCGCCGCGCAATGCGGCCACCAGGTGTACTCCACCTTCGTCCTCACCCCAACCGTTGCCCTTACACACACAGTCGAACTGCGCCAGGTACGCGCGTAGATCACTCTTGCCGTCATACGGCGCGAGTGGGACCTTGTGGGACCACCTCGTATGCGAGTCGTTGCCCGCCTGCCGGACCCCGTGCATCGCCCCTTGCGGGGTCAGCGCTGGGCCGAACCGGCCAGGCCCCCACAGTACATTACCCCCAAGGGGCTCCCCTGCCTCCCCGGTCCCTCCAACAACTACCCCTGTTGGTGTCGATGCATGGGTCACACCTCCGCAACCCGCTACCCATTCCATACCACCACAACCTTGCTCACCCACACCTCGCACCTCTCGTTCCATACCGTCCGGACCAGCCATACACCTCACTCTTGGCCTCTCACGAACATCCGGGTCTATCTCGACCCCCAAGCTTATTAAATCACCTGGCGCATCATACGCACGACCATATTGGTCACCACTTACACCGGGTCCTCTTTCTCTTCGCTTCTCCTCCATCACCTGCGAATCCCTCATCCGGTTAATGAGCACATCATCACGATCCGAACACCGACTTTGGACCAATTCTTTTACCTCCTCTTTTATCTCTTTCTTATCCTCTCTCTGTCGCTTCTTAATTTCGCTCACCCCTTCTTCCACTTCTTCTAATTTCTGTTTCACCTCCTTCATCTCCTCGTGCGCCCCTTTAAGTTCTTCCTCTAACTCCACTTTATTTTTTTCTATGTGCTCCCGCACCTCCCGCTCTTTAACCTCCATCACCTCTACCACTTTGTTCATTTTCCTCGTCAGGTCCTCATGTACCGTCTGACACTCTTTTTTAATTACCCCTACGTCCTTTTTCATCTCCTTCTGTGTCGATTTTAAACCCTCTATTACCGCTGTGTTCTTCTTGACCTGGTCCCCCAACTCCTTTTGTCCCACTGTCAGTTGTTCTACTCCCAGCGTCAACTCCTCTATACCACCTTGCAATTTTACAGTCCCCTTTCTCACCTCCTTCTCCATGCGCTCCTTACAGTGCCTCACCTCCTCGCGCACTCCTCCGACCTCCTCACTCACTCCTCTTCTGATCTCCTCTCCCATCACTTGCATCTCCTGCCCAGATGCCACCCTCATCTGCTCCATTTCCTCCCTGTGAGCATCCAGTTTGGTTTCTACCCCCATTCTGACCCCCTCTATCTGCTGCCCCATTTGGTTAACTTTGTATTAGCAGGTTAATTTGGTTAGCAGGGACCGAGAGACATGGAGACATCGAGAGATCTGAGAGAGGGCGAGGGCTTTGGGGGGGGGGGCATGGGAAGGGGGCGGTGGGAGAGGTATAAAACATATGGACACTGCCAGGACTTCCAGGAAAGAAGTTGGAATTTCAAACAAGGTGGATCTGGGGTGAATTAGCGGGGGTAGAAAAGATCAAGGTTTTGGATGGGGGAAGATAAGAGATGGTGGTGAACAGCTGTTTTAAAGACCTGGAGGGAGGAGTGGGATTGAAGGGAGTGAGGGAGTTTGTTCCAGAGGCGGGAGAAAATAGGAATGAAAGAGTGAAGGTGAGCAGAGAGCCGAGATTTCGGCAGTTTAACCATCAGAGGGTTGCTGGCAGATCTTGTGCGACCTGTAGGAATATTTGGGGGACAGAGCACAGAGAGAGCTGGGGGTGCAAGGCCGGAGAGGAGTCGGTAGAAGACAGAAAGACCACCTACCTGCCTGCGGTGAGTGAGTGAAAGGCCCTCAGAGATAGCTTCATCGCGGGAGATTCCAATAATTCTGAAAGCTTTGGTTTCAACAGCGTGAAGCCGAGCTAGGTGTGAGGCAGGAGCACCGGCCCATAGGGGAGAACAGTATTCCATTGAGCTGCGGATGAAAGCCTTGTATGTGGTGAGGAGCTCAGGTGTGCCGAGGAAGGACTTCGCACGACGGAGGATGCCCAGTCGGCGACTGGCTTTGGAGGCCAGCTTGGAAATGTGGTTTTCCCAAGAAAGATCATGGCAGATAGTGAGACCCAAAATCTTGAGCGACAGAACTTCTTGGAGAGGATTGTTGAGAAAGTAGATGGGAGGGTTGTCCAGTCGATCTTTTCGGAGAGACATAGTAAGAGTGTGAGATTTGTCAGGATTGAAAGACATGTTCCACTTGTTTGACCAGTCTGTGATTTTGTCCAGGTCTTCAGAGAGTGAGGAGGCAGCAGACTGCCGATCTGAGGGAAGAGGAATGGAGCGGCAGAGAGTGGAGTCATCAGCAAAGAGATAGAGAGGATTTTCGAGAGAGTCAGAGAGATCATTGATGAAGACCAGAAAAAGCACGGGGCCCAGAACACTGCCTTGGGGAACTCCAGCCTGAACAGGAAGAGGAGATGAGAGAAACCCATTCAGGGCCACACGTTGACGACGACTAGAGAGGAAGTCCGCCAGCCATGCGTGGAGATTTCCATGGATACCAAAGGAGGAGAGTTTGGTGAGCAGAGCGGGGTGCCAGACCGTGTCGAAGGCACGTGATATGTCGAGGGAGACAGCTCTAATTTCCTGTTTGGCATTGAGGACCTCCATCCATTGTTGAGACAGCAGAAGCAGCATGTCCAGAGTAGAGTGACCTGGTCTGAAACCAAATTGATGATCAGAGATCAAGCCATTGGAGAAGAGGAAAGATTTCATATCCGAAGCAATGATGGATTCCATGACTTTGCTGATAATTGGGAGAAGGCTGATTGGTCTGTAGTTGCTAGGATCTGTTTTTGCACCTTTTTTGTGCAAAGCGGTTATGTTGGCTGATTTCCAAGCAGATGGCAGTTGACCTTGAGCAAAAGAGAGGGTGAAGAGAACAGAGAGAGGGTGAGATAGAGCAGCAGAGCAGGATTTTAGGACCCGTGGGCTGATGCCGTCGGGTCCAGTTGCAGAATCAGAGTCGAGGGTTGACAGAAACTTTTCCACCTTGTCAGGAGGAAAGGACACGGAGTCCAGGAGCAGCAGGGTACGACTGGGTATGGTGGGTACAGAGAGGGATGGGTTTGGGACACAAGATTTAGAGGCAAACACAGAGTTGAGGCATTCAGCTTTTTCACGTGCGGAGTCAGCTGTGTAGCCATTTGAGGTAAGGGAGGGGATGGAGGGGGAACAAACACCAGAAACGGATTTGACCAGACGCCACCAGGATTTGGAAGAGGGAGACAGATAAGAGAGTTCGGTCTTGAGAATGGAGAGATATTGTTTCCTGGCTCTCCTGAGGGTGGACACACACTTGTTTCGGGCTTTGTGAAAGGAAATGAGATTTCCTTCCGTTGGATTTGCTTTCCAGGAGACGAAGGCAAGTTGTTTCTGGGCAACAGCCTCACCACAAGATTCCGTGTACCATGGACGGGAGGAAGGGTATGACAACTGAAGACGAGATGGGATAAATCTGTGCATGAGAGAGAGCAATTTACTTTGGAAGAATTCCCAGGATGAGTTGATGTCAGAGGTGGTAGAGATGGGAGACCAGTCCAGATGATTGATGGCTGCTTGAAGACCGTGCCAGTTGGCCTGAGTGAAATGCCAGACTCGTCGACGCTGAGCAGGCTCCCTGAGGATGGTCAGAGAGATGTCCACTTTAACAAGGACATGATCAGATGATCCGATCGGAGCAGAAGAAGAGCAGCAGACATTTTCAGGGAAGTTAGTCATAACCAAGTCCAGAAGAGAAGATGTTCCGTTGACTGAGATCCGGGTCGGGAAATTGACAGATTGTGTCAGTCCCAGTGAGTCGCAGAAGTCCTTTGCTGAAGAGCCATGGCTGGTGAGAGAGGTACCCACACCCAGCCAACTGGCATGGTGACAATTGAAATCACCACATATGAGGAAGAGAGAGTTGGGATGAGTAGATAGAAGTTGGTCCATATCATCAGACAGCGAGATGTAGATGGAGTCATCACTGTTTGGTGGACGGTACAACACACATATGAACAAGAGGTGGGAGCGAAGGGGAAGCCGTAGCCAGAGGTATTCCTGGGGGTGAGGTGGAGAGAGTGCAGTGCAGGGCGAGTGAGGAAGAGAGTTTTTGATAAAGATAGCAACCCCGCCTCCAGGACGAGGCTCAGGTCTATCATACCGGAGGAGGGAGTAACCCGGGAGAGATACTATGGAATCAGAGACATCATAAAGGAGGAAAGTTTCTGTTAAGCAGATCACGTCTGGTTTGACAGAAGCAACCTGTATGGAGAGATCAGTTAAGTTTGAACGAAGGCCCCGGATGTTTGAGCGGGGAGGCGGGGAGGGGTGAGGGGGTAGTTTAGGAGGGAGGGGGCAAGGGGGGAGATTTGAAAGGGATGGGTGATGGGGAATATTTGGAGGGGAGGGGTGATGGGGAAGATTTGGAGGGGAGGGGTTATGGGGAAGATTTGGAGGGGAGGGGTGAGATTGGATTTTTGAAAGTGTACGATTTATGGGAAACGAACATTTATTGCAAAATGAGTTTCTTGTGACCTTCGAGTTAAAAATACGTTTAAGGACGCTGGATGGAGGATGGAGTGCAGGAGAGTTTAGGGAATGTAGAAAAAAGGCACTATAGGAGATGGATATTTTTTTTGGGATGAATTGATTTGGTGAGCAAGTCGAAAGCAGCCTTTTAAAGAAGAAGAAGAAAAAGGTGTTATAAAATATGACGGAATACATAACTTGAGGGGAAAGTGTAAACATTGAAGGTTAATGAGTGAAAACTATCTGGGGAAATGGGGGAGAAACACGTGGTCGAAGAACGAACGAACGAATAAGAATGAATAAACGAATGAGAACAGAGAAGGAAATGTTTTTTTTTGTTTTTTTTTGTTTGTTTTTTTTGAGTTGAGATTTACACAAGGAAGTAGGCTATGGGTGAAAAGCCTGGGAATACAGAGAACGAAAGTTATTGGATCACAAACGACGGACCGCTGAGAGAAAAACAAAGCCTCAAGGTTGTACAGTGCACACTGTACAAGGCCTCAAGACACGACACGGCAAACAGACGATCAATTTATGAAAGATAAACACCGAGAAACAACCAAAGTTGCACACAATAACTTCGCACACCGAAAGATAAATACAGTTTCGACAAAATACAATTGTGAACAGACTTAACTTCGAAAAACGTGGAGACCGTGTGGAACTTCGAAAATCCCTCCCACCGTCTTCTCCGAGAGTCTACCGTCTCTGTTTTCTAACCCCTCTAACCCATTTTTCACTCCCTCTATCTGATTCTCCTGGGCAGCCATTCTATTTTCTACCCCCATTAACCCATTTTTCACCTCTTTTATCCCGTTGTCTAACCCCTCACCGGTACCCCTCGCTTCGTCCCTCATTACCCCCATTTGGTTTCCCATTACCCCCATTTGGTTTCCCATTACCCCCATTTGCTCACTCTGAGCACTCGCTTCGTCCCTTATTACCCCTATTTGGCCCTCCAATCGCTTACTATCAGCCCTCATTTGCTCACTATTCTGGGCCATAAGGGCCTTCATTTGTATTAAAAACAAGTTCAAATCCACCGGTGGCGCTACTACGGTCGCGGGCGTGGACGCCGTGGCCACCTCGTGCGCGACAACGCTATTTTGCGACCCTGCCGCCCTCACTGCTTCGCTCTCCTCCTGTCCCTCATGTCCCTCAATTTGGTCCTGGATCGACCCTGCCTCACTCTCCTCTACCGGAACCCAGCTGTCTTGATCCGCCATAGCGCGACTTTCAAAATTCGGGTTTTTATTTTCGTAAAACAAAATCAAATTTCGCCGTTATAATTTCGAGCGCGGGAAACGCGCTCCGGATCGAATTCTACCTCCCAACACCAATTGTTACCCTAGTGGTACAATTGGTGTTCCAAAATTTGGGCCTAACAAATTTAGTCCCAGGTCCGAATTCCACTCCTCGACACCAATTGTTACGGACACGACTTATTAAGATGTTATGCTGGGCCGAGCGGAATGGCCGCCGTGTCCGCACAAGTTACCCGATTATACTCGAACGTTGACTAAGTCGCGCTATGCTAAATCAATTGAGGAAAGGACACAACGGCTGGATTAAAATGAAACGACACCAGGGGTACGGTTCTCAAGACCTCCGGAGGAGGTTATAATATTGCGGAAGGTTAGATTACAAAGACAAGAGAGACAGCATAGAAAGGTGGGCACTTAATTACGGTCTTATAGTAGCCCCGACAGACGACAGATAAACAGGACAAAACTGACTCACACGGGGATTGATGGCAAGGAAAGCGGGTAGTCGATGGCTCAAGGTGCACTCTTGGCTCAGGGACAGAATCGACCCGGTCTGGTCCAGAGATGCGGGAGGTCTCACAGCGCTCGGAGGTGGCGTCTGGTTCTCTTTCGTGGCTGAGGCGCATCTGACGTCACGTCCGGTAGGCTGCGTATATCCGGCGGGGAGTGACACGCCCTCGGCTCGTTAGCTCCGCCCCAGATGGAATCGGCCCGTTGCTTCTCATTGGGTGCGGGGGGTTACCGGGCTCCGCCCTTGACGAGGAGCTGACAGCCAGCCCCTTCGTGGTAACCCCGTGGGCGCACATGGCAATGGCGGCTAACCAAGCCGGTGTGAGGACGCACACTCCCCGCACGCCGTTGTTGTAGTTGTTGTTTCATGGGGAAGATGGGAGGAGGTATGGGGAGGTCCTAAACTCACTACTGGTGCCATACAATCACATTCTGGTGCAACGAAGAGTCAGAATTAATGGAAACGAGTCCTTAACTGACATAGACTAAGAATAACTAGCAAGAGGTCCGAAAGTTGTCTACGTGAGATGCGGTGGACCTGGGCACGACATTTAATGGGGGAAGAAGGGGAAGGTCGGTTCTACAGAGTGTTGTTTACAGACAATGGGACTAGGGAATGGGGGATTGGGGATAGTTGGGGAGTATTGGGGAAATAGGGGAATATTTACAAGCGGATATGGAGGCCAAGTCCCATATCCGCAACAATATATAGACATGCGAATAGATAAATGGGGGTATGATATGTTTTATTTAGGGTATAATTGGTCTTTTTCAATAAACTTAGAAGACCTATATGATTTTAATCAGTCTAGTAAAGAATACTATTATCCGCTTGGTGGGCATACGGAGATATGTGGAAGCACGATTTTAAACAACAAATACACGATTTCGAGAATAAAAAATATATGATAGCAAAGCGATGGTTTGCATGACAAAGAAGGAAGAAAATCAGATAAATATACAAAGTCATGGAATACAAACCGATTTGGTAGTGGGAAGATGGGGTGGTATTACCTGTCATATTATTAATCTCATGTATATTTCAAAAACATAAACATTTTGTATTAAAATGGCAGGAAAAAGGCTTCAAGAGAATTATAATTTTTGTATCCAGGGATACTTACAAGAAAAGGGGGTAAAAATTTTAATTCTTTATTAATTGGACCATAGACATGGAACTTTTGTTTTTAAGAAGTGGCCCTATACAGATATTGCTAAACCCACAAATCGTGACTTGATTAAAATATTAAATAAAAATGAACTTCTCAAAGTTATGAAATATAAAACTCTTTTAGAAATTGTCAACAAATCCTATTGGTATCCTATTATGAGAAAAATAATTATAAATACAAGAATAGCTCAAAATCCAGATGAATATATGTATAATATTCTATGGGGGGATGCTCTCAGGGTAGCAAGGGATGAGGAAGAGAGGGAGAAGGAAGAGAGGGAGAAAAAGGATAAGGAGGAGAAGGAAAAGGAGGAGGAAAAGGAGAAGGAGGAAAAGGAGAAAAAGGTGAGGGAGGAAAGGGAGAAAAAGGAGAAGGAAGAGAGTGAGAGGGAGGAGAGAGAGAAAAAGGTGAAGGAGGAATGGGAGAAGGTGAAGGAGGTGAAGGAGGAATGGGAGAAGGTTAAGGAGGAATGGGAGAAAAGACTGAGGGAGGCAAGGGAGGAAAGGGAGAAAAAGGAGAAGGAAGAGAGGGAGAAAAGAGAGAAGGAGGAAAGGGAGGTAAGGGAGGAGGCAATGATGCAAAGAGAGAGGGAGAAGTTGAGGGAGTGTAAAAAATATAAAAATGTGGAAACCAGTGAGATTAATAAAAGGCTCGTGGTATTGGGAATAAAACACCCATGCACTGAGGAGGAAAATAAAGAAATGCAAAGTCTACTGAAAATAATGTTTTGCGTTGTTGTTGCTGGGATTATTGTTGGGGGTCGATTTTTGAAATGTGCATCCATTGGTCGGACAGCTGCCGGACCATACCCATATCTGTCGATTGACTCCACCCACCATAGAGCCAAGAGGAATAAAATGGCCACCATCCTGTTTCCTGGCCGAGCACATTAGGCCTTTGTAAGCCTCTGTTGATTATAACACAATGTCAGGCTTTGTTGCGTCAGATTTCCATTGGCTTTGTTTGGGTTGTGTGTAAAATTTCTAGGAAGCATTCATCAAGTCCATGCGCACCTCAAAAATAGTTACAGAATTTTTGAGCAGTGCCATATGCACCTTTCCCAATCTACATGTTGCTGGATTTTTAAAGCCAATTCTGTCGCGCTTAATGACAAAGTCCCGAACATCGAATGACCACGTACAGGTTTTTCAGGACAAAAGGTTTATTACCACAGATATAGCGTGATGGCAGAAACTTGCTCACTGAATACATCTCTGACATTCTTGAGTCCCAAGCACAGATCTACTGTCATCTATATAGCCCCACAGAGGATAAAAACATAACCCTTCCTGCCGCTCCTGTTCAGAGTGGGTGTACTAGCTGCCTCAAACCAGACCCAGTCCAGCTGTCAGTCAGACTCGTAATTGACATGGACCCAAACCGTGAAGACCCTCGGAGATTAATTGTGTGATGGTATTTCAGTATTTTCTTGGTTTCTGCAGCATTTAGTTCAAAGTCATCTATATAGCTGTCATCTGTCATTGGCTTTGTTTGGGTTCCTCCTTCTCTCTTTTCTCCCTCTCTTCCTTCTCCTTTTTCTCCCTTCCCTCCAATTTCCCGACCCGGTTCTCAGTCAACGGAACATCTTCTCTTCTGGACTTGGTTATGACTAACTTCCCTGAAAATGTCTGCTGCTCTTCTTCTGCTCCGATCGGATCATCTGATCATGTCCTTGTTAAAGTGGACATCTCTCTGACCATCCTCAGGGAGCCTGCTCAGCGTCGACGAGTCTGGCATTTCACTCAGGCCAACTGGCACGGTCTTCAAGCAGCCATCAATCATCTGGACTGGTCTCCCATCTCTACCACCTCTGACATCAACTCATCCTGGGAATTCTTCCAAAGTAAATTGCTCTCTCTCATGCACAGATTTATCCCATCTCGTCTTCAGTTGTCATACCCTTCCTCCCGTCCATGGTACACGGAATCTTGTGGTGAGGCTGTTGCCCAGAAACAACTTGCCTTCGTCTCCTGGAAAGCAAATCCAACGGAAGGAAATCTCATTTCCTTTCACAAAGCCCGAAACAAGTGTGTGTCCACCCTCAGGAGAGCCAGGAAACAATATCTCTCCGTTCTCAAGACCGAACTCTCTTATCTGTCTCCCTCTTCCAAATCCTGGTGGCGTCTGGTCAAATCCGTTTCTGGTGTTTGTTCCCCCTCCATCCCCTCCCTTACCTCAAACGGCTACACAGCTGACTCCGCACGTGAAAAAGCTGAATGCCTCAACTCTGTGTTTGCCTCTAAATCTTGTGTCCCAAACCCATCCCTCTCTGTACCCACCATACCCAGTCGTACCCTGCTGCTCCTGGACTCCGTGTCCTTTCCTCCTGACAAGGTGGAAAAGTTTCTGTCAACCCTCGACTCTGATTCTGCAACTGGACCCGATGGCATCAGCCCACGGGTCCTAAAATCCTGCTCTGCTGCTCTATCTCACCCTCTCTCTGTTCTCTTCACCCTCTCTTTTGCTCAAGGTCAACTGCCATCTGCTTGGAAATCAGCCAACATCACCGCTTTGCACAAAAAAGGTGCAAAAACAGATCCTAGCAACTACAGACCAATCAGCCTTCTCCCAATTATCAGCAAAGTCATGGAATCCATCATTGCTTCTGATATGAAATCTTTCCTCTTCTCCAATGGCTTGATCTCTGATCATCAATTTGGTTTCAGACCAGGTCACTCTACTCTGGACATGCTGCTTCTGCTGTCTCAACAATGGATGGAGGTCCTCAATGCCAAACAGGAAATTAGAGCTGTCTCCCTCGACATATCACGTGCCTTCGACACGGTCTGGCACCCCGCTCTGCTCACCAAACTCTCCTCCTTTGGTATCCATGGAAATCTCCACGCATGGCTGGCGGACTTCCTCTCTAGTCGTCGTCAACGTGTGGCCCTGAATGGGTTTCTCTCATCTCCTCTTCCTGTTCAGGCTGGAGTTCCCCAAGGCAGTGTTCTGGGCCCCGTGCTTTTTCTGGTCTTCATCAATGATCTCTCTGACTCTCTCGAAAATCCTCTCTATCTCTTTGCTGATGACTCCACTCTCTGCCGCTCCATTCCTCTTCCCTCAGATCGGCAGTCTGCTGCCTCCTCACTCTCTGAAGACCTGGACAAAATCACAGACTGGTCAAACAAGTGGAACATGTCTTTCAATCCTGACAAATCTCACACTCTTACTATGTCTCTCCGAAAAGATCGACTGGACAACCCTCCCATCTACTTTCTCAACAATCCTCTCCAAGAAGTTCTGTCGCTCAAGATTTTGGGTCTCACTATCTGCCATGATCTTTCTTGGGAAAACCACATTTCCAAGCTGGCCTCCAAAGCCAGTCGCCGACTGGGCATCCTCCGTCGTGCGAAGTCCTTCCTCGGCACACCTGAGCTCCTCACCACATACAAGGCTTTCATCCGCAGCTCAATGGAATACTGTTCTCCCCTATGGGCCGGTGCTCCTGCCTCACACCTAGCTCGGCTTCATGCTGTTGAAACCAAAGCTTTCAGAATTATTGGAATCTCCCGCGATGAAGCTATCTCTGAGGGCCTTTCACTCACTCACCGCAGGCAGGTAGGTGGTCTTTCTGTCTTCTACCGACTCCTCTCCGGCCTTGCACCCCCAGCTCTCTCTGTGCTCTGTCCCCCAAATATTCCTACAGGTCGCACAAGATCTGCCAGCAACCCTCTGATGGTTAAACTGCCGAAATCTCGGCTCTCCGCTCACCTTCACTCTTTCATTCCTCTTTTCTCCCGCCTCTGGAACAAACTACCTCACTCCCTTCAATCCCACTCCTCCCTCCAGGTCTTTAAAACAGCTGTTCACCACCATCTCTTATCTTCCCCCATCCAAAACCTTGATCTTTTCTACCCCCGCTAATTCACCCCAGATCCACCTTGTTTGAAATTCCAACTTCTTTCCTGGAAGTCCTGGCAGTGTCCATATGTTTTATACCTCTCCCACCGCCCCCTTCCCATGCCCCCCCCCCCCAAAGGCCTCGCCCTCTCTCAGATCTCTCGATGTCTCCATGTCTCTCGGTCCCTGCTCTCAAATGTTGTGTTTGTGTCCTTCCCCCTCTCTCCCCATCTTGTCTACCGCTCCCGCAAATTTCTTCTGTATGAGTTTGAAGATGACAATGCAAACTGCTTAACCACATGAATATCTTGTTACAGATTACATATCTTGTTACAGTAAATCCTCTCTCCTGTATGAATTTTAAGATGAGATTGCAAATTGTGTCTCCATGTGAAGGTCTTGTTACAGATTGTGCACTTGTAAGGCCTCTCTCCAGTATGCATTTTGAGATGAGATTGCAAACTGCCTGACTGTGTGAATGTCTTGTGTCAGATTGTGCACTTGTAAGGCCTCTCTCCTGTATGCATTTTAAGATGAGAATGCAAATTGCATGACTGCGTGAATGTCTTGTTGCAGATTGTGCACTTGTAAGGCCTCTCTCCTGTATGAATTCGAAGATGAGATTGCAAACTGCCTGACTGTGTGAATGTCTTGTCACAGATTGTGCACTTGTAAGGCCTCTCTCCTGTATGAATTCGAAGATGAGATTGCAAACTGCCTGACAGCATGAATGCCTTGTTACAGATTGTGCACTTGTAAGGCCTCTCTCCTGTGTGAATTTTCAGATGATATTGCAAACTGCCTGACTGTGCAAACGACTTGTTACAGATTGTGCACTTGTGAGGCCTCTGTCCTGTATGAATTCTGAGATGAGAATGCAAATTGCCTGACTGCGTGAATGTCTTGTTGCAGATTGTGCACTTGTAAGGCTTCTCTGCAGTATGAATTTTCAGATGATATTGCAAACTGCCTGACTGTGTGAATGTCTTGTTACAGATTGTGCACATGTAAGGCCTCTCTCCAGTATGAATTCTATGATGAGATTGCAAATTGTGTCTCCGTGTGAATGTCTTGTTACACATTGTGCACTTGTAAGGCCTCTCTCCAGTATGCATTTTGAGATGAGATTGCAAACTGCCTGACTGTGTGAATGTCTTGTCACAGATTGTGCACATGTAAGGCCTCTCTCCAGTATGCATTTTAAGATGAGAATGCAAATTGCATGACTGCATGAATGTCTTGTTGCAGATTGTGCACTTGTAAGGCCTCTCTCCTGTATGAATTTTAAGATGAGATTGCAAACTGCCTGACTGTGTGAATGTCTTGTCACAGATTGTGCACTTGTAAGGCCTCTCTCCTGTATGAATTCGAAGATGAGATTGCAAACTGCCTGACAGCATGAATGCCTTGTTACAGATTGTGCACTTGTAAGGCCTCTCTCCTGTGTGAATTTTCAGATGATATTGCAAACTGCCTGACTGTGCAAACGACTTGTTACAGATTGTGCACTTGTGAGGCCTCTGTCCTGTATGAATTCTGAGATGAGAATGCAAATTGCCTGACTGCGTGAATGTCTTGTTGCAGATTGTGCACTTGTAAGGCTTCTCTGCAGTATGAATTTTCAGATGATATTGCAAACTCCCTGACTGCGTGAATGTCTTGTTACAGATTGTGCACATGTAAGGCCTCTCTCCAGTATGAATTCTATGATGAGATTGCAAATTGTGTCTCCGTGTGAATGTCTTGTTGCAAACTGTACACTTGTGCGTCTTTTCTCCTGTGTGGTTAAGCATGTGGTTTTTGAAAAAACTTGATTTTGAAAATGATTTGTTGCAAAATTTGCACTTGTGAGGTTTTCCCACCACATATCCTTTCAGCTCTCCTTGCAAAAACTTTGATGTATGGGATGACTTCTTAGCAACAACAGATATTTCTCTATGCTGCCTCAACTTATCAACATAATGAGTTATATTTAAGTTCTGTTTAGGTTTCTTGTTGCGTGGTTGCTGTTCTTGCTTTTCCGAGCAAGGTCTGACTTGGACATCAGGAACGCAGCCTGAAACACTTCTGTCAGAATTATTCTGAGTATGCTCAGTTTTACGGCCTGAGGAGGGATTGAGGGGCACAAACAAATCAGACATATATTTGAACTGGTTAATAAAGGGTTATTCGAAGTTTTAACACAAATTATATTTATTCCTTGTAATTACAATGTGGACAGTTAAAGTCCATCTCAAATGTCCAATTTATCAAATGTCCAAATTTCTTAAACAATCTGATTAATTAGATAAACATGGAAGTTTGTGGCAATGAAAGAAAAACATATTATTCTAAAAAGAAACTAGAAAGCATCTGATGATGCAAAGACCGTCAGTGTCCGCTTTGTATTTAGACCTCCTCTTGCGTATGCTAAATATGACAAAAACAGCTAAAAAAAAAAAAAAAAATTGACAATTTTACCCTTTACACATCAAAACCAATAGGTTTCAGTGACCCAATATGCAAACCCTCTCCAAACTTCAAATGAATCACGTGGATATCGACGATTTTGTGACCTTCACATTTGACCTTTTGACCTCAAAATAACTGGATTTCCCAGCATCTTATTGGTGAAGCAATTCAATGATGCAATATGCAAATTGTGTTCAAATTTAATCAAGTCAATCGGATGAAAATTAACGATTGTATGCATTCTTGACCATTTGAACAAAAACAATTTTTTTCGCCTCATCAGATCAAAGAATATTTTGCCTTATGCTTTGAGTCTTTCACGTGCCTTTTTTGCACCAGGCATGTTGTCATGTCCCTTTTTCTCAGGAGTGTCTTCTGTCTGGCCATTCTCCCATAAAGCCTAGATTTGTGAAGTGCTGTTGAGACCTGTCCCTCCATCAGGTTCTCCCATCTCAGTCAAGGAATTCTGCACAATTCCATTTTCATTTCCTGATTCTGCATCCACCATTTCACTGAGTAGTTCCATTCTATTTCCATTTCCTAATGGTGGAGTTCACTGTGCTCTTGGGAACTTTCAACACTAGAAATTGTTTTATACCCTTCCCCAGATCTATGCCTCCTCACAATTATCTCAGAATTCTACGGACAGTTCCTTCATGGTGGAGTTTCAGCACTGAAGTGCATTGTAAACTGTGGGACCTTATATCGGTGTGTTTGTTTCTTAATCATGTCGAATCAAGTTGAAGAGACATCTTATCTTGACAGTGATCAAAGGAAATTGGATGCACTTGAGCTCAATTTGGAGTGGCATCACCAAGGTGTTGAAGACTTATTGACGAAAGACATTTAAGCTTTTCATTTTTTAATTGTTTTGTTTAAATGTCGAATTCTTTTTTTTCTATTTCCTCATCTTCAAATACATATAACACCAAAAAACATGGTACGTGAAGCTGTGTAACAATCCATCTATGAATTACGTCGTTTGAATATTGGTTGCATCCTGGCTATTAATTACATACATCAATTAATTACTTACTGTTGGAATATACATGTCAACCCTTTAGACTGCTGAGTCCCCTTAGCTTAGAACTTTGAAGTTAAGTTTTAAGTTTAAAAAAAGTTAACTTTAAAAAGTTAAGTTTACTTTAAAAAGTTAAGTTAACTTAAGTTTAAGTTAAGTTAACTTTAAGTTTAAGTTTAGTTTAAGTTAAGTTTTCAGTTAACTTTAACTTTTACGTTTTTTTTAGTTTTTTTTAAAAAAATTGTTTTTATAGTTTTTTACTTTTATAGTTTTTTAACTATAACATAGTTTTTATAACTTATAGTTAATATAGAAACTTTACTTTAACTTTACTTTAACTTTATTTTTATAACTTATAGTTTATATCTATATATATAAAACACTGTGTGTGTGTGTGTGTGTGTGTGTGTGTGTGTGTGTGTGTGTGTGTGTGTGTGTGTGTGTGTGTGTGTGTAATGTTACCGATAGACTCCTAAACGGAGAGGCTCATGTGCTTGATATTTGGCATAGACATGGCCATTGAGCCAGGGAAGAACATGGCCTACCTAAAAATATTTGACGAGATCCATATTTTTACCTCAGCGCATTTCAGCGAGGAATATTATATACGGAATCTGAGCCGGTGGCAGAGCAGCGTGCTGATTCGCTCAGAGCGATCACGTGATGTTCCATCCTTGCCGCCATAATCTCGCAGTTACGCGTTCGCACGTAATTCAGAGCAAAAAGCGATTGCGTTTTTTCACATTTCAGCGAGGAACATTGCCATTCACACCACATCGGTTTTTTTTTCTTTAATCTTTAGATCCATATTTTTAGCCATAACGTAGCGAACGTAGCGTAGCTAATGTAGCGTTAGCATAACATAGCGTAGCGTAGCGATCCTCGCTCAGGATCTTCGTCAGGTTCGCAAGCGAGTTAGCCAAAATGTAAAAGTGAAAATATATCGAATGACCATTGCCATTCACACCACATAGGTTTCTTTTTTCTTTCATCTTTAGATCCATATTTTTTGCCATAACGTAGCACATTATGGCTCACTCGAGCTCGAGTTAGCCAATCACCTGGGAGCATGAGGCCACGTTGGCCACGCCCACAACATGACGCAGAGTTGCAATCTTGCGTTTGCGTCGTTTGTTTGATTGCAGAAGTTGCAATCTTCATTACCACGTGTAAACGTAAAAGTGAAAAAAATGTGAATTTGTCCACGAGTGAGTGACTGGAAGACTGACTGTGATAAAGGCAATGGCACCGAAGAAAAGAAATTTGTCGCGTTCAACCTCCCGAGCAAGGAAAATCGCTGATCGGAGACTCCATGAAACCGATGAAGATACTTTTCACCATCGACAAGCCAATCAAGAACGTGTCTCTAGATTCAGACAGCGAGAGACAGAAGATGAGACAGAGGCACGTCTAAACGCCAATCAACAACGTCTGGCGAGGGCCAGACAGCGAGAGACAGAAGATGAGACAGAGGCACGTCTGAACGCTAATCAACAACGTGTGGCGAGGGCCAGACAGCGAGAGACAGAAGATGAGACAGAGGCACGTCTAAACGCCAATCAACAAAGTGTAGCGAGGGCCAGACAGCAGGAGACAGAAGAACAGCGCCAAAAACGACTCAACAACTGGCAACCATCAGGCAGACGGCAGCCGGCCATTGCATGGGAGAAGGCTGCATTCAGTTACAATCCGAACACTGACTACTCCTCAAATGTTGATATTGGCTCCATGTCGTTCACCTGTCAGTTTTGCCATGCCTTGAAATGGAAGGGAGAAACACCAGGAATGTGTTGCAGGGGAGGCAATGTCCTTTTGCCTTCTCTCCAGTCTCCACCGGAACCTTTGAAAGAACTACTTCAATCAACTATGACTCAATCCAGACACTTCCTGAAGGAAATCCGTAATTACAACTCTTCGTTCCAAATGACTTCGTTTGGAGCAGATCGCGTCGCCACTGAGCAAGGATTCATGCGTACATTCAAGGTGCAAGGTATACCACCTCATTGGCTCCTCGCTCCCCTCCCCCCTCCCCTCCCTTTCCCCTCTTCCCCTTCCCCCTCTCTCTCCCCCTCCCCCCTCCCCTTCCACCTCCCCCTAGCCCCTCCCCTTCCACCTCCCCTCACCCCTCCCACCTCCCCCTCTCCCTCTCCCCCCCGCTCCCCCCTCTTCTCCCCTCCCCCCCTCTCCTCCCCTCCCCCCCTCTCCTCCCCTCCCCCCCGTTCTCCTCCCCTCCCCCTCCCCTCCCCTCCCCCGCCCGGCAATGCCGGGTACTTCTGCTAGTAGTTTATATAGAAACTTATAGTTTTTATAGTTTTTTACTTTTATAGTTTTTTTCTTTAGTTTTTTAACTTTTTAAGTTTTTTAAGTTAACTTTTTAAGTTAACTTTAAGTTAAGTTTAAGTTACATTAACTTAAAAAAGTTAGGGTTAACTTTAAGAAAGTTAAGTTAAGTTAACTTAAGTTTTAAGTTTCAAAAAAACACGGTCCGTGAAGCCGTGAAGCTGTGTCACAATGCATCTATGAATTACGTAGTTTGAATATTCGTTGCATCCTGGCTATTAATTACATACATCAATTAATTACTTACTGTTGGAATATACATGTCGACCCTTTAGACTGCTGAGTCCCCTTAGCTCAGAACTTTGAAGTCCCCCAAGACCCTTAAAACCATAAAGACCCCGAAAGACCCAAAATAACCAGAATACCTAACCTCTCCACCCCTCACTCTGCTCTCCTCTCCACCAAGAAAGCATGCCATGTTGACTGAGAATCGCACACGCTCGGTTCGTCTGAAAGTCAGATGACCGGCTCAAGACAAAATTTGACACGGAACACTCCAAGTTGTGGGGGATGCACCCCATTTCAATGATTATGGCGCAACACACTCGTCATCACGATTACAACTATCCAATATTCATCCTCCAGGGACTATAAAAAGTATGGAAATGATTTGTGCGGCAAGTACAACAGTAGATGGGTAGAAACGTTTGAACGGAAATCAGGCCACATTTACAACAAGTGCATATAAGCTTGGTGGTGAGTGCATGAAAGCTTGGTGGTGAGTGAAAGAAAGCTTGCTGGTGAATGCATAGAAGCTCGGGGGTGAGTGCTTGTATGCTTGGTGCGAGTGCATGAAAGCTTGGTGGTGAGTGCATGGTGCTGAGTGCATGAAAGCATGGTGGTGAGTGCATAAAAAGCTTGCTGGTGAGTGCATGAAAGCTTGCTGGTGAGTGCATGAAAGCTTGCTGGTGAGTGCATGGCAGCTTGCTGGTGAGTGCATGTAAGCTTGGTGGTGAGTGCATGTAAGCTTGGTGGTGAGTGTATAACAAGCTTGGTGGTGAGTGCATGAGAGCTTGCTGGTGAGTGCATGAGAGCTTGCTGGTGAGTGAATGTAAGCTTGGTAGTGAGTGCATAAAAAGCTTGGTGGTGAGTGCATGAGAGCTTGCTGGTGAGTGCATGTAAGCTTGGTGGTGAGTGCATGAAAGCTTGGTGGTTAGTGCTTATAAGCTTGGTGTTGAGTGCATATAAGCTTGGTGGTGAGTGCATGAAAGCTTGATGGTGAGTGCATGCAAGCTTGATGGTGAGTGCATGTAAGCTTGATTGTGAGTGCATGCAGGCTTGGTGGTGAGGGCTTATAAACTTGGTGCTAAGTGCATATAAGCTTGGTGGTGAGTGCATGAAAGCTTGGTGGTGAGTGCATGAAAGCTTGGTGGTGAGTGCATGAAAGCTTGGTGGTGAGTGCATGAAAGCTTGGTGGTGAGTGCATAAAAGCTTGGTGGTGAGTACATGAAAGCTTGGTGGTGAGTACATGAAAGCTTAGTGGTGAGTGCATGGAAGCTTGGTGGTCAGTGCATGTAAGCTTGGTGATGAGTGCATGAAAGGTTGGTGCTGAGTGCATGTAAGCTTGGTGGTGAGTGCATGTAAGCTTAGTTGTGAGTACATGAAAGCTTGGTGGTGAGTGCATGTAAGCTTGGTGGTGAGTGCATGAAAGCTTGGTGGTCAGTGCATGAAAGCTTGGTGGTGAGTGCATGAAACCTTGGTGGTGAGTGCATGGAAGCTTGGTGGTGAGTGCATGAAAGCTTGGTGGTGAGTGCATGAAAGCTTGGTGGTGAGTGCATGGAAGGTTGGTGGTGAGTGCATGGAAGCTTGGTGGTCAGTGCATGAAAGCTTGGTGGTGAGTGCATGGAAGGTTGGTGCTGAGTGCATGAAAGGTTGGTGCTGAGTGCATGTAAGCTTGGTGGTGAGTGCATGTAAGCTTAGTTGTGAGTACATGAAAGCTTGGTGGTGAGTGCATGTAAGCTTGGTTGTGAGTGCATGAAAGCTTGATGGGGAGTGCACCAAATCTTGGTGGCGAGTGCAACAAATCTTGGTGGTGAGTGCATGTAAGCTTGGTTGTGAGTGCATGTAAGCTTGTTGCATTTCCGTCAAGGGTGTGGGTTTGATCTCCATGGCTGCTGAGTGGATATTCCAGCATTAAGCGGCAAAGCGTAACCAATCGAGGATCAATTCTAGGCTTGAAGTGTTCATGACTCACAAGTTACCAAAACTCTATCAAGTGCAGGGGAACCTGAAGTTGATATATTTTAAATGTGCAAGTGTGAACCTCAACAAGGATAAAAATACAAAGCAAGCAACTTTATTATTACCTGCAGTGTCCACAGCATCCCAATCAGGTCGTTCAATCTTCACAAAGGAAACTGAAAAAATAGAGCAAATTGGTATCGAGTTAAATGTAAGGAAATATTTATACGCACAAACAAATCAAATCGGTACAACGTGACAAAGTAAGGACGATACTGCATAAAAAAGCTAATATGTTCATGAATGAAAAATACCCAAACAAGTACAGATACATTCAAAGTACACCGCCCCCATGCCAAATAATTAAAAAGCCGACAGCACGGCTCATAGAGACTGCATTGGGAGGGAGAGATGTACAATAATTGATTGATTAATTGCATAATTAAAATCAATAAAAGATCGTCATAAAATATTTTCTTAATCAATTGGCTAATAGCATAACTAAACCACTTGTGCTTCATCCGAAGATGTAGTCACGTGAAAAAGTAAGTACACCCCATGTAAAGTTTTGACTTTTTCAACATATTTCAACATGCAGCTATTTGATCTTCATTTCAACAATATTGATAGATAAAGGTGGTATAACATAACAAATATCATGAAACATTTATATTTTGTAATCCATTGTATAATTTAAATTTACATGAATGCAAATTTCGCATGTGGAAAAAGTAAGTACACCCCGACATTTATCACTACTTCAAATATCTAAAATGAGAATCAGGTGCACCAGCTCAGGTGCAAATGATTAGAACATCGTCAGAGAGGATCTGGAGGAACCTGTCTCATTTAAACCTCAGACATTTAGTTTTGTTTGCTCTTTGTTTTTGAAGTGTGCGGCGTCACCATGCCTAGATCGAAAGAGCTCTGTGAGGCCTTCAGAAAGAAGGTTATAGATGCCTACGAGTCTGGGAGGGATTTAAAAAGATCTCCAAACAATTTGAAATCAAACATTCGACTGCCCGGAAGATCATCTACAAGTGGAGAAGATTCCAAACAACTGCCAACTTCTTCAGGCCAGGCCGCCCCAGAAAGTTCAGCCCGAGAGTAGACCACAAGATGATGAAAGAAGTCTCTAAGAACCCCAGAATGTCATCACGGGACCTACAGGTAGCTCTTGCCACTTTTGATGTCAAAGTGCACGAGTCTACCATTAGAAAGAGGCTGCACAAATTTGATCTACATGGGAGGTGTGCCAGCAGGAAACCTTTGCTGTCCAGAAAGAACATCAGGGCAAGACTAAAGTTTGCCAATGAACACCGAGGCAAAGACCAGCACTTCTGGAGCAATGTGCTCTGGACAGACGAGTCAAAGGTAGAGCTATTTGGCCACAGTACCAGAAGACATGTTTGGCGAAAACCAAATACAGCATTTGACCACAATAACCTAATACCAACTGTAAAGCATGGTGGTGGAAATATTATGGTTTGGGGCAGCTTTGCTGCATCAAGGCCTGGGCATCTCACCATCATAGAATCCACAATGAATTCTTCATTGTACCAGAGGGTGCTTGAGGATAATGTGAGGCTATCTGTCGGAAAGTTGAAGCTCAACCGAGGGTGGACCTTGCAACATGACATTGACCCTAAACATACCAGTAAATCCACCAAGGAATGGCTGAAAAGAAAGAAATGGAGGGTTCTGGAATGGCCAAGTCAAAGCCCGGATCCAAATCCCATCGAGATGTTGTGGGGGGATTTGAAACGAGCTGTGCATGGAAGAAACCCCTCAAACATCGCACAGCTGAAAGAATTCTGCATGGAGGAGTGGGCAAAAATTTCTCCCAGTCGATGTCAGAGACTGGTAGACAGTTATAAGAAACGCCTACTTGAGGTTGTTTCTGCCAAAGGGGGCAATACCACCTATTAGAGCCAAGGGTGTACTTACTTTTTCCACATGCGAAATTTGCATTTATGTTTATTTAAATTATACAATGGACTACAAAATGTAAATGTTTCATGATATTTGTTGTATTATATCACCTTTATCTATCAATATTGTTGAAATGAAGATCAAATAGCTGTATGTTGAAATATGTTGAAAAAGTCAAAACTTTACATGGGGTGTACTTACTTTTTCACGTGACTGTATCTTTTAGAAATGTAATTTAAAAAGTCATTAATAAAAAATTTAATAATTGATTAATCAATATAAAATTCATCGATTAAATGATTAATCAATAAATCAAAAATATCCTTTGTAGCCACATCACCTGGTCACTGTCATGTCCAAATATTAGCTTCCTCGGTCAAAAGGTGCCTGAGATATTGCCCAGATGAGAAAGAAAATAAATAAATTATTAATAATAAAAATAAATAAAGAATAATTATTTTTAAAAAAAAAAGTTAATCAATTGGCTAATAGAATACATAAACCACCACCATTTCATCCGAATCTATAACTTTAAAAAAATTAATTAATGAAGTCATTCATTGAATAATTAAATAATGAATCGATTAATTAATTAATCAATAAATCGAAAATACCATTTACAGCCAAATCACTTGGTCATTGTCAGGTCCAAATATCAGCTTCCTAGCTCAAAATGAGCCTGAGATATTGCCCAGATGAGAAATAAAATAAATAAATAATTAATAATGAAAATAAATAAATCATAATCATAAAAAAATGAAATAATTAATCAATTCGCTAATAGAACACATAAACCACCACCATTTCATCAGAATCTGTAACTTAAAAAAAACGAATTAGTCATTAATCGAATAATTAAATAATTAATCGATTAATTGATTAATAGATTCATCAATAAATCAAAAATAGCCTTTGCAGCCAAATCACTTGGTCATTGGCATGTCCAAATATCATCTTCCTAACTCAAAAGGTGCCTGAGATAATGGCCAGAAGAGAAAGGAAATTTGATTAATTAAATAAGTACTTAATTAATCGCTAATAATTAAATAACTCATCAATTAATTGATTAATCAAAAAACAAAAAACACCGTTTTCTCACTATTGTGCCGAAATTTCAGCTTCCTAGCTCAAAGGATAGCTGAGATATCGCCCGGACAAACAAGAAAACAAGAAAACAAACAGAGTGAAAACTGAGTACTCCCTTTCAGCGTGCGTCATTGCCGAGCCCCCTTCGGTGCCCGGCAATGACGTAATGCAGTGCCTTGAGATGGCATCGGAAAGGAGCGGTGTACAATAGCACAGAGACGCTGTGAGAATGTTGGCAATAGCTATTGGATCACATTCTTTTTTACCATGATACACCTTACAACAGGTTTTAAACAGTCATTGTCTCACAAATCAGAACTTATAAACACATGAGCCACCACCTGTCCTGACATTTTTAGTTCTTTTTGATTTAATTTACTACTATAATTCAGCTTTTACTCGTGGCCGTAGAAGATTGACAACTATAATTCAGCTCAGCTTTTAATTGCGAAATGGGCCCAGCCTGGTCGAGGCGGCCTCAACCGGCCTCGCCACCTAGCCTATAACCTTCCCGGGGTCCGTCCCGACATTTTTAGTTCTTTTTGAATGAATTTACTACTATAATTCAGCTTTTACTCGCGGGCATAGAAGATTGACTACTATAATTCAGCTCAGCTTTCAATTGCGAAATGGGCCCAGCCCGGCTGAGGTGGCCTCGACCGGCCTCGCCACCTAGCCTAAAACCTTCCCGGGGCCCGTCCCTACATTTTTTGTGTCAGAGGTTTCCTCCTATCTTTCACCGTTCAGATTAGTGCGTGCAGCAGACAAGCAAACAAACAAACAAACAAACAAACAAACAAAAACTTTCTTTTATATCTATCTATAATTCCAGTAATCTCTGTGTGTGTGTCTGTGTGTGTGTCTGTGTGTGTGTATGCGTGTGTGTATGCGACCGCTGTTTCTCGACAACTACCGGTCCGATATACTTGAAACTTGCCAGGTATATTGCTGGGGACCCGAGGATGTGCCTTTTCAAGGTTTTAAATTAATCGGACAAGTAGTTACCGAGCTATGGCGATTTCTTTACCAAACTCCGCAAGCCGTTCGCTTTGGACCAAACCATTTCATGTAAATAGAGGGGGGGGGATTGTCACCGTACTCGCAAGCCGTTCGCTTTGGACCAAACCATTCCATGTAAATAGAGGGGGGGGGGGGGGGGGATTGTCACCGAACTCGCAAGCCGTTCGCTTTGGACCAAACCATTTCATGTAAATAGAGGGGGGGGATTGTCACCGTACTCGCAAGCCGTCCGCTTTGGCTTTGCGAATGGACAAAACCATTTCATGTAAATAGAGGGGGGGGGGGGGGATATAATTTTAGATATATATATATAGTACGGGCATGCCCTAGTATATATAATAGAAGATAACCATCCACTCATGACCTACCCCAGCACCACTCCTTCAAATACAGTATACCCACTCCTCTCCCTGGCAGAATATCATAGCAAAAGCAAAGCATTGAATCGCAATGTTGTTGCATACTTTCAGCATTACTGTATAATTTCAGCATTACTGTATAATTTCCACAAAGTGATTCATAAATCGATAGGTAACAAAATAAATTTAAAGAGAGTCCAAAAATTCTCATCACCTTTTTGATCCAAAGCTTCAGGTTCCACCTTTAAAATGTGAACATCTGCAAATACATCACATAAGAGACTAACAACAAGGTTTGTGTGCAGATAAAATCTAAAATTATAAAAACAAACATTCCTGCATTTAACAGTAACCTTTTCTTTCCCCAACAATCCGAGATTCTCCACGTTTTACCAAAAACAATAGATGCTGGACGGGTACTGCATCTATCTATAATTCCAGCAATCTCTGTGTGTGTGTGTGTGTGTATGTGTGTATGTGTGTATGTGTGTATGTGTGTATGTCTGTATGTCTGTGTGTTTGTCTGTGACCGCTGTTTCTCGACAACTACCGGTCCGATATACTTTAAACTTGCCAGGTATATTGCTGGGGACCCGAGGATGTGCCTTTTCAAGGTTTCATATTAATCGGAGAAGTACTTACCGAGCTATGTCCAAAAAACGCTTCAACCAATCAGAGAGCAGCGAGCTATCACGTGTGCCGAACGTGGCGATCAGACTCTGCCTCGGACGGCACATTTGAGAGCGTATTCATTTATTTCACGTTGGAAAACTATGTTGCCGTTAAACTATGTTTTAAAGCGAATTCAAACTGCGATTAAATTAAAACGATTCATCGTAACTGCGACGATTTGCGACCTTCCGGACAGTGAAGACTTCACTTCCGGCAGCCAATCACAGAACGCTTTGTTGCGTAGGCGTGGCCGATGTGAGAGCGAGCGGAGCCTAGCGTGTGCGGCGGTGCGCCATTACGGTTCGTAATTCGATTTCTTCCGGAGAAAATAATAATTTCTCGATTTCTTATGCGCATTATTTCTCCCAATTCAGTCAGAGTGAAGGGCGGAAGCGAAGAGCGTTGTTTTTTTTGTTTACGGGCGTACGGGCGGGGTAGAGCGTACGGGTAGCGTTTTTTTTTTTTTTGGCAAGGAACGGGCACCCACGTACGGGCAATGCCCTAGTAACAACAATGCATTTAAAAGGGCACGAATTACCTGCACATATGTGAATTGCACTCGGAATTCTCGACATTGCAGGAAAACAACTTCAGGGTGAAAGGACCGAGTTGAATGAAGACTTGTAATTCAAGAAAATGTGGATGAGAAATAATGAAATTAATTTGTATCAAACTGTATTACATCCTTGTTGTTTCCTACACCACCGAAGGTTGAGGAGGTTATCGTTTTACCCCTGTCTGTCTGTCTGTCTGCATGTTAATCGCCTGCAGGAGTTGTACGCTGATCTTCACGAAATTTGAGCACCTGGTAGCAGCATTGACAAGCTCGAAGCCTATTGTTTTTGAGGGGCAAAAGGTCAAGAGGGCAATATGTCAAAAGGTCTCGGTCACAAAATCGTCAATTTTCATTGGATTCATTTGATATCTCTGTATTTTCTGGATATAAAACCGAAAAACATGGGCAGACGGTGAATTATCTCACTCCTCTCTGCACATGCAGGATCGGGAAAAATTCAGAGCCAAATTACTGTGAAATAGCAGGTTTGTTTTCCGATTCATATTGCGATTTGTGTTAAAAATTTAACATTCAATTTCAACAAGTCGTTTCACAACCCATGAACTACAGCGAAATAAAATAAGTTACTGTATTTTATATATAACTAGCTGAGGTACCCGGTGTTGCCGAGGAAAATTCATTGAAATATATATATATATATATATATATATATATATATATATATATATATATATATATATATATATATATATATATTGTTGCGAATATGGAATTTGGCCTCCATATCCGCTTGTAAATATTCCCCTATTTTCTCCAATACTCCCCAACTTTCCCCGATCCCCCATTCCCTAGTCCCATTGCATGTAAATAACAATCAGTAGAGCCGACCTTCCCCTTATTCCCCCATTAAATGTCGTGCCCAGGTCCACCGCACCACACGTAGACAACTTTCGGACATCTTCCTAGTTATTCTTAATCTATGTCAGTTAAGGCCTCGTTTCCATTAATTATGACTCTTCGTTGCACCAGAATGTGATTATATGGCATCAGTAGTGAGTTTAGGACCTTTCCCATACCTCCTCCCATCTTCTTCCCCAAACAACAACAATAACAACAACTACAACAACAATTACAACTACAACTACGACTACAACAACAGAGGGGCGGGGAGTGTGCGTCCTCACACCGGCTCGGTTACCCGCCATGACCATGCGCTCCACGGCGTTACCCCGAAGGGGCTGGCTGTCAGCTCCTCGTCAGGGGCGGAGCCTGGTAAACCCCCCGCACGCACCCAATGAGAAGCAACGTGCCGATTCCACGAGGCGGAGCTAACGAGCCGAGGGCGTGTCACTCCCCGCCGGATATACGCGGCCCCGCGCCGGATGTGACGTGAGATGCGCCCCCAGCCTGGAGAGAGAAGTCGCCACCCCTCGAGCGCTGCAATACCTCCACCGCATCTCTTAAACTGGACCGTACGTGATCCTGCCCTGAGCCCAGGTGCACCTGGAGCGATCGCTACCCACTTTCCTTGCCATCAAACCCCGTGTGAGTGAGCCTTGTCCCGTTTATCTGTCGTCTGTTGGGGTTAATATAAGTGTGTTTAAGTGCCCACCTTCCTATGTTTCCCTCTTGTCCCTGTAATCTAAACCTTCCGCATTATTGTAATAACAACCTTTGAGAACCGTATCCCTGGTGTCGTATTGTGTTATTGTGATCCAGCCGGGTGTCTTCTTTTTCCTTCATTGGTCTAGCATAGCGCGATTAGTCAACGTTCGGGCACAATCGGGTAACTTGTGCAGACGTGGTCATACCATAAAACCGCTCGGTAAATAACATCCAAGCCACGTCTGTAACAATTGGTGTCAGGAGTGGGATTCGAGGCCCGACCAAATTTTGGAAAAAAAAAACGAATAGAGGAAAAAAAAAAAAATTTGGTCAAAATTTGGAGCGGCCGAAATTTGTTTTGTTTTACGAAACTCGAATTTTGCAAGTCGCGCTATGGCGGATCAAGACGGCTGGGGTCCGGTAGGGGAGAGTGAAGCAGGGTCGGTCCAGGACCAAATTGAGGGACATGAGGGACATGAGGAGAGCGAAACAGCGGGGGTAGCAGACGCGCAAAATAGCGCCGTCACGCACGAAGAAGCGGGCGCGCAAAATGGCGCCTCGCTGATCACCGCGCCAGCGACCGTGGCAGCGCCCCCGGTGGATTGGAATTTGTTTTTTATGCAAATGAAGGCCCTTATGGACAAGAATAATGAAGAAATGGAAAGCAGAATAATGATGGGAATGAGGGCTGATAGGGAACAAATGGGGAACCGGATGGATGCTCAGAGTGAGCAATTGGGGGTAATGGGGAACCAAATGGGGGTAATGGGGAACCAAATGGGGGTAATGAGGGACGAAGCGAGGGGTACCGGTGAGAAGTTAGACAATAATTTTGAGGGGTTAGACAACGGGATAAAAGAAGTGAAAAATGGGTTAATGGGGGTAGAAAATAGAATGGCTGCCCAGGAGAATCAGATAGAGGGAGTGAAAAATGGGTTAGAGGGGTTAGAAAACAGTATGGAAGGCAAATTGAGGGACATGAGGGACCAAGCGGAAAGGGAAGTTAAACAAATGGAGCAGCAGATAGAGGGGGTCAGAATGGGGGTAGAAACCAAACTGGATGCTCACAGGGAGGAAATGGAGCAGATGAGGGTGGCATCTGGGCAGGAGATGCAAGTGATGGGAGAAGAGATCAGAAGAGGAGTGAGTGAGGAGGTCGGAGGAGTGCGCGAGGAGGTGAGGCACTGTAAGGAGCACATGGAGAAGGAGGTGAGAAAGGGGACTGTAAAGTTACAAGGGGGCATAGAGGACCTGACGCAGGAGGTGGAGCAGCTGACGGTGGGACAAACGGAGTTAGTGGAGCAGGTTCAAAGGAACACTGCGGTATTAGGAGGTTTAAAAGCGACACAAAACGACATAAAAAACGACTTGATAGCGACAAAGAGGGAATGTCAGATGGTACGTGAGGGACTGACAACGAGGTTGGACGAGGTGATAGAGGTAATGGAGACGAAGGACCGGCAGGTGAGGACGCACATGGAAACGGTCAAGGTAGCCTTAGAGGATGAGCTTGAGGAGACGTACCGGGGAATAAAAGAGGTGAAGCACAAATTAGAAGAAGTGGAGGAAGGGATGAGCGAAATTAAGAAGCGACGGAGAGGGGATAAGAAAGAGATAAAAGAGGAGATAAAAGAATTGGTCCAAAGTCTGTGTTTGGATCGTGATGATGTGCTCATTAACCGGATGAGGGATTCGCAGGTGATGGAGGAGAAGCGAAGAGGAAGAGGACCCGGTGTAAGTGGTGACCAATATGGTCGTGCGTATGATGCGCCAGGTGATTTAAGAGGCTTGGGGGTCGAGATAGACCCGGGTGTTCGTGAGAGGCCGTTGGTGAAGTGTGCGACAGGTCTGGTGTGCGAAAATGGAGGTGTGCAAGAAAGTCCGACTCTGGGGTGTGTGAGGAAAAAGTGCGTGCCAAGGAGTGAGTGTGCTGGCGGGAGTGAGTCGGTCGTAGCGCGTGTGCGAGGGAGCACATGGAAGCGTGGTGTGGTGAGTGTTACAGAGGGTGTGACCGGAGAGTGTGCGCGAGAAAGGTGTGTGACGGCCAGGTGCATGAGGAAAGAGTGCGCTGTCAGAAGTAAGGAAGAGTGTCCACCTGTGGTGAGTGTTACAGAGGGTGTAACGGGAGAGTGTGCGCGAGAAAGGTGTGTGACGGACAGGTGCATGAGGAAAGAGTGTGCTGTCAAGAGTAAGGGTGAGTGCGTTGTCACGAGTGGAGGTGAAAGTAGTGAGAGTGACATGGAGCGTGAGTTAGTTGTGACAGGTGAGCGAGGATGTACACCTGGGATGGAAGGATGCACACCTGGAATGGTAGAGCGTGAGTGGGAATGCACGCTGGAGTTGGTGGTGAGGCACGTGGTTGGGTGTGCGAATGAGGGCACACCTGTGATTGTCACAGAGGAGGTGACAGAGGAGGGGGCGCGAAGAGGTGTTTTGGTGAGGTGTGCGACCAACGAATGTGTGCCAAAGTGTTCGGTGGTCAGGTGTGTGACCAAGGCTGTGAGTGGAATGAGGGTACCTGGATGTGTAAGGAAAGGTACGAGGAGCATGGGGACGGCTGGATGTGTTAGCAAGGAACGGGCTGCGGGGTGTAAGCATGCAGGTGAAGCATCGACGTTACACGGGTTAGAGGTTAGGTCGACTTTTAGCCGAATCGGGCCCTCGGTGCGTGCCGGGCCTCGCTTTGAACGGCCGCGTCCGTGCTCCACTAGGCGGAGCGGGCGGCTGGATAGGAAGGGTCGTCATGGCGACCACGTTTTGTTGAGACGTGCCGGCAGGTCGAGATCGGGACATTGGATGGCTCCACGCCGAGGTGATGCGTGGGATCTCGGCCCGGGTAAGCCCCCGTCCCTGCACCGAGTGCCGGACGCATCCAGCCGCTGGCACAAAACAACCAGCATCCATTGCTTGGCTTTACGAAGCCGGGCTTTGGACAGGGATTGGCGCACCGAGAGGTATTAGTGAGTCGACTGGGTGATGAGGTTAGTGTTTTGGACCCAAAATTAGAGAAAAACAAAATTTGATGATTGGCAAGGGATTGGCAGTAGTGATTGGCAGATGATGGGTAGTGATTGGCAAATTTTTGATTTGTTGAAATTTGACGTGCAAAATTGATAGTGAGAGACCCCCGATGTGGTGGGATGGCAAATCCACCATCCCTCACAGGTGGGGCAAATGCGCAATAGCTTATGGGGTGTATGGCAGTGAAAACTAGCCCGGGTGGGTTAGGATATTGATAGGGATCTAGCGAAGATGACATTAGGTGACGTTAAGATTAGTTAGTGACTGATACCTGTAGTGGGGACGCAGGTAGATTAGTGTGGATTATAATGACGAGGGAGCACAATAGTTTAAAGGGGCGACTGGGAAGCGCAAGTTTCAGAGGGGAGTAGTTAGCTGAGATGATGCCGTGTTTGTGAGAATTGAACAGGTGTGATTGCACAGGTGTGCAACTGGACAGGTGTGTGGAGCAGTGTATGAGTAGTGAGTGTTGTGGATCAGCGCGAATGCGCTTGGGGAGAGAAGGGTGCAGGTGGCACCAGGTGTGAGAGCACAGGTGTGCAGGTACAGGTGTGTGGAGAGAGTTGGAGTAAGTGGTACGGAGTGGTGTGCATGGTGCGAAGGTGTGGATGGGGGAAGAGTGGACCCCCTTTCACGAGTACCCGGGGCGGGTAGTGTAAGTGTTAGGTAGAGGGTATAGGTAAATTGTGGTTAGATATTGGCATCTGTGGTGCGGTTGCAGAATGGTGTTGTGGATGGGTGCATTAGTGTTGTGGAAATGGCTGGGCGTGTAGCCTGTTAGTGTGTGTAGTTGGTTGGGCACTCCACCACTGTGAGGATGTCGGCCAGGTGAGGCCGCAGGTGGGCTCTGGGAGCCGGTAGTTGTGAGTGGGTGCCTGAGGATCCCGGGTGTGGATCGGGCAGCCCAGTGCCAGAGAGGGCACGGAGTGGGGAGAGAGCCAGAGGGCCTTCCCCTGGTAGTTAGGTTAGGGTAAGGAGCAGGTAAGCTCGGAGGCAACTGCAGTGGTGGAGGTGTGCAGGTGGGTAGACCCACTGGGAGAGGTACACGTCGCAGCCCAGAAATTGTACGAGGGCACCGGGAGATGAATCGGGGGAGTGAGACCCCAAATTGAAGAGCACCACAGTTTGGCCAATGGGAATTGGTTTTTAGAACCCATAGTGTAAGAGGGCCAATGGTTTGGCCGGAGAAAGACCCCGGGTAGTGTAAAGTTGTTAAAGTCATTTAGGAGATAGTTAGGAGTGATGAACCTGTCGCACCATACGCAGCCACTTACCTGTGGTGATGATGATGACTCCACACCTGTGTTTTCTTTGTTTTGTGCAGGAAATGAGATTGCTGTGAGGATTTGTGAGACGCATCACGACGTGGATGAGACATTGGGGTGATTCCATCTCTCCCTCCCTAGGAGGGACTGATGATGAATTGGTGATGGCAAATTTTGATGTTGAGTTGGAGATGGCAAATTTTGATGAGAGTTGAAAATGGCAAATTTGATTGGTTAGGAGGGAGAGAAGACGAATTTGGTATATGGGAGGAACGGGGAAGACAGTAGGGATGTTTGTTGATTTGTAAAGTAGATGTTTATGGGTAGTGTTGTGTTGTGTGGATACAGTAAGGGGTAAGGGAGGGGCCATGTAGGTTACCTGGTGGGGGGGGGGCGTACGATAGGAACGTACCTGTCTCACCTGGTTCCCATGTGCCCCCAGTGTGCATCACCTTACATTGCGTGCACTTTTGCGCCCTTACCACCTTACTCACTTGTCTGCTTATTTTGTCTCCCACCTCCGAGGATCTGGCTTTGGGGTAGAGAGAGAGGAGAGAGAGGTGCTGGCTGCGCAGTTGTGGGCCTGCACTTTCGCTGTTTGCTGCCGGGATCGATACACCATATGGACCGCAATGTTTGTGGCCACCCACAATGGACCGCAGTTCGTTTGCGGCCAAGCACCACCCGGGGATGGACCTATGGGTCAACGTGGCACCTATGCCATACAGGTGAACCACTTTTAGTTGACACCAAGTGCACCACAAGAAGAGCAAGAGACACCTGCAGGGTTAGGGGTTGTCGCATTTATTTTTAATCATTGAACAATGGTGACTGCACCGATTGGTGGTGGGGTGGTGCTGTTGATGCTCGGGAAGGGTGCTCTGCACGTTATTAAAGGCCGTCGGCCACAGAGCACTCGTGGGTTGGTGTATCGATGTTGGCAAGCGCGCTCTCTCTCTATGCATAACATCTGCATGTGTCCCTCCAAAAACAGGTCCTGGATCGTAGTGTAAATAGCAGCGTAGTCTTGTAAATAATGCTCCCTACCGGCTGTATGTTTAGTTTGAGAATTCTTTCCGGATTCGGTTATCCTGTGGGTGTGTTTCTGTGAGGAGAAGGGTGCAACGTCGCAGGGGGACATATTTACTCATTTGTGAATATCTGTAAAACTGTCGCACTCAGGGTAGAGTTAATAGTAGAGGGAACTACATTGCGTGCCACACTAAAGTAGGTAAAAATTTATCGGGTCGGGTCGCCCCGAGGGTAGAGAAGGGTGCAATGTTGCGAATATGGAATTTGGCCTCCATATCCGCTTGTAAATATTCCCCTATTTTCTCCAATACTCCCCAACTTTCCCCGATCCCCCATTCCCTAGTCCCATTGCATGTAAATAACAATCAGTAGAGCCGACCTTCCCCTTATTCCCCCATTAAATGTCGTGCCCAGGTCCACCGCACCACACGTAGACAACTTTCGGACATCTTCCTAGTTATTCTTAATCTATGTCAGTTAAGGCCTCGTTTCCATTAATTATGACTCTTCGTTGCACCAGAATGTGATTATATGGCATCAGTAGTGAGTTTAGGACCTTTCCCATACCTCCTCCCATCTTCTTCCCCAAACAACAACAATAACAACAACTACAACAACAATTACAACTACAACTACGACTACAACAACAGAGGGGCGGGGAGTGTGCGTCCTCACACCGGCTCGGTTACCCGCCATGACCATGCGCTCCACGGCGTTACCCCGAAGGGGCTGGCTGTCAGCTCCTCGTCAGGGGCGGAGCCTGGTAAACCCCCCGCACGCACCCAATGAGAAGCAACGTGCCGATTCCACGAGGCGGAGCTAACGAGCCGAGGGCGTGTCACTCCCCGCCGGATATACACGGCCCCGCGCCGGATGTGACGTGAGATGCGCCCCCAGCCTGGAGAGAGAAGTCGCCACCCCTCGAGCGCTGCAATACCTCCACCGCATCTCTTAAACTGGACCGTACGTGATCCTGCCCTGAGCCCAGGTGCACCTGGAGCGATCGCTACCCACTTTCCTTGCCATCAAACCCCGTGTGAGTGAGCCTTGTCCCGTTTATCTGTCGTCTGTTGGGGTTAATATAAGTGTGTTTAAGTGCCCACCTTCCTATGTTTCCCTCTTGTCCCTGTAATCTAAACCTTCCGCATTATTGTAATAACAACCTTTGAGAACCGTATCCCTGGTGTCGTATTGTGTTATTGTGATCCAGCCGGGTGTCTTCTTTTTCCTTCATTGGTCTAGCATAGCGCGATTAGTCAACGTTCGGGCACAATCGGGTAACTTGTGCAGACGTGGTCATACCATAAAACCGCTCGGTAAATAACATCCAAGCCACGTCTGTAACAATATATATATATATCAGTCACTATGCGACCTTCATATCATCAGTGGAGAACCGCCAGCAAGGTGTCCCATACAGCTGCTACTGCACCTTGCTGGGAGCGATACGCACCGCCTGCCACGCGGTGACGTTATCTCTGGTATCCACTCATCATATGGAGTCGACCTGGTTGCGGTTGGGAGTTACTAATAATGGTATCTGTAATCTGGTTCTCCAACATAATGAGCGGACAACATGACGTCATCGCCATGCACGTCCGCCTTGCCTGCAAAGTTCCAGAAGAACCATCTAGCAGTGCGTCATTACGGATTATAAATACAGACACTGTCACAAGTGCATGCAAAACTCACAGTTACCGACCTGGTTTCGCCCTTGTTGGGGCTTCATCAGGGCAACGCAGTGAGGCTTTCCGTACACTTGTAACTCTGTGACCCTTTCGGTTTTTATATCAGTCACTATGCGACCTTCCTATCATCAGTGGAGAACCGCCAGCTGTATGGGACACCTTGCTGGCAAACATCCGCTCGGCAAACCAACATCCTTATCCGCGGTCCGTAACAATTGGTGTCTGGGATTGAGATACGAGGCCCGAACCAAATTTTAAAAACATCTAGACAAAATTTGGTCATAATTTGGAGCGGCCGAAATTTGTGTTGTTTTAAAGAAAAAACCCGAATTTTGAAATCGCGCCATGGCTGGTCAAGGCGACGGGATGTCGGTGGGAGAGATAGACGGGGTAGAATCGACCCAGGACCTCGGGGAAATGTATGTGGAGGAGGGCAATGAGGAGGTGGTTGAGGAGGTTTCAGGCGCGCAAAATGGCGCTCTCACGCACGAGGTTACGGGCGCGCAAAATGGCGCCTTTGCGCACGTGATTACAGCGGCACCAAATTTAGCCGCGCCCGTGGTCGCGGCAGCCGAGCCCGAGATGCCAGGGTACATGCGAGCCATCATGGCCCAATTCATGGTGAAAATGCAGAAAGAAAACGACAGTATGGACAGGCTAGAAGCCAGAATGGGAGCAATGAGGGACGAAGCAAGGGCTGATAGTGAGCGATTAGAGGGCCAAATGGGGGCAATGAGGGATGAAGCGAGGGGTACCGGTGAGGGGTTAGACAAGAAATCTGAGGGGTTAGACAAGAAATTTGAGGGGTTAGACAATGGGATAGAAGGGGTGAAACATGGGTTAATGGGGGTGGAAAATAGAATGGCTGCCCAGGAGAATCAGATAGAGGGGGTGAAAAATGGGTTAATGTGGTTAGAAAATAGGATGGAAGGCAAATTGCGGGAAGTAGGGGAGCAATCCGCCCGGGAAATCAAACGGATGGGGAACCAGATAGAGGAGGTGAAATTCGGGTTAGAAGGTAAATTGGATGCTCAGAGGGATGAATTGGGACAGATGAGGGTGGCATCTACTAAGGAGATGGAGGAGATGAAAGAGGAGATACGACGAGGTGTAAGCGAGGAGGTCTCGGTGGTACGCGAGGAGGTAAAGCGAGGTGAAAAGCGTATGGAGAAAGAGGTGAGGAATAATACGGCTAGGTTACAGGGGGGAATAGAGGGTCTGACGAGGGGAGTAGAACAGCTGACAGTGGGACAAAAGGAACTCGTAGACCAAGTGGAAAAGAACACTGCAATAATCGGGGGGTTAAAAGCGACACAAAAGGACATTAAAAATGAATTAATAGCGACACAGAAGCAATGTCAGATGGTACGTGAGGGACTGACAACGAGGTTGGACGAGGTGACAGAAGTAATGGAGACGAAGGACCGGGAGGTGAGGACGCACATAGAGACGGTCAAAGTAGCCTTAGAGGACGAAATTGAGGAGACGCACCGGGAAATAAAAGAGGTGAAGCAAAAGTTAGAGAAGGTGAAAGAGGGGATGAGTGAAATTAAGAAGAGACGGACAGAAACTAAGAGAGAAATACAGGAGGAGGTGATGGAATATGTACAAGGTCGGTGCTCAAATCGTGATGATGTGCTCGCTAACCAAATAAAGAGTTTGCAGGTGGCGAAGGAGGTGCGGAGACGAGGTGCCAAGGTGAGTGGCGATATACGAGGAAATGTATATGATGTGAGGGGAGCTTCAGTCGGCTTGGGGGTTGATTTGGATCCGGGTGTTCGTGAGAGGCCGTTGGTGAAGTGTGCGACAGGTACGGAGTGCGAAGGAGGAGGTGTGCGAGAATGTCCGACTCTGGGGTGTGTGAGGAAAAAGTGCGCGCCGAGGAGCGAGTGTGCTGTCGAGAGTGAGTCGGTCGTAGCGCGTGTGCGAGGGAGCACATGGAAGCGCGTAGTGGGGAGTGTTATAGAGGATGTAACGAGAGAGTGCACACCTGTGATGAGTGTTACGGAGGGTGTAACGGGAGAGTGTGCACGAGAAAGGTGTGTAACGGACGGGTGCATGAGTACAGAGTACGCTGTCGAGAGTAAGGGTGAGTGCGCGACCGAGTGTGGAGGTGAGAGTAGTAAGAGTGACAAGGAGCGTGAGTTGGTTGTGGCAGGTGAGAGAGGATGTACACCTGGAATGGAAGGATGCACACCTGGAATGGTAGAGCGTGTGTGGGAATGCACACTGGAATTAGTAGTGAGGCACGTGGTTGGGTGTGCAAGTAAGAGCACACCTGTGGTTGTCACTGAGGAGGTGACCGAGAAGGGGGCGCGAAGAGGTGTGTTGGTGAGGTGTGCGAACGACGAGTGTGTGCAAAGGTGTGTGGTGGTCAGGTGTGTGACCAAGTCTGTGAGCGAAAGAACGAGTGCAATGACGAAGTATGCAGGGTGTACGAGCGGCGTTGGAGCACCGAGCTCGGTGAGGGTGAAAGGGGTAGCGTATGCGTGTGAGCATGCAGGTGAAGCATCGACGGTAACCGGGTTAGCGGTTAGAGCGACTTATAGCCGAATCGGGCCCTGGGTGCGCACCGGGCAGCTTCGCGTGCCGCGAAGACCAGCGGGGATCCGAACCACGGCGGTTTCGAAAGAATCACCGTACGCGATCCACGCCGGGCCGCGCTTTGAACGGCCGCGTCCGTGCTCCACTAGGTGGAGCGGGCAGCCCGATAGGAAGGGTCATCATGGCGACCCCTTTTTGTTGAGGCGTTCCGGCAGGTCGAGATCGGGCCATTGGACGGCTCTGTACCGAGATGGTGCGTGGGATCTTGGCCCGGGTAAGCCCCCGTCCCTGCACCGAATGCGGGACGTATCCAGCCGCCGGCACCAAGCAACCCGCATTCATTGCTCGGCCGTGCGAAGCCGGGCTGTAGAAGTGAATTGGCGCACCGAGAGGCACTAGTGAGTAGACTGTGATGATGAGGATAGTGTTTTGGCCCCGAAATTAGAAAAACAAAATTTGATGATTGGCAGTAATGATTGGCAGATGATGGGTAGTGATTGGCAAATTTTTGATTGGTTGAATTTGGACGAGCAAAATTTATAGTGGGAGATACCCGATGTGATGGGATGGCAACTCTGCCATCCCTCACAGAGGGGGGCAAAGGAGCACTAGATTTATGGGGTTTATGGCAGTGAAAACTAGCCTGGGAGGGTTTGGATAATGTGTAGGGACCTAGAGATTGACATTAGGTAACGTTAAGGTTAGGTAGTGACAATGATACCTGTAGTGGGGACGCAGGTAGATTAGAGTGGATGATAATGACGTGGTATGTGCTTAGTTTAAAGAAGACGGGGAGCACTAAGTTAGCAGGGCAACAGGTAGTTTAGATGACTAGGGCATTGCCCGTACTATATCTATATCTAAAATTATATCCCCCCCCTCTATTTACATGAAATGGTTTGGTCCAAAGCGAACGGCTTGCGAGTACGGTGACAATCCCCCCCCTCTATTTACATGCAATGGTTTGGTCCAAAGCGAACGGCTTCCGGAGTTTGGTAAAGAAATCGCCATCGCGTGCACAAACGCGCAGGAAAGCGAATGAATCGCAAATTCGGTTTTATTAGTTTTAAAACATAGTTTAACGCCAACATAGTTTGCAAACGTGAAATAAATGAATACGCTCTCAAATGTGCCATCCGAGGCAGAGTGTGTCCTCCACGTTCGGCACACGCATTCGTTCGCTGCTCTCTGATTGGTTGAATCGTTTTTTGGACATAGCTCGGTAAGTAATTGTCCGATTAATATGAAACCTTGAAAAGGCACATCCTCGGGTCCCCAGCAATATACCTGGCAAGTTTCAAGTATATCGGACCCGTGGTTGTCGAGAAACAGCGGTCACAGACAAACAGACGTACAAACGTACAAACGTACAGAGATTACTTGAATTATAGATAGATGCCGTGTGAGTGTTGGAGGTGTATTCAGAAGTGTATTGTGAAAAGTGTGTGAGGAACAGGTGTGATTGCACAGGTGTGCAACTGAGCAGGTGGATGGAGCAGAGTATGAGTGAGTGATGGTGATGGGTGTTGTGTTGACCAAATGGTCCAGGAAGGAAGGAGGGTGCAGGTGGCACCAGGTAAGATTGCACAGGTGTGCAACTACAGGTGAATGGAGAATGGTTGTATGGAATAAATGGTATGGAATATATGGAGTATTGGAATGGATGGTCGTGGAGTGAGTATGGTGGAAACTATGGAGTGGAGTGGATGGTACGAAGGTGTGAATGGGGGAAGGATGGACCCCCATCACGAATACCCGGGGAGGGTAGTGCAAGTGTTAGGTAGAGGGTATAGGTAAATTGTGGTTGGATATTGGCATCTGTGGTGCGGGTGAAAGAATGGTATTTGGATGGGTGCATTAGTGTTGTGGAAATGGCTCGGCGTGTAGCCTGTTAGTGTGTGTAGTTGGTTTGGGCACTCCACCACTGTGAGGATGTCGGCCAGGTGAGGCCGCAGGTGGGCTCTGGGAGCCGGTAGAGTTGTTGTGGATGGGGCCCGAGGATCCGGAGGACAGACCCGGGTAGCCCAGTGCCAGAGGGCACCGTGGGGTGACAGAGCCAGGAGGGGCCTTCCCCAGTTAGATAGGTTCGGGTGAGGAGCTAGGTAAGCTCAGGTGGCAACTGCAGTGGTGGAGGTGTGCAGGTGGGTAGGCCTGCTGGGAGAGCTACACGCCCCAGTCCTGAAATTGTGCAAGGGCACAGGGAGTTGCATCGGGGGAGTGAGACCCCAAATTGAGAAGCACCACAGTTTGGTCAATGGGAATTGGTTTTTAGAACCCATAGTGTAAATGGTCAATGGATTGGCAGGGAAAGACCCTGGGTAGTGTAAAGTGTGTTAATGTCATTTAGAAAGTAGTTAGGATGAAAATCTCCTTGCACCATCTACATCCACTCACCTGAGGTGACGTAACTCCGCACCATGCCATGTTTTTATTATTTTGATGCAAATGTTTGGAATGAGAGACGCATCATGACGTGGGTGTGACATTGTGCTTGATGTTCCATCTCTCCCTCCTTATGAGGATTGATGATGAATTGGTGATGGCAAATTTTGAAGTAGAGGGAGTGAAGACGAATTTGGTATAGGGGGAAGATGTGACGGTAGCGACGGATTTGTAAATGTGTAGATTTTTGTAAATATGGGGTAAGGGCAAGGGTAGAGTAGGTGACAGGGGGGGTGACGTACGGTAGGGACGAGCTTTCTCACTTCGCTCTCCGTACGCATTTCGCCTTGCATTGCCTTGTTTGATGTGTACCCTTGAGACCTTACCCCTCGCTCATCTGTCTTCCCCCCCCCTTTGTCTCCCACATGAGGACCTGTGCGCCACTGGGCGCCGAGGGGAGCATGCGTGAGTCCGCCATTGTGCGCCCGGAACTCCCAGAACCAGCTGTCTGCATCGATGCACCACATTATGGACCACATGTCTGTGGCCGAGCACCACTTATGGACCCCGTGGGTTGGGGCATGGCCCCTCTGCTGGAACCGGCCCTGAAGGCCCGAAATCTTGCTGGCAGACCTTGGCCACAGGGCACCGATGCCCCACAGGTGAACCATACATAGTCGGCCCCTGTGGGCCATAAATAAATAACAATGGACACGTTGGGTGCATTTTATTGTAATACAAATAGGCCGCCAGCAAAGGAAGATGACAACATCTGGAAGAAAGCAATAGCCAGCAGAGGGAGCCGAAGAGCAAGAGACCACCTGCAGGGTTAGGGGTTGTTATTTTTTTTTTGATGAACAGTGATGACTGTGCACCGATTGGTGCTTGGGGGTGTGTTGGTGCGTTTTGGGTGCTTTCATGGTGCGTCGATGCAGAGCAGACTGTCTCTCCCCCCCAAAAGAACAATCACAGGTCCTGGGTTAGTTTTGTAAATAAAAGCAGAGTCATTGTAAATAATGCTCCCCACCGTCAGTGTATAGTTTGAAGACCATTCCGCAATTCGGTTAGCTGTGGGCGTGAGTCTGTTAGGTAGGGTGCAATGGAGCAGCGGGACATATTTATTTATGTTTTAAAACTGTCGCACTCAGGGTCAGGTTAAAAGTAGAGGGAACTACACCTACGTGTCACACTAAGTTAAAGTTATAGGCCCGGGACGTGCCTAAGAGGAGGAGGGTGCAGTGTTGTGGATATGAGGATTGTATTTTTTTTATTGTGTGTTTTATTAATATTGCTCGATTCTGGACCCTCCTGCCTCCGGTGTTGTGTAAAGGTCAAAGGGCGTCCCATAATTAGTCCATAAAGCATACACGTCAGCCAATCATAGATTTCCCCCTGGTTGATTGTTATATCTTTATTATGTGTATTAGGGTAAGGCCTTGTCTCCCATTAAGATGACACTCCATTGCACCAAGTGAAATAGAGTAGATTCCTTTCACTTTCCCCTTTCATCATTGCCAAGCCTCGATTGCCAATTACATCCCCTCCAAAACCACCATTGAACATGTGCTCGGGTCAGGGAAGAAGGCCGTGCCCGCCCGTCGTCATCAAGGGCGGAGCCAGAGGGTCGCGCGACCAACCAGGGCCGAGGTGAGCACACCGATGGGCGTGTCCTAAAGGCCGGCGGCTTGATCGCCGGAGGCGCTATAAAAAGCGCGCGCGCAAGATCATCCAGCAGCGATTCTTGTCCAGAGGAGATCGTCCAGGGAAGCACAAAGCCTGCTATTCGTCGCCTTGCTCGCCAAAGTTGGACCAAGTAAGAGAGTTGGGCAAGAAGTAAGCACGTTGTTCAGTTGTGTGGTTGGACCAGACGAGTCCTGGCAAAGCACGCGGCGTCCCCAGAGCAGCCACAGCCACAGCAGCAACGACAGCAAATTGGGGCCTTGACGGCAGTTTTGAGGAAACGGCACCGCCGATCGTGCTGCAGTACCCTTGGACCTTCCTCTCCCTCCAGCCATCCATCTCCCGCCAGTCCTATCATCATTCCCCGCATGAGTCTGTCCTTGTTTGTTCTGTCCCTGGGTTAATTAAGACTGCATAGGATAAGCTAGCGATTTTCACTGTGTCCTTCTGGTCCATCCCTCTGTCTATTTTATTTTATTATCCTTCCTTCTCCTTGGTTACTTTTTAGCCTGTAAATAGCAAATAAATTATATTCGTATTTCCAACCTTTTTGTCTGCTTCTTCTTCACATCCGTGTCGCCTTAGTCTTTTCCCTATTGAATATCTGTGGCGCGATCCGGCCAACGTTCGGGAATCGGGTTAGTCGGGGTAACTGTACGGCCGCGGCGCCATCCGCTCGGCAAACCAACATCCTTATCCGCGGTCCGTAACAATATACAGTGGAACCTTGACTTACGAGTGCACCAACTTACGAGTTTTCCGAGATACGAGCCGTCGCTTGGGCGGTTTATTGCTTTGAGATGCGAGCCGAGATTTGAGTTACGAGCTTTCGCCACCCGCCACCAGGTGGGTTCCGGTCACGTGGTTATCTTGCCGTGCAAGCATATCTGCCGTATATCGCTGCTGTTTTGTTTTTGCATGTTGGTTATTTTGGAGCTTACGCCAGCCGCCACCAGGTGGATTCCGGTCACGTGGTTATCTTGCCGTGCAAGCATATCTGCCGTATATCGCTGCTGTTTTGTTTTTGCATGTTGGTTATTTTGGAGCTTACGCCAGCCGCCACCAGGTGGGTTCCGGTCACGTGGTTATCTTGCCGTGCAAGCATATCTGCCGTATATCGCTGCTGTTTTGTTTTTGCATGTTGGTTATTTTGGAGCTTACGCCAGCCGCCACCAGGTGGGTTCCGGTCACGTGGTTATCTTGCCGTGCAAGCATATCTGCCATATATCGCTGCTGTTTTGTTTTTGCATGTTGGTTATTTTGGAGCTTACGCCAGCCGCCACCAGGTGGGTTCCGGTCACGTGGTTATCTTGCCGTGCAAGCATATCTGCCGTATATCGCTGCTGTTTTGTTTTCGCATGTTGGTTATTTTGGAAAATTTCTTAGTTTTAACCATGGGTCCTAAGTAATTGAGTGCCAAGGGCAGTACTGAGAAGAAGAAGAGGTTGATGTGCTTGGATATAAAACACGCAATCGTCGAAAAACATGAGCGACGTGTGCGTGTTGTCGACTTGGTGAGGCAGATGTGAAGGCAGCTGAAGATTTTATTATAACTTTTGCCGAACTGATAGAAGCCGAACGATACATCCCCCAGCAAATCTTCAACTGTGACGAGACAGGGCTCTTCTGGAAAAAGATGCCGAGGAGGACGTATATAACGGCAGAGGAGAAGAGCATGCCAGGCCACAACTTGTTCAGAGTGCCGGCGATAGCTCGCCTTCTCTTTGTGGAAGACACGGTGAGATTCTTAACATCCAACAACTAATGGGACGCAAACGGGGCGCCCAGTTTAGCGGTACACACATTGATAAATCACCCTGCCTGTGAAACACCGACATGACAGGTTATAGCTGGGTCGGGATTCAAACCCAGGCTGGACAGTTTAGAGTCAAGTGTGCGTACCTCCAGTCCAGGCCATCCTGCCAACTTGTATGCTGCATACAGGTGAAATATAAAGCGCGAGATATTTTTATATAGACTGCATATTTAAAAAAAAATTGGTGTGGTTTTTGGCGGGCTGGAACGGATTAATAGCATTTCAATGCATTTTAATGGGGAAATTTGATTTGAGAAACGAGCAAATTGAGTTACGAGCTCGGTCACAGAACGAATTAAACTCGTAAGTCAAGGTTCCACTGTATATATATATATATATTTCCTGCATGAAAATTGGGGAATATTTCCCTCATGGTTTCGTATGAATTACCAATCTTGTGCGTTGCAAAATTTATCCGGAAAGGTGAAGTCAGTTGAATGAAGGAAAGGTAAGGAAATGGTGGGATACTGTAGTGGAAAGTTATTGAGAAGAAGAAAAGGAGAAGCATGACTGGTCAGTTTTATAGTCTCTAATTAGCCATGAAGTGTACCCAATCACAACTGACAACAGGACACAATTGACAATGGGACACAAAAACACCATCATATTGTTATGTCCACCCTGTTGTGAAGACCTCAGGGCGACAGATGACCATAAGTGCTTTAACTCCGAGGCGTTTACCCGACTATGGCGGTACCCTGTGCATGTGCGGGGGGGGGGGGGGGGGGTGGGGTGGGGGTAGTGGAGAGCAGTGAGGTCCTTTCATGTTTAACGGACATGACTGGAGTTAATTCCGTGATCCCACGGACGAAAAAACGTACAAGACAGACAAGGCATTGAAAATGTAACAAATCATGTGTTTAATGAAAATAAATGCAAGTACAGTATAACAAAAAATGTGGGGTAAAAACAATAAGGCGCCTCCACACGGACTCATACACAACACAAGGGGATGATAAAATAATGAAACTAACAAAATGTAGCATGGTGCATTTGCCTGGTACTCAGCTCCAGCGTCCTTGACCGTCCGGGGCCGTCACAGGTCCCGTGTCCCTGCGTGGGAAAACACGCTTTGGCGCGAAGCCGCATTCACTGCAAACCCCCGACGCGAAGCGAACAGGCCCGTGACCCTCCCTCACCCTTCTCGCTCTGCTGCACCTCCCCAGGTGCGCACGGCATGAAACGCAGCCGTCACGACCCAACACACACACGAGAGAGAGATAGAGATAGAAATAGAGGTAGAGATAGAGATAGAGATAGAGATAGAGATAGAGATAGAGAGAGAGAGAGAGAGAGAGAGAGAGAGAGAGAGAGAGAGAGAGAGAGAGAGAGAGAGAGAGAGAGAGAGACCCCGACCGACCCACCCCCTTTCCTGCAGCCCGGAACAGGGAGAGGGAAAATGCGACCAGGACAAGAGAGAGTGCAACACGACTGTCTTCCTCCACAGCCAGGAACCGAGAGAGAGAAAATAATAAGCGACCGCTCATCACGAACCCAGTACAAGAGAGAGAAAATCCACACTGTGACTGCCTGTACCAAGAGCCCGGACCAAGAGAGAGAGAGAGAGGGAACACACCCTCTCCGCTTTTCGCTGATGTCAATCGAACTTGAACTTGAATCGAATTTCGCTGACTTTCCTCGAACCAATCACCATGCCCCACCACTTCAGTCCATCACCATGACCAATCATTGCTTTTGGGACGGGGCCTCACGGCCTTTCTTGACGCCCATTGAGAACATTTGGGGGCGGGGTTCCCTTGCCGATCGGCAAATGTGATGGGTTTCTATCGGGCTTGTCGGTGTTGTAATGTGCCGAAGTCAAGGCTGGCCAAGTGTGCTTTATAAGAAACTAAGGGAAAAATGACAAGGGCAATTACACACTGGGGATTATTCTTAAGCCCTACCTAATTAGCACAGCTCCACGCCTCGCATGGAGACACATATATGATCTTACCGGACATGTGGCCTAATGGATTCCCCACTTAGTTACATGAAGGTTCTTCTTCTTCTTCGCGAAATTCGAGGCACGCTAATCCATACAATTATATCTGGACTAAGGTATTTAAATACCTACCCCGCCCCCCCCCGCCCCCCCACAAACGTAACAATATTAATGCAATTTGGTATCTGTCTGTCGATATTTGACTGTGATAGATTCTTCTCCTCATCCAATCTCAACCAAACTTGACAGGAGGACTAAGGGTCACACAATGAAGATTGTAGTGAAGTCATTTGCCCTCTTCCCCAAAGGGGGTTTCCCTGCCAATGGGGTTGCGGGTTGAGGTGAATATCAGTGTTAAGCAAAGATGGTAGAGCGCCGCAAGATAACTCAGTCAACCAAATTAGCATCGTAGCCAAAGTGAGCACCAGGTCACCATTTTAGAAAGCAAATTACTGTTCCGTACTTTTCAGTCAACATGGCGTCGATCTAGTTCTCACTGTTCTGCGATAAATTGTTCAAATCGAGTCCAAATGGCCTGAAGTGTCATTCCTCAGGTTTCCGAAGAACAAAGAGAGGGATGTAGTTTGATTTTAAAGGATTCAAAATGTCACATTTAAAAGCAAGTGTCGGGTTCTAGCTTTAGAGGGATTTGTGTGTGGTTGATTGTGCATGTATGAAAACATGGAGACTACACTCTGTGTGTTATGGTATCTACAGGAGCAGTCAATATCATTAGGAAGACCACTTTAGAGGTTAAAAGGGGTCTACATGGTTTTTGATAGATTTACACCATGATATGAATATGAAGGTGTGCTACAGGAACACGCATCGGTAATAACTTGTGCAGAAATCGATAAGATTACCGGCGGAAGCGGTACACACTGCCGAGTTCAAAGAAACTGTGGATAGTCTTTTTGATTCATTCAACAGCAAATTATTCATGGACAAGAAGAGACTGAATCGCCCCATGTGAACCAAGTCAGAGCATGTGCAGTTTTTGGAAACGTGCATGCCAGTCTTCGCAAGCCTGAAAGTGGTGGGAGCAAGGAATGTGCTGTTTATTGAAGGATGGTGCCTTGCTGTTTCCTTTCTGACACAGTTGTGGCAGCATTTGAAGGCAGACTTAGGTGTGAAGTACTCATTCACATCCCGACTCAACAAGGACATCGTTGAGAATTTGTTTTCTACAGTGTGAAGGAAGGGTGGTTTCAGAGACAATACATCTGCAAAAGAGTTTCGTTGTGCATTACCAATGGTGATGGTTGCAGAACTCCTGAAACTAGCTGCAGGAGCCAATTGCAGGCCAGATAAAGATAAATGTGTGATAACACTTCAAAGCCTGACAAATAGGAGAGGGGCATGGATAAATTAGTCTGCAGACATGTCGTATCAAACAAGCAGCAAACATGCACTCAATGTCAAGCTCAGCTTACCAGAGCTGAACACACTCGAATACATTGCTGGTTACCTGTCCCACAGAGTTCTTTGTGGATATGAATTGTTTTCATCATGTCAGGTGTGCAGATCGGCTCTTCAAGCAAGTGATACTGAGTTGCATGACCCCACCCTTCTTTTCACTCACAACCAGGCATACGACACTTCAAAGTTGGACTTTGGATCCCTTGCAGTTCCATCAGATGAATTTGTTACTTCCTGTTCTCAGTGCGAGGAGGTGCTTCACACAGAGTTTGACGATGTCAAGATGACGAGAGAGAACATCTGCCTCCTGCTCAATCAGGCTATGTGGGAGCTGGATGCATGCAAGGCTCTTGCTACTTGTAATGAAAGAGTAAAGTCCAGAATTGTGTCTGTGTTTGTAAATGTGACTGTCAAAAGGAAGTGCAGCAAAGTTCAGAAAGTATCGCACAAGTTGAACTGAATCGTGAACATACTGAAGTAACTCAATGCAGTGAATCTGCAAATGGGAAGGCAGCTTTTGAAATACGAACAGTCTATCCATGTACATGTACTTCCCTATCACATGTATATGTAGAGAATGTGATATCATTCAATTCCGCCATGAACAAGTTGACTTTCATGAATTTCATTTCTTGATATCATTTGAATTATTGTGATTTTGACAAAGTTATCTGATTTCACACCAAAGCTTAGCAAACATGAAGAGATCCATGTAGCTGCAAGTACATTTACATGATTGTGGATGTTCACAGTTTTACAAGGAAGATATAAAGCATTCAAAAAGATTTCTTTGCGATTTAAATTTTTTCTAAGTAATTAGGAATTGGCATTAATTTCTGAAATCATCTTCTTTGTGTCACTTTTTGGATGAGGCATGGCCTTATGATGTTCAACTGGGAGATAGATGAAAACATCATTGCAACACCAGTGTCTTTCCTTTTTACCTGAACTTCTCTGAGCAGCAGACCATATATTTTACGTGAATACAAGTGAATGTATTACGTACATATACAAGTGAATGTATACAAGTGAATGGACATATATTTTACGTTTTACGTGAATACAATTTTTTTGTATACAAGATTGAGGCTCGTGTTCGAACTAACATCAATCACAAAAAAAACGGACACACCAAACACAATAAAGGGAGCGGGAGACAAGATAGGTAGAGAGAGGGAAGCACACAAGTACAACAGCATAGAAGTCGGAAAGAAGTCGGTATTTCAAAAAAAACAAGCGTTACGCCTAGGTCCCCCGTCGGTGAAGTGATGTGACTTGACGAAGTGGAATACGCAGAAAACATGCGATGATATGATATTTCGCTCACAAGGGTCAGACATACATGGAGGCGGCCATCTTGGATTTTGACGTGGCGACCCAATTTTCAATAGCCTTCTTCCTTGTGCCTAGATACACCCAAACACCAGATTAGAAGTTGGTACTTTGCTTATTTTTCAAGATATTTCACTCACAAAGATCAGACATATATATGGTGGAGGCCATCTTGGATTTTGACGTGGCGACCCAATTTTCAATAGCGTTCTTCCTTATGCCGAGATACACCCACACCTAATTAGAAATTGGTACTTCGCTTATTTTTCAAGATATTCATCTCACAAGGTTCAGACATACATGACGGCGGCCATCTTGGATTTTAACGTGGCGACCCAATTTTAAACAGCCTTCTTGCTTGTGCCTAGATACACCCACACACCAGATTAGAAGTTGGCACTTCGCTTATTTTTAAAGATATTTCGCTCACAAGGTTCAGACATATATATGGTGGCGGCCATCTTGGATTTTGACGTGGCGACCCAATTTTGAACAACCTTCTTGCTTGTGCCTAGATACACCCACACACCAGATTAGAAGTTGGTACGTCGCTTATTTTTCAAGATATTCATCTCACAAGGTTCAGACATACATGGCATCAGACAAACATGGCGGCGGCCATCTTGGATTTTGACGTGGGTTGCACTCACACATCAAATTCGAATGCGGTCCTTCGCTTACGCATGCACGCACACCCGCACGCCCGCAAGCACACACGCATGCACGGACGGACGGACACACGGACGGAGGGGAAAACCATAGTCCACCTTTCGCTCCGCTGTGCGACGGGGGACAAAAAGGTTCTGGGGTGAATTAACGGGGGTAGAAGAAATCAAGGTTTTGGATGGGGGAAGATAAGAGATGGTGGTGAACAGCTGTTTTAAAGACCTGGAGGGACAAGTGGGATTGAAGAGAGTGAGGGAGTTTGTTCCAGAGGTGGGAGTAAAGAGGAATGAAGGAGTGAAGGTGAGAGGAGAGTCTTGATTTTGGCAGTTTAACCATAAGAGGGTTGCAGGCAGATCATGTGCGACCTGTAGGAATATTTGGGGGACAGCGCCCAGAGAGAGCTGGGGGGGGGGGGGGCAAGGCCGTATAGCAGTCGGTGGAAGACAGAAAGACCACCGACCTGCCTGCGGTGAGTGAGTGAAAGGTCCTCAGAGTTAGATTTGTATACTGAATCGAGGCTCGTGAAAGAGCTAACATTTACTTCACAAACAAATCAACCAGACAAACAAAATATATAAAAAGTGGGAGCGGAAGACAAGATGGGGAGAGAAGGGGAAGCACACAAACACAACATTTGAGAGCAGGCAGATGTGTGGGAGGGAGAGGGCTTGGGGGGAGGAGGCGTGGGAAGCGGGGGGGGGGGGGGGGGGAGAAGTATAAAACACAAGGACACCAAGGACTTCTAAGACAGAAGTTGGTATTTCAAAAAAGTGGATTTGGGGTGAAATTAGCGGGGGTAGAAAAGATCAAGGTTTTGGATGGGGGAAGATAGGAGATGGTGGTGAACAGCTGTTTTAAAGACCTGGAGGGTGGAGTGGGATTGAAAAGAGTGAGGGAGTTTGTTCCAGAGGTGGGAGAAAAGAGGAATGAAGGAGTGAAGGTGAGCAGAGAGTCTTGATTTTGGCAGTTTAACCATAAGAGGGTTGCAGGCAGATCTTGTGCGACCTGTAGGAATATTTGGGGACAGAGCCCAGAGAGAGTTGGGGGGGGGGGGGTGGGCAAGGCCAGAAAGGAGTCGGTAGAAGACGGAAAGACCACAAACCTGCCTGCGGTGATTGAGTGAAAGGCCCTTTGAGTTAGCTTCATCGAGGGAGATTTCAATGATTCTGAACGCTTTGGTTTCAACAGCGTGAAGACGAGCGAGGTGTGAGGCAGGAGCACCAGTCCAGAGGGGAGAGCAGTATTCCATTGAGCTGCGGATGAAAGCCTTGTATGTGGAGGAGCTCAGGTGTGCCAAGGAAGGACTTAGCACGACGGAGGATGCCCAGTCGGTGACTGGCTTTGGAGGCCAGATTTGAAATGTGGTTTTCCCAGGAAAGATCATGGCAGATAGTGAGACCCAAAAGCTTGAGTGACAGAACTTCTTGGAGAGGATTATTCAGAAAGTGGATGGGAGGGTTGTCCAGTCGGTCTTTTCGGAGAGACATCGTAAGAGTGTGAGATTTGTCAGGATTGAAAGACATGTTCCACTTGTTTGCCAAGTCTGTGATTTTGTCCAGGTCTGCAGAGAGTGAGGAGGCTGCAGACTGCCGATCTGAGGGATGAGGAATGGAGCGACAGAGAGTAGAGTCATCAGCAAAGAGATAGAGAGGATTTTCAAGAGAGTCAGAGAGATCATTGATGAAGACCAGAAAAAGCACAGGGCCCAGAACACTGCCTTGGGGAACTCCAGCCTGAACAGGAAGAGGAGATGAGAGAAACCCATTCAGGGCCACACGTTGACGACGACTAGAGAGGAAGTCCGCCAGCCATGCATGGAGATTTCCATGGATACCAAAGGAGGAGAGTTTGGTGAGCAGAGCGGGGTGCCAGACCGTATCGAAGGCACGTGATATGTCAAGGGAGACAGCTCTAATTTCCTGTTTGGCATTGAGGACCTCCATCCATTGTTGAGAAAGCAGAAGCAGCATGTCCAGAGTAGAGTGACCAGGTCTGAAACCAAATTGATGATCAGAGATTAAGCCATTGGAGAAGAGGAAAGATTTCATGAGGGGTGAGGTGGAGAGAGGGCAGTGCAGGGCGAGTGAGGAAGAGAGTTTTGTTAATAAAGATAGCAACCCCACCTCCAGGACGAGGCTCAGGTCTATCATACCGGAGGAGGGAGTAACCTGGGAGAGATACCAAGGAATCAGAGACATCATGAAGGAGGAAAGTTTCTGTTAAGCAGATCACGTCTGGTTTGTCAGAAGCAACCTGTATGGAGAGATCAGTCAAGTTTGAGCGATGGCCCCGGATTTTTGATGTCCATACCGTTAATGAAGAGGTAGGGGGAGCATCGGCTACAGAACAGGGGGGGAGGGATAGGGTAAGATGTGGAAGAGGAGGAAGAGGTCGGGAGAGCTGTTGAAGGTGTGTCAGAGATTTCAGAATAGCTTGGAGAAAGGGAAGGATGGGGCGGACAAAATGTTTGATGGTGATTGGGTGAGGCACAGTGAGGTGGTATTTGAGGAGGGGGAAGAGCGAGGCAGAAGGTTGGGGGAGATGAAGGTGAAAGTTGGAAGGGGGAAGAAGCGGGGAGGACGCTTTGAGGAGGAGGGGTGAGAGGGGAGTCTAGGAGGGGAGGGGCGAGGGAGAGTCTCGGAGGGGAGGGGTGTGGGGGGAAGATTTGAAAGAGATGGGTGATGGAGAAGATTTGGAAGGGAGGGGCAAGGGGGTAGATTTGGAGGGGAGGGGTGATGGGGAAGTTTTGGAGGGGAGGGGTGATGGGGACGATTTGGAGGGGAGGGGCAAGGGGGAAGATTTGAAAGGGATGGGTGATGGGGAAGATTTGGAGGGGAGGGGCAAGGGGGAATATTTGAAAGAGATGGGTAAAGCTTCATCGCAGGAGATTCCAATGATTCTGAAAGCTTTGGTTTCAACAGCGTGAAGACGAGCTCAGTGTGAGGCAGGAACAGCAGGCCGGAGAGGAGAACAGTATTCCATTGAGCTGCCGATGAAAGCCTTGTATGTGGTGAGGCGCTCAGTTGTGCCAAGGAAGGACTTCGCACGACGGAGGATGCCCAGTCGGCGACTGGCTTTGGAGGCCAGTTTGGAAATGTGGTTTTCCCAGGAAAGATCATGGCAGATAGTGAGACCCAAAAGCTTGAGTGACAGAACTTCTTCAAGAGGATTGTTCAGAAAGTAGATGGGAGGGTTGTCCATTTGGTCTTTTCTGAGACACAGTGAGTGTGAGATTTGTCAGGATTGAACGACATGTTCCAATTGTTTGACCAGTCTGTGATTTTGTCCAGGTCTTCAGAGAGTGAGGAGGCTGCAGACTGCCAATCTGAGGGATGAGGAATGGAGCGGCAGAGAGTGTGGAGTCATCAGCAAAGAGATAGAGAGGATTTTCAAGAGTCAGAGAGACCATTTATGAAGACCAGAAAAAGCACAGGGCCCAGAACACTGCCTTGGGGAACCCCAGCCTGAACAGGAAGGGGAGATGAGAGAAACCCATTCAGGGTCACACGTTGACTACGAGCAGAGAGTAAGTCCGCAAGCCATGAGTGGAGATTTCTATGGATACCATAGGAGTATAGTTTTGTGAGCAGAGCTGGGTGCCAGACCGTATCGAAGGCACATGATATGTCAAGGGAGACAGCTCTAATTTCCTGCTTGACAATGAGGACCTCCATCCATTGTTGAGACAGCAGAAGCAGCATGTCCAGAGTAGAGTGACGTGGTCTGAAAGCAAATTGATGATCAGAGATCAAGCATTGGAGAAGAAGAAGGATTTGATATCGGAAGCAATGATGGATTCCATGACTTCGCTGATAAACGGGAGAAGGCTGATTGGTCTGTCATTGCAAGGATCTGTTTTTGCACCTTTTTGTGTAAAGCAGTAATAATGGCTGATTTCCAAGCTGATTGCAGATGACCTTGAGCAAAAGAGAGTGTGAAGAGAACAGACATTTGTGAAAGAGTGGCAGAGCAGTGTGAAAGAGCAGTGTGAAACAGTGTGAACAGTGTGAAAGAGCGGCAGAGCAGGATTTTCGGACCCGTGGGCTGATGCCGTCTGTTGCAGTTGCAGAATCAGAGTCGAGGATTGACAGAAACTTCTCCACCTTGTCAGGAGAGAAGGACACAGAGTCCAGGAGCAGCTGGGTATAACTGGGTACGGTGGGTACAGAGAGGGACGGGTTTGCGACACAAGATTTTGAAGCAAACACAAAGTTGAGGCATTCAGCTTTTTCAAGTGCGGAGTCAGCTGTGAAGCCGTTTGAGGTAAGGGAGGGATGGAGGGGGAACAAACACCAGAAACAGATTTGACCAGATGCCACCAGGGTTTGGAAGAGGCATTTGGAAGAAGAGGGAAGAAGATTTTTTTCTTTAATGATTTGTTGCTTGTTCTAATGCGTGTTTCCAAATCCTGTTACAAGCCCCTTTGCGTTTCATTTGGAAAGCTTTCTGATTGATCATGCACATGCAATGTCCATAAAAAAATGTATAAACTTCACATTGCATTTTATCCATGTTGTTTGGTTTTATATGTTGATACTCTTTAAGTATCACAAATTCAAATAGTTCCGATTAGTTGTGTGATTGCATGAATTTGTAGCAATTTAAGACAAGCTTCTTTTGTGGTTTGTTCTGAATGATATAATATACATATTCGTTAATCTATAGTTAAGTTACATATGCAAGGAAATGAGAAAATAATGTTGGATTTCAAATGAAGTTTGCAATTTCAGTCAGTGGAAAACTGTAACGAACATGCACACAAGGATTTGCTTTAAAAAATTGCAGCAAAGATACAACTCACCTTTGCCAATGCCCATATATCAGTTTCCAGTGACGTCATGCTGCCGGGCATATTAAGGGGGTAGCGTACAAAAAGGCGTACTTTAATTGTTTGCAACTACAAAGCCCTTCAGCATGAAGATACAAGCGCGCATTAAAGTATTGTTATGTCGGTGGGGTAAAGGAATATCTAGAGTCAGGTAGATCTGTATAGGTAGGTATTCGACTGTCGCGATAGGGAATCAACCTTGTAATACGTTCTGTGTTTTTTGGGCGGTTTGTCAGGATAAGAGTATACCTGTGAACATATCAGGATGTTCGGGTGTTAAATAGTGTCGGGAATAAGATAACAGGCTTGTGTGTCACACCTGGTAATCAAACCTTTGTCCCTTATGGCAATGCACACCAACATAAACACTTAGATAGGCCCTTTAGTGCAACAGTAATTAAATCCCCTTCCCTTGCAACGACTTTGGAAGAAGACAGGCAGAAAGCCAGATTGGGGCACCGCCGGGTGGCCGCCGTCAGCTACACCACCAGCTTGGCCGAGCAACATCGCGTGACACAAGCTATGACCACGCCACAGGGAACGTGTGATTGGAGGGAAGGCGCTGGAAGGTTCGGTGAACGCTGGAAGGGGCTGATTAGGTGGCGCGCCAAGGCTGACGTCACCGCCGCAGGTGATAAAAGGGTGCTGCATGACATTTTAGCAGCTCTAGCTCTGGCGCTCTCTGGCTGTCTTGACGCTGCATGACATCTTGTGCTCTCTGCGCTTCCCTTCTTGGTCTTGGGAGGTCTCTGGTGGTCGTTGGTTCGCCATCTTCATGGTGCTTGGAGCGGTGCTCGGTGCGCGGTGCTCGGTGCATCTGGAGCTTGGGTTGGTGCTGAGCGGGCGGGACCTTGTGGTGTGCAGCGGAGTGAGTCGCATCGGGGCCTAGCGAAGCGTGCAGGGCGGACCGAGGGTTTCTCCGCATCGGAGCTTGGAGCCGCGTGGGGACAAGACTACGGACAGATAAGACCGCACACCACATACACACCATGAAGAACGGTTCTTTTCGTAATTCATTCCCTCGTCTCGTATCCGGAATCTGTCGTGTGGGGACGTCCCAATTAGGATATTTATTACCGGCGTGTGCTTTTCCTGTCCCACCATCCTTGCGAATAAACCCTTTTATTATTTTCTGTATATATATCTGAACGCAGTTTCCGTGTGGTTGATTTAATAGGTAAGACTGCAGGGCTCTTGCGCCGCCCCCCTCCATCCCGCGCACTTTGGTGTAGCTTTTTGTTTTTGGAGTCCGCCATTGAGTTTTCGCCTCGAGGGCTAAGGCCTTCGCAATTGGCTAATTGGCTTCCATGACCGTCTGATTTTAATCAAAGGTGGCCGCACGACAGTATTGTTATGAATTTTGTGGTAGAATGATGTATAGATCAGGTAGATCTGTGTAGGTATCATGCTACGACTGTCGTGAGGAAGAAGGAGAACCATCTCAATGTACATAAGCAGGGACCTGTCTGGCCCGGATGTCGGATTAAGTGTGTCTTTGTGGTCATACGAGGATGGCCTTGTGTTAAATAGAGTAAGGATTATGCCAATTCCCTTGGTCGTGAGACCTGTGATCCATCCATTGTCCCATATGGCAACGCACACAGACACGTAGAGTAGTTAGGCCCATTAGCACACACACTAATTAAATTGCGGATGTTTCACTCCATTGCGTACAACACCGAATCATACATGGTCGTGTCAGGGTGAGCAATCTTGTGCCGCTATGCGCCGCTCTACCATCTTTAGTGTTAAGTTAGCTTTATCATGGCGTTTTGCCAAGAATGCTTTTAATAACAAAAATTATGATAATAGCATAATATTAATGTTATTAGAAAAATAATATTAAAACAAATAACAACCCACAGAAGCCTGGTGTTGGCTTAGTGGTTAGGGTGGCGGGTTGGAATCCCGGTCGATCGCTGAATTAACACCAGGGGGGTTGACTCAGCCTGTCATCCTTCCGAGGTCGGCAAAATGAGTACCAGTTCACTGGTAATTCCATGTGTGTCACAAGAGGCGACTAACAGGGTTGGTGGCAGGAAGGGCATCCGGCCATTAACCATCGCTTCAAAAAGGGGACCACAGTGCCTGAAACCCCTGCCAATCCCTGCTCCCCTGGCCAACCCCTGCTCTGTGGGGAAAATGGCCTCGAAAGGTGGTTGGTTGAATAATATCCCACCTTCTCAATAAGTGTTTTCTCATTGGCTAAATGCCGTGTTAATGTTTATAAAGAGCTTATCCTGCCGTGTTCCTGGCAGAAACGGCCTTGACTGGAAGTGAAAAGATTATAAATCACAAACACGTTTGATTACCTTTATCAACAGTCGCTAATGCTGTTTAACACTAATTTGACAGAAATTTGGAGGAATCCGTGCATCAAGCCATGCTTATTACGTCGATGAGCGCACCTGATCGATGATCTACTGTAGTCTATATACACCACAAAGATTAATAACATGACCCTTCTTGCCGCTTCTGTGGCGTTTTTGTGGCCTTTTTCCAAAGTTGCTTCTCATTACAAAAGCAATAACAACATTTATGATAATATCATAATATTATTGATATGAAGAAACAATATTCCCATTCCCCAAGTGGTTATTTTGACTTGCGATATTGCCACCCTCTCCCGGACACCCTCACAGAAGTAAATTTTATTATCGGGAAGTTCAAATGGTGAGGCACGGTCTGATCTTTTCAATGGGTGGTTCATGTGCAGCCACCCGGCTGCTGTTTGCATCATTTTTCTGTGTGCGCATCTGCCCCTGACGCAATGCCTCTCTATAACCAGTTAGTTATACAGTCATGTGAAAAAGTAAGTACACCCCATGTAAAATTTTGAGTTTTTCAACATATTTCAACATACAGCTATTTGATCTTCATTTCAACAATATTGAAAGATAAAGGTGATATAATATAACAAATATCATGAAACATTTACATTTTGTAGTCCATTGTATAATTTAAATAAACATAAATGCAAATTTCGCATGTGGAAAAAGTAAGTACACCCTTGACTCTAATAGGTGGTATTGCCCCCTTTGGCAGAAACAACCTCAAGTAGGTGTTTCTTATAACTGTCTATCAGTCTCTGACATCGACTGGGAGAATTTTTTGCCCACTCCTCCATGCAGAATTCTTTCAGCTGTGCGATGTTTGAGGGGTTTCTTGCATGCACAGCTCGTTTCAAATCCCCCCACAACATCTCGATGGGATTTACATCCGGGCTTTGACTTGGCCATTCCAGCACCCTCCATTTCTTTCTTTTCAGCCATTTCTTGGTGGATTTACTGGTATGTTTAGGGTCATTGTCATGTTGCAAGGTCCACCTTTGGTTGAGCTTCAACTTTCCGACAGATGGCCTCACATTATCCTCAAGCACCCTCTGATACAATGAAGAATTCATAGTGGATTCTATGATGGTGAGCTGCCCAGGCCCTGATGCAGCAAAGCTGCCCCAAACCATAATATTTCCACCACCATGCTTTACAGTTGGTATCAGGTTCTTGTGGTCAAATGCCGTCTTTGGTTTTCGCCAAACATGTCTTCTGGTACTGTGGCCAAATAGCTCTACCTTTGACTCATCTGTCCAGAGCACATTGTTCCAGAAGTGCTGGTCTTTGCCTCGGTGTTCATTGGCAAACTTTAGTCTTGCCCTGATGTTCTTTCTGGACAGCAAAGGTTTCCTCCTGGCACACCTCCCATGTAGATCAAATTTGTGCAGCCTCTTTCTAATGGTAGACTCGTGCACTTTGACATTAACAGTGGCAAGAGCTACCTGTAGGTTCCGTGATGACATTCTGGGGTTCTTAGAGACTTCTTTCAGCATCTTGCGGTCTGCTCTCAGGCTGAACTTGCTGGCGCGGCCTGGCCTGAACAAGTTGGCAGTTGTTTGGAATCTTCTCCACTTGTAGATGATCTTCCGGACAGTCGAATAATTGATTTCAAATTGTTTGGAGATCTTTTTAAATCCCTTCCCAGACTCGTAGGCATCTATAACCTTCTTTCTGAAGGCCTCAGAGAGCTCTTTTGATCTAGGCATGGTGACGCCGCACACTTCAACAACAAAGAGCAAACCAAACGAAATGTCTGAGGTTTAAATAAGACAGGTTCCTCCAAGATCCTCTCTAACTATGTTCTAATCATTTGCACCTGAGCTGGTGCGCACCTGATTCAAATTTTAGGTATTTGAAGTAGTGATAAATGTAGGGGTGTACTTACTTTTTCCACATGTGAAATTTGCATTTATGTTGATTTAAATTATACAATGGACTACAAAATGTGAATGTTTCATGATATTTGTTATATTATATCACCTTTATCTGTCAATATTGTTGAAATGAAGATCAAATAGCTGTATGTTGAAATATGTTGAAAAAGTCAAAACTTTACATAGGGTGTACTTACTTTTTCATGTGACTGTATGGTACTCCGTTTGCCAACCTCGGAAGGATGAACAGGCTGAGTCAACCCCACCTGGCGTTAATTCAATGGAATTCAAACTCAGGACCTTTGGATCCCAAGCCCGCCGCCCTAACAATTCGGCCAACACCAGGTGATATATTTTCAATGATCGGAATGATCTGATCGGATATGGAATGACATAGAAAAGATAGGATTGTAAAGTTATAGCATGGACAGTGGACGCGTAGGAGACATCTCGATGTATTAAAGTGTGGAAAATGTAGCTTAAGATTGTTTATGTTAATTCACATGAGGGGTGAAGCTGTGTTAACTATGGATTAAATTTAGTTTTCCCCAGTACATGATATGCCCTCTGTGGCCTTTCCCTATGTTTTAAATCTACAACCAGGCCAGCCATGCAAAGCCTCCATGAAACCGCAACAACTGTCCACTGCATTCCGACATAGCCCGAACATTGCCGATCGCACCGAGTCCCACCTACAAAAGAGCAGCGCCGGCAGGCCACGCCCCCAAAGTTCATGATTGGTCGAGCAGACACGGGGTGATTTGAAAGTGCTTTGTGATTGGTCGGGGTGACATCCGAAAAAGAAGCTTCGAGAAAAAGCTCGGGGGAGTTGGTGAGAAACCTTGTCCTTGGTGTGCGCCTGTAAGGAGAACTGTTTGAGCTTTTTAGTGCGGTTTTACAAGTCAAAGTGAAGAGGTTTTGGCAGCTGCGGTGCTCTTCGGGGAAGCTGGGGGTCGCATTGTGCTCGCTGGCCAGGAATTGAGAGGGCGACGTTTTTGGCTGACGCTTCACGGCTCAGTGCGCTCGTGTGACTGACCACTGCCATTTTGGGGTGCTTCGACGCGCAGTCCTTTCATTGACCAACCTCACAAGTTTGGATGACCACCAACCTCCAGAAAGCCATTTGGGACCAGAGCTGAGTGTCGGCTAAGGAAATTTTATTTTATTATCTGTCCCCTTGTCTGTTTTTGAGTCAGCATAGTCCCTCTAAGTAGGGTCCCTCTAAGTAGGATTAATTATCCCTCAACATTTATTTTGTTTTGCTTTATTTTGTTATTAAATCGTTTGATTATCGATTTATTGTGGTGTTTGCATGTTTTTTGGGTTCGGGAATAAACCCGTGTGTTTTGTCAGGTAAAAGCTTCGTTTCCTTCCATCCGCACGTGACAAACTGACTGCCAATTTCAGCAACACGCCATGGAGTTAAAGATCAAGTCGTCTGTCTGTCTGTCACCGGTGATCTTAATCACCGGTGACACGACAATACTAATAATTAGCAATAACAAGCATTCTGAGTATTGCGCTGCAATACATGTGCCCTACCGGCAGTCGGTCATCCAGAAAACTGTTGGGGAAATTACCAAGGGTTATTTATCCACAGGTTCCGAATCGTCCCCAATCGCTAATTACCTCAGGATGGGCTCACCTGTGATTCGCACTCGGGACTTCGATTTGTACACCTTGTAGACAGGTCAGCAGAAGCACAAGAAAAGAAGTTGTTGATAAAGAACCTTTCGAGTTGCTAAATATCAGTAATTTATTATATTTTCCAGTTCACGATCAATGATCGATGTGTATATATATATATATATATATATATGTTGCTCGGCTTGGCTCCGCCCCTCCGGAAAACGCGCGCTGTGTCGCGCTATTGACGTTCGCGAGACGAGGGTGAGAGCGCGCGGTGCGGCTTGAGGAGAACTCTCGAATAAACAAGAGATATCCATTTTTTAAAATATTTTCTTTTAATTAACGATATCTGCCAAACCACGTGCCCTATTGGAAATTCCAAAAGGACCTTTTAGTAGATTGACACGCTGAACAGATCTGTGAAGTTTCCCCCTCGGTTGGATAAAAAATGACTGAGGAGCTCGGTTTTAAAGGTTCATCCTTAAAAACGTCATAACTCTGAAACCATGTCACGCATGACATCATGCTCGCTGACTTTTTTGTTCGTCATGGTATGCGATTCTGCCTGCAAAGTTTGGCCTCGATCTGTTCAGCCTTTGCAGAAAAAAGGGGTTTTCGTGTTTTCACGAAAAACAATATGGCGGCCGAACCACGTGACCTGTGACATCATAATTACCATTAAAATATTATATTGTACAGACCGAGTCCCTCCTGTGGTGAAAATGTGATCTCAATCGGTCCAATTATTGCAGAGAAAATCATTTTGAAAGGAAATTAAAACTTAAAATGGCACCGAGTTAAGGAGCATCAGAATTATCAGAATTCCCAAAGTTCAAAGTGCCATAACTTTGTCAAAAATGATCGAAACGTCGTGAAGTTTGAACTCGATCTGTAATCATGAGGAAACCATGTGCCAAGTTTGAAATCATTTGCGTTAAGCGTTTAGAAAAAAAAGTCCGGAAAACTGTTCTTTGCGTGACGGACTGACAGACGGAGGGACGGCGTGCAAACCTATAGTCCCCTCCGGTGTACACTGGTAGGGGACTAATAATAACGAAAATAATGTGACCCCCTGCTGCTCGTGCAGGGAACGGGTGTACTGGTGATAATTAAATTTGTGTTGTTGACAACAAATCACTTCAAACTCAACATATGATCTTTACAATACAAATTACTATATCGCTGCCAGGGAAAAAAACTCAGGGAGTGTATAAGCACAAGACTTGATAAAGGCGTGAAGGGAAATTATCTGATTTTATCTGGGGACTTTTTTTTTTCCAAACATTGCCCTCAACTTTCCTCTGGATGAAAGAGGAAGCCATGAAACGTTTGGTTGTACTGGTTCCTGCAGGGTACAAATGCACAAACAAACATAAAAAAAATTAACTTCCTTCCTAATATATCATATGGGTGTGGGGGCAATAAAGCCCAGAATAAGAATCAATATAAGAATCAAATCTAATCTAATCAATAAGAATGAAAACACAGCAACAATGAGCCCGGCAGTAATGCTTACATTTAGTGAAAACCTTCTCATGCCTATCCTAAAACTAATCCGAAAGACACCGACTGGCACAGTTAGACGCAGGACATGAGATGGGGAAGAGAAAGAAGATGAGGATGTGGAGGAGGGTGGCCTTTCCTCTTTTGAGGTGGTGGAGGATGGAGTGAGGCAATCTGGACTGGAGAGGAAGCATGCTCGTCAGTGCGCTCCCCAAACCAGCACAGCTTGAAGTATGGCTCCAATCTTCGAGGCCACAACGTGATTCGAACTGGCACCTGCTGCAGCTCCGATGCAGGTGACTTGCCTCTCTAGATCCGATCCTCCAACTGCTGATGAACATCGACTGCAGCTCTCGTCTCAAATTCCAATCTGCAAAGCACGTCTGACTGATCTCCAACTCGTGACATACCTCTGACAGCTCTACCTCTTATACTCAAGACTTTTTTGAATGGTCCCCATCGGCAACTCATGATGTGTCTCTGACTGGTTTCAAACTCCAACTAGAGGTGCATGTCCAGTGAACAGATTTTTATTGGCTTGATGTGTGATGCCACACCACTGCTTGATTAGCCTCAGTGGTCAGGGAAATGGAGAGGAAATGGAAAAGTACATCTGATAAAGAAAATATCGAGGGCTGGAACGAATACGAGGGACTGTCTACATTCCACACAATTATTCCTGATGGCTAATTGTGGTTATTTTGAGATTGCGAATGGAAACATTAATTAGCAGATAACTGTCTAAATAACGAATCCATTGATCTCTCCCCCCTTAAATAATTTCCATCACAATATATAAAATTTTAAAATAGTGCAGCACAACAACTCACTCACGAGCTCTCCCAATGCTACTTGAAGCAAACTTCTGAAGTGCAATTTGCCATGCAAACTGCTTGCTCTCCTTCCCTCTCCCACTCAACCCAACTACCAAATATTCCCACTCCATCTCCCCAAAAAAATGTAATGGAAAAAGCACAGCCTTGAGTAGGAATGCAACTGAATCAATTCAACAATACCATGAAATCTCCACAAAGTGATTCACAAAACAATAAGCGACAAAATATATTTGAAGAGTGCAAAACTCTCATCACCTTTTTGATCCAAAGCGTCCAATGCTTCAGGTTCAACCTTTATAATGTGAAGATCTGCAAACACATCTTATTAGAGACTAATAATAACGTTTGTGTGCAGCCAAAATCCAAAGCTGTAAAAGCAGACATTCATTACTATATTAAACAATTCCCTCTTCCTTCTCCAATTGTATTTTGATGTTGCACACAAATTCAAGGCTTGTGAAAGAGCGAGGGCGTAACAGAACAAAAGAACCAGTAGAAGGAGGGGCGGACACGCCAATGGCAGCGCTGAATCAAAAAATAGAGGAAAACGTGGACAAACAGGAACGGCACTCGGTAGAGCACACAGTCTCACCTCGTGCGATCATTCTGAGCAAAAATACCATCATGAACTGAACACTCTATTATTATGGCCCAGATATCCATATGCACACCAGATTATGTCACCTGCATTGCTATCATCCATTGTTTTATTGATTAATTATTAGGATATTTCTCGACCATTTTTGAGCACATTTCGGCAAAATTGCATTTGTAAAGATGCATACGAAAACAAAATTAAAACTATTCTCCCAATGGCTCATCGATCATATGTATGAAGTTTCGCTTCGATCTGTCCCGCAAAAGAACAGATCTGGCTACAGGATGAAGTCATTCAGGTTCAAAAGATCGGGCGCCAGTCTGTGATGTAACGCGAAGCCTTGACCGTCTGTCTCGCAAGACAGAGATGTCTGAGGAAGGCTGAACAGGAACTGCAGGAAGCACTGATGATCGTGTCATTCTTGTATGTCGGAGATGAGTCGCCAACCTCTTCATCCAGGTGACCAACCGTCACCGCCCAGCATGCAATTCTGCACAGTGGCGAATCATCATTTTCTGCATCAGATCAACCAAACAAACTGTTGCCAGTGCAGCTACCGCTACTGCAGCCAGGGCAGGCAATAGATATCACTGAATACAACCCACTCCTCAATACTGAATCACTGAATGAATCACTGAATACAACCCACTCCTACAACCCACTCCTCAATTAATCATGAATGACAATACATCACCCAATGAGAATGTGAAGAAGACGCATCAAACTACGTGTTTTGATGGAGTCTGATCAAACCTGGGACCCATGAGATGGCTACAGGGATGTCAACAGGTGGACATGCCCTGGCATATTCATCCACTACAACTGCTCCATTCCAACCTTCAAATTTTAATCCCAACATGTTAACATGTCCTCAGGCACCGCACCTGCCACCTTTGACTTCACCACACGGGCATCCAGCTTATCCATCCACGACGCCTGCCACATCCAACATCATAGACTTGCTAAGAGCTTAATACTGTGCGGTACCGAATAAGAGTTTGCCTTATTTTCAGAGTGGCAGAGAAAGTGATTTTGCCCTTCTCAAGCTGTAATTGGATACCCTAATGAGTAATCACACATACGAGCCCTGCAGGACAAGTATGGACAGCCGAGGCAACTCGTACAGAGTGAAAGTGGCACTATCATGAACATGGCAGCAGTGAGGACTGGAGATGCAGAGGCCTTTGAAGACTTTCCCCTTGCAGTGCACTCCCTTGTGGGTATGTTGCAATCTCTCAAGGGTGAACATGGATTTCAATGACGATGTGGCTCACATGTAGACGGGCTAATTAGCAAATGGCCACAAAGTTATCGTGATGGATTTGTCGAGCACTGCATTATCTTAGGACTCTTGAATGTAGATTATAATCAGACCTACACTTTTCACCATCTGGCAGGTTAACTGCTGGGGAAGTTCCGAGCTATACGTATAGCGAACCAAGCTGCTGTCTTCCACAAATGTGAGGGCCAGGGATCAGAGAGAAAGGAACAGTGTTCTTCATCTTTCAAGGAGAAACAATCACACATGTATGTGTTTTACAACTCCGACTCGCCAATGGCTGGCGCAAGGACACAGCCGTCAAGTAATGTTTCTTCAACAACGAAGCACAACCCTCATTATCCTCACGTTAACACCAGTGACCATTACCTCGGTTCATGTGCAGAATTCTGGAAGCTTTTCAGAGACCACATCAAGTGGATGAGGGAAATAGACTGTTGCTGGAGGTGCAGACAGACACACATAGCTGATCGCTGTGTATTGAGGAAGCCGTGCATTACTTGCAAAGAGTTGCATCTAACTATCCCACATGATGCAGCACAGAGATCCAGCAACACTGTCCTAATCCAAAAGACACAGACTGGCACAATTAGATGCAGGACATGAGATGGGGAAGAGAAAGAAGATGCGTATGTAGAGGAGGATGGCCTGCCCTCCTTTGAGGTGGTGGAGGATGGAGTGAGGCAATCTGGACTGGAGCGGAAGCATGCTCATCAGTGCGCTCCCCAAACCAGTACAGCTCGAATTCTGGCTCACAACCTGCAGTGTACGTTGACAAGGATCCATAGAGATGTATGCCATCTTTGATGATTCTGAAAGGACCATGCTTTTGAATTCAACAATGGAGCAGCTGAACTTAGTGGGTAAACCTGAAACATTACTGCTCAAGACAGTACAGGAGAATGCGGTGCAATGTACTGGTGCTTCTGTCAAGCTTGAAATATCATCGGTCGAGAACCCGAACCAAAGGTACGCGATAGATGCAGCATTCACTGCCACAATGCTGTGCTGATTAGTATTCTTACCCAGTGTAGTCGGGTCAAAATATGAAATAAATGGGCTGACCCCAAAAAAATTGCAAGAAAACGTTTTATGGTGTTTTCCTGTAGTATTTGGTCCAGAGAACAACATATCAAAAGTAGGCCGAAATTGGCTCATCAGAAAAGGTCCAAATTTGACGTCAAACAATATGGCCGTCATCAGACCAAAATGTTCAATAGATACGCATAAGCCTGGTGTTGGCTTAGCGGTTAGGGCGCTAGCTTGGGATCCTAGGATCCTGAGTTCGAATCCCGATCGATGGCTGAATTAACACCAGGGTGGTTGACTCAGCCTGTCATCCTTCCGAGTTCGGCAAATTGAGTACCAGCTTGCTGGGATGAATGATCACGGTGTGTACCCCGGTTTAGAATAGGTACATCGTATCCCTGCGCATCGTAAGAGGCAACTAATGGTTGGCGTCAGGAAGGGCATCCGGCCATAAAAACATTGCCTCAAACAGGGCCCCATGAGGTCATGGGGCCTGCAAGGCCAACCCCCACTCTGGCGGGGAAAAATGGCCTTAAACCGATCATTCATTCATTTCATATACACATATCTTTTGAAACAAGCCGTTCTAAACCACTTTTAAAGTAAAGATTAACCATAAAACTTATTACCTTGGACGTCTTGCAGTTGACAAGTGTCCCAATGATGTCATGACGTCATTCATTGCGTCAAGACGTCATAATGACGTCATGATGTAGCTTTCCATAATTTAAGGTTTTTGTGGCAAATTTTAGTGGAAGAATATTTTAGATGGTATTACTGACATTTTAGCCATTACATTTTATAAAGGGAACCCCAGTCATGCCAAAGAACAAAAGGTAGGTGAGTGCATTAACATGGTTTTTCCTGGTTAGGCAGCCAACCCACAAGTGTAGTGCTGCCATCTACAAACATCTCTTCTTCAGAATATTAAGACAAAATATTCCAATCAGATTCAGATTTTTCCAAATTTTACGTAATCAAAGTGTTTTATTGCAATACAGAAAATGACAAAATGTGTCTCAACTAATAAAGATTACACAGGTAAGAAAAAACAAACTTTTTAAAGGCAACTTTTTTTTCTATCAGACCATCCTACTGTTTAACTTCGTTAACACTGGTGGCCATGCATGCCATGAGCTTTCTTGAGACATGTGTATACATGTATAACTGTGTGTATAAGAGGCCATTGCCAGGTGAAGGATGACTAATACCCAGTAACAACTACAGTTAAAATGACTTGATATACATGTGTTGTTATTGATTGTACAGTACACATATAGAGAATCCCAGTCAAAACAAAGCTTATACTCTGTTTCAGGTCCTGAAAATGAATGTAAATCAAGAAACCTGGTCTTGTGCAATGGGGAGATAGCAGCAGGAAGTGAGGACAGCGTTGTAATTACTAAAAAAGGAGCTACCAGAATCAACAATGCAATCGCCGAGAGAGGTGACATCATCAACGTAGCTGACGGAACGAAGGTACACAAGACCTGTCGCTTGAATTACACAAACAAAAAAGACATTGAGAGATATATAAGAAAGCTAAATTAGATTCCACTCCAGCTGTAAAAAGAAGTGCACGTGTGTCTACAGGCCCTTTTGATAGCAAACAGACTGCTTATTCTGTGGGAGCAAAGTTGTGATTAACAAGACCAGTGCTGATTACGATGATTATCGCTTTGTTAGAACAAAGTTGTTGAGATGTTGATGTTGAGATGCGCCCCCAGCTTGGAGAAAGAACGTTGCCTTCCGAGCGCTGTGACCTCCCTGCATCTCTGGACCGGACCGAGTCGATTCTGCCTTGAGCCAAGAGTGCACCTTGAGCCATCAACTGCCTGCCTTTCCTTGCCATCAATCCCCGTGAATCTCGCGAGATCTTGGAGACGGCGGCAGGGATTTTCGAAGCTCCACACGGTCTCCACGTTTTTCGAAGTTAAGTCTGTTCACAATTGTATTTTGTCGAAACTGTATTTATCTTTCGGTGTGTGAAGTTATTGTGTGCAACTTTGGTTGTTTCTCGGTGTTTATCTTTCATAAATTGATCGTCTGTTTGCCGTGTCGTGAGCAAGGCCTTGTACAGTGTGCACTGTACAACCTTGAGGCTTTGTTTTTCTCTCAGTGGTCCGTCGTTTGTGATCCAATAACTTTCGTTCTCTGTATTCCCAGTCTTTTCACCCATAGCCTACTTCCTTGTGTAAATCTCAACTCAAAAAAAAAAAAAAAAAAAAAAAAAAAAAACATTTCCTTCTCTGTTCTCATTCGTTTATTCATTCTTATTCGTTCGTTCGTTCTTCGACCACGTGTTTCTCCCCCATTTCCCCAGATAGTTTTCACTCATTAACCTTCAATGTTTACACTTTCCCCTGAAGTTATGTATTCCGTCATATTTTATAACACCTTTTTCTTCTTCTTCTTTAAAAGGCTGCTTTCGACTTGCTCACCAAATCAATTCATCCCAAAAAAAATATCCATCTCCTATAGTGCCTTTTTTCTACATTCCCTAAACTCTCCTGCACTCCATCCTCCATCCAGCGTCCTGTGGAAGTGTAACTCAGCGTAACTTATTAATTGGCACTGGTAACTTATTAATTAACCTGGTAACAAAGCAAATACATTTTACATGCAAACTCTGTGAAGGACGAGTTTGTAAATGAGTTAGGAATGTGCACGAACATGATAATCTCTTGAAACACCTGGTCACAGCCCCAGGCTGGAGCACCCCCCTATTGTTTGATAAATGGAACTCACAACAGGGGGGGCTAGCTGGCGCCAGGAAGGCGACCAGTAACGTCAGCGGAGAAGAGATTACGAGTTCAGCGGACAGAGGATTAAGTCGAGTTGGTCCATATAAGCGGGAGCTGCGGCTGGAGTCGAGAGTACTTGCTGCGAGGAGCTCTGACGAACGGGACCATGGCGGAGGAACATCAGCCGAACGAAAAGGATACGGAAAAGAGTTAATCTCAGCCATTGAATAATGCGGTATTATTTGGTAATTGGATGAAGTGAATACAGTTTAATAAACTAGACCTTTTGTAACCCGTGTCCGGTCATTGGAGTCCTGTGAGTCATACACGAAATTCTCCCACAGTCCTTAAACGTATTTTTAACTCGAAGGTCACAAGAAACTCATTTTGCAATAAATGTTCGTTTCCCATAAATCGTACACTTTCAAAAATCCAATCTCACCCCTCCCCTCCAAATCTTCCCCATCACCCATCCCTTTCAAATCTCCCCCCTTGCACCCTCCCTCCTAAACTACCCCCTCACCCCTCCCCGCCAAGACGCCCCCTCGCCCCTCCCCTCCTAGACTCCTGCCTCACCCCTCCCCTCCAAATCTCCCCCATATCCCATCCCTTTCAAATCCCTCCCCTTGTCCCTTCCCTCCCAAACTCCCCCCTCACCCCTCCCCTTCAAATCTCCCCACCCTTATTGCTTCTCAATTTCCCCCCTCTCACTCCCCCTCCTCAAAGCGTCCTCCCCGCTTCTTCCCCCTTCAAACTCTCACCTCCATCTCCCCCAACCTTCTGCCTCGCTCTTCCCCCTCCTCAAATAACACCTCATTGTGGCTCACCCAATCACCATCAAACCTTTTGTCCGCCCCATCCTTCCCTTTCTCCGAGCTATTCTGAAATCTCTGACACACCTTCAACAGCTCTCCCTACCTCTTCCACCTCTTCCACATCTTACCCTACCCCTCCTCCCCCCTGTTCTGTATCTGATGCTCCCCCTTCCTCTTCATTAACGGTATGGACCTCAAACATCCGGGGCCTTCGTTCAAACTTAACTGATCTCTCCATACAGGTTGCTTCTGTCAAACCAGACGTGATCTGCTTAACAGAAACTTTCCTCCTTTATGATGTCTCTGATTCCATAGTATCTCTCCCGGGCTACTCCCTCCTCCGGTATGATAGACCTGAGCCTCGTCCTGGAGGCGGGGTTGCTATCTTTATCAAAAACTCTCTTCCTCACTCGCCCTGCACTGCACTCTCTCCACCTCACCCCCAGGAATACCTCTGGCTACGGCTTCCCCTTCGCTCCCACCTCTTGTTCATATGTGTGTTGTACCGTCCACCAAACAGTGATGACTCCATCTACATCTCGCTGTCTGATGATATGGACCAACTTCTATCTACTCATCCCAACTCTCTCTTCCTCATATGTGGTGATTTCAACTGTCATCATGCCAGTTGGCTGGGTGTGGGTACCTCTCTCACCAGCCATGGCTCCTCAGCAAAGGACTTCTGCGACTCACTGGGACTGACACAATCTGTCAATTTCCCGACCCGGATCTCAGTCAACGGAACATCTTCTCTTCTGGACTTGGTTATGACTAACTTCCCTGAAAATGTCTGCTGCTCTTCTTCTGCTCCGATCGGATCATCTGATCATGTCCTTGTTAAAGTGGACATCTCTCTGACCATCCTCAGGGAGCCTGCTCAGCGTCGACGAGTCTGGCATTTCACTCAGGCCAACTGGCACGGTCTTCAAGCAGCCATCAATCATCTGGACTGGTCTCCCATCTCTACCACCTCTGACATCAACTCATCCTGGGAATTCTTCCAAAGTAAATTGCTCTCTCTCATGCACAGATTTATCCCATCTCGTCTTCAGTTGTCATACCCTTCCTCCCGTCCATGGTACACGGAATCTTGTGGTGAGGCTGTTGCCCAGAAACAACTTGCCTTCGTCTCCTGGAAAGCAAATCCAACGGAAGGAAATCTCATTTCCTTTCACAAAGCCCGAAACAAGTGTGTGTCCACCCTCAGGAGAGCCAGGAAACAATATCTCTCCGTTCTCAAGACCGAACTCTCTTATCTGTCTCCCTCTTCCAAATCCTGGTGGCGTCTGGTCAAATCCGTTTCTGGTGTTTGTTCCCCCTCCATCCCCTCCCTTACCTCAAACGGCTACACAGCTGACTCCGCACGTGAAAAAGCTGAATGCCTCAACTCTGTGTTTGCCTCTAAATCTTGTGTCCCAAACCCATCCCTCTCTGTACCCACCATACCCAGTCGTACCCTGCTGCTTCTGGACTCCGTGTCCTTTCCTCCTGACAAGGTGGAAAAGTTTCTGTCAACCCTCGACTCTGATTCTGCAACTGGACCCGACGGCATCAGCCCACGGGTCCTAAAATCCTGCTCTGCTGCTCTATCTCACCCTCTCTCTGTTCTCTTCACCCTCTCTTTTGCTCAAGGTCAACTGCCATCTGCTTGGAAATCAGCCAACATCACCGCTTTGCACAAAAAAGGTGCAAAAACAGATCCTAGCAACTACAGACCAATCAGCCTTCTCCCAATTATCAGCAAAGTCATGGAATCCATCATTGCTTCTGATATGAAATCTTTCCTCTTCTCCAATGGCTTGATCTCTGATCATCAATTTGGTTTCAGACCAGGTCACTCTACTCTGGACATGCTGCTTCTGCTGTCTCAACAATGGATGGAGGTCCTCAATGCCAAACAGGAAATTAGAGCTGTCTCCCTCGACATATCACGTGCCTTCGACACGGTCTGGCACCCCGCTCTGCTCACCAAACTCTCCTCCTTTGGTATCCATGGAAATCTCCACGCATGGCTGGCGGACTTCCTCTCTAGTCGTCGTCAACGTGTGGCCCTGAATGGGTTTCTCTCATCTCCACCTTCCTGTTCAAGCTGGCGTTCCCCAAGGCAGTGTTCTGGGCCCCGTGCTTTTTCTGGTCTTCATCAATAATCTCTCCGACTCTCTGGAAAATCCTCTCTATATATTTGCTGATGACTCCACTCTCTGCCGCTCCATTGCTCTTCCTTCAGATTGGCAGTCTGCGGCCTCCTCACTCTCTGCAGACCTAGACAAAATCACAGACTGGTCAAACAAGTGGAACATGTCTTTCAATCCTGACAAATACCTCACTCTCACTATATCTCTCCGAAAAGATCGACTGGACAACCCTCCCATCTACTTTCTCAACAATCCTCTCCAAGAAGTTCTGTCGCTCAAGCTTTTGGGTCTCACTATCTGCCATGATATTTCTTGGGAAAACCACATTTCCAAGCTGGCCTCCAAAGCCAGTCGCCATCTGGGCATCCTCTGTCGTGCGAAGTCCTTCCTTGGCAAACTTGAGCTCCTCACCACATACAAGGCTTTCATCCGCAGCTCAATGGAATACTGTTCCCCCCTCTGGGCCGGTGCTCCTGCCTCACACCTAGCCCCGCTTCATGCTGTTGAAACCAAAGCTTTCAGAATCATTGGAATCTCCTGCGATGAAGCTAATTCCGAGGGCCTTTCACTCACTCACCGCAGGCAGGTTGGTGGTCTTTCTGTCTTCTACCGACTCCTCTCCGGCGTTGCCCCCCCACCCCCCCCCCCACCCCAGCTCTCTCTGTGCTCTGTCCCCTAAATATTTCTACAGGTCGCACAAGATCTGCCAGCAACCCGCTTATGGTTAAACTGCCAAAATCAAGGCTCTCTGTTCACCTTCACTCTTTCATTCCCCTTTTCTCCCACCTCTGGAACAAACTCCCCCACTCCCTTCAATCCTACTCCTCCCTCCAGGTCTTTAAAACAGCTGTTCACCACCATCTCTTATCTTCCCCCATCCAAAACCTTGATCTTTTCTACCCCCGCTAATTTTCACCCCAGATACACTTTTTTTAAATTCCAACTTCTTTCCTGGAAGTCCTTGCAGTGCCCATATGTTTTATTCCTCTCCCACCTCCCCCCAAGCCCTCTCCCTCCCACAGTTCTCTCGATGTCCTGCTCTCAGGTGTTGTGTTTGTGTCCTTCCCCCTCTCTCCCCATCTTGTCTACCGCTCCCCTTATTTTGTGTTTTGTGTGTCGGTTTGACTTTTTGTGTGATTAATGTTAGCTTTTTCACGATCCTCGATCTTGTATACAAAAAAAATAATAAAAATACTGGCTTCTGCGTGGTCGAGAGGCTAAAAGTCGTTGCCAACATCAATGCCGTGAGTGCCGAATGTGGCGCACCAACCCAGAGGTGCCAAGGATGGCTGATCCACCAACTGCTTGGTTACGGCGACACAAGTTTGCCTTCTACCCCACTGCAGTGGATTGCTTCGGTTCTTTCACCATAAAATTGGAAGAACAAATAAATTTTTCCGCTAATTTTCACCCCAGATACACTTTTTTAAAATTCCAACTTCTTTCCTGGAAGTCCTTGCAGTGCCCATATGTTTTATTCCTCTCCCACCTCCCCCCAAGCCCTCTCCCTCCCACAGTTCTCTCGATGTCCTGCTCTCAGGTGTTGTGTTTGTGTCCTTCCCCCTCTCTCCCCATCTTGTCTACCGCTCCCCTTATTTTGTGTTTTGTGTGTCGGTTTGACATTTTGTGTGATTAATGTTAGCTTTTTCACGATCCTCGATCTTGTATACAAAAAAATAAATAAAAATACTGGCTTCTGCGTGGTCGAGAGGCTAAAAGTCGTTGCCAACATCAATGCCGTGAGTGCCGAATGTGGCGCACCAACCCAGAGGTGCCAAGGATGGCTGATCCACCACCTGCTTGGTTACGGCGACACAAGTCTGCCTTCTACCCCACTGCAGTGGATTGCTTCGGTTCTTTCACCATAAAATTGGAAGAACAAAGAAACACTGGAGTATAATCTTCAAGTCCCTCACCTCACCACAGTGTATATCTGAATCTCCTGGATGGCCGTCGATGCTGATGCCTTCGTAATGTCCGTCCGTCGCTTCATTGCCTGCAGGGAGAAACCTCATGATATATTTTTGGGTGGAGGCACCAACTTCATAGGGGGAGATGCGGAACTTCGACAAATCTTCTCTGCCCTCAAACCTGTTCTCGCCCAATATCTCGCCGACCGGCAAGTCCGCTTTTCCTTAATCCCAACCAATGCACCACATTTTGGTGGAGTATGGGGGTGAGAAATCATGTCGGTGAAGAACAGCCTATTGGTTGTACATGGAACCCATAATGTGACGGAGCCTGTGTTGCGTACAGTCCACAATGAGGTCGAGAGCATCCTCCACTCCAAGCCTTTGGGTTATGTGTCGTGAGACATTGCTGATATTGTTCCTGTTATGCCCATTGTGCTACTGATGGGACACCATGATGCATCACTAATTTAAGTGGTATGTCCTGCCACGGAGCTCCTCGGCACCACCGCTGGGGTCACAGCAGATCCTTGCATATTCTTGCCAATCATTTTTGGTCCAACTTTATTAATTATTACCTCCCAAGTGTCCAGCTTTGTCAGAAGTGTCAGAATGAGAATGGAGTTGACCACGGACGATGTGGTGCTGATCGTCGATTCCCAGCTGCCTCGTGCCCAGTTGGTAAGGTCATGGAGACCTTTTTGGGCCTAGATGGCCGTGCTTCAACTGCCAGAGTTCAAGTTCGTGACAAGAACTGTTAAATTCGAGAACTTAAATTTCAAGAACACAAGAATTCGAAACTGACAAGAACTGACCCCTCGCTAAATTGATCCGGCTGTCAAAGTTTAAAGATAACGGATGAGGTGTGCATGGACTGAAAGACTTTCATCATTGCACAAATTTACTTCACAAATTTGGGGATGGCTGTTTGTAAGTCTTTGCTGCTTTATTTACATTCGTGAACGTTTTTGCTGCTGTGTTCAGAAATGTTTTCATACAATCTGTTGATGCCATGTCGTTGTAGTGCGAGACTGTGATTGTTACCTTTTTCTTATCATTTATTTACACCGGAAAGGGATCAGGGGGGCTTTCTGCTTCCTGCTTGAGCCTCGTGTGAGCGTCGTTGTTGCCGCCATCTTTGCCTTGTTTTGTTAAATCGTTGTGCAGAAAAAGAAGTTTGGTGTCTCGTCTGATCCAAACCGATTGATCCTGTTATTATTCCTTGATCTACAGTTCTCGATAACCCTCCATTCCAGAGCCGACTTTTCAGTTCAGCTACCTGTAACGTTCACCTGTTCTGTAGACATTACGAACAGTACATGATTCCCCAATCATGTTTTCCACAGAGAAGGTCGGTACACTGATTTACACCATAAAACATCACCTTGTGAGGTGAGGTACCTGATGAGGTCGATCCGAACACAAAGGTAGATTGTAATCTCATTGGTCCTTGAACGAAGGACGCGTCACGTTAACCCAACATTTTAACACGTGAGTAAAACAACAGGGTTTTTGAACTTGTTCTCTTACCTGAATAATCGGAAGGTACGTTTTGCAGTCCACAGGTATCGGGTTCACCTGCTGCAACCTCCATCTCTCTCGATGAGGATTTCGATCGAAAACCACCTGATAAAAAACCGCCGGACACGATCAACACATATTCGGGGTTTCGCGGAACCAGATTCGTCACGATCAAAAACGAAACAGGATTTTTCACTTTTTACCCACAATTCCTCGTCTGGTGTTCTGTTTACGTTAAAATGGATCGTTTAAGATGTTAGTGTGTTGACTTGGAGCACCTGTCGTGTGGTTGTAATAACACCAGATGGGTTGACTTAGTCTGTCGTCTTTCCGGGTTGGGTAAAATGAGTACCAGATTACAGGTAACAGGGGCACTGCATCAGCGGCACAGAAAATAAACCGCGCTTTCAGATAGCGATGCAACCAGCAGCGATTCAAGAAACAAGAACAATACCGAGAAAACGTTTCGCTTAAACTATTGACCTCAGAAATAACACCGCTGACACTCGGTGAAGGCATCTATTTATTATGTACGCAAATATGACAGAAATCTGCTGAAATACCGACAATGAGCTTACGTTCAGATAGAGGAGGGGCAAAACGAACGAGAGGCTTACGAGGTGAGGAGGGAAGGATCATCTGTAGTGTGAGTGAGAGAAATGAACGAGAGTGAAAAACGAACGAGGAGAGGCGAAACGAACTAGGAAGGGCGAAACGAACGAGGGGGACCGAAACGATCGAGGAGGGGCGAAACGATCGAAGCGGGGCGAAACGATCGAGGAGGGGCGAAACGATCGAAGCGGGGCGAAACGAACGAGGAGGGGCGAAACGAACGAGGGGGACCGAAACGATCGAGGAGGGGCGAAACGAACGAGGAGGGGCGAAACGAACGAGGAGGGGCGAAACGATCGAGGAGGGGCGAAACTATCGAGGAGGGGCGAAACTATCGAGGAGGGGCGAAACGAACGAGGAGGGGCGAAACGATCGAGGAGGGGCGAAACGAACGAGGAGGGGCGAAACGAACGAGGGGGACCGAAACGATCGAGGAGGGGTGAAACGATCGAAGCGGGGCGAAACGATCGAAGCGGGGCAAAACGATCGAGGAGGGGCAAAACTATCGAGGAGGGGTGAAATGAACGAGGAGGGGCGAAACGAATGCGGTGGGGCGAAACGAACGCGGAGGGGCGAAACGAACGCGGAGGGGCGACATGAACGCGGAGGGGCGAACGAACGCGGAGGGGCGAAACGATAGAGGAGGGGCGAAACGATCGAAGCGGGGCGAAACGATCGAAGCGGGGCGAAACTATCGAGGAGGGGCGAAACTATCGAGGAGGGGCGAAACTATCGAGGAGGGGCGAAACGAACGAGGAGGGGCGAAACGAACGAGGTGGGGCGAAACGAACGCGGAGGGGCGAAACGAACGCGGAGGGGCGAAACGAACGCGGAGGGGCGAAACGAACGCGGAGGGGCGAAACGATCGAGGAGGGGCGAAACGATCGAGGAGGGGCGAAACGATCGAGGAGGGGCAAAACGATTGAGGAGGGGCAAAACGATTGAGGTAGGGCCAAACGATCGAGGAGGGGCGAAACGATCGAGGAGGGGCGAAACGATCGAGGAGGGGCGAAACAACCGAGCAGGGGCGAAACGGACTAGGAGGGGCGAAACGATCGAGCAGGGGCGAAACGGACGAGGAGGGGTGAAATGTTCGAGGAAGGGCCAAACGATCGAGGAGGGGCGAAACGATCGAGGAGGGGCCAAACGATCGAGGAGGGGCGAAACGATCGAGGAGGGGCGAAACGATCGAGGAGGGGCGAAACAACCGAGCAGGGGCGAAACGGACTAGGAGGGGCGAAACGATCGAGCAGGGGCGAAACGGACGAGGAGGGGCGAAACGTTCGAGGAAGGGCCAAACGATCGAGGAGGGGCGAAATGATCGAGGAGGGGCGAAACGATCGAGGAGGGGTGAAATGATAGAGGAGGGGCGAAACGATAGAGGAGGGGCGAAACTATAGAGGAGGGGCGAAACGATCGAGGGGGGCTGAAACGATCGAGGAGGGGCGAAACGAACGAGGAGGGGCGGAACGATCGAGGAGGGCGGAACAATCGAGGAGGGCGGAACGGTCGAGGAGGGGCGAAACGATCGAGGCTGGGCGAAACGGACGAGGAGGGGCGAAACGATCGAGCAGGGGCGAAACGAACGAGGAGGGGCGAAACGATAGAGGAGGGGCGAAACGATAGAGGAGGGGCGAAACGATAGAGGAGGGGCGAAACGATCGAGGAGGGGCGAAAGGATCGAGGAGGGGCGAAAGGATCGAGGAGGGGCGAAACGATCGAGGAGGGGCGGAACGATCGAGGAGGGGCGAAACGGACGAGGAGGGGCAAAACGGACGAGGAGGGGCGAAACGGACGCGGAGGGGCGAAACTGACGCGGAGGAGCGAAACTAATGCGGAGGAGCGAAACTAACGCTGAGGGGCGAAACGAACGCGGAGGGGAGAAACGAACGCGGAGGGGCGAAACAATAGAGGAGGGGCGAAACGAACGAAGTGGGGCGAAATGATCGAAGCGGGGCGAAACGATCGAGGAGGGGCGAAACGATCGAGGAGGGGCGAAACTATCGAGGAGGGGCGAAACTATCGAGGAGGGGCGAAACGAACGAGGAGGGGCGAAACGAACGAGGTGGGGCAAAACGAACGCGGAGGGGCAAAACGAACGCGGAGGGGCGAAACGAACGCGGAGGGGCGAAACGATAGAGGGGCGGAATGATAGAGGGGCGAAACGATTGAGAAGGGGCGAAACGATCGAGGCGGGGCGAAACGATCGAGGAGGGGCAAAACGATTGAGGAAGGGCCAAACGATCGAGGAGGGGCGAAACTATCGAGGAGGGGCGAAACTATCGAGGAGGGGCGAAACTATCGAGGAGGGGCGAAACGACCGAGCAGGGGCGAAACGGACTAGGAGGGGCGAAACGATCGAGCAGGGGCGAAACGGACGAGGAGGGGCGAAACGTTCGAGGAAGGGCCAAACGATCAAGGAGGGGCGAAACGATCGAGGAGGGGCGAAACGATTGAGGAGGGGCGAAACGATCGTGGAGGGTGGAACGATCGTGGAGGGCGGAACGATCGAGGAGGGGCGAAACGATAGAGGAGGGGCGAAACGATAGAGGAGGGGCGAAACGATAGAGGAGGGGCGAAACGATCGAGGAGGGGCGAAATGATCGAGGAGGGGCTAAACGATCGAGGAGGGGCGAAACGATCGAGGAGGGGCGGAACGATCGAGGAGGGGCGAAACGGACGAGGAGGGGCAAAACGGACGAGGAGGGGCGAAACGGACGCGGGGGGGGCGAAACTGACGCGGAGGAGCGAAACTAATGCGGAGGGGCGAAACTAACGCTGAGGGGCGAAACGAACGCGGAGGGGAGAAACGAACGCGGAGGGGCGAAACAATAGAGGAGGGGCGAAACGAACGAAGCGGGGCGAAATGATCGAAGTGGGGCGAAACGATCGAGGAGGGGCGAAACGATCGAGGAGGGGCGAAACTATCGAGGAGGGGCGAAACGAACGAGGAGGGGCAAAACGAACGAGGTGGGGCAAAACGAACGCGGAGGGGCAAAACGAACGCGGAGTGGCGAAACGAACGCGGAGGGGCGAAACGAACGCGGAGGGGCGAAATGATAGAGGGGCGAAACGATAGAGGGGCGAAACGATTGAGGAGGGGTGAAACGATTGAGGAGGGGCGAAATGATCGAGGAGGGGCGAAACGATCGAGGAGGGGCAAAACGATCGAGGAAGGGCCAAACGATCGAGGAGGGGCGAAACTATCGAGGAGGGGCGAAACGATCGAGGAGGGGCGAAACGACCGAGCAGGGGCGAAACGGACTAGGAGGGGCGAAACGATCGAGCAGGGGCGAAACGGACGAGGAGGGGCGAAACGTTCGAGGAAGGGCCAAACGATCAAGGAGGGGCGAAACGATCGAGGAGGGGCGAAACGATCGAGGAGGGGCGAAACGATAGAGGAGGGGCGAAACGATAGAGGAGGGGCGAAACAATAGAGGAGGGGCGAAACGATCGAGGGGGGCCGAAACGATCGAGGAGGGGCGAAACGAACGAGGGGGGCCGAAACGATCGAGGAGGGGCGAAACGAACGAGGAGGGGCGGAACGATCGTGGAGGGCGGAACGATCGAGGAGGGCGGAACGATCGAGGAGGGGCGAAACGGACGAGGCTGGGCGAAACTATCGAGCAGGGGCGAAACGAACGAGGAGGGGCGAAACGATAGAGGAGGGGCGAAACGATAGAGGAGGGGCGAAACGATAGAGGAGGGGCGAAACGATAGAGGAGGGGCGAAACGATCGAGGAGGGGCGAAACGATCGAGGAGGGGCGAAACGATCGAGGAGGGGCGAAACGATCGAGGAGGGGCGAAACGATCGAGGAGGGGCGGAACGATCGAGGAGGCGCGGAACGATCGAGGAGAGGCGAAACGATCGAGGAGGCGCGGAACGATCGAGGAGAGGCGAAACGATCGAGGAGGGGCGAAACGTCGAAGCGGGGCGAAACGATCGAGGAGGGGCAAAACTATCGAGGAGGGGCGAAACGGACGCGGAGGGGCGAAACTGACGCGGAGGGGCGAAACTAACGCGGAGGGGCGAAACTAACGCTGAGGGGCGAAACGAACGCGGAGGGGCGAAACGAACGCGGAGGGGCGAAACGATCGAGGAGGCGCGGAACGATCGAGGAGAGGCGAAACGATCGAGGAGGCGCGGAACGATCGAGGAGAGGCGAAACGATCGAGGAGGGGCGAAACGTCGAAGCGGGGCGAAACGATCGAGGAGGGGCAAAACTATCGAGGAGGGGCGAAACGAACGAGGAGGGGCGAAACGAACGAGGAGGGGCGAAACGAACGCGGAGGGGCGAAACGAACGAGGAGGGGCGAAACGAACGTGGAGGGGCGAAATGAACGAGGAGGGGCGAAACGAACGAGGGGGACCGAAACGATCGAGGAGGGGCGAAACGATCGAGGAGGGGCGAAACGATTGAGGAGGGGCGAAACGATCGAGGAGGGGCGAAACGAACGAGGAGGAGCGAAACGATCGAGGTGGGGCGAAACGAACGCGGAGGGGCGAAACGAACGAGAAGGGGCGAAACGAACGCGGAGGGGCGAAACGAACGAGGGGGACCGAAACGAACGAGGGGGACCGAAACGATCGAGGAGGGGCGAAACGATCGAAGCGGGGCGAAACGATCGAAGCGGGGCGAAACGATCGAGGAGGGGCGAAACTATCGAGGAGGGGTGAAACGAACGAGGAGGGGCGAAACAAACGAGGAGGGGCGAAACGATCGAGGAGGGGCGAAACGATCGAGGAGGGGCAAAACGATCGAGGAAGGGCCAAACGATCGAGGGGGGGCGAAACGATGGAGGAGGGGCGAAACTATCGAGGAGGGGCGAAACGAACGCGGAGGGGCGAAACGAACGTGGAGGGGCGAAACGAACGCGGAGGGGCGAAACGATCGAGGAGGGGCGAAACGATCGAGGAGGGGCGAAACAATCGAGGAGGGGCAAAACGATCGAGGAGGGGCCAAACGATCGAGGAGGGGCGAAACGATCGAGGAGGGGCGAAACGATCGAGGAGGGGCGAAACGATCGAGCAGGGGCGAAACGGACTAGGAGGGGCGAAACGATCGAGCAGGGGCGAAACGGACGAGGAGGGGCGAAACGTTCGAGGAAGGGCCAAACGATCGAGGAGGGGCGAATCGATCGAGGAGGGGCGAAACGATAGAGGAGGGGCGAAACGATAGAGGAGGGGCGAAACGATAGAGGAGGGGCGAAACGATAGAGGAGGGGTGAAACGATAGAGGAGGGGCGAAACGATCGAGGGGGGCCGAAACGATCGCGGAGGGGTGAAACGAATGAGGAGGGGCGGAACGATCGAGGAGGGGCGAAACGATCGAGGCTGGGCGAAACGGACGAGGAGGGGCGAAACGATCGAGCAGGGGCCAAACGAACGAGGAGGGGCGAAACGATAGAGGAGGGGCGAAACGATAGAGGAGGGGCGAAACGATCGAGGAGGGGCGAAACGATCGAGGAGGGGCGAAATGATCGAGGAGGGGCGAAACGATCGAGGAGGGGCGAAACGATCGAGGAGGGGCGGAATGATCGAGGAGGGGTGAAACGGATGAGGAGGGGCGAAACGGACGAGGAGGGGCCAAACGGACGCGGAGGGGCGAAACTGACGCGGAGGAGCGAAACTAACGCGGAGGGGCGAAACTAACGCTGAGGGGCGAAACGAACGCGGAGGGGCGAAACGAACGCGGAGGGGCGAAACGAACGCGGAGGGGCGAAACGAACGAGGAGGGGCGAAACGATCGAGGAGGGGCGAAACGATCGAGGAGGGGCGAAACGATCGAGCAGGGGCGAAACGGACTAGGAGGGGCGAAACGATCGAGCAGGGGCGAAACGGACGAGGAGGGGCGAAACGTTCGAGGAAGGGCCAAACGATCGAGGAGGGGCGAATCGATCGAGGAGGGGCAAAACGATAGAGGAGGGGCGAAACGATAGAGGAGGGGCGAAACGATAGAGGAGGGGTGAAACGATAGAGGAGGGGCGAAACGATCGAGGGGGGCCGAAACGATCGCGGAGGGGTGAAACGAATGAGGAGGGGCGGAACGATCGAGGAGGGGCGAAACGATCGAGGCTGGGCGAAACGGACGAGGAGGGGCGAAACGATCGAGCAGGGGCCAAACGAACGAGGAGGGGCGAAACGATAGAGGAGGGGCGAAACGATAGAGGAGGGGCGAAACGATCGAGGAGGGGTGAAACGATCGAGGAGGGGCGAAACGATCGAGGAGGGGCGAAACGATCGAGGAGGGGCGAAACGATCGAGGAGGGGCGGAATGATCGAGGAGGGGTGAAACGGATGAGGAGGGGCGAAACGGACGAGGAGGGGCCAAACGGACGCGGAGGGGCGAAACTGACGCGGAGGAGCGAAACTAACGCGGAGGGGCGAAACTAACGCTGAGGGGCGAAACGAACGCGGAGGGGCGAAACGAACGCGGAGGGGCGAAACGAACGCGGAGGGGCGAAACGAACGAGGAGGGGCGAAACGATCGAGGAGGGGTGAAACGATCGAGGAGGGGCGAAACGATCGAGGAGGGGCGAAACGATCGAGGAGGGGCGAAACGATCGAGGAGGGGTGAAACGATCGAGGAGGGGCGAAACGATCGAGGAGGGGCGAAACGATCGAGGAGGGGCGAAACGATAGAGGAGGGGCGAAACGATCGAGGAGGGGCGGAACGATCGAGGAGGGGCTAAACGATCAAGGAGGGGCAAAACGATCGAGGAAGGGCCAAACGATCGAGGAGGGGCGAAACGATCGAGGAGGGGCGAAACTATTGAGGAGGGCGAAACGAACGCGGAGGGGCGAAACGAACGCGGAGGGGCGAAACGAACGCTGAGGGGCGAAACGATCGAGGAGGGGCGAAACGATCGAGGAGGGGCGAAACGATCGAGGAGGGGCAAAACGATCGAGGAAGGGCCAAACGATCGAGGAGGGGCGAAACGATCGAGGAGGGGTGAAACGATCGAGGAGGGGCGAAACGATCGAGCAGGGGCGAAACGGACTAGGAGGGGCGAAACGATCGAGCAGGGGCGAAACGGACGAGGAGGGGCGAAACGTTCGAGGAAGGGCCAAACGATCGAGGAAGGGCCAAACGATCGAGGAGGGGCGAAACGAACGAGCAGGGGCGAAACGATCGAGGAGGGGCGAAACGATCGAGCAGGGGCGAAACGGACGAGGAGGGGCGAAACTTTCGAGGAAGGGCCAAACGATCGAGGAGGGGCGAAACGAATGAGGAGGGGCGGAACGATCGAGGAGGGCGGAACGATCGAGGAGGGGCGAAACGATCGAGGCTGGGCGAAACGGACGAGGAGGGGCGAAACGATCGAGCAGGGGCGAAACGAACGAGGAGGGGCGAAACGAACGAGGAGGGGCGAAACGATAGAGGAGGGGCGAAACGATCGAGGAGGGGCGAAACGATCGAGGAGGGGCGAAACGATCGAGGAGGGGCGAAACGATCGAGGAGGGGCGAAACGATCGAGGAGGGGCGAAACGGATGAGGAGGGGCGAAACGGACGAGGAGGGGCCAAACGGACGCGGAGGGGCGAAACTGACGCGGAGGGGCGAAACGAACGCGGAGGGGTGAAACGAACGCGGAGGGGCGAAACGAACGCGGAGGGGCGAAACGAACGCGGAGGAGCAAAACGAACGAGGAGGGGCGAAACGATCGAGGAGGCGCGGAACGATCGAGGAGAGGCGAAACGATCGAGGAGGCGCGGAACGATCGAGGAGGGGCAAAACGATCGAGGAAGGGCCAAACGATCGAGGAGGGGCGAAACGATCGAGGAGGGGCGAAACGGACTAGGAGGGGCGAAACGATCGAGCAGGGGCGAAACGGACGAGGAGGGGCGAAACGTTCGAGGAAGGGCCAAACGATCAAGGAGGGGCGAAACGATCGAGGAGGGGCGAAACGATTGAGGAGGGGCGAAACGATAGAGGAGGGGCGAAACGATAGAGGAGGGGCGAAACAATAGAGGAGGGGCGAAACGATCGAGGGGGGCCGAAACGATCGAGGAGGGGCGAAACGAACGAGGGGGGCCGAAACGATCGAGGAGGGGCGAAACGAACGAGGAGGGGCGGAACGATCGTGGAGGGCGGAACGATCGAGGAGGGCGGAACGATCGAGGAGGGGCGAAACGGACGAGGCTGGGCGAAACTATCGAGCAGGGGCGAAACGAACGAGGAGGGGCGAAACGATAGAGGAGGGGCGAAACGATAGAGGAGGGGCGAAACGATAGAGGAGGGGCGAAACGATAGAGGAGGGGCGAAACGATCGAGGAGGGGCGAAACGATCGAGGAGGGGCGAAACGATCGAGGAGGGGCGAAACGATCGAGGAGGGGCGAAACGATCGAGGAGGGGCGGAACGATCGAGGAGGCGCGGAACGATCGAGGAGAGGCGAAACGATCGAGGAGGCGCGGAACGATCGAGGAGAGGCGAAACGATCGAGGAGGGGCGAAACGTCGAAGCGGGGCGAAACGATCGAGGAGGGGCAAAACTATCGAGGAGGGGCGAAACGGACGCGGAGGGGCGAAACTGACGCGGAGGGGCGAAACTAACGCGGAGGGGCGAAACTAACGCTGAGGGGCGAAACGAACGCGGAGGGGCGAAACGAACGCGGAGGGGCGAAACGATCGAGGAGGCGCGGAACGATCGAGGAGAGGCGAAACGATCGAGGAGGCGCGGAACGATCGAGGAGAGGCGAAACGATCGAGGAGGGGCGAAACGTCGAAGCGGGGCGAAACGATCGAGGAGGGGCAAAACTATCGAGGAGGGGCGAAACGAACGAGGAGGGGCGAAACGAACGAGGAGGGGCGAAACGAACGCGGAGGGGCGAAACGAACGAGGAGGGGCGAAACGAACGTGGAGGGGCGAAACGAACGAGGAGGGGCGAAACGAACGAGGGGGACCGAAACGATCGAGGAGGGGCGAAACGATCGAGGAGGGGCGAAACGATTGAGGAGGGGCGAAACGATCGAGGAGGGGCGAAACGAACGAGGAGGAGCGAAACGATCGAGGTGGGGCGAAACGAACGCGGAGGGGCGAAACGAACGAGAAGGGGCGAAACGAACGCGGAGGGGCGAAACGAACGAGGGGGACCGAAACGAACGAGGGGGACCGAAACGATCGAGGAGGAGCGAAACGATCGAAGCGGGGCGAAACGATCGAAGCGGGGCGAAACGATCGAGGAGGGGCGAAACTATCGAGGAGGGGTGAAACGAACGAGGAGGGGCGAAACAAACGAGGAGGGGCGAAACGATCGAGGAGGGGCGAAACGATCGAGGAGGGGCAAAACGATCGAGGAAGGGCCAAACGATCGAGGGGGGGCGAAACGATGGAGGAGGGGCGAAACTATCGAGGAGGGGCGAAACGAACGCGGAGGGGCGAAACGAACGTGGAGGGGCGAAACGAACGCGGAGGGGCGAAACGATCGAGGAGGGGCGAAACGATCGAGGAGGGGCGAAACAATCGAGGAGGGGCAAAACGATCGAGGAGGGGCCAAACGATCGAGGAGGGGCGAAACGATCGAGGAGGGGCGAAACGATCGAGGAGGGGCGAAACGATCGAGCAGGGGCGAAACGGACTAGGAGGGGCGAAACGATCGAGCAGGGGCGAAACGGACGAGGAGGGGCGAAACGTTCGAGGAAGGGCCAAACGATCGAGGAGGGGCGAATCGATCGAGGAGGGGCGAAACGATAGAGGAGGGGCGAAACGATAGAGGAGGGGCGAAACGATAGAGGAGGGGTGAAACGATAGAGGAGGGGCGAAACGATCGAGGGGGGCCGAAACGATCGCGGAGGGGTGAAACGAATGAGGAGGGGCGGAACGATCGAGGAGGGGCGAAACGATCGAGGCTGGGCGAAACGGACGAGGAGGGGCGAAACGATCGAGCAGGGGCCAAACGAACGAGGAGGGGCGAAACGATAGAGGAGGGGCGAAACGATAGAGGAGGGGCGAAACGATCGAGGAGGGGCGAAACGATCGAGGAGGGGCGAAATGATCGAGGAGGGGCGAAACGATCGAGGAGGGGCGAAACGATCGAGGAGGGGCGGAATGATCGAGGAGGGGTGAAACGGATGAGGAGGGGCGAAACGGACGAGGAGGGGCCAAACGGACGCGGAGGGGCGAAACTGACGCGGAGGAGCGAAACTAACGCGGAGGGGCGAAACTAACGCTGAGGGGCGAAACGAACGCGGAGGGGCGAAACGAACGCGGAGGGGCGAAACGAACGCGGAGGGGCGAAACGAACGAGGAGGGGCGAAACGATCGAGGAGGGGCGAAACGATCGAGGAGGGGCGAAACGATCGAGCAGGGGCGAAACGGACTAGGAGGGGCGAAACGATCGAGCAGGGGCGAAACGGACGAGGAGGGGCGAAACGTTCGAGGAAGGGCCAAACGATCGAGGAGGGGCGAATCGATCGAGGAGGGGCGAAACGATAGAGGAGGGGCGAAACGATAGAGGAGGGGCGAAACGATAGAGGAGGGGTGAAACGATAGAGGAGGGGCGAAACGATCGAGGGGGGCCGAAACGATCGCGGAGGGGTGAAACGAATGAGGAGGGGCGGAACGATCGAGGAGGGGCGAAACGATCGAGGCTGGGCGAAACGGACGAGGAGGGGCGAAACGATCGAGCAGGGGCCAAACGAACGAGGAGGGGCGAAACGATAGAGGAGGGGCGAAACGATAGAGGAGGGGCGAAACGATCGAGGAGGGGTGAAACGATCGAGGAGGGGCGAAACGATCGAGGAGGGGCGAAACGATCGAGGAGGGGCGAAACGATCGAGGAGGGGCGAAACGATCGAGGAGGGGCGGAATGATCGAGGAGGGGCGAAACGGACGAGGAGGGGCCAAACGGACGCGGAGGGGCGAAACTGACGCGGAGGAGCGAAACTAACGCGGAGGGGCGAAACTAACGCTGAGGGGCGAAACGAACGCGGAGGGGCGAAACGAACGCGGAGGGGCGAAACGAACGCGGAGGGGCGAAACGAACGAGGAGGGGCGAAACGATCGAGGAGGGGCGAAACGATCGAGGAGGGGCGAAACGATCGAGGAGGGGCGAAACGATCGAGGAGGGGCGAAACGATCGAGGAGGGGTGAAACGATCGAGGAGGGGCGAAACGATCGAGGAGGGGCGAAACGATCGAGGAGGGGCGAAACGATAGAGGAGGGGCGAAACGATCGAGGAGGGGCGGAACGATCGAGGAGGGGCTAAACGATCAAGGAGGGGCAAAACGATCGAGGAAGGGCCAAACGATCGAGGAGGGGCGAAACGATCGAGGAGGGGCGAAACTATTGAGGAGGGCGAAACGAACGCAGAGGGGCGAAACGAACGCGGAGGGGCGAAACGAACGCTGAGGGGCGAAACGATCGAGGAGGGGCGAAACGATCGAGGAGGGGCGAAACGATCGAGGAGGGGCAAAACGATCGAGGAAGGGCCAAACGATCGAGGAGGGGCGAAACGATCGAGGAGGGGTGAAACGATCGAGGAGGGGCGAAACGATCGAGCAGGGGCGAAACGGACTAGGAGGGGCGAAACGATCGAGCAGGGGCGAAACGGACGAGGAGGGGCGAAACGTTCGAGGAAGGGCCAAACGATCGAGGAAGGGCCAAACGATCGAGGAGGGGCGAAACGAACGAGCAGGGGCGAAACGATCGAGGAGGGGCGAAACGATCGAGCAGGGGCGAAACGGACGAGGAGGGGCGAAACTTTCGAGGAAGGGCCAAACGATCGAGGAGGGGCGAAACGAATGAGGAGGGGCGGAACGATCGAGGAGGGCGGAACGATCGAGGAGGGGCGAAACGATCGAGGCTGGGCGAAACGGACGAGGAGGGGCGAAACGATCGAGCAGGGGCGAAACGAACGAGGAGGGGCGAAACGAACGAGGAGGGGCGAAACGATAGAGGAGGGGCGAAACGATCGAGGAGGGGCGAAACGATCGAGGAGGGGCGAAACGATCGAGGAGGGGCGAAACGATCGAGGAGGGGCGAAACGATCGAGGAGGGGCGAAACGATCGAGGAGGGGCGAAACGGATGAGGAGGGGCGAAACGGACGAGGAGGGGCCAAACGGACGCGGAGGGGCGAAACTGACGCGGAGGGGCGAAACGAACGCGGAGGGGTGAAACGAACGCGGAGGGGCGAAACGAACGCGGAGGGGCGAAACGAACGCGGAGGAGCAAAACGAACGAGGAGGGGCGAAACGATCGAGGAGGCGCGGAACGATCGAGGAGAGGCGAAACGATCGAGGAGGCGCGGAACGATCGAGGAGGGGCAAAACGATCGAGGAAGGGCCAAACGATCGAGGAGGGGCGAAACGATCGAGGAGGGGCGAAACGATCGAGGAGGGGCGAAACGATCGAGCAGGGGCGAAACGGACTAGGAGGGGCGAAACGATCGAGCAGGGGTGAAACGGACGAGGAGGGGCAAAACGTTCGAGGAAGGGCCAAACGATCGAGGAGGGGCGAAACGATCGAGGAGGGGCGAAACGATCGAGGAGGGGCGAAACGATAGAGGAGGGGCGAAACGATAGAGGAGGGGCGAAACGATCGAGGGGGGCCGAAACGATCGAGGAGGGGCGAAACGAACGAGGAGGGGCGGAACGATTGAGGAGGGCGGAACGATCGAGGAGGGGCGAAACGATCGAGGCTGGGCGAAACGGACGAGGAGGGGCGAAACGATCGAGCAGGGGCGAAACGAACGAGGAGGGGCGAAACGATAGAGGAGGGGCGAAACGATAGAGGAGGGGCGAAACGATCGAGGAGGGGTGAAACGATCGAGGAGGGGCGAAACGATCGAGGAGGGGCGAAACGATCGAGGAGGGGCGAAACGATCGAGGAGGGGCGAAACGATCGAGGAGGAGCGAAACGATCGAGGAGGAGCGAAACGATCGAGGAGGAGCGAAACGATCGAGGAGGGGCTAAACGATCGAGGAGGGGCGAAATGAAGGAGGAGGAGCAAAACGATCGAGGAGGGGCGAAACGAACGAGGGGGACCGAAACGATCGAGGAGGGGCGAAACGATCGAAGCAGGGCGAAACGATCGAGGAGGGGCGAAACTATCGAGGAGGGGCGAAACGAACGAGGAGGGGTGAAACGATCGAGGAGGGGCGAAACGATCGAGGAGGGGCAAAACGATCGAGGAAGGGCCAAACGATCGAGGAGGGGCGAAACGATCGAGGAGGGGCGAAACGATCGAGGAGGAGCGAAACGATCGAGCAGGGGCGAAACGGACTAGGAGGGGCGAAACGATCGAGCAGGGGCGAAACGGACGAGGAGGGGCGAAACGTTCGAGGAAGGGCCAAACGATTGAGGAGGGGCGAACCGATCGAGGAGGGGCGAAACGATCGAGGAGGGGCGAAACGATAGAGGAGGGGCGAAACGATAGAGGAGGGGCGAAACGATCGAGGAGGAGCGAAACGATCGAGGAGGAGCAAAACGATCGAGGAGGGGCTAAACGATCGAGGAGGGGCGAAACGATCGAGGCAGGGCGAAACGATCGAGGCGGGGCGAAACGATCGAGGCGGGGCGAAACGATCGAGGAGGGGCTAAACGATCGAGGAGGAGCGAAACGATCGAGGAGGAGCGAAACGATCGAGGAGGAGCGAAACGATCGAGGAGGGGCTAAACGATCGAGGAGGGGCGAAACGAAGGAGGAGGAGCAAAACGATCGAGGAGCGGCGAAACGATCAAGGAGGAGCGAAACATTTGAGGAGGGGCGAAACGATCGAGGAGGGGCGAAACGATAGAGCAGGGGCGAAACTGACGAGGAGGGGCGAAATGTTTGAGGAAGGGCCAAACGATCGAGGAGGGGCGAAACGATCGAGGAGGGGCGAAACGATCAAGGAGGAGCGAAACAGCCGAGCAGGGGCGAAACAGACTAGGAGGGGCGAAACGATCGAGCAGGGGCGAAACGGACGAGGAGGGGCGAAACATTCGAGGAAGGGCCAAACGATCGACGAGGGGCGAAACGATCGAGGAGGGGCGAAACGATCGAGGAGGGGTGAAACGATAGAGGAGGGGCGAAACGATAGAGGAGGGGCGAAACGATAGAGGAGGGGCGAAACGATCGAGGGGGGCCGAAACGATCGAGGAGGGGCGAAACGAACGAGGAGGGGCGGAACGATCGAGGAGGGCGGAACGATCGAGGAGGGGCGAAACGATCGAGGCTGGGCGAAACGGACGAGGAGGGGCGAAACGATCGAGCAGGGGCGAAACGATAGAGGAGGGGCGAAACAATAGAGGAGGGCGAAACGATTGAGGAGGGGCGAAACGATCGAGGAGGGGCGAAACGATCGAGGAGGGGCGAAACGATCGAGGAGGGGCGGAACGATCGAGGAGGGGTGAAACGGACAAGGAGGGGCAAAACGGATGAGGAGAGGCGAAACGGACACGGAGGGGCGAAACTGACGCGGAGGAGCGAAACTAACGCGGAGGGCCGAAACTAACGCTGAGGGGCGAAATGAATGCGGAGGGGCGAAATGAACGCGGAGGGGCAAAACGAACGCGGAGTGGCGAAATGATAGAGGAGGGGCGAAACGAACGAAGTGGGGCGAAACGATCGAAGCGGGGCGAAACGATCGAGGAGCAGCGAAACTATCGAGGAGGGGCGAAACGAACGAGGAGGGGCGAAACGAACGAGGTGGGGCAAAACGAACGCGGAGGGGCGAAACGAACGCGGAGGGGCGAAACGAACGCGGAGGGGCGAAACGATCGAGGAGGGGCGAAACGATCGAGGAGGGGCGAAACGATCGAGGAGGGGCGAAACGATCGAGGAAGGGCCAAACGATCGAGGAGGGGCGAAACGATCGAGGAGGGGCGAAACGATCGAGGAGGGGCGAAACGACCGAGCAGGGGCAAAACGGACTAGGAGGGGCGAAACGATCGAGCAGGGGCGAAACGGACGAGGAGGAGCGAAACGTTCGAGGAAGGGCCAAACGATTGAGGAGGGGCGAAACGATCGAGGAGGGGCGAAACGACCGAGCAGGGGCAAAACGGACTAGGAGGGGCAAAACGATCGAGCAGGGGCGAAACGGACGAGGAGGGGCGAAACGTTCGAGGAAGGGCCAAACGATCGAGGAGGGGCGAAACGAACGCGGAGGGGCGAAACGAACGAGGAGGGGCGAAACGAACGTGGAGGGGCGAAACGAACGAGGAGGGGCGAAACGAACGAGGGGGACCGAAACGATCGAGGAGGGGCGAAACGATCGAAGCGGGGCGAAACGATCGAGGAGGGGCGAAACTATTGAGGAGGGGCGAAACGAACGAGGAGGGGCGAAACGATCGAGGAGGGGCGAAACGAACGAGGAGGGGCGAAACGAACGAGGGGGACCGAAACGATTGAGGAGGGGCGAAACGATCGAAGCGGGGCGAAACGATCGAAGCGGGGCGAAACGATCGAGGCGGGGCGAAACTATCGAGGAAGGGCGAAACGAACGAGGAGGGGCGAAACGGAAGAGGAGGGGCGAAACGAACGAGGTGGGGTGAAACGAACGCGGAGGGGCGAAACGAACGCGGAGGGGCGAAACGAACGCAGAGGGGCGAAATGATCGAGGAGGGGCGAAATGATCGAGGAGGGGCGAAACGATCGAGGAGGGGCGAAACAATCGAGGAGGGGCAAAATGATCGAGGAAGGGCCAAACCATCGAGGAGGGGCGAAACGATCGAGGAGGGGCGAAACGATCGAGGAGGGGCGAAACGATCGAGCAGGGGCGAAACGGACTAGGAGGGGCGAAACGATCGAGCAGGGGCGAAACGGACGAGGAGGGGCGAAACGTTCGAGGAAGGGCCAAACGATCGAGGAGGGGCGAAACGATCGAGGAGGGGCGAAACTAACGCAGAGGGGCGAAACTAACGCGGAGGGGCGAAACTAACGCGGAGGGGCGAAATGAACGCGGAGGGGCGAAACGAACGAGGAGGGGCGAAACGATCGAGGAGGGGCGAAACGATCGAGGAGGGGCGAAACGATCGAGGCGGGGCGAAACGATCGAGGCAGGGCGAAACGATCGAGGAGGGGCTAAACGATCGAGGAGGAGCGAAACGATCGAGGAGGAGCGAAACGATCGAGGAGGAGCGAAACGATCGAGGAGGAGCGAAACGATCGAGGAGGGGCTAAACGATCGAGGCGGGGCGAAATGAAGGAGGAGGAGCAAAACGAACGAGGAGGGGCGAAACGAGCACAGAGGGGTGAAACGATAGAGGAGGGGTGACACGATCGAAGAGAGGCGACACGATCGAGGAGGGGCAAAACGATCGAGGAGCGGCGAAACGATCAAGGAGGAGCGAAACATTTGAGGAGGGGCGAAACGATCGAGGAGGGGCGAAACGATAGAGGAGTGAAACGATGGAGGAGGGGCGAAACGATGGAGGAGGGGCGAAACGATGGAGGAGGGGTGAAACGGATGAGGAGGGGCGAAACGGACGAGGAGGGGCCAAACGGACGCGGAGGGGCGAAACTGACGCGGAGGAGCGAAACTAACGCGGAGGGGCGAAACGAACGCGGAGGGGCGAAACGAACGCGGAGGGGCGAAACGAACGCGGAGGAGCAAAACGAACGAGGAGGGGCGAAACGATCGAGGAGGCGCGGAACGATCGAGGAGGGGCAAAACGATCGAGGAAGGGCCAAACGATCGAGGAGGGGCGAAACGATCGAGGAAGGGCCAAACGATCGAGGAGGGGCGAAACGATCGAGGAGGGGCGAAACGATCGAGGAGGGGCGAAACGATTGAGGAGGGGCGAAACGATCGAGCAGGGGCGAAACGGACTAGGAGGGGCGAAACGATCGAGCAGGGGCGAAACGGACGAGGAGGGGCAAAACGTTCGAGGAAGGGCCAAACGATCGAGGAGGGGCGAAACGATCGAGGAGGGGCGAAACGATCGAGGAGGGGCGAAACGATAGAGGAGGGGCGAAACGATAGAGGAGGGGCAAAACGATCGAGGGGGGCCGAAACGATCGAGGAGGGGCGAAACGAACGAGGAGGGGCGAAACGATCGAGGAGGGGTGAAACGATCGAGGAGGGGCGAAACGATCGAGGAGGGGCGAAACGATCGAGGAGGGGCGAAACGATCGAGGAGGGGCTAAACGATCGAGGAGGAGCGAAACGATCGAGGAGGAGCGAAACGATCGAGGAGGAGCAAAACGATCGAGGAGGGGCTAAACGATCGAGGAGGGGCGAAATGAAGGAGGAGGAGCAAAACGATCGAGGAGGGGCGAAACGAACGAGGGGGACCGAAACGATCGAGGAGGGGCGAAACTATCGAGGAGGGGCGAAACGAACGAGGAGGGGCGAAACGATCGAGGAGGGGCGAAACGATCGAGGAGGGGCGAAACGATCGAGGAGGGGCGAAACGATCGAGGAGGGGCAAAACGATCGAGGAAGGGCCAAACGATCGAGGAGGGGCGAAACGATCGAGGAGGGGCGAAACGGTCGAGGAGGAGCGAAACGATCGAGCAGGGGCGAAACGGACTAGGAGGGGCGAAACGATCGAGCAGGGGCGAAACGGACGAGGAGGGGCGAAACGTTCGAGGAAGGGCCAAACGATCGAGGAGGGGCGAAACGATCGAGGAGGGGCGAAACGATCGAGGAGGGGCGAAACGATAGAGGAGGGGCGAAACGATAGAGGAGGGGCGAAACGATAGAGGAGGGGCGAAACGATCGAGGGGGGCCAAAACGATCGAGGAGGGGCGAAACGAATGAGGAGGGGCGGAACGATCGAGGAGGGCGGAACGATCGAGGAGGGGCGAAACGATCGAGGCTGGGCGAAACGGACGAGGAGGGGCGAAACGATCGAGCAGGGGCGAAACGAACGAGGAGGGGCGAAACGATAGAGGAGGGGCGAAACGATAGAGGAGGGGCGAAACGATCGAGGAGGGGCGAAACGATCGAGGAGGGGCGAAACGATCGAGGAGGGGCGAAACGATCGAGGAGGGGCGAAACGATCGAGGAGGGGCGAAACGATCGAGGAGGGGCGAAACGGATGAGGAGGGGCGAAACGGACGAGGAGGGGCCAAACGGACGCGGAGGAGCGAAACTGACGCGGAGGAGCGAAACTAACGCGGAGGGGCGAAACTAACGCTGAGGGGCGAAACGAACGCGGAGGGGCGAAACGAACGCGGAGGGGCGAAACGAACGCGGAGGGGCGAAACGAACGCGGAGGGGCGAAACGAACGCGGAGGGGCAAAACGAACGAGGAGGGGCGAAACGATCGAGGAGGGGCGAAACGATTGAGGCGGGGCGAAACGATCGAGGCGGGGCGAAACGATCGAGGCAGGGTGAAACGATCGAGGAGGGGCTAAACGATCGAGGAGGAGCGAAACGATCGAGGAGGAGCGAAACGATCGAGGAGGAGCGAAACGATCGAGGAGGGGCTAAACGATCGAGGAGGGGCGAAACGATCGAGGCAGGGCGAAACGATCGAGGCGGGGCGAAACGATCGAGGCGGGGCGAAACGATCGAGGAGGGGCTAAACGATCGAGGAGGAGCGAAACGATCGAGGAGGAGCGAAACGATCGAGGAGGAGCGAAACGATCGAGGAGGGGCTAAACGATCGAGGAGGGGCGAAACGAAGGAGGAGGAGCAAAACGATCGAGGAGCGGCGAAACGATCAAGGAGGAGCGAAACATTTGAGGAGGGGCGAAACGATCGAGGAGGGGCGAAACGATAGAGCAGGGGCGAAACTGACGAGGAGGGGCGAAATGTTTGAGGAAGGGCCAAACGATCGAGGAGGGGCGAAACGATCGAGGAGGGGCGAAACGATCAAGGAGGAGCGAAACAGCCGAGCAGGGGCGAAACAGACTAGGAGGGGCGAAACGATCGAGCAGGGGCGAAACGGACGAGGAGGGGCGAAACATTCGAGGAAGGGCCAAACGATCGAGGAGGGGCGAAACGATCGAGGAGGGGCGAAACGATCGAGGAGGGGTGAAACGATAGAGGAGGGGCGAAACGATAGAGGAGGGGCGAAACGATAGAGGAGGGGCGAAACGATCGAGGGGGGCCGAAACGATCGAGGAGGGGCGAAACGAACGAGGAGGGGCGGAACGATCGAGGAGGGCGGAACGATCGAGGAGGGGCGAAACGATCGAGGCTGGGCGAAACGGACGAGGAGGGGCGAAACGATCGAGCAGGGGCGAAACGAACGAGGAGGGGCGAAACGATAGAGGAGGGGCGAAACGCTAGAGGAGGGGCGAAACAATAGAGGAGGGCGAAACGATTGAGGAGGGGCGAAACGATCGAGGAGGGGCGAAACGATCGAGGAGGGGCGAAACGATCGAGGAGGGGCGGAACGATCGAGGAGGGGTGAAACGGACAAGGAGGGGCAAAACGGACGAGGAGAGGCGAAACGGACACGGAGGGGCGAAACTGACGCGGAGGAGCGAAACTAACGCGGAGGGCCGAAACTAACGCTGAGGGGCGAAATGAACGCGGAGGGGCGAAATGAACGCGGAGGGGCAAAACGAACGCGGAGGGGCGAAATGATAGAGGAGGGGCGAAACGAACGAAGTGGGGCGAAACGATCGAAGCGGGGCGAAACGATCGAGGAGCAGCGAAACTATCGAGGAGGGGCGAAACGAACGAGGAGGGGCGAAACGAACGAGGTGGGGCGAAACGAACGCGGAGGGGCGAAACGAACGCGGAGGGGCGAAACGAACGCGGAGGGGCGAAACGATCGAGGAGGGGCGAAACGATCGAGGAGGGGCGAAACGATCGAGGAGGGGCGAAACGATCGAGGAAGGGCCAAACGATCGAGGAGGGGCGAAACGATCGAGGAGGGGCGAAACGATCGAGGAGGGGCGAAACGACCGAGCAGGGGCGAAACGATCGAGGAGGGGCGAAACGATAGAGGAGTGAAACGATCGAGGAGGGGCGAAACGATGGAGGAGGGGCGAAACGATGGAGGAGGGGTGAAACGGATGAGGAGGGGCGAAACGGACGAGGAGGGGCCAAACGGACGCGGAGGGGCGAAACTGACGCGGAGGGGCGAAACGAACGCGGAGGGGCGAAACGAACGCGGAGGGGCGAAACGAACGCGGAGGGGCGAAACGAACGCGGAGGAGCAAAACGAACGAGGAGGGGCGAAACGATCGAGGAGGCGCGGAACGATCGAGGAGGGGCAAAACGATCGAGGAAGGGCCAAACGATCGAGGAGGGGCGAAACGATCGAGGAAGGGCCAAACGATCGAGGAGGGGCGAAACGATCGAGGAGGGGCGAAACGATCGAGGAGGGGCGAAACGATCGAGCAGGGGCGAAACGGACTAGGAGGGGCGAAACGATCGAGCAGGGGCGAAACGGACGAGGAGGGGCAAAACGTTCGAGGAAGGGCCAAACGATCGAGGAGGGGCGAAACGATCGAGGAGGGGCGAAACGATCGAGGAGGGGCGAAACGATAGAGGAGGGGTGAAATGATAGAGGAGGGGCAAAACGATCGAGGGGGGCTGAAACGATCGAGGAGGGGCGAAACGAACGAGGAGGGGCGGAACGATTGAGGAGGGCGGAACGATCGAGGAGGGGCGAAACGATCGAGGCTGGGCGAAAAGGACGAGGAGGGGCGAAACGATCGAGCAGGGGCGAAACGAACGAGGAGGGGCGAAACGATAGAGGAGGGGCGAAACGATAGAGGAGGGGCGAAACGATCGAGGAGGGGTGAAACGATCGAGGAGGGGCGAAACGATCGAGGAGGGGCGAAACGATCGAGGAGGGGCGAAACGATCGAGGAGGGGCTAAACGATCGAGGAGGAGCGAAACGATCGAGGAGGAGCGAAACGATCGAGGAGGAGCGAAACGATCGAGGAGGGGCTAAACGATCGAGGAGGGGCGAAATGAAGGAGGAGGAGCAAAACGATCGAGGAGGGGCGAAACGAACGAGGGGGACCGAAACGATCGAGGAGGGGCGAAACTATCGAGGAGGGGCGAAACGAACGAGGAGGGGCGAAACGATCGAGGAGGGGCGAAACGATCGAGGAGGGGCGAAACGATCGAGGAGGGGCGAAACGATCGAGGAGGGGCAAAACGATCGAGGAAGGGCCAAACGATCGAGGAGGGGCGAAACGATCGAGGAGGGGCGAAACGATCGAGGAGGAGCGAAACGATCGAGCAGGGGCGAAACGGACTAGGAGGGGCGAAACGATCGAGCAGGGGCGAAACGGACGAGGAGGGGCGAAACTTTCGAGGAAGGGCCAAACGATCGAGGAGGGGCGAAACGATCGAGGAGGGGCGAAACGATAGAGGAGGGGCGAAACGATAGAGGAGGGGCGAAACGATCGAGGGGGGCCAAAACGATCGAGGAGGGGCGAAACGAATGAGGAGGGGCGGAACGATCGAGGAGGGCGGAACGATCGAGGAGGGGCGAAACGATCGAGGCTGGGCGAAACGGACGAGGAGGGGCGAAACGATCGAGCAGGGGCGAAACGAACGAGGAGGGGCGAAACGATAGAGGAGGGGCGAAACGATAGAGGAGGGGCGAAACGATCGAGGAGGGGCGAAACGATCGAGGAGGGGCGAAACGATCGAGGAGGGGCGAAACGATCGAGGAGGGGCGAAACGATCGAGGAGGGGCGAAACGATCGAGGAGGGGCGGAACGATCGAGGAGGGGCGAAACGGATGAGGAGGGGCGAAACGGACGAGGAGGGGCCAAACGGACGCGGAGGAGCGAAACTGACGCGGAGGAGCGAAACTAACGCGGAGGGGCGAAACTAACGCTGAGGGGCGAAACGAACGCGGAGGGGCGAAACGAACGCGGAGGGGCGAAACGAACGAGGAGGGGCGAAACGATCGAGGAGGCGCGGAACGATCGAGGAGAGGCGAAACGATCGAGGAGGCGCGGAACGATCGAGGAGAGGCGAAACGATCGAGGAGGGGCGAAACGATCGAGGAGGGGCGAAACGGACAAGGATGGGCGAAACGGACGCGGAGGGGCGAAACGGACGCGGAGGGGCGAAACTGACGCGGAGCGGCGAAACTGACACGGAGGGGCGAAACTAACGCGGAGGGGCGAAACTAACGCGGAGGGGCGAAACGAACGCGGAGGGGCAAAACGAACGAGGAGGGGCGAAACGATCGAGGAGGGGCGAAACGATCGAGGCGGGGCGAAACGATCGAGGCGGGGCGAAACGATCGAGGCGGGGCGAAACGATCGAGGCAGGGTGAAACGATCGAGGAGGGGCTAAACGATCGAGGAGGGGCGAAACGATCGAGGAGGAGCGAAACGATCGAGGAGGAGCGAAACGATCGAGGAGGGGCTAAACGATCGAGGAGGGGCGAAACGATCGAGGCAGGGCGAAACGATCGAGGCGGGGCGAAACGATCGAGGCGGGGCGAAACGATCGAGGAGGGGCTAAACGATCGAGGAGGAGCGAAACGATCGAGGAGGAGCGAAACGATCGAGGAGGAGCGAAACGATCGAGGAGGGGCTAAACGATCGAGGAGGGGCGAAACGAAGGAGGAGGAGCAAAACGATCGAGGAGCGGCGAAACGATCAAGGAGGAGCGAAACATTTGAGGAGGGGTGAAACGATCGAGGAGGGGCGAAACGATAGAGCAGGGGCGAAACTGACGAGGAGGGGCGAAATGTTTGAGGAAGGGCCAAACGATCGAGGAGGGGCGAAACGATCGAGGAGGGGCGAAACGATCAAGGAGGAGCGAAACAGCCGAGCAGGGGCGAAACAGACTAGGAGGGGCGAAACGATCGAGCAGGGGCGAAACGGACGAGGAGGGGCGAAACATTCGAGGAAGGGCCAAACGATCGAGGAGGGGCGAAACGATCGAGGAGGAGCGAAACGATCGAGGAGGGGTGAAACGATAGAGGAGGGGCGAAACGATAGAGGAGGGGCGAAACGATAGAGGAGGGGCGAAACGATCGAGGGGGGCCGAAACGATCGAGGAGGGGCGAAACGAACGAGGAGGGGCGGAACGATCGAGGAGGGCGGAACGATCGAGGAGGGGCGAAACGATCGAGGCTGGGCGAAACGGACGAGGAGGGGCGAAACGATCGAGCAGGGGCGAAACGAACGAGGAGGGGCGAAACGATAGAGGAGGGGCGAAACGCTAGAGGAGGGGCGAAACAATAGAGGAGGGCGAAACGATTGAGGAGGGGCGAAACGATCGAGGAGGGGCGAAACGATCGAGGAGGGGCGAAACGATCGAGGAGGGGCGGAACGATCGAGGAGGGGTGAAACGGACAAGGAGGGGCAAAACGGATGAGGAGAGGCGAAACGGACACGGAGGGGCGAAACTGACGCGGAGGAGCGAAACTAACGCGGAGGGCCGAAACTAACGCTGAGGGGCGAAATGAACGCGGAGGGGCGAAATGAACGCGGAGGGGCAAAACGAACGCGGAGGGGCGAAATGATAGAGGAGGGGCGAAACGAACGAAGTGGGGCGAAACGATCGAAGCGGGGCGAAACGATCGAGGAGCAGCGAAACTATCGAGGAGGGGCGAAACGAACGAGGAGGGGCGAAACGAACGAGGTGGGGCGAAACGAACGCGGAGGGGCGAAACGAACGCGGAGGGGCGAAACGAACGCGGAGGGGCGAAACGATCGAGGAGGGGCGAAACGATCGAGGAGGGGCGAAACGATCGAGGAGGGGCGAAACGATCGAGGAAGGGCCAAACGATCGAGGAGGGGCGAAACGATCGAGGAGGGGCGAAACGATCGAGGAGGGGCGAAACGACCGAGCAGGGGCAAAACGGACTAGGAGGGGCGAAACGATCGAGCAGGGGCGAAACGGACGAGGAGGGGCGAAACGTTCGAGGAAGGGCCAAACGATCGAGGAGGGGCGAAACGATCGAGGAGGGGCGAAACGACCGAGCAGGGGCAAAACGGACTAGGAGGGGCGAAACGATCGAGCAGGGGCGAAACGGACGAGGAGGGGCGAAACGTTCGAGGAAGGGCCAAACGTTCGAGGAGGGGCGAAACGAACGCGGAGGGGCGAAACGAACGAGGAGGGGCGAAACGAACGCGGAGGGGCGAAACGAACGAGGAGGGGCGAAACGAACAAGGGGGACCGAAACGATCGAGGAGGGGCGAAACGATCGAAGCGGGGCGAAACGATCGAGGAGGGGCGAAACTATTGAGGAGGGGCGAAACGAACGAGGAGGGGCGAAACGATCGAGGAGGGGCGAAACGAACGAGGAGGGGCGAAACGAACGAGGGGGACCGAAACGATTGAGGAGGGGCGAAACGATCGAAGCGGGGCGAAACGATCGAAGCGGGGCGAAACGATCGAGGAGGGGCGAAACTATCGAGGAGGGGCGAAACGAACGAGGAGGGGCGAAACGAACGAGGTGGGGCGAAACGAACGCGGAGGGGCAAAACGAACGCGGAGGGGCGAAACGAACGCAGAGGGGCGAAATGATCGAGGAGGGGCGAAATGATCGAGGAGGGGCGAAACGATCGAGGAGGGGCGAAACAATCGAGGAGGGGCAAAATGATCGAGGAAGGGCCAAACCATCGAGGAGGGGCGAAACGATCGAGGAGGGGCGAAACGATCGAGGAGGGGCGAAACGATCGAGCAGGGGCGAAACGGACTAGGAGGGGCGAAACGATCGAGCAGGGGCGAAATGGACGAGGAGGGGCGAAACGTTCGAGGAAGGGCCAAACGATCGAGGAGGGGCGAAACGATCGAGGAGGGGCGAAACTAACGCAGAGGGGCGAAACTAACGCGGAGGGGCGAAACTAACGTGGAGGGGCGAAACTAACGCGGAGGGGCGAAATGAACGCGGAGGGGCGAAACGAACGAGGAGGGGCGAAACGATCGAGGAGGGGCGAAACGATCGAGGCGGGGCGAAACGATCGAGGCAGGGCGAAACGATAGAGGAGGGGCTAAATGATCGAGGAGGAGCGAAACGATCGAGGAGGAGCGAAACGATCGAGGAGGAGCGAAACGATCGAGGAGGAGCGAAACGATCGAGGAGGAGCGAAACTATCGAGGAGGGGCTAAACGATCGAGGAGGGGCGAAACGATCGAGGAGGGGCGAAACTAACGCAGAGGGGCGAAACTAACGCAGAGGGGCGAAACTAACGCGGAGGGGCGAAACTAACGCGGAGGGGCGAAACTAACGTGGAGGGGCGAAACTAACGCGGAGGGGCGAAATGAACGCGGAGGGGCGAAACGAACGAGGAGGGGCGAAACGAACGAGGAGGGGCGAAACGATCGAGGAGGGGCGAAACGATCGAGGCGGGGCGAAACGATCGAGGCGGGGCGAAACGATCGAGGAGGGGCTAAACGATCGAGGAGGAGCGAAACGATCGAGGAGGAGCGAAACGATCGAGGAGGAGCGAAATGATCGAGGAGGAGCGAAACGATTGAGGAGGGGCTAAACGATCGAGGCGGGGCGAAATGAAGGAGGAGGAGCAAAACGAACGAGGAGGGGCGAAACGAGCACAGAGGGGTGAAACGATAGAGGAGGGGTGACACGATCGAAGAGAGGCGACACGATCGAGGAGGGGCAAAACGATCGAGGAGCGGCGAAACGATCAAGGAGGAGCGAAACATTTGAGGAGGGGCGAAACGATCGAGGAGGGGCGAAACGATAGAGGAGTGAAACGATCGAGGAGGGGCGAAACGATGGAGGAGGGGCGAAACGATGGAGGAGGGGTGAAACGATGGAGGAGGGGTGAAACGATGGAGGAGGGGCGAAACGATAGAGGACGGGCGAAACGATCGAGGACGGGCGAAACGATCGAGGACGGGCGAAACGATCGAGGACGGGCGAAACGATCGAGGAGGGGCTAAACGATCGAGGAGGAGCGAAACGATCGAGGAGGAGCGAAACGATCGAGGAGGAGCGAAACGATCGAGGAGGGGCTAAACGATCGAGGAGGGGCGAAACGAAGGAGGAGGAGCAAAACGATCGAGGAGCGGCGAAACGATCAAGGAGGAGCGAAACATTTGAGGAGGGGCGAAACGATCGAGGAGGGGCGAAACGATAGAGCAGGGGCGAAACTGACGAGGAGGGGCGAAATGTTTGAGGAAGGGCCAAACGATCGAGGAGGGGCGAAACGATCGAGGAGGGGCGAAACGATCAAGGAGGAGCGAAACAGCCGAGCAGGGGCGAAACAGACTAGGAGGGGCGAAACGATCGAGCAGGGGCGAAACGGACGAGGAGGGGCGAAACATTCGAGGAAGGGCCAAACGATCGAGGAGGGGCGAAACGATCGAGGAGGGGCGAAACGATCGAGGAGGGGTGAAACGATAGAGGAGGGGCGAAACGATAGAGGAGGGGCGAAACGATAGAGGAGGGGCGAAACGATCGAGGGGGGCCGAAACGATCGAGGAGGGGCGAAACGAACGAGGAGGGGCGGAACGATCGAGGAGGGCGGAACGATCGAGGAGGGGCGAAACGATCGAGGCTGGGCGAAACGGACGAGGAGGGGCGAAACGATCGAGCAGGGGCGAAACGATCGAGGAGCAGCGAAACTATCGAGGAGGGGCGAAACGAACGAGGAGGGGCGAAACGAACGAGGTGGGGCGAAACGAACGCGGAGGGGCGAAACGAACGCGGAGGGGCGAAACGAACGCGGAGGGGCGAAACGATCGAGGAGGGGCGAAACGATCGAGGAGGGGCGAAACGATCGAGGAGGGGCGAAACGATCGAGGAAGGGCCAAACGATCGAGGAGGGGCGAAACGATCGAGGAGGGGCGAAACGATCGAGGAGGGGCGAAACGACCGAGCAGGGGCAAAACGGACTAGGAGGGGCGAAACGATCGAGCAGGGGCGAAACGGACGAGGAGGGGCGAAACGTTCGAGGAAGGGCCAAATGATCGAGGAGGGGCGAAACGAACGCAGAGGGGCGAAACGAACGAGGAGGGGCGAAACGAACGCGGAGGGGCGAAACGAACGAGGAGGGGCGAAACGAACGAGGAGGGGCGAAACGAACGAGGGGGACCGAAACGATCGAGGAGGGGCGAAACGATCGAAGCGGGGCGAAACGATCGAGGAGGGGCGAAACTATTGAGGAGGGGCGAAACGAACGAGGAGGGGCGAAACGATCGAGGAGGGGCGAAACGAACGAGGAGGAGCGAAACGAACGAGGGGGACCGAAACGATTGAGGAGGGGCGAAACGATCGAAGCGGGGCGAAACGATCGAAGCGGGGCGAAACGATCGAGGAGGGGCGAAACTATCGAGGAGGGGCGAAACGAAGGAGGAGGAGCAAAACGATCGAGGAGCGGCGAAACGATCAAGGAGGAGCGAAACATTTGAGGAGGGGCGAAACGATCGAGGAGGGGCGAAACGATAGAGCAGGGGCGAAACTGACGAGGAGGGGCGAAATGTTTGAGGAAGGGCCAAACGATCGAGGAGGGGCGAAACGATCGAGGAGGGGCGAAACGATCAAGGAGGAGCGAAACAGCCGAGCAGGGGCGAAACAGACTAGGAGGGGCGAAACGATCGAGCAGGGGCGAAACGGACGAGGAGGGGCGAAACATTCGAGGAAGGGCCAAACGATCGACGAGGGGCGAAACGATCGAGGAGGGGCGAAACGATCGAGGAGGGGTGAAACGATAGAGGAGGGGCGAAACGATAGAGGAGGGGCGAAACGATAGAGGAGGGGCGAAACAATCGAGGGGGGCCGAAACGATCGAGGAGGGGCGAAACGAACGAGGAGGGGCGGAACGATCGAGGAGGGCGGAACGATCGAGGAGGGCGGAACGATCGAGGAGGGGCGAAACGATCGAGGCTGGGCGAAACGGACGAGGAGGGGCGAAACGATCGAGCAGGGGCGAAACGATAGAGGAGGGGCGAAACGATAGAGGAGGGCGAAACGATTGAGGAGGGGCGAAACGATCGAGGAGGGGCGAAACGATCGAGGAGGGGCGAAACGATCGAGGAGGGGCGGAACGATCGAGGAGGGGTGAAACGGACAAGGAGGGGCAAAACGGATGAGGAGAGGCGAAACGGACACGGAGGGGCGAAACTGACGCGGAGGAGCGAAACTAACGCGGAGGGCCGAAACTAACGCTGAGGGGCGAAATGAATGCGGAGGGGCGAAATGAACGCGGAGGGGCAAAACGAACGCGGAGTGGCGAAATGATAGAGGAGGGGCGAAACGAACGAAGTGGGGCGAAACGATCGAAGCGGGGCGAAACGATCGAGGAGCAGCGAAACTATCGAGGAGGGGCGAAACGAACGAGGAGGGGCGAAACGAACGAGGTGGGGCAAAACGAACGCGGAGGGGCGAAACGAACGCGGAGGGGCGAAACGAACGCGGAGGGGCGAAACGATCGAGGAGGGGCGAAACGATCGAGGAGGGGCGAAACGATCGAGGAGGGGCGAAACGATCGAGGAAGGGCCAAACGATCGAGGAGGGGCAAAACGATCGAGGAGGGGCGAAACGATCGAGGAGGGGCGAAACGACCGAGCAGGGGCAAAACGGACTAGGAGGGGCGAAACGATCGAGCAGGGGCGAAACGGACGAGGAGGAGCGAAACGTTCGAGGAAGGGCCAAACGATTGAGGAGGGGCGAAACGATCGAGGAGGGGCGAAACGACTGAGCAGGGGCAAAACGGACTAGGAGGGGCAAAACGATCGAGCAGGGGCGAAACGGACGAGGAGGGGCGAAACGTTCGAGGAAGGGCCAAACGATCGAGGAGGGGCGAAACGAACGCGGAGGGGCGAAACGAACGAGGAGGGGCGAAACGAACGTGGAGGGGCGAAACGAACGAGGAGGGGCGAAACGAACGAGGGGGACCGAAACGATCGAGGAGGGGCGAAACGATCGAAGCGGGGCGAAACGATCGCGGAGGGGCGAAACGAACGAGGAGGGGCGAAACGATCGAGGAGGGGCGAAACGAACGAGGAGGGGCGAAACGAACGAGGGGGACCGAAACGATTGAGGAGGGGCGAAACGATCGAAGCGGGGCGAAACGATCGAAGCGGGGCGAAACGATCGAGGCGGGGCGAAACTATCGAGGAAGGGCGAAACGAACGAGGAGGGGCGAAACGAACGAGGAGGGGCGAAACGAACGAGGTGGGGCGAAACGAACGCGGAGGGGCGAAACGAACGCGGAGGGGCGAAACGAACGCAGAGGGGCGAAATGATCGAGGAGGGGCGAAATGATCGAGGAGGGGCGAAACGATCGAGGAGGGGCGAAACAATCGAGGAGGGGCAAAATGATCGAGGAAGGGCCAAACCATCGAGGAGGGGCGAAACGATCGAGGAGGGGCGAAACGATCGAGGAGGGGCGAAACGATCGAGCAGGGGCGAAACGGACTAGGAGGGGCGAAACGATCGAGCAGGGGCGAAATGGACGAGGAGGGGCGAAACGTTCGAGGAAGGGCCAAACGATCGAGGAGGGGCGAAACGATCGAGGAGGGGCGAAACTAACGCAGAGGGGCGAAACTAACGCGGAGGGGCGAAACTAACGTGGAGGGGCGAAACTAACGCGGAGGGGCGAAATGAACGCGGAGGGGCGAAACGAACGAGGAGGGGCGAAACGATCGAGGAGGGGCGAAACGATCGAGGCGGGGCGAAACGATCGAGGCAGGGCGAAACGATCGAGGAGGGGCGAAACGATCGAGGAGGAGCGAAATGATCGAGGAGGAGCGAAACGATCGAGGAGGGGCTAAACGATCGAGGCGGGGCGAAATGAAGGAGGAGGAGCAAAACGAACGAGGAGGGGCGAAACGAGCACAGAGGGGTGAAACGATAGAGGAGGGGTGACACGATCGAAGAGAGGCGACACGATCGAGGAGGGGCAAAACGATCGAGGAGCGGCGAAACGATCAAGGAGGAGCGAAACATTTGAGGAGGGGCGAAACGATCGAGGAGGGGCGAAACGATAGAGGAGTGAAACGATCGAGGAGGGGCGAAACGATGGAGGAGGGGCGAAACGATGGAGGAGGGGTGAAACGGATGAGGAGGGGCGAAACGGACGAGGAGGGGCCAAACGGACGCGGAGGGGCGAAACTGACGCGGAGGAGCGAAACTAACGCGGAGGGGCGAAACGAACGCGGAGGGGCGAAACGAACGCGGAGGGGCGAAACGATCGAGGAAGGGCCAAACGATCGAGGAGGGGCGAAACGATCGAGGAGGGGCGAAACGATCGAGGAGGGGCGAAACGATCGAGCAGGGGCGAAACGGACTAGGAGGGGCGAAACGATCGAGCAGGGGCGAAACGGACGAGGAGGGGCAAAACGTTCGAGGAAGGGCCAAACGATCGAGGAGGGGCGAAACGATCGAGGAGGGGCGAAACGATCGAGGAGGGGCGAAACGATAGAGGAGGGGCGAAACGATAGAGGAGGGGCAAAACGATCGAGGGGGGCCGAAACGATCGAGGAGGGGCGAAACGAACGAGGAGGGGCGGAACGATGGAGGAGGGGTGAAACGGATGAGGAGGGGCGAAACGGACGAGGAGGGGCCAAACGGACGCGGAGGGGCGAAACTGACGCGGAGGAGCGAAACTAACGCGGAGGGGCGAAACGAACGCGGAGGGGCGAAACGAACGCGGAGGGGCGAAACGAACGCGGAGGGGCGAAACGAACGCGGAGGAGCAAAACGAACGAGGAGGGGCGAAACGATCGAGGAGGCGCGGAACGATCGAGGAGGGGCAAAACGATCGAGGAAGGGCCAAACGATCGAGGAGGGGCGAAACGATCGAGGAAGGGCCAAACGATCGAGGAGGGGCGAAACGATCGAGGAGGGGCGAAACGATTGAGGAGGGGCGAAACGATCGAGCAGGGGCGAAACGGACTAGGAGGGGCGAAACGATCGAGCAGGGGCGAAACGGACGAGGAGGGGCAAAACGTTCGAGGAAGGGCCAAACGATCGAGGAGGGGCGAAACGATCGAGGAGGGGCGAAACGATCGAGGAGGGGCGAAACGATAGAGGAGGGGCGAAACGATAGAGGAGGGGCAAAACGATCGAGGGGGCCGAAACGATCGAGGAGGGGCGAAACGAACGAGGAGGGGCGGAACGATTGAGGAGGGCGGAACGATCGAGGAGGGGCGAAACGATCGAGGCTGGGCGAAAAGGACGAGGAGGGGCGAAACGATCGAGCAGGGGCGAAACAAACGAGGAGGGGCGAAACGATAGAGGAGGGGCGAAACGATAGAGGAGGGGCGAAACGATCGAGGAGGGGTGAAACGATCGAGGAGGGGCGAAACGATCGAGGAGGGGCGAAACGATCGAGGAGGGGCGAAACGATCGAGGAGGGGCTAAACGATCGAGGAGGAGCGAAACGATCGAGGAGGAGCGAAACGATCGAGGAGGAGCAAAACGATCGAGGAGGGGCTAAACGATCGAGGAGGGGCGAAATGAAGGAGGAGGAGCAAAACGATCGAGGAGGGGCGAAACGAACGAGGGGGACCGAAACGATCGAGGAGGGGCGAAACTATCGAGGAGGGGCGAAACGAACGAGGAGGGGCGAAACGATCGAGGAGGGGCGAAACGATCGAGGAGGGGCGAAACGATCGAGGAAGGGCCAAACGATCGAGGAGGGGCGAAACGATCGAGGAAGGGCCAAACGATCGAGGAGGGGCGAAACGATCGAGGAGGGGCGAAACGATTGAGGAGGGGCGAAACGATCGAGCAGGGGCGAAACGGACTAGGAGGGGCGAAACGATCGAGCAGGGGCGAAACGGACGAGGAGGGGCAAAACGTTCGAGGAAGGGCCAAACGATCGAGGAGGGGCGAAACGATCGAGGAGGGGCGAAACGATCGAGGAGGGGCGAAACGATAGAGGAGGGGCGAAACGATAGAGGAGGGGCAAAACGATCGAGGGGGGCCGAAACGATCGAGGAGGGGCGAAACGAACGAGGAGGGGCGGAACGATTGAGGAGGGCGGAACGATCGAGGAGGGGCGAAACGATCGAGGCTGGGCGAAAAGGACGAGGAGGGGCGAAACGATCGAGCAGGGGCGAAACAAACGAGGAGGGGCGAAACGATAGAGGAGGGGCGAAACGATAGAGGAGGGGCGAAACGATCGAGGAGGGGTGAAACGATCGAGGAGGGGCGAAACGATCGAGGAGGGGCGAAACGATCGAGGAGGGGCGAAACGATCGAGGAGGGGCTAAACGATCGAGGAGGAGCGAAACGATCGAGGAGGAGCGAAACGATCGAGGAGGAGCAAAACGATCGAGGAGGGGCTAAACGATCGAGGAGGGGCGAAATGAAGGAGGAGGAGCAAAACGATCGAGGAGGGGCGAAACGAACGAGGGGGACCGAAACGATCGAGGAGGGGCGAAACTATCGAGGAGGGGCGAAACGAACGAGGAGGGGCGAAACGATCGAGGAGGGGCGAAACGATCGAGGAGGGGCGAAACGATCGAGGAGGGGCGAAACGATCGAGGAGGGGCAAAATGATCGAGGAAGGGCCAAACGATCGAGGAGGGGCGAAACGATCGAGGAGGGGCGAAACGATCGAGGAGGAGCGAAACGATCGAGCAGGGGCGAAACGGACTAGGAGGGGCGAAACGATCGAGCAGGGGCGAAACGGACGAGGAGGGGCGAAACGTTCGAGGAAGGGCCAAATGATCGAGGAGGGGCGAAACGATCGAGGAGGGGCGAAACGATCGAGGAGGGGCGAAACGATAGAGGAGGGGCGAAACGATAGAGGAGGGGCGAAACGATAGAGGAGGGGCGAAACGATCGAGGGGGGCCAAAACGATCGAGGAGGGGCGAAACGAATGAGGAGGGGCGGAACGATCGAGGAGGGCGGAACGATCGAGGAGGGGCGAAACGATCGAGGCTGGGCGAAACGGACGAGGAGGGGCGAAACGATCGAGCAGGGGCGAAACGAACGAGGAGGGGCGAAACGATAGAGGAGGGGCGAAACGATAGAGGAGGGGCGAAACGATCGAGGAGGGGCGAAACGATCGAGGAGGGGCGAAACGATTGAGGAGGGGCGAAACGATCGAGGAGGGGCGAAACGATCGAGGAGGGGCGAAACGATCGAGGAGGGGCGGAACGATCGAGGAGGGGCGAAACGGATGAGGAGGGGCGAAACGGACGAGGAGGGGCCAAACGGACGCGGAGGAGCGAAACTGACGCGGAGGAGCGAAACTAACGCGGAGGGGCGAAACTAACGCTGAGGGGCGAAACGAACGCGGAGGGGCGAAACGAACGCGGAGGGGCGAAACGAACGAGGAGGGGCGAAACGATCGAGGAGGCGCGGAACGATCGAGGAGAGGCGAAACGATCGAGGAGGCGCGGAACGATCGAGGAGAGGCGAAACGATCGAGGAGGGGTGAAACGATTGAGGAGGGGCGAAACGGACGAGGATGGGCGAAACGGACGCGGAGGGGCGAAACTGACGCGGAGGGGCGAAACTGACGCGGAGCGGCGAAACTGACACGGAGGGGCGAAACTAACGCGGAGGGGCGAAACTAACGCGGAGGGGCGAAACGAACGCGGAGGGGCAAAACGAACGAGGAGGGGCGAAACGATCGAGGAGGGGCGAAACGATCGAGGCGGGGCGAAACGATCGAGGCGGGGCGAAACGATCGAGGCGGGGCGAAACGATCGAGGCAGGGTGAAACGATCGAGGAGGGGCTAAATGATCGAGGAGGAGCGAAACGATCGAGGAGGAGCGAAACGATCGAGGAGGAGCTAAACGATCGAGGAGGGGCTAAACGATCGAGGAGGGGCGAAACGATCGAGGCAGGGCGAAACGATCGAGGCGGGGCGAAACGATCGAGGCGGGGCGAAACGATCGAGGAGGGGCTAAACGATCGAGGAGGAGCGAAACGATCGAGGAGGAGCGAAACGATCGAGGAGGAGCGAAACGATCGAGGAGGGGCTAAACGATCGAGGAGGGGCGAAACGAAGGAGGAGGAGCAAAACGATCGAGGAGCGGCGAAACGATCAAGGAGGAGCGAAACATTTGAGGAGGGGCGAAACGATCGAGGAGGGGCGAAACGATAGAGCAGGGGCGAAACTGACGAGGAGGGGCGAAATGTTTGAGGAAGGGCCAAACGATCGAGGAGGGGCGAAACGATCGAGGAGGGGCGAAACGATCAAGGAGGAGCGAAACAGCCGAGCAGGGGCGAAACAGACTAGGAGGGGCGAAACGATCGAGCAGGGGCGAAACGGACGAGGAGGGGCGAAACATTCGAGGAAGGGCCAAACGATCGAGGAGGGGCGAAACGATCGAGGAGGGGCGAAACGATCGAGGAGGGGTGAAACGATAGAGGAGGGGTGAAACGATAGAGGAGGGGCGAAACGATAGAGGAGGGGCGAAACGATCGAGGGGGGCCGAAACGATCGAGGAGGGGCGAAACGAACGTGGAGGGGCGGAACGATCGAGGAGGGCGGAACGATCGAGGAGGGGCGAAACGATCGAGGCTGGGCGAAACGGACGAGGAGGGGCGAAACGATCGAGCAGGGGCGAAACGAACGAGGAGGGGCGAAACGATAGAGGAGGGGCGAAACGCTAGAGGAGGGGCGAAACAATAGAGGAGGGCGAAACGATTGAGGAGGGGCGAAACGATCGAGGAGGGGCGAAACGATCGAGGAGGGGCGAAACGATCGAGGAGGGGCGGAACGATCGAGGAGGGGTGAAACGGACAAGGAGGGGCAAAACGGATGAGGAGAGGCGAAACGGACACGGAGGGGCGAAACTGACGCGGAGGAGCGAAACTAACGCGGAGGGCCGAAACTAACGCTGAGGGGCGAAATGAACGCGGAGGGGCGAAATGAACGCGGAGGGGCAAAACGAACGCGGAGGGGCGAAATGATAGAGGAGGGGCGAAACGAACGAAGTGGGGCGAAACGATCGAAGCGGGGCGAAACGATCGAGGAGCAGCGAAACTATCGAGGAGGGGCGAAACGAACGAGGAGGGGCGAAACGAACGAGGTGGGGCGAAACGAACGCGGAGGGGCGAAACGAACGCGGAGGGGCGAAACGAACGCGGAGGGGCGAAACGATCGAGGAGGGGCGAAACGATCGAGGAGGGGCGAAACGATCGAGGAGGGGCGAAACGATCGAGGAAGGGCCAAACGATCGAGGAGGGGCGAAACGATCGAGGAGGGGCGAAACGATCGAGGAGGGGCGAAACGACCGAGCAGGGGCGAAACGATCGAGGAGGGGCGAAACGATAGAGGAGTGAAACGATCGAGGAGGGGCGAAACGATGGAGGAGGGGCGAAACGATGGAGGAGGGGTGAAATGGATGAGGAGGGGCGAAACGGACGAGGAGGGGCCAAACGGACGCGGAGGGGCGAAACTGACGCGGAGGAGCGAAACTAACGCGGAGGGGCGAAACGAACGCGGAGGGGCGAAACGAACGCGGAGGGGCGAAACGAACGCGGAGGAGCAAAACGAACGAGGAGGGGCGAAACGATCGAGGAGGCGCGGAACGATCGAGGAGGGGCAAAACGATCGAGGAAGGGCCAAACGATCGAGGAGGGGCGAAACGATCGAGGAAGGGCCAAACGATCGAGGAGGGGCGAAACGATCGAGGAGGGGCGAAACGATCGAGGAGGGGCGAAACGATCGAGCAGGGGCGAAACGGACTAGGAGGGGCGAAACGATCGAGCAGGGGCGAAACGGACGAGGAGGGGCAAAACGTTCGAGGAAGGGCCAAACGATCGAGGAGGGGCGAAACGATCGAGGAGGGGCGAAACGATCGAGGAGGGGCGAAACGATAGAGGAGGGGCGAAATGATAGAGGAGGGGCAAAACGATCGAGGGGGGCCGAAACGATCGAGGAGGGGCGAAACGAACGAGGAGGGGCGGAACGATCGAGGAAGGGCCAAACGATCGAGGAGGGGCGAAACGATCGAGGAAGGGCCAAACGATCGAGGAGGGGCGAAACGATCGAGGAGGGGCGAAACGATCGAGGAGGGGCGAAACGATCGAGCAGGGGCGAAACGGACTAGGAGGGGCGAAACGATCGAGCAGGGGCGAAACGGACGAGGAGGGGCAAAACGTTCGAGGAAGGGCCAAACGATCGAGGAGGGGCGAAACGATCGAGGAGGGGCGAAACGATCGAGGAGGGGCGAAACGATAGAGGAGGGGCGAAATGATAGAGGAGGGGCAAAACGATCGAGGGGGGCCGAAACGATCGAGGAGGGGCGAAACGAACGAGGAGGGGCGGAACGATTGAGGAGGGCGGAACGATCGAGGAGGGGCGAAACGATCGAGGCTGGGCGAAAAGGACGAGGAGGGGCGAAACGATCGAGCAGGGGCGAAACGAACGAGGAGGGGCGAAACGATAGAGGAGGGGCGAAACAATAGAGGAGGGGCGAAACGATCGAGGAGGGGTGAAACGATCGAGGAGGGGCGAAACGATCGAGGAGGGGCGAAACGATCGAGGAGGGGCGAAACGATCGAGGAGGGGCTAAACGATCGAGGAGGAGCGAAACGATCGAGGAGGAGCGAAACGATCGAGGAGGAGCGAAACGATCGAGGAGGGGCTAAACGATCGAGGAGGGGCGAAATGAAGGAGGAGGAGCAAAACGATCGAGGAGGGGCGAAACGAACGAGGGGGACCGAAACGATCGAGGAGGGGCGAAACTATCGAGGAGGGGCGAAACGAACGAGGAGGGGCGAAACGATCGAGGAGGGGCAAAACGATCGAGGAGGGGCGAAACGATCGAGGAGGGGCGAAACGATCGAGGAGGGGCAAAACGATCGAGGAAGGGCCAAACGATCGAGGAGGGGCGAAACGATCGAGGAGGGGCGAAACGATCGAGGAGGAGCGAAACGATCGAGCAGGGGCGAAACGGACTAGGAGGGGCGAAACGATCGAGCAGGGGCGAAACGGACGAGGAGGGGTGAAACGTTTGAGGAAGGGCCAAACGATCGAGGAGGGGCGAAACGATCGAGGAGGGGCGAAACGATCGAGGAGGGGCGAAACGATAGAGGAGGGGCGAAACGATAGAGGAGGGGCGAAACGATCGAGGGGGGCCAAAACGATCGAGGAGGGGCGAAACGAATGAGGAGGGGCGGAACGATCGAGGAGGGCGGAACGATCGAGGAGGGGCGAAACGATCGAGGCTGGGCGAAACGGACGAGGAGGGGCGAAACGATCGAGCAGGGGCGAAACGAACGAGGAGGGGCGAAACGATAGAGGAGGGGCGAAACGATAGAGGAGGGGCGAAACGATCGAGGAGGGGCGAAACGATCGAGGAGGGGCGAAACGATCGAGGAGGGGCGAAACGATCGAGGAGGGGCGAAACGATCGAGGAGGGGCGAAACGATCGAGGAGGGGCGGAACGATCGAGGAGGGGCGAAACGGATGAGGAGGGGCGAAACGGATGAGGAGGGGCGAAACGGACGAGGAGGGGCCAAACGGACGCGGAGGAGCGAAACTGACGCGGAGGAGCGAAACTAACGTGGAGGGGCGAAACTAACGCTGAGGGGCTAAACGAACGCGGAGGGGCGAAACGAACGCGGAGGGGCGAAACGAACGAGGAGGGGCGAAACGATCGAGGAGGCGCGGAACGATCGAGGAGAGGCGAAACGATCGAGGAGGCGCGGAACGATCGAGGAGAGGCGAAACGATCGAGGAGGGGCGAAACGATCGAGGAGGGGCGAAACGGACGAGGATGGGCGAAACGGACGCGGAGGGGCGAAACGGACGCGGAGGGGCGAAACTGACGCGGAGCGGCGAAACTGACACGGAGGGGCGAAACTAACGCGGAGGGGCGAAACTAACGCGGAGGGGCGAAACGAACGCGGAGGGGCAAAACGAACGAGGAGGGGCGAAACGATCGAGGAGGGGCGAAACGATCGAGGCAGGGCGAAACGATCGAGGCGGGGCGAAACGATCGAGGCGGGGCGAAACGATCGAGGCAGGGTGAAACGATCGAGGAGGGGCTAAACGATCGAGGAGGAGCGAAACGATCGAGGAGGAGCGAAACGATCGAGGAGGGGCTAAACGATCGAGGAGGGGCGAAACGATCGAGGCAGGGCGAAACGATCGAGGCGGGGCGAAACGATCGAGGCGGGGCGAAACGAACGCGGAGGGGCGAAACGAACGCGGAGGGGCGAAACGAACGAGGAGGGGCGAAACGATCGAGGAGGCGCGGAACGATCGAGGAGAGGCGAAACGATCGAGGAGGCGCGGAACGATCGAGGAGAGGCGAAACGATCGAGGAGGGGCGAAACGATCGAGGAGGGGCGAAACGGACGAGGATGGGCGAAACGGACGCGGAGGGGCGAAACGGACGTGGAGGGGCGAAACTGACGCGGAGCGGCGAAACTGACACGGAGGGGCGAAACTAACGCGGAGGGGCGAAACTAACGCGGAGGGGCGAAACGAACGCGGAGGGGCAAAACGAACGAGGAGGGGCGAAACGATCGAGGAGGGGCGAAACGATCGAGGCGGGGCGAAACGATCGAGGCGGGGCGAAACGATCGAGGCGGGGCGAAACGATCGAGGCAGGGTGAAACGATCGAGGAGGGGCTAAACGATCGAGGAGGAGCGAAACGATCGAGGAGGAGCGAAACGATCGAGGAGGAGCGAAACGATCGAGGAGGGGCTAAACGATCGAGGAGGGGCGAAACGATCGAGGCAGGGCGAAACGATCGAGGCGGGGCGAAACGATCGAGGCGGGGCGAAACGATTGAGGAGGGGCTAAACGATCGAGGAGGAGCGAAACGATCGAGGAGGAGCGAAACGATCGAGGAGGGGCGAAACGATCGAGGAGGGGCTAAACGATCGAGGAGGGGCGAAACAAAGGAGGAGGAGCAAAACGATCGAGGAGCGGCGAAACGATCAAGGAGGAGCGAAACATTTGAGGAGGGGTGAAACGATCGAGGAGGGGCGAAACGATAGAGCAGGGGCGAAACTGACGAGGAGGGGCGAAATGTTTGAGGAAGGGCCAAACGATCGAGGAGGGGCGAAACGATCGAGGAGGGGCGAAACGATCAAGGAGGAGCGAAACAGCCGAGCAGGGGCGAAACAGACTAGGAGGGGCGAAACGATCGAGCAGGGGCGAAACGGACGAGGAGGGGCGAAACATTCGAGGAAGGGCCAAACGATCGAGGAGGGGCGAAACGATCGAGGAGGGGCGAAACGATCGAGGAGGGGTGAAACGATAGAGGAGGGGCGAAACGATAGAGGAGGGGCGAAACGATAGAGGAGGGGCGAAACGATCGAGGGGGGCCGAAACGATCGAGGAGGGGCGAAACGAACGAGGAGGGGCGGAACGATCGAGGAGGGCGGAACGATCGAGGAGGGGCGAAACGATCGAGGCTGGGCGAAACGGACGAGGAGGGGCGAAACGATCGAGCAGGGGCGAAACGAACGAGGAGGGGCGAAACGATAGAGGAGGGGCGAAACGCTAGAGGAGGGGCGAAACAATAGAGGAGGGCGAAACGATCGAGGAGGGGCGAAACGATCGAGGAGGGGCGAAACGATCGAGGAGGGGCGGAACGATCGAGGAGGGGTGAAACGGACAAGGAGGGGCAAAACGGATGAGGAGAGGCGAAACGGACACGGAGGGGCGAAACTGACGCGGAGGAGCGAAACTAACGCGGAGGGCCGAAACTAACGCTGAGGGGCGAAATGAACGCGGAGGGGCGAAATGAACGCGGAGGGGCAAAACGAACGCGGAGGGGCGAAATGATAGAGGAGGGGCGAAACGAACGAAGTGGGGCGAAACGATCGAAGCGGGGCGAAACGATCGAGGAGCAGCGAAACTATCGAGGAGGGGCGAAACGAACGAGGAGGGGCGAAACGAACGAGGTGGGGCGAAACGAACGCGGGGGGGCGAAACGAACGCGGAGGGGCGAAACGAACGCGGAGGGGCGAAACGAACGCGGAGGGGCGAAACGATCGAGGAGGGGCGAAACGATCGAGGAGGGGCTAAACGATCGAGGAGGGGCGAAACGAAGGAGGAGGAGCAAAACGATCGAGGAGCGGCGAAACGATCAAGGAGGAGCGAAACATTTGAGGAGGGGTGAAACGATCGAGGAGGGGCGAAACGATAGAGCAGGGGCGAAACTGACGAGGAGGGGCGAAATGTTTGAGGAAGGGCCAAACGATCGAGGAGGGGCGAAACGATCGAGGAGGGGCGAAACGATCAAGGAGGAGCGAAACAGCCGAGCAGGGGCGAAACAGACTAGGAGGGGCGAAACGATCGAGCAGGGGCGAAACGGACGAGGAGGGGCGAAACATTCGAGGAAGGGCCAAACGATCGAGGAGGGGCGAAACGATCGAGGAGGGGCGAAACGATCGAGGAGGGGTGAAACGATAGAGGAGGGGTGAAACGATAGAGGAGGGGCGAAACGATAGAGGAGGGGCGAAACGATCGAGGGGGGCCGAAACGATCGAGGAGGGGCGAAACGAACGTGGAGGGGCGGAACGATCGAGGAGGGCGGAACGATCGAGGAGGGGCGAAACGATCGAGGCTGGGCGAAACGGACGAGGAGGGGCGAAACGATCGAGCAGGGGCGAAACGAACGAGGAGGGGCGAAACGATAGAGGAGGGGCGAAACGCTAGAGGAGGGGCGAAACAATAGAGGAGGGCGAAACGATTGAGGAGGGGCGAAACGATCGAGGAGGGGCGAAACGATCGAGGAGGGGCGAAACGATCGAGGAGGGGCGGAACGATCGAGGAGGGGTGAAACGGACAAGGAGGGGCAAAACGGATGAGGAGAGGCGAAACGGACACGGAGGGGCGAAACTGACGCGGAGGAGCGAAACTAACGCGGAGGGCCGAAACTAACGCTGAGGGGCGAAATGAACGCGGAGGGGCGAAATGAACGCGGAGGGGCAAAACGAACGCGGAGGGGCGAAATGATAGAGGAGGGGCGAAACGAACGAAGTGGGGCGAAACGATCGAAGCGGGGCGAAACGATCGAGGAGCAGCGAAACTATCGAGGAGGGGCGAAACGAACGAGGAGGGGCGAAACGAACGAGGTGGGGCGAAACGAACGCGGAGGGGCGAAACGAACGCGGAGGGGCGAAACGAACGCGGAGGGGCGAAACGATCGAGGAGGGGCGAAACGATCGAGGAGGGGCGAAACGATCGAGGAGGGGCAAAACGATCAAGGAAGGGCCAAACGATCGAGGAGGGGCGAAACGATCGAGGAGGGGCGAAACGATCGAGGAGGGGCGAAACGACCGAGCAGGGGCGAAACGATCGAGGAGGGGCGAAACGATAGAGGAGTGAAACGATCGAGGAGGGGCGAAACGATGGAGGAGGGGCGAAACGATGGAGGAGGGGTGAAATGGATGAGGAGGGGCGAAACGGACGAGGAGGGGCCAAACGGACGCGGAGGGGCGAAACTGACGCGGAGGAGCGAAACTAACGCGGAGGGGCGAAACGAACGCGGAGGGGCGAAACGAACGCGGAGGGGCGAAACGAACGCGGAGGAGCAAAACGAACGAGGAGGGGCGAAACGATCGAGGAGGCGCGGAACGATCGAGGAGGGGCAAAACGATCGAGGAAGGGCCAAACGATCGAGGAGGGGCGAAACGATCGAGGAAGGGCCAAACGATCGAGGAGGGGCGAAACGATCGAGGAGGGGCGAAACGATCGAGGAGGGGCGAAACGATCGAGCAGGGGCGAAACGGACTAGGAGGGGCGAAACGATCGAGCAGGGGCGAAACGGACGAGGAGGGGCAAAACGTTCGAGGAAGGGCCAAACGATCGAGGAGGGGCGAAACGATCGAGGAGGGGCGAAACGATCGAGGAGGGGCGAAACGATAGAGGAGGGGCGAAATGATAGAGGAGGGGCAAAACGATCGAGGGGGGCCGAAACGATCGAGGAGGGGCGAAACGAACGAGGAGGGGCGGAACGATTGAGGAGGGCGGAACGATCGAGGAGGGGCGAAACGATCGAGGCTGGGCGAAAAGGACGAGGAGGGGCGAAACGATCGAGCAGGGGCGAAACGAACGAGGAGGGGCGAAACGATAGAGGAGGGGCGAAACGATAGAGGAGGGGCGAAACGATCGAGGAGGGGTGAAACGATCGAGGAGGGGCAAAACGATCGAGGAGGGGCGAAACGATCGAGGAGGGGCGAAACGATCGAGGAGGGGCTAAACGATCGAGGAGGAGCGAAACGATCGAGGAGGAGCGAAACGATCGAGGAGGGGCTAAACGATCGAGGAGGGGCGAAATGAAGGAGGAGGAGCAAAACGATCGAGGAGGGGCGAAACGAACGAGGGGGACCGAAACGATCGAGGAGGGGCGAAACTATCGAGGAGGGGCGAAACGAACGAGGAGGGGCGAAACGATCGAGGAGGGGCAAAACGATCGAGGAGGGGCGAAACGATCGAGGAGGGGCGAAACGATCGAGGAGGGGCAAAACGATCGAGGAAGGGCCAAACGATCGAGGAGGGGCGAAACGATCGAGGAGGGGCGAAACGATCGAGGAGGAGCGAAACGATCGAGCAGGGGCGAAACGGACTAGGAGGGGCGAAACGATCGAGCAGGGGCGAAACGGACGAGGAGGGGTGAAACGTTTGAGGAAGGGCCAAACGATCGAGGAGGGGCGAAACGATCGAGGAGGGGCGAAACGATCGAGGAGGGGCGAAACGATAGAGGAGGGGCGAAACGATAGAGGAGGGGCGAAACGATCGAGGGGGGCCAAAACGATCGAGGAGGGGCGAAACGAATGAGGAGGGGCGGAACGATCGAGGAGGGCGGAACGATCGAGGAGGGGCGAAACGATCGAGGCTGGGCGAAACGGACGAGGAGGGGCGAAACGATCGAGCAGGGGCGAAACGAACGAGGAGGGGCGAAACGATAGAGGAGGGGCGAAACGATAGAGGAGGGGCGAAACGATCGAGGAGGGGCGAAACGATCGAGGAAGGGCGAAACGATCGAGGAGGGGCGAAACGATCGAGGAGGGGCGAAACGATCGAGGAGGGGCGAAACGATCGAGGAGGGGCGGAACGATCGAGGAGGGGCGAAACGGATGAGGAGGGGCGAAACGGACGAGGAGGGGCCAAACGGACGCGGAGGAGCGAAACTGACGCGGAGGAGCGAAACTAACGTGGAGGGGCGAAACTAACGCTGAGGGGCGAAACGAACGCGGAGGGGCGAAACGAACGCGGAGGGGCGAAACGAACGAGGAGGGGCGAAACGATCGAGGAGGCGCGGAACGATCGAGGAGAGGCGAAACGATCGAGGAGGCGCGGAACGATCGAGGAGAGGCGAAACGATCGAGGAGGGGCGAAACGATCGAGGAGGGGCGAAACGATCGAGGAGGGGCGAAACGATAGAGGAGGGGCGAAACGATAGAGGAGGGGCAAAACGATCGAGGGGGGCCGAAACGATCGAGGAGGGGCGAAACGAACGAGGAGGGGCGGAACGATTGAGGAGGGCGGAACGATCGAGGAGGGGCGAAACGATCGAGGCTGGGCGAAAAGGACGAGGAGGGGCGAAACGATCGAGCAGGGGCGAAACGAACGAGGAGGGGCGAAACGATAGAGGAGGGGCGAAACGATAGAGGAGGGGCGAAACGATCGAGGAGGGGTGAAACGATCGAGGAGGGGCGAAACGATCGAGGAGGGGCGAAACGATCGAGGAGGGGCGAAACGATCGAGGAGGGGCTAAACGATCGAGGAGGAGCGAAACGATCGAGGAGGAGCGAAACGATTGAGGAGGAGCAAAACGATCGAGGAGGGGCTAAACGATCGAGGAGGGGCGAAATGAAGGAGGAGGAGCAAAACGATCGAGGAGGGGCGAAACGAACGAGGGGGACCGAAACGATCGAGGAGGGGCGAAACTATCGAGGAGGGGCGAAACGAACGAGGAGGGGCGAAACGATCGAGGAGGGGCGAAACGATCGAGGAGGGGCGAAACGATCGAGGAGGGGCGAAACGATCGAGGAGGGGCAAAACGATCGAGGAAGGGCCAAACGATCGAGGAGGGGCGAAACGATCGAGGAGGGGCGAAACGATCGAGGAGGAGCGAAACGATCGAGCAGGGGCGAAACGGACTAGGAGGGGCGAAACGATCGAGCAGGGGCGAAACGGACGAGGAGGGGCGAAACGTTCGAGGAAGGGCCAAATGATCGAGGAGGGGCGAAACGATCGAGGAGGGGCGAAACGATCGAGGAGGGGCGAAACGATAGAGGAGGGGCGAAACGATAGAGGAGGGGCGAAACGATAGAGGAGGGGCGAAACGATCGAGGGGGGCCAAAACGATCGAGGAGGGGCGAAACGAATGAGGAGGGGCGGAACGATCGAGGAGGGCGGAACGATCGAGGAGGGGCGAAACGATCGAGGCTGGGCGAAACGGACGAGGAGGGGCGAAACGATCGAGCAGGGGCGAAACGATAGAGGAGGGGCGAAACGATAGAGGAGGGGCGAAACGATAGAGGAGGGGCGAAACGATCGAGGAGGGGCGAAACGATCGAGGAGGGGCGAAACGATCGAGGAGGGGCGAAACGATCGAGGAGGGGCGAAACGATCGAGGAGGGGCGAAATGATCGAGGAGGGGCGGAACGATCGAGGAGGGGCGAAACGGATGAGGAGGGGCGAAACGGACGAGGAGGGGCCAAACGGACGCGGAGGAGCGAAACTGACGCGGAGGAGCGAAACTAACGCGGAGGGGCGAAACTAACGCTGAGGGGCGAAACGAACGCGGAGGGGCGAAACGAACGCGGAGGGGCGAAACGAACGAGGAGGGGCGAAACGATCGAGGAGGCGCGGAACGATCGAGGAGAGGCGAAACGATCGAGGAGGCGCAGAACGATCGAGGAGAGGCGAAACGATCGAGGAGGGGCGAAACGATCGAGGAGGGGCGAAACGGACGAGGATGGGCGAAACGGACGCGGAGGGGCGAAACGATCGAGGCGTTGCGAAACGATCGAGGAGGGGCTAAACGATCGAGGAGGAGCGAAACGATCGAGGAGGAGCGAAACGATCGAGGAGGAGCGAAACGATCGAGGAGGGGCTAAACGATCGAGGAGGGGCGAAACGAAGGAGGAGGAGCAAAACGATCGAGGAGCGGCGAAACGATCAAGGAGGAGCGAAACATTTGAGGAGGGGCGAAACGATCGAGGAGGGGCGAAACGATAGAGCAGGGGCGAAACTGACGAGGAGGGGCGAAATGTTTGAGGAAGGGCCAAACGATCGAGGAGGGGCGAAACGATCGAGGAGGGGCGAAACGATCAAGGAGGAGCGAAACAGCCGAGCAGGGGCGAAACAGACTAGGAGGGGCGAAACGATCGAGCAGGGGCGAAACGGACGAGGAGGGGCGAAACATTCGAGGAAGGGCCAAACGATCGAGGAGGGGCGAAACGATCGAGGAGGGGCGAAACGATCGAGGAGGGGTGAAACGATAGAGGAGGGGTGAAACGATAGAGGAGGGGCGAAACGATAGAGGAGGGGCGAAACGATCGAGGGGGGCCGAAACGATCGAGGAGGGGCGAAACGAACGTGGAGGGGCGGAACGATCGAGGAGGGCGGAACGATCGAGGAGGGGCGAAACGATCGAGGCTGGGCGAAACGGACGAGGAGGGGCGAAACGATCGAGCAGGGGCGAAACGAACGAGGAGGGGCGAAACGATAGAGGAGGGGCGAAACGCTAGAGGAGGGGCGAAACAATAGAGGAGGGCGAAACGATTGAGGAGGGGCGAAACGATCGAGGAGGGGCGAAACGATCGAGGAGGGGCGAAACGATCGAGGAGGGGCGGAACGATCGAGGAGGGGTGAAACGGACAAGGAGGGGCAAAACGGATGAGGAGAGGCGAAACGGACACGGAGGGGCGAAACTGACGCGGAGGAGCGAAACTAACGCGGAGGGCCGAAACTAACGCTGAGGGGCGAAATGAACGCGGAGGGGCGAAATGAACGCGGAGGGGCAAAACGAACGCGGAGGGGCGAAATGATAGAGGAGGGGCGAAACGAACGAAGTGGGGCGAAACGATCGAAGCGGGGCGAAACGATCGAGGAGCAGCGAAACTATCGAGGAGGGGCGAAACGAACGAGGAGGGGCGAAACGAACGAGGTGGGGCGAAACGAACGCGGAGGGGCGAAACGAACGCGGAGGGGCGAAACGAACGCGGAGGGGCGAAACGATCGAGGAGGGGCGAAACGATCGAGGAGGGGCGAAACGATCGATGAGGGGCGAAACGATCGAGGAAGGGCCAAACGATCGAGGAGGGGCGAAACGATCGAGGAGGGGCGAAACGATCGAGGAGGGGCGAAACGACCGAGCAGGGGCGAAACGATCGAGGAGGGGCGAAACGATAGAGGAGTGAAACGATCGAGGAGGGGCGAAACGATGGAGGAGGGGCGAAACGATGGAGGAGGGGTGAAATGGATGAGGAGGGGCGAAACGGACGAGGAGGGGCCAAACGGACGCGGAGGGGCGAAACTGACGCGGAGGAGCGAAACTAACGCGGAGGGGCGAAACGAACGCGGAGGGGCGAAACGAACGCGGAGGAGCAAAACGAACGAGGAGGGGCGAAACGATCGAGGAGGCGCGGAACGATCGAGGAGGGGCAAAACGATCGAGGAAGGGCCAAACGATCGAGGAGGGGCGAAACGATCGAGGAAGGGCCAAACGATCGAGGAGGGGCGAAACGATCGAGGAGGGGCGAAACGATCGAGGAGGGGCGAAACGATCGAGCAGGGGCGAAACGGACTAGGAGGGGCGAAACGATCGAGCAGGGGCGAAACGGACGAGGAGGGGCAAAACGTTCGAGGAAGGGCCAAACAATCGAGGAGGGGCGAAACGATCGAGGAGGGGCGAAACGATCGAGGAGGGGCGAAACGATAGAGGAGGGGCGAAATGATAGAGGAGGGGCAAAACGATCGAGGGGGGCCGAAACGATCGAGGAGGGGCGAAACGAACGAGGAGGGGCGGAACGATTGAGGAGGGCGGAACGATCGAGGAGGGGCGAAACGATCGAGGCTGGGCGAAAAGGACGAGGAGGGGCGAAACGATCGAGCAGGGGCGAAACGAACGAGGAGGGGCGAAACGATAGAGGAGGGGCGAAACGATAGAGGAGGGGCGAAACGATCGAGGAGGGGTGAAACGATCGAGGAGGGGCGAAACGATCGAGGAGGGGCGAAACGATCGAGGAGGGGCGAAACGATCGAGGAGGGGCTAAACGATCGAGGAGGAGCGAAACGATCGAGGAGGAGCGAAACGATCGAGGAGGAGCGAAACGATCGAGGAGGGGCTAAACGATCGAGGAGGGGCGAAATGAAGGAGGAGGAGCAAAACGATCGAGGAGGGGCGAAACGAACGAGGGGGACCGAAACGATCGAGGAGGGGCGAAACTATCGAGGAGGGGCGAAACGAACGAGGAGGGGCGAAACGATCGAGGAGGGGCAAAACGATCGAGGAGGGGCGAAACGATCGAGGAGGGGCGAAACGATCGAGGAGGGGCGAAACGATCGAGGAGGGGCAAAACGATCGAGGAAGGGCCAAACGATCGAGGAGGGGCGAAACGATCGAGGAGGGGCGAAACGATCGAGGAGGAGCGAAACGATCGAGCAGGGGCGAAACGGACTAGGAGGGGCGAAACGATCGAGCAGGGGCGAAACGGACGAGGAGGGGTGAAACGTTTGAGGAAGGGCCAAACGATCGAGGAGGGGCGAAACGATCGAGGAGGGGCGAAACGATCGAGGAGGGGCGAAACGATAGAGGAGGGGCGAAACGATAGAGGAGGGGCGAAACGATCGAGGGGGGCCAAAACGATCGAGGAGGGGCGAAACGAATGAGGAGGGGCGGAACGATCGAGGAGGGCGGAACGATCGAGGAGGGGCGAAACGATCGAGGCTGGGCGAAACGGACGAGGAGGGGCGAAACGATCGAGCAGGGGCGAAACGAACGAGGAGGGGCGAAACGAACGAGGAGGGGCGAAACGATAGAGGAGGGGCGAAACGATAGAGGAGGGGCGAAACGATCGAGGAGGGGCGAAACGATCGAGGAGGGGCGAAACGATCGAGGAGGGGCGAAACGATCGAGGAGGGGCGAAACGATCGAGGAGGGGCGAAACGATCGAGCAGGGGCGAAACGAACGAGGAGGGGCGAAACGAACGAGGAGGGGCGAAACGATAGAGGAGGGGCGAAACGATAGAGGAGGGGCGAAACGATCGAGGAGGGGCGAAACGATCGAGGAGGGGCGAAACGATCGAGGAGGGGCGAAACGATCGAGGAGGGGCGAAACGATCGAGGAGGGGCGAAACGATCGAGGAGGGGCGGAACGATCGAGGAGGGGCGAAACGGATGAGGAGGGGCGAAACGGACGAGGAGGGGCCAAACGGACGCGGAGGAGCGAAACTGACGCGGAGGAGCGAAACTAACGTGGAGGGGCGAAACTAACGCTGAGGGGCGAAACGAACGCGGAGGGGCGAAACGAACGCGGAGGGGCGAAACGAACGAGGAGGGGCGAAACGATCGAGGAGGCGCGGAACGATCGAGGAGAGGCGAAACGATCGAGGAGGCGCGGAACGATCGAGGAGAGGCGAAACGATCGAGGAGGGGCGAAACGATCGAGGAGGGGCGAAACGGACGAGGATGGGCGAAACGGACGCGGAGGGGCGAAACGGACGCGGAGGGGCGAAACTGACGCGGAGCGGCGAAACTGACACGGAGGGGCGAAACTAACGCGGAGGGGCGAAACTAACGCGGAGGGGCGAAACGAACGCGGAGGGGCAAAACGAACGAGGAGGGGCGAAACGATCGAGGAGGGGCGAAACGATCGAGGCGGGGCGAAACGATCGAGGCGGGGCGAAACGATCGAGGCGGGGCGAAACGATCGAGGCAGGGCGAAACGATCGAGGAGGGGCTAAACGATCGAGGAGGGGCTAAACGATCGAGGAGGAGCGAAACGATCGAGGAGGAGCGAAACGATCGAGGAGGGGCGAAACGATCGAGGCAGGGCGAAACGATCGAGGCGGGGCGAAACGATCGAGGCGGGGCGAAACGAACGCGGAGGGGCGAAACGAACGCGGAGGGGCGAAACGATCGAGGAGGAGCTAAACGATCGAGGAGGGGCGAAACGATCGAGGCAGGGCGAAACGATCGAGGCGGGGCGAAACGATCGAGGCGGGGCGAAACGAACGCGGAGGGGCGAAACGAACGCGGAGGGGCGAAACGAACGAGGAGGGGCGAAACGATCGAGGAGGCGCGGAACGATCGAGGAGAGGCGAAACGATCGAGGAGGCGCGGAACGATCGAGGAGAGGCGAAACGATCGAGGAGGGGCGAAACGATCGAGGAGGGGCGAAACGGACGAGGAGGGGCGAAACGGACGAGGATGGGCGAAACGGACGCGGAGGGGCGAAACGGACGTGGAGGGGCGAAACTGACGCGGAGCGGCGAAACTGACACGGAGGGGCGAAACTAACGCGGAGGGGCGAAACTAACGCGGAGGGGCGAAACGAACGCGGAGGGGCAAAACGAACGAGGAGGGGCGAAACGATCGAGGAGGGGCGAAACGATCGAGGCGGGGCGAAACGATCGAGGCGGGGCGAAACGATCGAGGCGGGGCGAAACGATCGAGGCAGGGTGAAACGATCGAGGAGGGGCTAAACGATCGAGGAGGAGCGAAACGATCGAGGAGGAGCGAAACGATCGAGGAGGAGCGAAACGATCGAGGAGGGGCTAAACGATCGAGGAGGGGCGAAACGATCGAGGCAGGGCGAAACGATCGAGGCGGGGCGAAACGATCGAGGCGGGGCGAAACGATTGAGGAGGGGCTAAACGATCGAGGAGGAGCGAAACGATCGAGGAGGAGCGAAACGATCGAGGAGGGGCGAAACGATCGAGGAGGGGCTAAACGATCGAGGAGGGGCGAAACGAAGGAGGAGGAGCAAAACGATCGAGGAGCGGCGAAACGATCAAGGAGGAGCGAAACATTTGAGGAGGGGTGAAACGATCGAGGAGGGGCGAAACGATAGAGCAGGGGCGAAACTGACGAGGAGGGGCGAAATGTTTGAGGAAGGGCCAAACGATCGAGGAGGGGCGAAACGATCGAGGAGGGGCGAAACGATCAAGGAGGAGCGAAACAGCCGAGCAGGGGCGAAACAGACTAGGAGGGGCGAAACGATCGAGCAGGGGCGAAACGGACGAGGAGGGGCGAAACATTCGAGGAAGGGCCAAACGATCGAGGAGGGGCGAAACGATCGAGGAGGGGCGAAACGATCGAGGAGGGGTGAAACGATAGAGGAGGGGCGAAACGATAGAGGAGGGGCGAAACGATAGAGGAGGGGCGAAACGATCGAGGGGGGCCGAAACGATCGAGGAGGGGCGAAACGAACGAGGAGGGGCGGAACGATCGAGGAGGGCGGAACGATCGAGGAGGGGCGAAACGATCGAGGCTGGGCGAAACGGACGAGGAGGGGCGAAACGATCGAGCAGGGGCGAAACGAACGAGGAGGGGCGAAACGATAGAGGAGGGGCGAAACGCTAGAGGAGGGGCGAAACAATAGAGGAGGGCGAAACGATCGAGGAGGGGCGAAACGATCGAGGAGGGGCGAAACGATCGAGGAGGGGCGGAACGATCGAGGAGGGGTGAAACGGACAAGGAGGGGCAAAACGGATGAGGAGAGGCGAAACGGACACGGAGGGGCGAAACTGACGCGGAGGAGCGAAACTAACGCGGAGGGCCGAAACTAACGCGGAGGGGCGAAATGAACGCGGAGGGGCGAAATGAACGCGGAGGGGCAAAACGAACGCGGAGGGGCGAAATGATAGAGGAGGGGCGAAACGAACGAAGTGGGGCGAAACGATCGAAGCGGGGCGAAACGATCGAGGAGCAGCGAAACTATCGAGGAGGGGCGAAACGAACGAGGAGGGGCGAAACGAACGAGGTGGGGCGAAACGAACGCGGAGGGGCGAAACGAACGCGGAGGGGCGAAACGAACGCGGAGGGGCGAAACGAACGCGGAGGGGCGAAACGATCGAGGAGGGGCGAAACGATCGAGGAGGGGCTAAACGATCGAGGAGGGGCGAAACGAAGGAGGAGGAGCAAAACGATCGAGGAGCGGCGAAACGATCAAGGAGGAGCGAAACATTTGAGGAGGGGTGAAACGATCGAGGAGGGGCGAAACGATAGAGCAGGGGCGAAACTGACGAGGAGGGGCGAAATGTTTGAGGAAGGGCCAAACGATCGAGGAGGGGCGAAACGATCGAGGAGGGGCGAAACGATCAAGGAGGAGCGAAACAGCCGAGCAGGGGCGAAACAGACATGGAGGGGTGAAACGATCGAGCAGGGGCGAAACGGACGAGGAGGGGCGAAACATTCGAGGAAGGGCCAAACGATCGAGGAGGGGCGAAACGATCGAGGAGGGGCGAAACGATCGAGGAGGGGTGAAACGATAGAGGAGGGGTGAAACGATAGAGGAGGGGCGAAACGATAGAGGAGGGGCGAAACGATCGAGGGGGGCCGAAACGATAGAGGAGGGGCGAAACGAACGTGGAGGGGCGGAACGATCGAGGAGGGCGGAACGATCGAGGAGGGGCGAAACGATCGAGGCTGGGCGAAACGGACGAGGAGGGGTGAAACGATCGAGCAGGGGCGAAACGAACGAGGAGGGGCGAAACGATAGAGGAGGGGCGAAACGCTAGAGGAGGGGCGAAACAATAGAGGAGGGCGAAACGATTGAGGAGGGGCGAAACGATCGAGGAGGGGCGAAACGATCGAGGAGGGGCGAAACGATTGAGGAGGGGCGGAACGATCGAGGAGGGGTGAAACGGACAAGGAGGGGCAAAACGGATGAGGAGAGGCGAAACGGACACGGAGGGGCGAAACTGACGCGGAGGAGCGAAACTAACGCGGAGGGCCGAAACTAACGCTGAGGGGCGAAATGAACGCGGAGGGGCGAAATGAACGCGGAGGGGCAAAACGAACGCGGAGGGGCGAAATGATAGAGGAGGGGCGAAACGAACGAAGTGGGGCGAAACGATCGAAGCGGGGCGAAACGATCGAGGAGCAGCGAAACTATCGAGGAGGGGCGAAACGAACGAGGAGGGGCGAAACGAACGAGGTGGGGCGAAACGAACGCGGAGGGGCGAAACGAACGCGGAGGGGCGAAACGAACGCGGAGGGGCGAAACGATCGAGGAGGGGCGAAACGATCGAGGAGGGGCGAAACGATCGAGGAGGGGCGAAACGATCGAGGAAGGGCCAAACGATCGAGGAGGGGCGAAACGATCGAGGAGGGGCGAAACGATCGAGGAGGGGCGAAACGACCGAGCAGGGGCGAAACGATCGAGGAGGGGCGAAACGATAGAGGAGTGAAACGATCGAGGAGGGGCGAAACGATGGAGGAGGGGCGAAACGATGGAGGAGGGGTGAAATGGATGAGGAGGGGCGAAACGGACGAGGAGGGGCCAAACGGACGCGGAGGGGCGAAACTGACGCGGAGGAGCGAAACTAACGCGGAGGGGCGAAACGAACGCGGAGGGGCGAAACGAACGCGGAGGGGCGAAACGAACGCGGAGGAGCAAAACGAACGAGGAGGGGCGAAACGATCGAGGAGGCGCGGAACGATCGAGGAGGGGCAAAACGATCGAGGAAGGGCCAAACGATCGAGGAGGGGCGAAACGATCGAGGAAGGGCCAAACGATCGAGGAGGGGCGAAACGATCGAGGAAGGGCCAAACGATCGAGGAGGGGCGAAACGATCGAGGAGGGGCGAAACGATCGAGGAGGGGCGAAACGATCGAGCAGGGGCGAAACGGACTAGGAGGGGCGAAACGATCGAGCAGGGGCGAAACGGACGAGGAGGGGCAAAACGTTCGAGGAAGGGCCAAACGATCGAGGAGGGGCGAAACGATCGAGGAGGGGCGAAACGATCGAGGAGGGGCGAAACGATAGAGGAGGGGCGAAATGATAGAGGAGGGGCAAAACGATCGAGGGGGGCCGAAACGATCGAGGAGGGGCGAAACGAACGAGGAGGGGCGGAACGATTGAGGAGGGCGGAACGATCGAGGAGGGGCGAAACGATCGAGGCTGGGCGAAAAGGACGAGGAGGGGCGAAACGATCGAGCAGGGGCGAAACGAACGAGGAGGGGCGAAACGATAGAGGAGGGGCGAAACGATAGAGGAGGGGCGAAACGATCGAGGAGGGGTGAAACGATCGAGGAGGGGCGAAACGATCGAGGAGGGGCGAAACGATCGAGGAGGGGCGAAACGATCGATGAGGGGCTAAACGATCGAGGAGGAGCGAAACGATCGAGGAGGAGCGAAACGATCGAGGAGGAGCGAAACGATCGAGGAGGGGCTAAACGATCGAGGAGGGTCGAAATGAAGGAGGAGGAGCAAAACGATCGAGGAGGGGCGAAACGAACGAGGGGGACCGAAACGATCGAGGAGGGGCGAAACTATCGAGGAGGGGCGAAACGAACGAGGAGGGGCGAAACGATCGAGGAGGGGCAAAACGATCGAGGAGGGGCGAAACGATCGAGGAGGGGCGAAACGATCGAGGAGGGGCAAAACGATCGAGGAAGGGCCAAACGATCGAGGAGGGGCGAAACGATCGAGGAGGGGCGAAACGATCGAGGAGGAGCGAAACGATCGAGCAGGGGCGAAACGGACTAGGAGGGGCGAAACGATCGAGCAGGGGCGAAACGGACGAGGAGGGGTGAAACGTTTGAGGAAGGGCCAAACGATCGAGGAGGGGCGAAACGATCGAGGAGGGGCGAAACGATCGAGGAGGGGCGAAACGATAGAGGAGGGGCGAAACGATAGAGGAGGGGCGAAACGATCGAGGGGGGCCAAAACGATCGAGGAGGGGCGAAACGAATGAGGAGGGGCGGAACGATCGAGGAGGGCGGAACGATCGAGGAGGGGCGAAACGATCGAGGCTGGGCGAAACGGACGAGGAGGGGCGAAACGATCGAGCAGGGGCGAAACGAACGAGGAGGGGCGAAACGATAGAGGAGGGGCGAAACGATAGAGGAGGGGCGAAACGATCGAGGAGGGGCGAAACGATCGAGGAGGGGCGAAACGATCGAGGAGGGGCGAAACGATCGAGGAGGGGCGAAACGATCGAGGAGGGGCGAAACGATCGAGGAGGGGCGGAACGATCGAGGAGGGGCGAAACGGATGAGGAGGGGCGAAACGGACGAGGAGGGGCCAAACGGACGCGGAGGAGCGAAACTGACGCGGAGGAGCGAAACTAACGTGGAGGGGCGAAACTAACGCTGAGGGGCGAAACGAACGCGGAGGGGCGAAACGAACGCGGAGGGGCGAAACGAACGAGGAGGGGCGAAACGATCGAGGAGGCGCGGAACGATCGAGGAGAGGCGAAACGATCGAGGAGGCGCGGAACGATCGAGGAGAGGCGAAACGATCGAGGAGGGGCGAAACGATCGAGGGGGGCGAAACGGACGAGGATGGGCGAAATGGACGCGGAGGGGCGAAACTGACGCGGAGCGGCGAAACTGACACGGAGGGGCGAAACTAACGCGGAGGGGCGAAACTAACGCGGAGGGGCAAAACGAACGCGGAGGGGCGAAACGATCGAGGAGGGGCGAAACGATCGAGGAAGGGCCAAACGATCGAGGAGGGGCGAAACGATCGAGGAGGGGCGAAACGATCGAGGAGGGGCGAAACGACCGAGCAGGGGCGAAACGATCGAGGAGGGGCGAAACGATAGAGGAGTGAAACGATCGAGGAGGGGCGAAACGATGGAGGAGGGGCGAAACGATGGAGGAGGGGTGAAATGGATGAGGAGGGGCGAAACGGACGAGGAGGGGCCAAACGGACGCGGAGGGGCGAAACTGACGCGGAGGAGCGAAACTAACGCGGAGGGGCGAAACGAACGCGGAGGGGCGAAACGAACGCGGAGGGGCGAAACGAACGCGGAGGAGCAAAACGAACGAGGAGGGGCGAAACGATCGAGGAGGCGCGGAACGATCGAGGAGGGGCAAAACGATCGAGGAAGGGCCAAACGATCGAGGAGGGGCGAAACGATCGAGGAAGGGCCAAACGATCGAGGAGGGGCGAAACGATCGAGGAGGGGCGAAACGATCGAGGAGGGGCGAAACGATCGAGCAGGGGCGAAACGGACTAGGAGGGGCGAAACGATCGAGCAGGGGCGAAACGGACGAGGAGGGGCAAAACGTTCGAGGAAGGGCCAAACGATCGAGGAGGGGCGAAACGATCGAGGAGGGGCGAAACGATCGAGGAGGGGCGAAACGATAGAGGAGGGGCGAAATGATAGAGGAGGGGCAAAACGATCGAGGGGGGCCGAAACGATCGAGGAGGGGCGAAACGAACGAGGAGGGGCGGAACGATTGAGGAGGGCGGAACGATCGAGGAGGGGCGAAACGATCGAGGCTGGGCGAAAAGGACGAGGAGGGGCGAAACGATCGAGCAGGGGCGAAACGAACGAGGAGGGGCGAAACGATAGAGGAGGGGCGAAACGATAGAGGAGGGGCGAAACGATCGAGGAGGGGTGAAACGATCGAGGAGGGGCAAAACGATCGAGGAGGGGCGAAACGATCGAGGAGGGGCGAAACGATCGAGGAGGGGCTAAACGATCGAGGAGGAGCGAAACGATCGAGGAGGAGCGAAACGATCGAGGAGGAGCGAAACGATCGAGGAGGGGCTAAACGATCGAGGAGGGGCGAAATGAAGGAGGAGGAGCAAAACGATCGAGGAGGGGCGAAACGAACGAGGGGGACCGAAACGATCGAGGAGGGGCGAAACTATCGAGGAGGGGCGAAACGAACGAGGAGGGGCGAAACGATCGAGGAGGGGCAAAACGATCGAGGAGGGGCGAAACGATCGAGGAGGGGCGAAACGATCGAGGAGGGGCAAAACGATCGAGGAAGGGCCAAACGATCGAGGAGGGGCGAAACGATCGAGGAGGGGCGAAACGATCGAGGAGGAGCGAAACGATCGAGCAGGGGCGAAACGGACTAGGAGGGGCGAAACGATCGAGCAGGGGCGAAACGGACGAGGAGGGGTGAAACGTTTGAGGAAGGGCCAAACGATCGAGGAGGGGCGAAACGATCGAGGAGGGGCGAAACGATCGAGGAGGGGCGAAACGATAGAGGAGGGGCGAAACGATAGAGGAGGGGCGAAACGATCGAGGGGGGCCAAAACGATCGAGGAGGGGCGAAACGAATGAGGAGGGGCGGAACGATCGAGGAGGGCGGAACGATCGAGGAGGGGCGAAACGATCGAGGCTGGGCGAAACGGACGAGGAGGGGCGAAACGATCGAGCAGGGGCGAAACGAACGAGGAGGGGCGAAACGATAGAGGAGGGGCGAAACGATAGAGGAGGGGCGAAACGATCGAGGAGGGGCGAAACGATCGAGGAGGGGCGAAACGATCGAGGAGGGGCGAAACGATCGAGGAGGGGCGAAACGATCGAGGAGGGGCGAAACGATCGAGGAGGGGCGGAACGATCGAGGAGGGGCGAAACGGATGAGGAGGGGCGAAACGGACGAGGAGGGGCCAAACGGACGCGGAGGAGCGAAACTGACGCGGAGGAGCGAAACTAACGTGGAGGGGCGAAACTAACGCTGAGGGGCGAAACGAACGCGGAGGGGCGAAACGAACGCGGAGGGGCGAAACGAACGAGGAGGGGCGAAACGATCGAGGAGGCGCGGAACGATCGAGGAGAGGCGAAACGATCGAGGAGGCGCGGAACGATCGAGGAGAGGCGAAACGATCGAGGAGGGGCGAAACGATCGAGGAGGGGCGAAACGGACGAGGATGGGCGAAACGGACGCGGAGGGGCGAAACGGACGCGGAGGGGCGAAACTGACGCGGAGCGGCGAAACTGACACGGAGGGGCGAAACTAACGCGGAGGGGCGAAACTAACGCGGAGGGGCGAAACGAACGCGGAGGGGCAAAACGAACGAGGAGGGGCGAAACGATCGAGGAGGGGCGAAACGATCGAGGCGGGGCGAAACGATCGAGGCGGGGCGAAACGATCGAGGCGGGGCGAAACGATCGAGGCAGGGTGAAACAATCGAGGAGGGGCTAAACGATCGAGGAGGAGCGAAACGATCGAGGAGGAGCGAAACGATCGAGGAGGAGCGAAACGATCGAGGAGGGGCTAAACGATCGAGGAGGGGCGAAACGATCGAGGCAGGGCGAAACGATCGAGGCGGGGCGAAACGATCGAGGCGGGGCGAAACGAACGCGGAGGGGCGAAACGAACGCGGAGGGGCGAAACGAACGAGGAGGGGCGAAACGATCGAGGAGGCGCGGAACGATCGAGGAGAGGCGAAACGATCGAGGAGGCGCGGAACGATCGAGGAGAGGCGAAACGATCGAGGAGGGGCGAAACGATCGAGGAGGGGCGAAACGGACGAGGATGGGCGAAACGGACGCGGAGGGGCGAAACGGACGTGGAGGGGCGAAACTGACGCGGAGCGGCGAAACTGACACGGAGGGGCGAAACTAACGCGGAGGGGCGAAACTAACGCGGAGGGGCGAAACGAACGCGGAGGGGCAAAACGAACGAGGAGGGGCGAAACGATCGAGGAGGGGCGAAACGATCGAGGCGGGGCGAAACGATCGAGGCGGGGCGAAACGATCGAGGCGGGGCGAAACGATCGAGGCAGGGTGAAACGATCGAGGAGGGGCTAAACGATCGAGGAGGAGCGAAACGATCGAGGAGGAGCGAAACGATCGAGGAGGAGCGAAACGATCGAGGAGGGGCTAAACGATCGAGGAGGGGCGAAACGATCGAGGCAGGGCGAAACGATCGAGGCGGGGCGAAACGATCGAGGCGGGGCGAAACGATCGAGGAGGGGCTAAACGATCGAGGAGGAGCGAAACGATCGAGGAGGAGCGAAACGATCGAGGAGGGGCGAAACGATCGAGGAGGGGCTAAACGATCGAGGAGGGGTGAAACGAAGGAGGAGGAGCAAAACGATCGAGGAGCGGCGAAACGATCAAGGAGGAGCGAAACATTTGAGGAGGGGTGAAACGATCGAGGAGGGGCGAAACGATAGAGCAGGGGCGAAACTGACGAGGAGGGGCGAAATGTTTGAGGAAGGGCCAAACGATCGAGGAGGGGCGAAACGATCGAGGAGGGGCGAAACGATCAAGGAGGAGCGAAACAGCCGAGCAGGGGCGAAACAGACTAGGAGGGGCGAAACGATCGAGCAGGGGCGAAACGGACGAGGAGGGGCGAAACATTCGAGGAAGGGCCAAACGATCGAGGAGGGGCGAAACGATCGAGGAGGGGCGAAACGATCGAGGAGGGGTGAAACGATAGAGGAGGGGCGAAACGATAGAGGAGGGGCGAAACGATAGAGGAGGGGCGAAACGATCGAGGGGGGCCGAAACGATCGAGGAGGGGCGAAACGAACGAGGAGGGGCGGAACGATCGAGGAGGGCGGAACGATCGAGGAGGGGCGAAACGATCGAGGCTGGGCGAAACGGACGAGGAGGGGCGAAACGATCGAGCAGGGGCGAAACGAACGAGGAGGGGCGAAACGATAGAGGAGGGGCGAAACGCTAGAGGAGGGGCGAAACAATAGAGGAGGGCGAAACGATCGAGGAGGGGCGAAACGATCGAGGAGGGGCGAAACGATCGAGGAGGGGCGGAACGATCGAGGAGGGGTGAAACGGACAAGGAGGGGCAAAACGGATGAGGAGAGGCGAAACGGACACGGAGGGGCGAAACTGACGCGGAGGAGCGAAACTAACGCGGAGGGCCGAAACTAACGCTGAGGGGCGAAATGAACGCGGAGGGGCGAAATGAACGCGGAGGGGCAAAACGAACGCGGAGGGGCGAAATGATAGAGGAGGGGCGAAACGAACGAAGTGGGGCGAAACGATCGAAGCGGGGCGAAACGATCGAGGAGCAGCGAAACTATCGAGGAGGGGCGAAACGAACGAGGAGGGGCGAAACGAACGAGGTGGGGCGAAACGAACGCGGAGGGGCGAAACGAACGCGGAGGGGCGAAACGAACGCGGAGGGGCGAAACGATCGAGGAGGGGCGAAACGATCGAGGAGGGGCGAAACGATCGAGGAGGGGCGAAACGATCGAGGAAGGGCCAAACGATCGAGGAGGGGCGAAACGATCGAGGAGGGGCGAAACGATCGAGGAGGGGCGAAACGACCGAGCAGGGGCAAAACGGACTAGGAGGGGCGAAACGATCGAGCAGGGGCGAAACGGACGAGGAGGGGCGAAACGTTCGAGGAAGGGCCAAACGATCGAGGAGGGGCGAAACGATCGAGGAGGGGCGAAACGACCGAGCAGGGGCAAAACGGACTAGGAGGGGCGAAACGATCGAGCAGGGGCGAAACGGACGAGGAGGGGCGAAACGTTCGAGGAAGGGCCAAACGATCGAGGAGGGGCGAAACGAACGCGGAGGGGCGAAACGAACGAGGAGGGGCGAAACGAACGCGGAGGGGCGAAACGAACGAGGAGGGGCGAAACGAACAAGGGGGACCGAAACGATCGAGGAGGGGCGAAACGATCGAAGCGGGGCGAAACGATCGAGGAGGGGCGAAACTATTGAGGAGGGGCGAAACGAACGAGGAGGGGCGAAACGATCGAGGAGGGGCGAAACGAACGAGGAGGGGCGAAACGAACGAGGGGGACCGAAACGATTGAGGAGGGGCGAAACGATCGAAGCGGGGCGAAACGCTCGAAGCGGGGCGAAACGATCGAGGAGGGGCGAAACTATTGAGGAGGGGCGAAACGAACGAGGAGGGGCGAAACGAACGAGGAGGGGCGAAACGAACGAGGTGGGGCGAAACGAACGCGGAGGGGCGAAACGAACGCGGAGGGGCGAAACGAACGCAGAGGGGCGAAATGATCGAGGAGGGGCGAAATGATCGAGGAGGGGCGAAACGATCGAGGAGGGGCGAAACAATCGAGGAGGGGCAAAATGATCGAGGAAGGGCCAAACCATCGAGGAGGGGCGAAACGATCGAGGAGGGGCGAAACGATTGAGGAGGGGCGAAACGATCGAGCAGGGGCGAAACGGACTAGGAGGGGCGAAACGATCGAGCAGGGGCGAAATGGACGAGGAGGGGCGAAACGTTCGAGGAAGGGCCAAACGATCGAGGAGGGGCGAAACGATCGAGGAGGGGCGAAACTAACGCAGAGGGGCGAAACTAACGCGGAGGGGCGAAACTAACGTGGAGGGGCGAAACTAACGCGGAGGGGCGAAATGAACGCGGAGGGGCGAAACGAACGAGGAGGGGCGAAACGATCGAGGAGGGGCGAAACGATCGAGGCGGGGCGAAACGATCGAGGCAGGGCGAAATGATCGAGGAGGGGCTAAATGATCGAGGAGGAGCGAAACGATCGAGGAGGAGCGAAACGATCGAGGAGGAGCGAAACGATCGAGGAGGAGCGAAACGATCGAGGAGGAGCGAAACGATCGAGGAGGGGCTAAACGATCGAGGAGGGGCGAAACGATCGAGGAGGGGCGAAACTAACGCAGAGGGGCGAAACTAACGCGGAGGGGCGAAACTAACGCGGAGGGGCGAAACTAACGTGGAGGGGCGAAACTAACGCGGAGGGGCGAAATGAACGCGGAGGGGCGAAACGAACGAGGAGGGGCGAAACGAACGAGGAGGGGCGAAACGATCGAGGAGGGGCGAAACGATCGAGGCGGGGCGAAACGATCGAGGCGGGGCGAAACGATCGAGGAGGGGCTAAACGATCGAGGAGGAGCGAAACGATCGAGGAGGAGCGAAACGATCGAGGAGGAGCGAAATGATCGAGGAGGAGCGAAACGATCGAGGAGGGGCTAAACGATCGAGGCGGGGCGAAATGAAGGAGGAGGAGCAAAACGAACGAGGAGGGGCGAAACGAGCACAGAGGGGTGAAACGATAGAGGAGGGGTGACACGATCGAAGAGAGGCGACACGATCGAGGAGGGGCAAAACGATCGAGGAGCGGCGAAACGATCAAGGAGGAGCGAAACATTTGAGGAGGGGCGAAACGATCGAGGAGGGGCGAAACGATAGAGGAGTGAAACGATCGAGGAGGGGCGAAACGATGGAGGAGGGGCGAAACGATGGAGGAGGGGTGAAACGATGGAGGAGGGGTGAAACGATGGAGGAGGGGCGAAACGATAGAGGACGGGCGAAACGATCGAGGACGGGCGAAACGATCGAGGACGGGCGAAACGATCGAGGACGGGCGAAACGATCGAGGAGGGGCTAAACGATCGAGGAGGAGCGAAACGATCGAGGAGGAGCGAAACGATCGAGGAGGAGCGAAACGATAGAGGAGGGGCGAAACGATAGAGGAGGGGCGAAACGAAGGAGGAGGAGCAAAACGATCGAGGAGCGGCGAAACGATCAAGGAGGAGCGAAACATTTGAGGAGGGGCGAAACGATCGAGGAGGGGCGAAATGATAGAGCAGGGGCGAAACTGACGAGGAGGGGCGAAATGTTTGAGGAAGGGCCAAACGATCGAGGAGGGGCGAAACGATTGAGGAGGGGCGAAACGATCAAGGAGGAGCGAAACAGCCGAGCAGGGGCGAAACAGACTAGGAGGGGCGAAACGATCGAGCAGGGGCGAAACGGACGAGGAGGGGCGAAACATTCGAGGAAGGGCCAAACGATCGAGGAGGGGCGAAATGATCGAGGAGGGGCGAAACGATCGAGGAGGGGTGAAACGATAGAGGAGGGGCGAAACGATAGAGGAGGGGCGAAACGATAGAGGAGGGGCGAAACGATCGAGGGGGGCCGAAACGATCGAGGAGGGGCGAAACGAACGAGGAGGGGCGGAACGATCGAGGAGGGCGGAACGATCGAGGAGGGGCGAAACGATCGAGGCTGGGCGAAACGGACGAGGAGGGGCGAAACGATCGAGCAGGGGCGAAACGAACGAGGAGGGGCGAAACGATAGAGGAGGGGCGAAACGATAGAGGAGGGGCGAAACAATAGAGGAGGGCGAAACGATTGAGGAGGGGCGAAACGATCGAGGAGGGGCGAAACGATCGAGGAGGGGCGAAAAGATCGAGGAGGGGCGGAACGATCGAGGAGGGGTGAAACGGACAAGGAGGGGCAAAACGGATGAGGAGAGGCGAAACGGACACGGAGGGGCGAAACTGACGCGGAGGAGCGAAACTAACGCGGAGGGCCGAAACTAACGCTGAGGGGCGAAATGAACGCGGAGGGGCGAAATGAACGCGGAGGGGCAAAACGAACGCGGAGGGGCGAAATGATAGAGGAGGGGTGAAACGAACGAAGTGGGGCGAAACGATCGAAGCGGGGCGAAACGATCGAGGAGCAGCGAAACTATCGAGGAGGGGCGAAACGAACGAGGAGGGGCGAAACGAACGAGGTGGGGCGAAACGAACGCGGAGGGGCGAAACGAACGCGGAGGGGCGAAACGAACGCGGAGGGGCGAAACGATCGAGGAGGGGCGAAACGATCGAGGAGGGGCGAAACGATCGAGGAGGGGCGAAACGATCGAGGAAGGGCCAAACGATCGAGGAGGAGCGAAACGATCGAGGAGGGGCGAAACGATCGAGGAGGGGCGAAACGACCGAGCAGGGGCAAAACGGACTAGGAGGGGCGAAACGATCGAGCAGGGGCGAAACGGACGAGGAGGGGCGAAACGTTTGAGGAAGGGCCAAACGATCGAGGAGGGGCGAAACGATCGAGGAGGGGCGAAACGACCGAGCAGGGGCAAAACGGACTAGGAGGGGCGAAACGATCGAGCAGGGGCGAAACGGACGAGGAGGGGCGAAACGTTCGAGGAAGGGCCAAACGATCGAGGAGGGGCGAAACGAACGCGGAGGGGCGAAACGAACGAGGAGGGGCGAAACGAACGCGGAGGGGCGAAACGAACGAGGAGGGGCGAAACGAACGAGGAGGGGCGAAACGAACGAGGGGGACCGAAACGATCGAGGAGGGGCGAAACGATCGAAGCGGGGCGAAACGATCGAGGAGGGGCGAAACTATTGAGGAGGGGCGAAACGAACGAGGAGGGGCGAAACGATCGAGGAGGGGCGAAACGAACGAGGAGGGGCGAAACGAACGAGGGGGACCGAAACGATTGAGGAGGGGCGAAACGATCGAAGCGGGGCGAAACGATCGAAGCGGGGCGAAACGATCGAGGAGGGGCGAAACTATCGAGGAGGGGCGAAACGAACGAGGAGGGGCGAAACGAACGAGGAGGGGCGAAACGAACGAGGTGGGGCGAAACGAACGCGGAGGGGCGAAACGAACGCGGAGGGGCGAAACGAACGCAGAGGGGCGAAATGATCGAGGAGGGGCGAAATGATCGAGGAGGGGCGAAACGATCGAGGAGGGGCGAAACAATCGAGGAGGGGCAAAATGATCGAGGAAGGGCCAAACCATCGAGGAGGGGCAAAACGATCGAGGAGGGGCGAAACGATCGAGGAGGGGCGAAACGATCGAGCAGGGGCGAAACGGACTAGGAGGGGCGAAACGATCGAGCAGGGGCGAAATGGACGAGGAGGGGCGAAACGTTCGAGGAAGGGCCAAACGATCGAGGAGGGGCGAAACGATCGAGGAGGGGCGAAACTAACGCAGAGGGGCGAAACTAACGCGGAGGGGCGAAACTAACGCGGAGGGGCGAAACTAACGCGGAGGGGCGAAATGAACGCGGAGGGGCGAAACGAACGAGGAGGGGCGAAACGATCGAGGAGGGGCGAAACGATCGAGGCGGGGCGAAACGATCGAGGCAGGGCGAAACGATCGAGGAGGGGCTAAACGATCGAGGAGGAGCGAAACGATCGAGGAGGAGCGAAACGATCGAGGAGGAGCGAAACGATCGAGGAGGAGCGAAACGATCGAGGAGGAGCGAAATGATCGAGGAGGAGCGAAACGATCGAGGAGGGGCTAAACGATCGAGGAGGGGCGAAACGATCGAGGAGGGGCGAAACGATCGAGGCGGGGCGAAACGATCGAGGCAGGGCGAAACGATCGAGGCAGGGCGAAACGATCGAGGAGGGGCTAAACGATCGAGGAGGAGCGAAACGATCGAGGAGGAGCGAAACGATCGAGGAGGAGCGAAACGATCGAGGAGGAGCGAAATGATCGAGGAGGAGCGAAACGATCGAGGAGGGGCTAAACGATCGAGGAGGGGCGAAACGATCGAGGAGGGGCGAAACTAACGCAGAGGGGCGAAACTAACGCAGAGGGGCGAAACTAACGCGGAGGGGCGAAACTAACGTGGAGGGGCGAAACTAACGCGGAGGGGCGAAATGAACGCGGAGGGGCGAAACGATCGAGGCGGGGCGAAACGATCGAGGCGGGGCGAAACGATCGAGGAGGGGCTAAACGATCGAGGAGGAGCGAAACGATCGAGGAGGAGCGAAACGATCGAGGAGGAGCGAAACGATCGAGGAGGGGCTAAACGATCGAGGAGGGGCGAAACGAAGGAGGAGGAGCAAAACGATCGAGGAGCGGCGAAACGATCAAGGAGGAGCGAAACATTTGAGGAGGGGCGAAACGATCGAGGAGGGGCGAAACGATAGAGCAGGGGCGAAACTGACGAGGAGGGGCGAAATGTTTGAGGAAGGGCCAAACGATCGAGGAGGGGCGAAACGATCGAGGAGGGGCGAAACGATCAAGGAGGAGCGAAACAGCCGAGCAGGGGCGAAACAGACTAGGAGGGGCGAAACGATCGAGCAGGGGCGAAACGGACGAGGAGGGGCGAAACATTCGAGGAAGGGCCAAACGATCGAGGAGGGGCGAAACGATCGAGGAGGGGCGAAACGATCGAGGAGGGGTGAAACGATAGAGGAGGGGTGAAACGATAGAGGAGGGGCGAAACGATAGAGGAGGGGCGAAACGATCGAGGGGGGCCGAAACGATCGAGGAGGGGCGAAACGAACGTGGAGGGGCGGAACGATCGAGGAGGGCGGAACGATCGAGGAGGGGCGAAACGATCGAGGCTGGGCGAAACGGACGAGGAGGGGCGAAACGATCGAGCAGGGGCGAAACGAACGAGGAGGGGCGAAACGATAGAGGAGGGGCGAAACGCTAGAGGAGGGGCGAAACAATAGAGGAGGGCGAAACGATTGAGGAGGGGCGAAACGAACGAGGAGGGGCGAAACGATAGAGGAGGGGCGAAACGATCGAGGAGGGGCAGAACAATAGAGGAGGGCGAAACGATTGAGGAGGGGCGAAACGATCGAGGAGGGGCGAAACGATCGAGGAGGGGCGAAACGATCGAGGAGGGGCGGAACGATCGAGGAGGGGTGAAACGGACAAGGAGGGGCAAAACGGATGAGGAGAGGCGAAACGGACACGGAGGGGCGAAACTGACGCGGAGGAGCGAAACTAACGCGGAGGGCCGAAACTAACGCTGAGGGGCGAAATGAACGCGGAGGGGCGAAATGAACGCGGAGGGGCAAAACGAACGCGGAGGGGCGAAATGATAGAGGAGGGGCGAAACGAACGAAGTGGGGCGAAACGATCGAAGCGGGGCGAAACGATCGAGGAGCAGCGAAACTATCGAGGAGGGGCGAAACGAACGAGGAGGGGCGAAACGAACGAGGTGGGGCGAAACGAACGCGGAGGGGCGAAACGAACGCGGAGGGGCGAAACGAACGCGGAGGGGCGAAACGATCGAGGAGGGGCGAAACGATCGAGGAGGGGCGAAACGATTAAGGAGGGGCGAAACGATCGAGGAAGGGCCAAACGATCGAGGAGGGGCGAAACGATCGAGGAGGGGCGAAACGATCGAGGAGGGGCGAAACGACCGAGCAGGGGCGAAACGATCGAGGAGGGGCGAAACGATAGAGGAGTGAAACGATCGAGGAGGGGCGAAACGATGGAGGAGGGGCGAAACGATGGAGGAGGGGTGAAATGGATGAGGAGGGGCGAAACGGACGAGGAGGGGCCAAACGGACGCGGAGGGGCGAAACTGACGCGGAGGAGCGAAACTAACGCGGAGGGGCGAAACGAACGCGGAGGGGCGAAACGAACGCGGAGGGGCGAAACGAACGCGGAGGAGCAAAACGAACGAGGAGGGGCGAAACGATCGAGGAGGCGCGGAACGATCGAGGAGGGGCAAAACGATCGAGGAAGGGCCAAACGATCGAGGAGGGGCGAAACGATCGAGGAAGGGCCAAACGATCGAGGAGGGGCGAAACGATCGAGGAGGGGCGAAACGATCGAGGAGGGGCGAAACGATCGAGCAGGGGCGAAACGGACTAGGAGGGGCGAAACGATCGAGCAGGGGCGAAACGGACGAGGAGGGGCAAAACGTTCGAGGAAGGGCCAAACGATCGAGGAGGGGCGAAACGATCGAGGAGGGGCGAAACGATCGAGGAGGGGCGAAACGATAGAGGAGGGGCGAAATGATAGAGGAGGGGCAAAACGATCGAGGGGGGCCGAAACGATCGAGGAGGGGCGAAACGAACGAGGAGGGGCGGAACGATCGAGCAGGGGCGAAACGGACTAGGAGGGGCGAAACGATCGAGCAGGGGCGAAACGGACGAGGAGGGGCAAAACGTTCGAGGAAGGGCCAAACGATCGAGGAGGGGCGAAACGATCGAGGAGGGGCGAAACGATCGAGGAGGGGCGAAACGATAGAGGAGGGGCGAAATGATAGAGGAGGGGCAAAACGATCGAGGGGGGCCGAAACGATCGAGGAGGGGCGAAACGAACGAGGAGGGGCGGAACGATTGAGGAGGGCGGAACGATCGAGGAGGGGCGAAACGATCGAGGCTGGGCGAAAAGGACGAGGAGGGGCGAAACGATCGAGCAGGGGCGAAACGAACGAGGAGGGGCGAAACGATAGAGGAGGGGCGAAACGATAGAGGAGGGGCGAAACGATCGAGGAGGGGTGAAACGATCGAGGAGGGGCGAAACGATCGAGGAGGGGCGAAACGATCGAGGAGGGGCGAAACGATCGAGGAGGGGCTAAACGATCGAGGAGGAGCGAAACGATCGAGGAGGAGCGAAACGATCGAGGAGGAGCGAAACGATCGAGGAGGGGCTAAACGATCGAGGAGGGGCGAAATGAAGGAGGAGGAGCAAAACGATCGAGGAGGGGCGAAACGAACGAGGGGGACCGAAACGATCGAGGAGGGGCGAAACTATCGAGGAGGGGCGAAACGAACGAGGAGGGGCGAAACGATCGAGGAGGGGCGAAACGATCGAGGAGGGGCAAAACGATCGAGGAGGGGCGAAACGATCGAGGAGGGGCGAAACGATCGAGGAGGGGCAAAACGATCGAGGAAGGGCCAAACGATCGAGGAGGGGCGAAACGATCGAGGAGGGGCGAAACGATCGAGGAGGAGCGAAACGATCGAGCAGGGGCGAAACGGACTAGGAGGGGCGAAACGATCGAGCAGGGGCGAAACGGACGAGGAGGGGTGAAACGTTTGAGGAAGGGCCAAACGATCGAGGAGGGGCGAAACGATCGAGGAGGGGCGAAACGATCGAGGAGGGGCGAAACGATAGAGGAGGGGCGAAACGATAGAGGAGGGGCGAAACGATAGAGGAGGGGCGAAACGATCGAGGGGGGCCAAAACGATCGAGGAGGGGCGAAACGAATGAGGAGGGGCGGAACGATCGAGGAGGGCGGAACGATCGAGGAGGGGCGAAACGATCGAGGCTGGGCGAAACGGACGAGGAGGGGCGAAACGATCGAGCAGGGGCGAAACGAACGAGGAGGGGCGAAACGATAGAGGAGGGGCGAAACGATAGAGGAGGGGCGAAACGATCGAGGAGGGGCGAAACGATCGAGGAGGGGCGAAACGATCGAGGAGGGGCGAAACGATCGAGGAGGGGCGAAACGATCGAGGAGGGGCGAAACGATCGAGGAGGGGCGGAACGATCGAGGAGGGGCGAAACGGATGAGGAGGGGCGAAACGGACGAGGAGGGGCCAAACGGACGCGGAGGAGCGAAACTGACGCGGAGGAGCGAAACTAACGCGGAGGGGCGAAACTAACGCTGAGGGGCGAAACGAACGCGGAGGGGCGAAACGAACGCGGAGGGGCGAAACGAACGAGGAGGGGCGAAACGATCGAGGAGGCGCGGAACGATCGAGGAGAGGCGAAACGATCGAGGAGGCGCGGAACGATCGAGGAGAGGCGAAACGATCGAGGAGGGGCGAAACGATCGAGGAGGGGCGAAACGGACGAGGATGGGCGAAACGGACGCGGAGGGGCGAAACGGACGCGGAGGGGCGAAACTGACGCGGAGCGGCGAAACTGACACGGAGGGGCGAAACTAACGCGGAGGGGCGAAACTAACGCGGAGGGGCGAAACGAACGCGGAGGGGCAAAACGAACGAGGAGGGGCGAAACGATCGAGGAGGGGCGAAACGATCGAGGCGGGGCGAAACGATCGAGGCGGGGCGAAACGATCGAGGCGGGGCGAAACGATCGAGGCAGGGTGAAACGATCGAGGAGGGGCTAAACGATCGAGGAGGAGCGAAACGATTGAGGAGGAGCGAAACGATCGAGGAGGAGCGAAACGATCGAGGAGGGGCTAAACGATCGAGGAGGGGCGAAACGATCGAGGCAGGGCGAAACGATCGAGGCGGGGCGAAACGATCGAGGCGGGGCGAAACGATTGAGGAGGGGCTAAACGATCGAGGAGGAGCGAAACGATCGAGGAGGAGCGAAACGATCGAGGAGGAGCGAAACGATCGAGGAGGGGCTAAACGATCGAGGAGGGGCGAAACGAAGGAGGAGGAGCAAAACGATCGAGGAGCGGCGAAACGATCAAGGAGGAGCGAAACATTTGAGGAGGGGTGAAACGATCGAGGAGGGGCGAAACGATAGAGCAGGGGCGAAACTGACGAGGAGGGGCGAAATGTTTGAGGAAGGGCCAAACGATCGAGGAGGGGCGAAACGATCGAGGAGGGGCGAAACGATCAAGGAGGAGCGAAACAGCCGAGCAGGGGCGAAACAGACTAGGAGGGGCGAAACGATCGAGCAGGGGCGAAACGGACGAGGAGGGGCGAAACATTCGAGGAAGGGCCAAACGATCGAGGAGGGGCGAAACGATCGAGGAGGGGCGAAACGATCGAGGAGGGGTGAAACGATAGAGGAGGGGCGAAACGATAGAGGAGGGGCGAAACGATAGAGGAGGGGCGAAACGATCGAGGGGGGCCGAAACGATCGAGGAGGGGCGAAACGAACGAGGAGGGGCGGAACGATCGAGGAGGGCGGAACGATCGAGGAGGGGCGAAACGATCGAGGCTGGGCGAAACGGACGAGGAGGGGCGAAACGATCGAGCAGGGGCGAAACGAACGAGGAGGGGCGAAACGATAGAGGAGGGGCGAAACGCTAGAGGAGGGGCGAAACAATAGAGGAGGGCGAAACGATCGAGGAGGGGCGAAACGATCGAGGAGGGGCGAAACGATCGAGGAGGGGCGGAACGATCGAGGAGGGGTGAAACGGACAAGGAGGGGCAAAACGGATGAGGAGAGGCGAAACGGACACGGAGGGGCGAAACTGACGCGGAGGAGCGAAACTAACGCGGAGGGCCGAAACTAACGCTGAGGGGCGAAATGAACGCGGAGGGGCGAAATGAACGCGGAGGGGCAAAACGAACGCGGAGGGGCGAAACGATCGAAGCGGGGCGAAACGATCGAGGAGCAGCGAAACTATCGAGGAGGGGCGAAACGAACGAGGAGGGGCGAAACGAACGAAGTGGGGCGAAACGATCGAAGCGGGGCGAAACGATCGAGGAGCAGCGAAACTATCGAGGAGGGGCGAAACGAACGAGGAGGGGCGAAACGAACGAGGTGGGGCGAAACGAACGCGGAGGGGCGAAACGAACGCGGAGGGGCGAAACGAACGCGGAGGGGCGAAACGATCGAGGAGGGGCGAAACGATCGAGGAGGGGCGAAACGATCGAGGAGGGGCGAAACGATCGAGGAAGGGCCAAACGATCGAGGAGGGGCGAAACGATCGAGGAGGGGCGAAACGATCGAGGAGGGGCGAAACGACCGAGCAGGGGCAAAACGGACTAGGAGGGGCGAAACGATCGAGCAGGGGCGAAACGGACGAGGAGGGGCGAAACGTTCGAGGAAGGGCCAAACGATCGAGGAGGGGCGAAACGATCGAGGAGGGGCGAAACGACCGAGCAGGGGCAAAACGGACTAGGAGGGGCGAAACGATCGAGCAGGGGCGAAACGGACGAGGAGGGGCGAAACGTTCGAGGAAGGGCCAAACGATCGAGGAGGGGCGAAACGAACGCGGAGGGGCGAAACGAACGAGGAGGGGCGAAACGAACGCGGAGGGGCGAAACGAACGAGGAGGGGCGAAACGAACAAGGGGGACCGAAACGATCGAGGAGGGGCGAAACGATCGAAGCGGGGCGAAACGATCGAAGCGGGGCGAAACGATCGAGGAGGGGCGAAACTATCGAGGAGGGGCGAAACGAACGAGGAGGGGCGAAACGAACGAGGAGGGGCGAAACGAACGAGGTGGGGCGAAACGAACGCGGAGGGGCGAAACGAACGCGGAGGGGCGAAACGAACGCAGAGGGGCGAAATGATCGAGGAGGGGCGAAATGATCGAGGAGGGGCGAAACGATCGAGGAGGGGCGAAACAATCGAGGAGGGGCAAAATGATCGAGGAAGGGCCAAACCATCGAGGAGGGGCGAAACGATCGAGGAGGGGCGAAACGATTGAGGAGGGGCGAAACGATCGAGCAGGGGCGAAACGGACTAGGAGGGGCGAAACGATCGAGCAGGGGCGAAATGGACGAGGAGGGGCGAAACGTTCGAGGAAGGGCCAAACGATCGAGGAGGGGTGAAACGATCGAGGAGGGGCGAAACTAACGCAGAGGGGCGAAACTAACGCGGAGGGGCGAAACTAACGTGGAGGGGCGAAACTAACGCGGAGGGGCGAAATGAACGCGGAGGGGCGAAACGAACGAGGAGGGGCGAAACGATCGAGGAGGGGCGAAACGATCGAGGCGGGGCGAAACGATCGAGGCAGGGCGAAACGATCGAGGAGGGGCTAAATGATCGAGGAGGAGCGAAACGATCGAGGAGGAGCGAAACGATCGAGGAGGAGCGAAACGATCGAGGAGGAGCGAAACGATCGAGGAGGAGCGAAACGATCGAGGAGGGGCTAAACGATCGAGGAGGGGCGAAACGATCGAGGAGGGGCGAAACTAACGCAGAGGGGCGAAACTAACGCAGAGGGGCGAAACTAACGCGGAGGGGCGAAACTAACGTGGAGGGGCGAAACTAACGCGGAGGGGCGAAATGAACGCGGAGGGGCGAAACGAACGAGGAGGGGCGAAACGAACGAGGAGGGGCGAAACGATCGAGGAGGGGCGAAATGATCGAGGCGGGGCGAAACGATCGAGGCGGGGCGAAACGATCGAGGAGGAGCTAAACGATCGAGGAGGAGCGAAACGATCGAGGAGGAGCGAAACGATCGAGGAGGAGCGAAATGATCGAGGAGGAGCGAAACGATCGAGGAGGGGCTAAACGATCGAGGCGGGGCGAAATGAAGGAGGAGGAGCAAAACGAACGAGGAGGGGCGAAACGAGCACAGAGGGGTGAAACGATAGAGGAGGGGTGACACGATCGAAGAGAGGCGACACGATCGAGGAGGGGCAAAACGATCGAGGAGCGGCGAAACGATCAAGGAGGAGCGAAACATTTGAGGAGGGGCGAAACGATCGAGGAGGGGCGAAACGATAGAGGAGTGAAACGATCGAGGAGGGGCGAAACGATGGAGGAGGGGCGAAACGATGGAGGAGGGGCGAAACGATGGAGGAGGGGTGAAACGATGGAGGAGGGGTGAAACGATGGAGGAGGGGCGAAACGATAGAGGACGGGCGAAACGATCGAGGACGGGCGAAACGATCGAGGACGGGCGAAACGATCGAGGACGGGCGAAACGATCGAGGAGGGGCTAAACGATCGAGGAGGAGCGAAACGATCGAGGAGGAGCGAAACGATCGAGGAGGAGCGAAACGATCGAGGAGGGGCTAAACGGTCGAGGAGGGGCGAAACGAAGGAGGAGGAGCAAAACGATCGAGGAGCGGCGAAACGATCAAGGAGGAGCGAAACATTTGAGGAGGGGCGAAACGATCGAGGAGGGGCGAAATGATAGAGCAGGGGCGAAACTGACGAGGAGGGGCGAAATGTTTGAGGAAGGGCCAAACGATCGAGGAGGGGCGAAACGATTGAGGAGGGGCGAAACGATCAAGGAGGAGCGAAACAGCCGAGCAGGGGCGAAACAGACTAGGAGGGGCGAAACGATCGAGCAGGGGCGAAACGGACGAGGAGGGGCGAAACATTCGAGGAAGGGCCAAACGATCGAGGAGGGGCGAAACGATCGAGGAGGGGCGAAACGATCGAGGAGGGGTGAAACGATAGAGGAGGGGCGAAACGATAGAGGAGGGGCGAAACGATAGAGGAGGGGCGAAACGATCGAGGGGGGCCGAAACGATCGAGGAGGGGCGAAACGAACGAGGAGGGGCGGAACGATCGAGGAGGGCGGAACGATCGAGGAGGGGCGAAACGATCGAGGCTGGGCGAAACGGACGAGGAGGGGCGAAACGATCGAGCAGGGGCGAAACGAACGAGGAGGGGCGAAACGATAGAGGAGGGGCGAAACGATAGAGGAGGGGCGAAACAATAGAGGAGGGCGAAACGATCGAGGAGGGGCGAAACGATCGAGGAGGGGCGAAACGATCGAGGAGGGGCGAAAAGATCGAGGAGGGGCGGAACGATCGAGGAGGGGTGAAACGGACAAGGAGGGGCAAAACGGATGAGGAGAGGCGAAACGGACACGGAGGGGCGAAACTGACGCGGAGGAGCGAAACTAACGCGGAGGGCCGAAACTAACGCTGAGGGGCGAAATGAACGCGGAGGGGCGAAATGAACGCGGAGGGGCAAAACGAACGCGGAGGGGCGAAATGATAGAGGAGGGGCGAAACGAACGAAGTGGGGCGAAACGATCGAAGCGGGGCGAAACGATCGAGGAGCAGCGAAACTATCGAGGAGGGGCGAAACGAACGAGGAGGGGCGAAACGAACGAGGTGGGGCGAAACGAACGCGGAGGGGCGAAACGAACGCGGAGGGGCGAAACGAACGCGGAGGGGCGAAACGATCGAGGAGGGGCGAAACGATCGAGGAGGGGCGAAACGATCGAGGAGGGGCGAAACGATCGAGGAAGGGCCAAACGATCGAGGAGGAGCGAAACGATCGAGGAGGGGCGAAACGATCGAGGAGGGGCGAAACGACCGAGCAGGGGCAAAACGGACTAGGAGGGGCGAAACGATCGAGCAGGGGCGAAACGGACGAGGAGGGGCGAAACGTTTGAGGAAGGGCCAAACGATCGAGGAGGGGCGAAACGAACGCGGAGGGGCGAAACGAACGAGGAGGGGCGAAACGAACGCGGAGGGGCGAAACGAACGAGGAGGGGCGAAACGAACGAGGAGGGGCGAAACGAACGAGGGGGACCGAAACGATCGAGGAGGGGCGAAACGATCGAAGCGGGGCGAAACGATCGAGGAGGGGCGAAACTATTGAGGAGGGGCGAAACGAACGAGGAGGGGCGAAACGATCGAGGAGGGGCGAAACGAACGAGGAGGGGCGAAACGAACGAGGGGGACCGAAACGATTGAGGAGGGGCGAAACGATCGAAGCGGGGCGAAACGATCGAAGCGGGGCGAAACGATCGAGGAGGGGCGAAACTATCGAGGAGGGGCGAAACGAACGAGGAGGGGCGAAACGAACGAGGAGGGGCGAAACGAACGAGGTGGGGCGAAACGAACGCGGAGGGGCGAAACGAACGCGGAGGGGCGAAATGAATGCAGAGGGGCGAAATGATCGAGGAGGGGCGAAATGATCGAGGAGGGGCGAAACGATCGAGGAGGGGCGAAACAATCGAGGAGGGGCAAAATGATCGAGGAAGGGCCAAACCATCGAGGAGGGGCGAAACGATCGAGGAGGGGCGAAACGATCGAGGAGGGGCGAAACGATCGAGCAGGGGCGAAACGGACTAGGAGGGGCGAAACGATCGAGCAGGGGCGAAATGGACGAGGAGGGGCGAAACGTTCGAGGAAGGGCCAAACGATCGAGGAGGGGCGAAACGATCGAGGAGGGGCGAAACTAACGCAGAGGGGCGAAACTAACGCGGAGGGGCGAAACTAACGTGGAGGGGCGAAACTAACGCGGAGGGGCGAAATGAACGCGGAGGGGCGAAACGAACGAGGAGGGGCGAAACGATCGAGGAGGGGCGAAACGATCGAGGCGGGGCGAAACGATCGAGGCAGGGCGAAACGATCGAGGAGGGGCTAAACGATCGAGGAGGAGCGAAACGATCGAGGAGGAGCGAAACGATCGAGGAGGAGCGAAACGATCGAGGAGGAGCGAAACGATCGAGGAGGAGCGAAACGATCGAGGAGGAGCGAAACGATCGAGGAGGGGCTAAACGATCGAGGAGGGGCGAAACGATCGAGGAGGGGCGAAACGATCGAGGCGGGGCGAAACGATCGAGGCAGGGCGAAACGATCGAGGCAGGGCGAAACGATCGAGGAGGGGCTAAACGATCGAGGAGGAGCGAAACGATCGAGGAGGAGCAAAACGATCGAGGAGGAGCGAAACGATCGAGGAGGAGCAAAATGATCGAGGAGGAGCGAAACGATCGAGGAGGGGCTAAACGATCGAGGAGGGGCGAAACGATCGAGGAGGGGCGAAACTAACGCAGAGAGGCGAAACTAACGCAGAGGGGCGAAACTAACGCGGAGGGGCGAAACTAACGTGGAGGGGCGAAACTAACGTGGAGGGGCGAAACTAACGCGGAGGGGCGAAATGAACGCGGAGGGGCGAAACGAACGAGGAGGGGCGAAACGAACGAGGAGGGGCGAAACGATCGAGGAGGGGCGAAACGATCGAGGCGGGGCGAAACGATCGAGGCGGGGCGAAACGATCGAGGAGGGGCTAAACGATCGAGGAGGAGCGAAACGATCGAGGAGGAGCGAAACGATCGAGGAGGAGCGAAACGATCGAGGAGGAGCGAAACGATCGAGGAGGGGCTAAACGATCGAGGCGGGGCGAAATGAAGGAGGAGGAGCAAAACGAACGAGGAGGGGCGAAACGAGCACAGAGGGGTGAAACGATAGAGGAGGGGTGACACGATCGAAGAGAGGCGACACGATCGAGGAGGGGCAAAACGATCGAGGAGCGGCGAAACGATCAAGGAGGAGCGAAACATTTGAGGAGGGGCGAAACGATCGAGGAGGGGCGAAACGATAGAGGAGTGAAACGATCGAGGAGGGGCGAAACGATGGAGGAGGGGCGAAACGATGGAGGAGGGGTGAAACGATGGAGGAGGGGTGAAACGATGGAGGAGGGGCGAAACGATAGAGGACGGGCGAAACGATCGAGGACGGGCGAAACGATCGAGGACGGGCGAAACGATCGAGGACGGGCGAAACGATCGAGGACGGGCGAAACGATCGAGGACGGGCGAAATGATCGAGGAAGGGCGAAACGATCAAGGAGGGGAGAAACGAACAATTAGGGGCGAAATGATAGAAGAGGAGCAAAATGATAGAGGAGCGAAGAGGAGCGAAGTATTTTTGAGGTCAACATAGGCCAAAAGGTCAACATAGGCCAAAAGGTCAACATACGCCAAAAGGTCAACATAGGCCAAAAGGTCAACATAGGCCAAATTTCTAAAATCCTCAATTTTCATCTGATTGACTTGAAATTTGAAGAGGACTTGCATATCTGGTCACTGAATTCAACCACCAAGTATATTTGAGGTCAACACAGGCCAAAAGGTCAACATAGGCCAAATTTCTAAAATCCTCAATTTTCATCCGATTGACTTGAAATTTGAAGAGGACTTGCATATCTGGTCACTGAATTCAACCACCAAGCATATTTCAGGTCAACATAGGCCAAAAGGTCAACATAGGCCAAATATCTAAAATCCTCAATTTTCATCCGATTGACTTGAAATTTGAAGAGAACTTGCATATCTGGTCACTGAATTCAACCACCAAGTATTTTTGAGGTCAACATAGGCCAAAAGATCAACATAGGCCAAAAGATCAACATAGGCCAAAAGGTCAACATAGGCCAAATTTCTAAAATCACCAATTTTCATTTGATTGACTAGAAATTCTAAGAGGATTTACATATATGGTCACTGAATTCAACCACCAACTATTTTTGAGGTCAACATCGGCCAAGTTTTTAAAATCCTTAATTTTCATCCAATTGACTTGAAAATTGAACAGCATTTGCACATTGAGTCACCAAATCGGGAAACTAACTATTTTTGAGGTCAAAAGGTCAAAGGTCAACTCAAGGCCAACCTTACAAAATCATCATTTTTCATCTGAAAAATCGTCACTTTTCTGCCTGTTGACCCGAGCTTTGATCAAGATTGTCAATTTTAATCTTGATGAAATGGAATTTTTTTCTTGGGGGGGGGGGGGGGTGGATTCGCGGATTTTGCAAATATCGTGCTCCGCATGATGTCTTCTTGTTTGTTACTTGCAGAATCGAAGATTTTTCAAGTATATTGGTCGGTTCCGTTTGTGGTTCTGTCTGTCTGTTTGTTTGTCTGTCTGTTTGTTTGTCACTGGCCTACAGGTCACAATTCTAAACTGATCGTCACGAAACTTCAACAAGTTGTATAAGTCGTCCCAATCGAGAAGCCTATTGATTTTGAGGTCAAAGGTCAAAGGTCATCTGGAGGTCAAATTTCTAAAATCGCCATTTTAAATCCGATTGACTTGAAAATTGAATAGCATTTGTATATCAAGTCACTAAATTGGGAAATGAACTATTTTTGAGGTGAAAAGGTCAACTTAAGGTCAAATGTTTAAAATAATCAATTTTCATCTAAAAATCCGTCAATTCTCAACCGATTGACTTGAAAATTGAACAGCATTTGCATATCGAGTCACTAATTTGGGAAACATACTATTTTTTAGGGCAAAAGGTCAAAGGTCAACTCAAGGTCCACCTTCCAAAATCATCATTTGCATCTGAAAAATCGTCAATTTTCTTCCTATTGACCCGAGCTTTTTTTTTTTTTTTTTTTTTTTTTTTTGTTGTATACAAGATCGAGGCTCGTGAAAGAGCTAACAATAATCACAAAAAAGACAAACCGACACACAAAACACAAAAAAACAAGGGGAGCGGCAGACAAGATGGGGAGAGAGGGGGAAGGACACAAACACAACATTTGAGAGCAGGGACATCGGGAGGACTTGGGGGGAAGTGGGAGAGGAATAAAACAAATGAACGCTGCAAGGACTCTGGGGTGAATTACCGGGGGTAGAAAAGATCAAGGTTTTCGATGGGGGAAGATAAGAGATGGTGGTGAACAGCTGTTTTAAAGACCTGGAGGGAGGAGTGGGATTGAATGGAGTGGGGGAGTTTGTTCCAGAGGTGGGAGAAAAGGGGAATGAAAGAGTGAAGGTGAGCAGAGAGCCTAGATTTTGGCAGTTTAACCATAAGAGGGTAGTAGGCAGATCTTGTGCGACCTCAAGGAATATTGGGGGGACAGAGCACAGAGAGAGCTGGGGGAGCAAGGCCGGAGAGGAGTCGGTAGAAGACAGAAAGACCACCAACCTGCCTGCGGTGAGTGAGTGAAAGGCCCTCGGCGTTGACTACATCGCAGGAGATTCCAATGATTCTGAAAGCTTTGGCCTCAACAGCGTGAAGCCGAGCAAGGTGTGAGGCAGGAGCACCAGCCCAGAGGGGGGAACAGTATTCCATTGAGCTGCGGATGAAAGCCTTGTATGTGGTGAGGAGCTCAGGTGTGCCAAGGAAGGACTTCGCACGACGGAGGATGCCCAGTCGGCGACTGGCTTTGGAGGCCAGCTTGGAAATGTGGTTTTCCCAAGAAAGATCATGGCAGATAGTGAGACCCAAAATCTTGAGCGACAGCACTTCTTGGAGAGGATTGTTGAGAAAGTAGATGGGAGGGTTGTCGAGTCGAACTTTTCGGAGAGACATAGTAAGAGTGTGAGATTTGTCAGGATTGAAAGACATGTTCCACTTGTTTGACCAGTCTGTGATTTTGTCCAGGTCTTTAGAGAGCGAGGAGGCTGCAGACTGCTGATCTGCGGGAAGAGGAATGGAGCGGCAGAGAGTGGAGTCATCAGCAAAGAGATAGAGAGGATTTTCCAGAGAGTCGGAGAGATCATTGATAAAGACCAGAAAAAGCACAGGGCCCAGCACACTGCCTTGGGGAACTCCAGCCTGAACAGAAAGGGGAGATGAGAGAAATCGTTGATGAGATCAACAATCATCAGTGAGGGTCATACATCATTGTTTAAATCTTTTATATATATATATATATATATATATATATATATATATATATATATATATATATATATATATATATATATATATATATATGTATATATATATATATATATATATATATATATATATATATATATATATATATATATATATTGTTGCGGAGATGAGGACTGTATTTTTTTTGATTGTGTGCTGTATTATTATTATTATTGTTTATTCTGCGCCCCCCCTACCTCCGGAGCTGTGTAAAGGTGAAAGGGCATCCCATAATTAGTCCACAAGCATACACATCAGCCAAATAATAGAATACCCCTGTTTGATAGTTATCTCTTATTCTGTGTTTTAGAGTAAGGCTGTGTCTCCCATTAATTGAAGTACTCCATTGCACCAGTGAAAGAGAATAGATCCCCTTTCATTCCCATCCCCAAAATCTCCATTTCCAATTACATCCCCTCTCGTGATTGCCAACCCTCGATTGCCAATTACCTCCCCTCCAATAACCGCCATTGACCACGAGGCAGGGTCGGAGAAGAAAGGCGTGTCTCCACCTCGTCATAGAGGGGAAGAGGGGCGTGCCCGCCCGTCGTCATCAAAGGCGGAGCGAGAGGGTCGCGTGACCAACCAGGGCCGAGGTGAGCACACCGATGGGCGTGTCCTGAAGGCCGGCGGCTTGATCGCTGGAGGCGCTATAAAGGCGCGCGCGCAAGTGGTGAGGGAGTCGTGAGTTGGTCGTCAGTGGAGGGTCAGTGGTTGCGTTGGTTGCGGTAAGAAGTCGGTGGTGAGAAGTGGTGGCGTCGAGTGGTCAGTGGTTGCGTTGGTTGCGTCGAGTTGTCGGTGGTGAGAAGACACCAGGGCCAAGAGAGAGAAGGTTCAAGGTTAATTACCAGCAGTTGCGCCAGAGACGGCAGACGCGCCCTGAGGTGAGCCAGGGAAGCAGCTTTGGCTCCACAAGCAGCGTTGACTCCACCAGGCAGCTTCAACCCGTTACCCCACGGCCACGGGGACCAGATAGCGGTGGCATCGGTGGCCGTCGAGGTCCAGCCGACGTCCCGTGCGGGATCAAGCCCGAACCATCTGCCCCAGCTGAACCTTCCCATTCCTCCTTCCAGCAGTCATTCCTTTTCCTCCACCCTTCTTGTGTACGTGAGTTTGTTCTGTTTGTCTTGTCCCTGGGTATTAATTAAGCTTGTATAAGTTAATAATTGCACTGTGTCTCTGATTCTTCTGTATATTATTTTATTATCTTTCCTTCTCCTTGGTTACTTTGAGCATGTAAATAGTAGGAATAAATTTAGTAGTATTTCCAACCTTTTTGTCTTCTTCTTCTTCTTCTTCTTCACATCCGTGTCGCCTTTGTCTTTTCCCTATTGAATAGCTGCGGTGCGATCCGGCCAACGTTTGGGTGGAATCGGGTTCTAATCGGGGAATAACTGTTCGGTCGCGGTTGGACCATCCGCTCGGCCCATCATACCATCTAAACCGCGATCAGTAACAATATATATATATATATATATATATATATATATATATATATATATATATATATATATATATATATATATATATATATATATATGGCTATAGGTGTCGTATGAAAAGTCGTATCATATAAAAAGTATACTATTTATGCAATATCAGGCTAACAAAGGACTATATCTCTCTATTCTTTAATTAATTGAGCTTACTTTGCTGCGTGGTTATAAAAGTAGATAGCATCACAGCTTGAGCTGAATGCCTGCCTCTGCATGCGAGGCTCGCTGGCCTTGTCTGAAGTGTTAAGATTCATCAAATCTATTTCATTGTCATTACAATACATTTTATTAATTTAGAGGATCAGGGATAAGTCTGAATTTGAATGCCATGCGATAACTCGCCTACCCCTGGCTTGCAGAAGTTTTTTTAACTTCTGCAACCCCTTGCTAAATTGATCCGGCTGTCAAAGCTTAAAGATAATGGATGAGGGGTGAATGGACAGAAAGACTTTCTTCATTCTACAAATTTACTTCAAACATTTAGGGATGGCTGTTATAAAGTCTTTGCTGCTTTGTTTAAATGCATGAAGCGTTTTACAACTGTGCTTAGAAATGCTTTCATGCAATCTGTTGCTGCCATGTCGTTGTAGTGTGAGCCTGTGATTTTTGCCTTTTTCTTATAATTTATAATTTATTTCCACTGGAAAGGGGGCGGGGGGTTCAGGCTTATTGTCAGGGTTGCCAACACCGTGCCTGAGGCGCGCAATTGGGCTCCTTTGGACTTGCCTGCCGTGCCACAGAAAAAGGTGCCGTCGTCAAAAATTGGGCTATTTTGCTCTCCATTAAGGAGCTGCACTCTTTTTCAATTTCTCTTTGCAGTGCACTCATACACTTTGTTGTGTAAAACCAATCAGGTCCACACAACTTTAGTCCAACGGGTTGGTTTAATTGCATTTAGATCACTAGGGCATGCCCGTACTATATATATTGTTACAGACGCGGCTTTTAGATGTTATATGGACCGAGCGGTGGTGTATTTAACCGCGTCCGAACAGTTACTCCCCGATTAAAACCCGATTTCACCCGACGTTGACCAGATCGCCCCACGGATATTCAATCGGGAAACCTCTAAAGCGACCGAAAGAGAAGAAGAGAGAAGAAAGACAGAGTTTGGAGGAAGAACAGATTTATTATACACACACAAGCAATATTTTAGAGCGACCAATATTATTTACAGCAATAGATGGAAAAGAGCAGTCACACAGTGCATTGTTAACTTATTCTATTTCATTTACTTAATCCCCAAGACAAACGAGTAGGACAGGACGTTCACACTCACACGATGGATATTGCAGGCAGGTAATCGCTCGAGGTTGATGGCTTGAGAGGAAGGCAAGGTCGGAGGCCGCAGCACCCCTCGCGGTTTTGGCGGGAAAACCTCCGTCGCGTATCCGCGGCCGTCACGCGCTGGCTCGGCACACCTGCTCCTCTTCCTGGGGTGGAGCCGTCTCCCTCCGTTCAGCGCGTCTCTCCAACGGCAGGGGATATTGCATGCAGGCAGGCAGGTATTGCGGTGGATTGCGCTCCTCTTCCAGGTCATCCCCCAGCGTATCTCTCAAGCCCTCTCCTTGGTGCAGCCTCGTTGCTCCTCTCCAGTCATCTCTCATCTGCACTCCTAAAGCAGTCCCCTGCAGTCGCTTTTATCACCTCCGGCGGAATTAAGCCGCCGGCTCCGAGGGCACGCCTACCGGGTCACTCACCGCGGTGTTGATTGGCTGTTAGGGCCGGTTCACTCCTGCCCTCTTCTGACGAGGTGGAGCCACGCCTTTCTTCTCCAACCTTACCTCGTGGCCAATGGTGGTTTGAAGAAAACCAGCCAAAATGCGGAAGGCAATTGGAAGGGAGGTTTTGGGGAAATTGGAAGGGCCTACGCTTATTTTGTTTGATACAATGCAAAGTCAATCTAGTGGAAAACACATACTTAGCCTACATGGAATAAGGAAATACACTATTTAAAAGATATATCGTGACCTGCGTGTATGTTCTATGAAATTAATTAGGAGGACGGCTGCGACCATTATTTACATTACCAGGATGTTACCATACCAAAACCATACTCTTCACATCCGTTACCCTTCCTCCAAAATTGTTACACTCCTCAAAACCCGTTACACTTCTCAAAACCCGTTACACTTCTCAAAACCCGTTACACTTCTCAAAATCGTTACACTGCACCCTCCTTTCTTCAGGCACGTCCTCGGGCCTACTAGACTTAACTGGGTGTGACATGTAGGTGTAATTCCCTCTACAATTAACCTGACCCTGAGTGTGACAATTTTAAAACACAAATAAGTATGTCCCCCTATTGCATTGCATCCTGTCTAACAGACTCAAGCCCACAGCTAACCGAATTACGGGATTATTCTCAAACTATACATTTACGGTGGGGAGCATTATTTACAATGACGTGATTTCTTATTTACAACGCAACCCAGGACCTGTGTTTTTCTCTTTTTTTTTTTTTCTTTTTAGGGAACAAGAAAAAGAAATTCCTGTTGGGAGGGAGGAGACAGCACGCATTGCATCGATGCACCAGTACCAATACCACCAAAGCACCCAAAAACACCCAAACACCACAAAGCACCCAAAAGCACCATCCGGTGCGGTCACCATGGCTCATAATAAACACAACAAAAGAACTGGTGGTGGTCTTCTCTTTCTCTGCTGGGCCGATGTTCTTCCCGACGTCTTCTGGCTTCATGCGGCCTATTTGGACATAATAAAAAGCACAACTTGTGTCCATTTTTATTTAGGGCCTCAGGGGCCAACTAAGGGTGGTCCACCTCCTTGGCATAGGTGCCACCTTACCGAGGTCCGCAAGCAAGATTCCCTGGCCACTATGGCCGGTTTCCAACAGAGGTGCCCTGCCCCAGAACCTGGGGTCCATCAAGTGGTACTTGGCCGCAGAACAGCGGTCCATAAAGTGGTACATCAACGCAATGCATGCTGGTTCTGGGAATCTCGGGCGCACAATGGCCACCTCACGCACGCTCCCATCGGCACCCAATGGCGCACAGGTCATGTGGGAGACAAAAGAAAGACAATTGAGCGAGGGGTAAGGTCACAAAGGGTACACGTCAATAAGGCAATGCAAGGTGAAATGCGTACGGAGGCCGAAGTGAGAAAGCTCGTCCCTACCGTACGTCACCCCCCTGTCACCTACCCTACCCTTGTTCCCACCCCATATGTACAAAAATCTACACATTTACAAATTCGTCACTACTGTCACGTCTTCCCCATATTTCCCTTATACCAAATTCGTCTCCACAATCCCGTTACTTCAAAATTTGCCATCACCAATTCATCATCAATCCTCATAAGGAGGGAGAGATGGAATTACGCACAATGTCACACCCACGTCATGATGCGTCTCACAATCCAAACATTTGCATCATAAAAAATAATCAAAACATGGCATGGTGTGGAGTACCTGTCACCTCAGGTGAGTGGATGCAGATGGTGTGAGGAGATCCTTCATCCTAACTATCCCCTAAATGATTTTAACACACTTTACACTACCCGGGGTCTTTCCCTGCCAATTCATTGGCCAACTTACACTATGGGTTCTAATAACCAATTCCCATTGGCCAAACTGTGGTGCTCCTCAATTTTTGGGGTCTCACTCCCCCGATTCATCTCCCGGTGCTCTAGCACAATTTCTGGGCTGCGACGTGTACCTCTCCCAACAGGTCTACCCACCTGCACACCTCCACCACTGTAGTTGCCACCCGAGCTTACCTAGCTCCTCACCCTAACCTATCTAACTGGGGGCAGCCCCTCTCCTGGCTCTGTCACCCCTTGGTGCCCTTTGGCACTGGGCTACCCGGGTCCGTCCTCCGGATCCTCGGGCCCCATCCACACAACTACTACCGGCTCCCAGAGCCCACCTGCGGCCTTACCTGGCCGACATCCTTACAGTGGTGGAGTGCCCAACCCAACTACACACACTAACAGGCTACACGCCCAGCCGTTTCCACAACACCAACGCACCCATCCACATACCATTCTGTCACCCGCACCACAGATGCCAATATCCAACTACAATTTACCTATACCCTCTATCTAACACTTACACTACCCGCCCCGGGTATCCGTGATGGGGGTCCACTCTTCCCCCATTCACACCTTCGCACCATCCACTCCACTCCACAATTTCCACCATACTCACTCCACGACCATCCATTCCAATACTCCAGATATTCCACACTACCATTTATTCCACACAGCCACATACACCTGTTCTTCATTCACCTGTCGTTGCACACCTGTGCAATCATACCTGGTGCCACCTGCACCCTCCTTTCTTCCTGGACCATTTGGTCAACACAACACGCAATCACCACTACTCCCTCATACACTGCTCCACACACCTGTTCAGTTGCACACCTGTGCAATCACACCTGTTCCATTCTCCCACACACGGCATCATCTCAGCTAACTCCTCCCCTCTGAAACTTGCGCTTCCCAGTCGTCCCTTTAAACTATTGCGCTCCCACGTCATTATCAACCACACTAACCTACCTGCGTCCCCACTACAGGTATCAGTCACTAACTAACCTTATCGTTACCTAAGGTCATCTTCGCTAGATCCCTATCATTATCCAAGCCCTCCCTGGCTCGTTTTCACTGCCATAAACCCCATAATCTATAGCGCATTTGCCCCCACCTGTGAGGGATGGTGGATTTGCCATCCCACCACATCGGGGGTCTCTCACTACCAATTTCGCTCGTCCAAATCCAACAATTCAAAAATTTTCCATTTACTGCCAATTCTATTCACTTTTCTAAATTTCGTTTCAAATCACTACTATCACTATCACCATCACCCGTCTACTTATTACATCCTCTCGGTGCGCCAATTCACATCTACAGCCCGGCTTCGTACAGCCGAGCACTGAACGCGGATTCTTTTGTGCTGGCGGCTGGATGCGTCCCGCATTCGGGGCCGGGGCGGGGGCTTACCCGGGCCGAGATCCCACGCATCACCTCGGCGTGGAGCCATCCAATGTCCCGATCTCGACCTGCCGGCACGTCTCAACAAAACGTGGTCGCCATAGCGACCCTTCCTATCCAGCCGCCCGCTCCGCCTAGTGGAGCCCGGCCGCGGCCGTTCAAAGCGAGGCCCAGCGTGGATCGCGCACGGCGGTTCTTTCGAAACCGCCGTGGTTCGGATCCCCGCTGGTTCTCGCGGCACGCGAAGCCCGGCACGCACCGAGGGCCCGAGTCGGCTATAAGTCGTTCTAACCTTTAACCCGGTTACCGTCGACGCTTCACCTGCAGGCTTACATGCATACGCTACCTCTTTCTTGCTCATACATGCAGCCGTTCCCATTCTCCTCGTACCTTTTCTTTCACACCTCGGTACACTCACTCCGCTCACCGACTTGGTCACACACCTGACCACCGAACACTTTGGCACACATTCGTTGCTCGCACACCTCACCAATACACCTCTTCGCGCCCCCTCCTCGGTCACTTCCTCTGTGACAATCACAGGTGTGCCCTCATTCGCACACCCAACCACGTGCCTCACTACCAACTCAAATGTGCCTTCCCACACACGCTCTACCATTCCAGGTGTGCATCCTTCCATCCCAGGTGTACATCCTCGCTCACCTGTCACAACCAGCTCACTCTCCTTGTCACTCTCACTACTCTCACCACCACTCTTGACAGCGCACTCACCCTTACTTTCGACGGCACACTCTTTCCTCATGCACCCGTCCGTTACACACCTTTCTCGCGCACACTCTCCCGTTACACCCTCCGTAACACTCACCACAGACGTACACTTTCTCGTTACATCCTCTGTAACACTCACCACAGGTGTACACTCTCTCGTTACTTCCTCCGTAACACTCACCACAGGTGTACACTCTCTCGTTACTTCCTCCGTAACACTCACCACAGGTGTACACTCTCTCGTTACTTCCTCCGTAACACTCACCACACCGCGCTTCCCTGTGCTCCCTCGCACACGCGCTTCGACCGGCTCACTCCTGACGGCACACTCACTCCTCGGCGTGCACTTTTTCCTCACACACCCCATGGTCGGACATTCTCGCACACCTCTTTTTTCGCACACCTGTCCTGTCACACACCTCACCAACGGCCTTTCACGAACACCCGGATCCAAACCAATCCCCAAGCCGACTGAATCTCCCCTCACATCATGTACATTGCCACTCACCTCCGTACCTCGTCGCACCTCCTCTGCCACCTGCAAACTTTTTATTTGGTTAGTGAGCACCGCATCATGATTTGAACACAGACCTTGTACATATTCCATGACTTCCTCCTTTATCTCCCTCTTAGCTTCCCTCCGTCTCTTCTTAATTTCACTCACCCCTTCTTCCACCTCCTCTAATTTTTCCTTTACCTCTTTCAGCTCCCGGTGCGCCCCCTCGATTTCTTCCTCCATTGCTACTTTAACCGTTTCTATGTGCGTCCTTACCTCCCGGTCCTTCGTCTCCATTACTTCTGTCACCTCTTCCAACCTCTTCGTCAATCCCTCATGTACCATTTGACATTCCTTTTGTGTCGCTATTAATTCATTTTTAATGTCCTTTTGTGTTGCTTTTAAACCCCCGATGATTGCAGTGTTCTTTTCCACTTGGTCCGCTAGTTCTTTTTGTCCCACCGTCAGCTGTTCTACTCCTTTCGTCAGATCTTCTATTCCCCCCTGTAACTTTACCGTATTATTTCTCACCTCTTTCTCGATACGCTTTTCGCCTCGCTTTACCTCCTCGCGTAGCCCCGAGACCTCCTCACTCACCCCTCGTCGTATTTCCTCCATCTGGTTCCCCATCTGTTCGATTTCCCGGGCGGATTGTTCCCCTATTTCCCGCAATTCGTCCTCCATTCTATTTTCTAACCCCATTAATCCATTTTTCACCCCCTCTAACTGATTCTCCTGGGCAGCCATTCTGTTTTCCACCCCCGTTAACCCATTCTTTACCTCTTTTATCCCGTTGTCTAACCCCTCAAAATTATTGTCTAACTTCCCAAATTTCTTGTCTAACTCCTCAAAATTATTGTCTAACTTCCCAAATTTCTTGTCTAATCCCTCAAAATTATTGTCTAACTTCCCACCGGTACCCCTCGCTTCGTCCCTCATTACCCCCATTTGCTCACTCTGAGCCCTTGCTTCGTCCCTCATTACCCCCATTTGCTCACTCTGAGCCCTTGCTTCGTCCCTCATTACCCCCATCATTCTGCTTTCCATTTTCGCACTATCAGCCCTTGCTTCCTCCCTCATTTTCTCGCTATTCTGGGCCATAAGGGCCTTCATTTGTATAAAAAAAAGGTTCAAATCCATTGGCATCTCCGGTTCGACTACCGCGACCATGGGCGTGGCTAAATGTGGCGCCGCTGTAATCACGTGCGCTAGAGCGCCATTTTGTGCACCTGAAATTCCCGCAACCACATTGCCATTTTCCTCCTCCCTTTCTTCCACATACATTTCCCCTGGTTCCTGGGTTACCCCTAACCCGTCTATCTCCCCCACCGACATCCGATCGCCTTGATTGTCCATGGCGCGATCTAAAAATTCGGGTTTTATAAAACACAATTTCGTCCGCTTTATAATTTTGAGCGCGTGCAGCGCGCTCCGGGTCGATCTCACTCCCCGACACCAATTGTTACTCTAATAGTACAATTGGTGTTCCAAAATTTGGGCCTAACAAATTTAGTCCCAGGTTCGAATCCCACCTCCTGACAACCAATTGTTACAGACGCGGCTTTTAGATGTTATATGGACCGAGCGGTGGTGTATTTAACCGCGTCCGAACAGTTACTCCCCGATTAAAACCCGATTTCACCCGACGTTGACCAGATCGCCCCACGGATATTCAATCGGGAAACCTCTAAAGCGACCGAAAGAGAAGAAGAGAGAAGAAAGACAGAGTTTGGAGGAAGAACAGATTTATTATACACACACAAGCAATATTTTAGAGCGACCAATATTATTTACAGCAATAGATGGAAAAGAGCAGTCACACAGTGCATTGTTAACTTATTCTATTTCATTTACTTAATCCCCAAGACAAACGAGTAGGACAGGACGTTCACACTCACACGATGGATATTGCAGGCAGGTAATCGCTCGAGGTTGATGGCTTGAGAGGAAGGCAAGGTCGGAGGCCGCAGCACCCCTCGCGGTTTTGGCGGGAAAACCTCCGTCGCGTATCCGCGGCCGTCACGCGCTGGCTCGGCACACCTGCTCCTCTTCCTGGGGTGGAGCCGTCTCCCTCCGTTCAGCGCGTCTCTCCAACGGCAGGGGATATTGCATGCAGGCAGGCAGGTAGGTATTGCGGTGGATTGCGCTCCTCTTCCAGGTCATCCCCCAGCGTATCTCTCAAGCCCTCTCCTTGGTGCAGCCTCGTTGCTCCTCTCCAGTCATCTCTCATCTGCACTCCTAAAGCAGTCCCCTGCAGTCGCTTTTATCACCTCCGGCGGAATTAAGCCGCCGGCTCCGAGGGCACGCCTACCGGGTCACTCACCGCGGTGTTGATTGGCTGTTAGGGCCGGTTCACTCCTGCCCTCTTCTGACGAGGTGGAGCCACGCCTTTCTTCTCCAACCTTACCTCGTGGCCAATGGTGGTTTGAAGAAAACCAGCCAAAATGCGGAAGGCAATTGGAAGGGAGGTTTTGGGGAAATTGGAAGGGCCTACGCTTATTTTGTTTGATACAATGCAAAGTCAATCTAGTGGAAAACACATACTTAGCCTACATGGAATAAGGAAATACACTATTTAAAAGATATATCGTGACCTGCGTGTATGTTCTATGAAATTAATTAGGAGGACGGCTGCGACCATTATTTACATTACCAGGATGTTACCATACCAAAACCATACTCTTCACATCCGTTACCCTTCCTCCAAAATTGTTACACTCCTCAAAACCCGTTACACTTCTCAAAACCCGTTACACTTCTCAAAACCCGTTACACTTCTCAAAATCGTTACAATATATCTAAAATTATATCCCCCCCCCCCCTCTATTTACATGAAATGGTTTGGTCCATGAAATGTTTTGGTCCATTCGCAACGCCAAAGCGAACGGCGAACGCTTTACATGAAATGGTTTGGTTCATGAAATGTTTTGGTCCATTCGCAACGCCAAAGCGAACGGCGAACGGCTTGCGAGTACAGTGACAATCCCCCCCCCCCCCCCTCTATTTACATGAAATGGTTTTAATTAGTTTTAAAACATAGTTTAACGCCAACATATGGCATGCCCGTACCCGTACTATCCGTAATGGCGCACGCTCTCACAGGAGCTCCGGAAGGTCGCATATCGCAGGAAAGCGAAAGAATCGCAAATTAGTTTAAATTAGTTTTAAAACATCGTTTAACGCCAACATAGCGCCAACATAGTTTGCCGACGGGAAATAAATGAATACGCTCTCAAATGTGCCATCCGAGGCAGAGCCTGTTCGCCACGTTCGGCACACGTGATAGCTCGCTGCTCTCTGATTGGTTGAATCGTTTTTTGGACATAGCTCGGTAACTACTTCTGTGATTAATTTAAAACCTTGAAAAGGCACATCCTCGGGTCCCCAGCAATATACCTGGCAAGTTTCAAGTATATCGGACCCGTGGTTGTCGAGAAACAGCGGTCACAGACAAACACACACACAGACACACACACACACAGACACACACACACACACACAGAGATTGCTGGAATTATAGATAGATAACATCATCCTGTAAAGTAGAAAATACAATAAGTATACGATGTGACATCACATGGGTCCATTCATATCATTCAATGCAAGCAAGCTGGATATTCTATGCAGGCGTACCGTTAGCGAGTCTACCAGATGTAACGTGTCACAGGAGAAGTCTCGGAGCACCGTCCGCAGCAGCGGGTCTTATAGTCACGCCCCTAGCGGTGTCAACGAGCAGCGAGCATCACCCCGGGTTCAGTACGAATACGATTTCACTACATTCTCCCCCCGTCAGAATTATACGGCAGTGCGGCTAGAAGCGAGTGAGCGTCAGCATGAACAGGGTGGAACATCAGTCGACCCAACCGTATCGGGCCGGGCGGCGAATTTCTCTGCCAGCACGCGTCCGAAATTCCCCGGGTACGGCATCACGTATCCCTGTGTCCCCGGCGTCGGAGGCGCCAACAGGGTCGGGTGACGAAGGGGGTAACTCCAAGTCGTCGGGCCCAGGTAGTCTCGGCGAGGGGAGGGTCGGTAGACTTTCGGCGATGGGAGCGTCGGGAGAGGCCATAGTCTCATAGATGGGTTCGATCGGTTCGTCCGATTCCCTACTTAGGTCGGCGACCCCGCAAGGGGCAAGGTGACGGACGGAGACAGTAGCCTCACGGCCATCAGTCGTCATCACACGAGCATGCTCAGGATTAGCCTGGAGAATCTGCACTTTGTCCACTAGGGGGTCATACTTGCTCGCGCGAACCGCCCGTTTAAGGTAGGCCGGCCCGGGCCCAGCGAGCCAACTGGGCAAAGACCGTATACACCCCGAGCTCCTGGGGTGGTGGAAAAGTCGCTCGTGGGGAGTTTGGTTGGTTGCCGTACTCAGGAGAGCCCTGATCGAGTTCAACGCCGCAGGTAGCGACCAAGCCCATTTATCGAGGCCCCGGCCGAGGGTCCGGAGGTTGAGCATGACGGCCCTCCAGATAATCCCGTTGAAGCGTTCGATCTGCCCATTAGCCTGGGGTCTGTATGGCGTGGTGTAACTAGAAGCAATGTTATTTTGGAGCAGATAGCCGCGCACCTCCTGAGACAAGAAGACCGCACCCCGGTCGGTATGGACATAGGCCGGGTAACCGAACATTGAGAACAAGTTCTGTAAGCATCGCATCACCGTGGCAGCAGTCATGTCCGCGCACGTATAAGCAAAGGGGAATCGCGAGTACTCATCAACGATAGTGAGCAGATAGCGAGAGCCGCTCGACACCGGCAATGGGCCCTTGAAATCCATCGCCAAGCGTTCCCACGGGCGTGTAGCCTTCACCAGAGTCCCCATGGGAGGGTTATAGAAACGCGGTTTGATTTCCGCGCAGATAGCGCAGTCGCGACAGATACGGCGGATATCGTCAATCGAGTATGGGAGATTCCCACACCGCACAAAATGAGCGAAACGCGTTACGCCGGGATGGCCCGCAGTGGCATGCAGCACCCGTAGGCCCTCCAAAGAGGTGATACCGGCACATGTAGCCGGTCGTGATAAGGCATTGGCGGCCTGGTTATCCTTCCCCGGGCGATATTTGATGGGGTAACAGAAGTCGGCGAGTTCGATATGCCAGCGAGTGATTTTCTCGTTCTTAATGCGCTGGGCATGTAAGGTGTCGTACATGAACGCAACGCTTTGCTGGTCCGTGATGATTTGGAAGCTCCGCCCGAGTAAGTACGGGCGCCATCGCCGAATAGACTCGACGATCGCATACGCTTCCTTTTCAACGGACGAGTGTCTCCGCTCAGCAGTGGTAAGAGTCCATGAAAAGAAAGCCACGGGACGCCCCCCTTGGGAGAGGGTCGCCGCGATGGCCTGATCCGAGGCGTCACTTTCGAGGATGAACGAGCCGCTCTCGTCGATTGTCGCCACGGCGGCTCGGGCGATGTCGGCCTGAAGGCCTTCAAAGGCCGCCAATGCGGCCGGACTCAGGGGGAAGGTGTCGCAGGCCACGAGGGGGCGAAGTTTCGCGGAGAAACTTTGCACCCATTTGGAGTAATGGGCGAACAGCCCAAGAGCACGCTTCAGGGACGCCCGATCACAGGGAGGGGCCATGTCGAGCAAAGGTCGCAGACGTTCCTTATCCGGAGCGACAGAGCCATGGGTCAGGGTGTACCCCAGAATATCTATCGTGCGTAGGGAGTATTGGCACTTATCCTCGTTCATAGTTAAGTGATACCGCTGCGCGACCTCAAGGAAGCGCTTCAGATTAGCATCATGGTGCCCTTGGTCATATCCACAAACCGTAAGATTATCGAGGTAGACGAAAACATCGGTTAAGTGCTCCCGCGCAACGAGGTCATCCATGGCCCTCTGGAAACAAGTGACCCCATTCGTTACCCCAAAAGGCAATCGCGTAAATTGGTACAACCGCTGCCCCGACTCAAATGTGGTATAGATACGATCCGCCCTAGAGATAGGGATCTGGTGGTACGCACTACGGAGATCGAGAGTGCTATAGACCGAATACTGGGACACCTGTTGCACTAGCGCGTCCATCCCCGGAAGGGGGTAGGCATCCAGCTGTGTAAAGCGGTTAATCGTTTGGGAATAGTCGATTACCATGCGTCTGCGATGGGCCTCGCTGCGCACCACCAATACCTGGGTGCGCCACGGCGACCTACTAGGTTCTATGATGCCGTCTGTCAAGAGCTGAGCCGTTTCGTCCGCAATGAATTGCATGTCTGCGCGAGAGTAGCGCCGTGATTTCACCGCGACAGGGGTGCAGTCGGAGGTTAGATTAGGGAACAGCGAAAGCGGCTGGACGTCCATTTGCGCTAGGGCGCACACCGCAAGCGCGTCGTCCGCCCCCACAACAAGCGTGTCAGGCCCACCAAACTCCATTACCAGACATCCATGCAGCTTAAGAAAATCGTGTCCTAACAGAATATCAGCACATAATGCGGGTAAAACCATAAGGTGTACATCAGGGAAAACCCGTCCCTTTAGCACGAGTTTCAATCGGCATTCCCCCTTCGTGCTGAGTCGAAGCCCCTGGGAAGCCATGAAGATCCGTCTCGTAGACCTCCAGATCCGCCATCCATGCCTGAGCGCAAGTCGCTGGTCGATAAAACTATCCGTAGATCCTGTATCCACCAAGGCCCGAACACAATGGCCTTCGACCATGAGGGGAATAAGGGCTTGAGCCAGGCCAGACAAGGCTGCTGGGAGCGGGACTGAGCCCCCCGAATGGGTCGGACCAGCCTCGCGGGTGGATCCTACGCCAGCAGCAGTTTTGCGGTCGTGGCCGGAGTCTGCGTTGACCATGGGGAATCCATTAACGCCATCAGAGGGCTTTCCCAAGCATTCCGGTGTTTCGCGATTCAAAATCTGACAATTCTGACGGGAAAAGGCCTCCGTAGTATTTGAAATCGCCTTTTGAAATTTTTGGCAGAAAAAGGCCTCCGTAGTATTCGAAATCGCCTTTTGACACTTTTGACAGCAGAGGCAGAAAAAGGCCTCCGTAGTATTCGAAATCGCCTTTTGACACTTTTGGCAGCAAAAGGCCTCCGTAGTATTTGAAATCGCCTTTGTCGGGGCGTGGGCCGCCGTTAGCTCGTGGACGACTCGAGGAGAACGTTCCGCTGGGGCTTGGCGAGGCTTCAAAGCCCCTTGCGTGGCCCGGAGTTTGGTCAAGGACACGTACTTCGTGCCCGATGGAGGATGAGACGGTGGTGGCTGTCCGGTGACGCCCGCCAAGGACGTCTGAGCACCTAGGGGCCCGCAGAGAGGGGCCCTCCCCTTCGAAGTCGGGTAAGGCGCCGGGTGTCGGGCTCGGCTCGCAGGCTCCGCAATGAGCCCATTCAAGGTCGCCGCGCGGCCGCGCGACCGCGACCGCGCGAGTCAATGAGCCGCGAGCTGCGTGCCGTTTTCCTGCACACTTTCGCGTAATGTCCCTTTTGCGAGCACAAATGGCATATAGCGTCTCGTGCCGGACACACGACCCGGGCATGACGTGGCCCCCCACAGAAAAAGCATGCGGCCCCGCGTAAGGCCTTGGGTCTGGTCGTAACGGCAGCCGTCAGGGCTGGGTCTTCCTCCGGAGCATCCCGGAGTTCAGCGAGCGGATCCGCGTCCTCGGCGGTAGCACTCTCTGGCCGGGCGTGTAGTGTGGTGCCCGCCAAGAGGCGCGTGCGATCATAGGTGTTCGATTGCATCCGCGCTTCAGTGTATACTGTCCCTTGCTCAAGTGCCGTAGCGAAGGTCAGGTCGGTCTTCTCCAAGAGTTTGAGCCTTAGTTCCTGGGAGGAGACCCCTGCAATGAAGGCATCTAAAAGACGATCATCCTGAGCCTGCGTGGGAGTCCGTGGCTCCCTGACGCTGTCCAGCAAGAGCTGCCGGAGCTCCTGGGCGTAGTGGTCCATCGCCTCGTTGGGTTGCTGACGTCGCGTTTGCAGCAAATATCGTGCATACACCGGGCTTTTTTCCTTTATGTACAGCCGTTTGAGCTCCGCGATGGAGAGGTCATACGTCGCGCATTGAGCGATAGAGTTGTACACCCGGTAGTCGATTTTTGAATGTAGAGTTGCTAGCTTCGCGGCAGCCGTCGGCGCGGTCTCAGGCTCATCAAAAAGATTCTCCAATGTTCTGAGCCAGTGCTTCAGTTGCAAGCCACCATCCGGGGCTTGCGGGTCGGCGCAGAATACGGACACCGTCAGCGTCTTGTTGCCAGCCATGTCGGTAGATCTTAAATGCAATTAAGTGTTGTGTAAAACCAATCAGGTCCACACAACTTTAGTCCAACGGGTTGGTTTAATTGCATTTAGATCATAACATCATCCTGTAAAGTAGAAAATACAATAAGTATACGATGTGACATCACATGGGTCCATTCATATCATTCAATGCAAGCAAGCTGGATATTCTATGCAGGCGTACCGTTAGCGAGTCTACCAGATGTAACGTGTCACAGGAGAAGTCTCGGAGCACCGTCCGCAGCAGCGGGTCTTATAGTCACGCCCCTAGCGGTGTCAACGAGCAGCGAGCATCACCCCGGGTTCAGTATGAATACGATTTCACTACACACTTGTCACTCCGTGAAAACAACTGGAGCATATTTTTGAAGTAGCACTGAGCACGATGACGTCACGATGATTGAATCATGTGATTGGGCCAGGGCAGGTCTCGGGCGTGGCCCCTCGGGAGTCAGGACTCAGGGTTGGGATGTCAAATGTTTTGACATTCGTTCCCGTTTGTTATTATTGTTGCCAAATGATGCAACTATTATTGTCGTTTATGTGGGGAATGGATCACTGTTATGGGGTTTTTCTTATAGTAACTACAAAACCAATTTATTTCATACACATCACAGCACCAGTCCTACGAGTGTATATATTTAATTGTACGCGAGAACGTCTTGGCTCCCCAGACGGCAGGGATAACAAAGCCTGCTTTCCCTCAAGCCTTCGATAGATTAGGTTCAAAGGGGAGTGAAGCTCCGAACACCAGGAATTTGGCAAAAGCAGCCTGTTGTGTGCTGATAATGTGTTCATACTAGGAACAATAAACCTTGTTACCTTGAACAAAGTGGACTCGGGATTCGGTCTCCGGGGCGAGCCGACTCGGCAGAACCAACATTTAGTGCAGCAAGCAGGGCTCAATGCAGAAGACCGGACGAGACGGATTCCCAAGGGATCGAGAGGAGAGGAGGGCCGCGTGGCACTCAATTTGATTAAGGTAAGCCTCTGGTGCTTGAAGTGTATCCAAAATTGTGCTCCGCTCCTCCCTCGGGATTTAGTCTGTCTCTTCCTGCGCTGTCCGCACTTGGGCCCACAAACAATAAATTGTAAGTGCGGGTTTTTCACCCAGAGTAACGGGGTTGTTGTTTAATCAAAGAGTAGGGGTATGAAAAGCAAACGAAGGGGGCTGTGAGGCCAGGTAGATGCTAGACGACACCATAAGTGCCAAGATCATTCCAGGAAGGACAGCCTAGGAAAAGATGGGTAACACACCAGGCAAGGAGAGTGAGCCTCTCAGAAGAACCCCGGCATTTTTTATGTTTAACTAGACCTTCCAGTGAAGCAGAACTCAACTGAACTGACTGGACAACTTTTAAGTTTGATCAAAATCCATAAATATTTGTGGACTTTAAAGTCTTAACATCGTTTCGGAGCTGAAAACAATATGGCGGCCTATGGCGGCCATTTTGTGACAGATCGAGTTGAAATGCAATAGGAACCTACCTTGTGTGGTAATGGTTAAACATTCTAAGTTTGATCAAAGTCTGTTAATATTTGTGGACGCTAGAGTGTTAACGTCGTTTTCATGACTAAAAACAAAATGGTCGCCTAAGTCCGCCATTTTTCAACGGATCAGGCTGAAATGTAATACCAACCTGGTCCTTGGGGTAAGAATGCTGCTTGTTAAGTTTGATCAGAATCGGTAGATATTTGTGGACGCTGGAGTGTTAACGCCTCGAAAAGTTGATAGATGACGATGACAGACGACGGACGCCGGAGGGTTCAGTATGTGATGAACTCAACTGGACGGTAGTCCAGTCGAGTTTTAAAAAAACATGGGTATACTGCAGTAAAACCGGGGAAAATATGGGCTGAGTTGACGAGGACCCTGAGTGAACCGTGGCCGGAGGAGGGAACATTCACGCTAGCAATGATAGAAACGCTTTATGAGACCTTGGATAAAGCAGAGAAAGAGAAAAGGGGCAAGGTCGACTGGAAAGCGTACAGCTGGTGGAAAGATGAAGCAGTGAAACGACAAACTACTGCCAAGCAGGCTAGTTTGGGAGGGATGGTGCTGAAACAAAGGTGAAAGAGAGCAGGCGGATAAAATTCAGGAAAAAAAACTATGAAGGAATTACAATGCATTCAGAAAGTATTCAGATCCCTTCACTTTTTTCACATTTTGTTATGTTGCAGCCTTATGCTGAAATCGTTTAAATTCATTTTTTTCCCTCATCAATCTACACTCAATACCCCATAATGACAAAGAGAAAACAGGATTTTAGAAAGTTTTGCAAATTTATTAAAAAGAAAAAACTGAAATATCACATTGACATAAGTATTCAGATCCTTTGCTATGACACTTGAAATTTAGCTCAGGTGCCTCCCATTTCTCTTCTTCATCTTTGAGATGTTTCTACACCTTGATTGGAGTCCACCTATGGTAAATTCAATTGATTGGACATGATTTGGAAAGGCACACACCTGTCTATATAAGGTCTCACAGCTGACAATGCATATCAGAGCAAAAACCAAGCCATGAGGTCTAAGGAACTGCCTGCAGAGCTCAGAGACAGGATTGTGTCGAGGCACAGATCTGGGGAAGCCTACAAAAAAAATCTCTGCTGCATTGAAGGTTCCCATGAGCACAGTGGCCTCCATAATTCTTAAATGGAAGAAGTTTGGAACAACCAGGACTCTTCCTAGTGCTGGCCACCCGGCCAAACTGAGCAATCGGGGGAGAAGGGCCTTGGTAAGAGAGGTGACCAAGAAACCGATGGTCACTCTGGCTGAGCTCCAGAGATCCTGTGTGGAGATAGGAGAAACTTCCAGGACAACCATCACTGCAACACTCCACCGATCTGGGCTTTATGGCAGAGTGGCCAGACGGAAGCCTCTGCTAAGTGAAAAACACATGAAAGCCCGCTTGGAGTTTGCAACAAAGCACCGAAAGGACTCTCAGACTGTGAGAAACAAGATCTGATGGGTCTGATGAAACCAAGATTGAACTGTTTGGCTTCCGTCTGGCCACTCTGCCATGAAGCCATTACCTTCGCCACAAAAGGCGGCCCGAGGGACTTATAATGTCAAAAGGGATGCCAGATTCCCCCCACGGGGCTATGTGGGTGTGTGGAGATAAAGCATACCCTTATTTACCAGATGAATGGGGAGGGCGTTGCTACCTGGCCACAGTAACACCTGAATTGGAAATGGCAAAAGAGGTCCAGGACCTATACCCTTCGTCCAGTCGATACAAGTACCAGGTGTTACAGGACATACCATCTAGAGGCCGCCATAGGAGACATGCCATGTGGGACGAGGACGGGCAGACCACGCTGCATGGCCACGGTTGGAAGAAGGCAGTGGGCTTCTTCTGCCCCTTTTGTGGTACGGTAATGAACAGCTACCGCTTGGACAAATTGTCCTTGGCTCTAGAAAAGGAGGCAAACCAAACAGCGCTGGCTTATCAGGAACTATTAAATGCAGAAACTGAAATGAGGACCATGGTGATGCAAAACCGGGTAGCCTTAGACATGTTATTGGCTGAGAGGGGAGGTGTATGTGGGATCATATAAGGGAAATCCTGGACCCAAGGGAGTGCGTTCAGGCGTTGATTGATGAAATTAAGAAGGTAGGCTTGGGCCTGACCAGAGATAGGCTAGACCGTGAGGACTTAGGGATAACCGCTTGGTTTCAATCCTGGGGTGGAAAGATAGTAAGGTGGGTGTTAACCGTCATAGGGGTGATCATTGGGATTGTGTTGTTAATGGTAATAATGAAAGCCATAGTGGTTGTGTGTGTAAGAAAGTACTTTGCAGGAGGGAACCCGAAGGAAACGCCGGCGAAGACTATGGTCCTATCCGCCGATCCGAACGAGTACTTGGACGACTCATCTCGAGGCAGTCGTGATTGCTTATCCCTAAACCACCCCCAACCAGTGATCTACACCCTCCCCCTATCTACCCTTCCAAATGTCGAATCGGAATTGTGATCTTCATGCCTATTTAGACCCCCACGGGGTTTTTGACATGGAGGACATGGATTTCCTCTCTGCTATAAGGGCGCAAGCACAGTTGGAGAACGAACGGTTGGAGAATACATCACTGCAAAATGGCGCCGATCATGCAAGTGTCATTTCAGTCAACATTGAAGGTCTGATTGGGGATAATTTGCCGCAATAGGACGAGGGGGGTTCAGGGGTCGCTTTGCCTTTGTTTTGTACATGCCTGTTGCGCTTTCGTCCTACAAATGGGGTGAATTTCAGCAAGAGGCCTAAGCTGCTCCGAGGGTGACCTGGAAGACACTCCCGGCACAAAATGCCGTAAGGAAGTGCACTGCCGAGGACGAAGAGGCTCCTACAATTCTACTCGTATCAATTGTTTCTGTGACGTGGTTTCTTTAGAAACAAAAGGGACAAATGTGGGAATTGATCACTGCTATGGGGTTTTTCTTATAGTAACTACAAAACCAATTTATTTTGTATACATCACAGCACCGTTTGTACGAGTGTATATATTTAATTGTATGTGAGAACCTCTTGGCTTCGTGCACAGCGGGGATAACAAAGCCTGCTTTCCCTCAAGCCTTCGATAGATTAGGTTCAAAGGGGAGTGAAGCTCAGAACACCAGGAATTTGGCAAAGGCAGCCTGTTGGATGCCGATAATGTGTTCGAACTACAGAGGATAAACAACTTGTCACATCGTAAATATCTTAGCCTTGGAAGAACGGACCTTGCAGCCTTTGTCTTCGCTTCTCCTGCGCGGGCAGGTTCCGGACCAGATGGTAAAGGGGAGACAGATCAAAAGATATATGGCCTTGCTCGATTTGATAACTGCCTGCATATAAACGAGAGTGAGCAAAACACACTTTGGGTGGTATATAAATGAGAACGAGCAAAACACACTTTGGGTGGTGTATGTCGTGATTGGTCCTGCGTACTGCGTAGTGACGTCTGTGGGGGGGGGGCGTAGCTTTGGTGGTTGCTTGCTGCTCGTCATGATGGCTGTCTGTTTTGTGAGAGCTTGGTATTGTGGCGGACACGAAAGCACTGACGTGGTGACATCACCCCGCACACCAAGTGGGGGTGGGCCACGCCCGGGAGAGAGGCGTGGCCTCACGATATACACGGGGCGCGCAGCCCTGAGCAGCTCAGTTTTACAGTGAGCTCTTGAATAAAGACTCTTACAAATTACCGCGTTGTCCGCTTCCTCCTTGCTCACAAGCAGTGCGCGTAATACCGCGCTTTAGTATCATCTTTAATAAACAACTTGATTGATGGAGAGTCCTGAACTTACAACAGTGTATAAACGAGAACGAGCGAAACACACTTGGGGTGGTGTATAAACCAGAACGAGCGAAACACACTTTGGGTGGTTTATAAACGAGAACGAGCGAAACACACATTGGGTGGTGTATAAACAAGAACAAGCGAAACACACTTTGGGTGGTGTATAAACGAGAAGGAGCAAAACACACTTTGGGTGCTGTATAAACGAGAATGAGCTGAACACACTTTGGGTGGTGTATAAACGAGGAGCAAAACACACTGGATGGTGTATAAACGAGAACAAGCGAGACACACTTTGGGTGGTTTATAAACGAGAACAAGCGAACACACTGGGTGGCATATTAAACGAGAACAAGCGAAACACACTTTGGGTGGTGTATAAATAATAATGAGCGAAACACACTTTGGGTGGTGTATAAACGAGAAGGAGCAAAACACACTTTGAGTGGTGTATAAACGAGAAGGAGCTAAACAAACGATCATTGCGAAAGAGCATATCCATCCACACCTTAACGTATGAGCATAGGTGGGCATCGTTATTCAAAAAAGTAACTTTGTTACCTGTTATTCAAAAAAGTAACTTCGTTATCCGTTACTCCGTTACAAAAAGTAACGGAAGTTACCGTTACTCCGCTACTTTTATTAAATAAAGTCAAAGAAACACCGGAAAGTGTATTTTTTTATTATACAAAGGGAAGAAATAAAAAAGCGCTTAAAAAGGTTAAAAACGGAGCTTATCGGTGACGACGTTCACTCCTTGATGTCCTTCTCCAACTGGTTTGTGAAAGACTTGGGCCAAAAGCTTCTTTTTTTTTCTTTCTTTTTTTTTTCTTTTTTTTTTTCTTTTTTTTTGTATACTGAATCGAGGATCGTGAAAGAGCTAACATTTACTTCACAAACAAATCAACCAGACAAACAAAATATATAAAAAGAGGGAGCCAAAGACAAGATGGGGAGAGAAGTGGAAGCACACAAACACAACATTTGAGAGCAGGGAGATGTGTGGAAGGCAGAGGGCTTGGGGGGGAGGATGCGTGGGAAGGGGGGAGGGAGAAGTATAAAACACAAGGACACCAAGGTCTTCCAGGACAGAAGTTGGCATTTCAAAAAAGTGGAATTGGGGTGAAATTAGCGGGGGCAGAAAAGATCAAGATTTTGGATGGGGGAAGATAAGAGATGGTGGTGAACAGCTGTTTTAAAGACCTGGAGGGTGGAGTGGGATTGAAGGGAGTGGGGGAGTTTGTTCCAGAGGCGGGAGAAAAGAGGAATGAAGGAGTGAAGGTGAGCAGAGAGTCTTGATTTTGGCAGTTTAACCATAAGAGGGTTGCAGGCAGATCTTGTGTGACCTGTAGGAATATTTGCGGGACAGAGCCCAGAGAGAGCTAGGGGGGGGGGGGGCAAGGCCAGAGAGGAGTCGGTAGAAGACGGAAAGACCACCAACCTGCCTGCGGTGAGTGAGTGAAAGGCCCTTGGAGTTAGCTTCATCGCGGGAGATTCCAATGATTCTGAATGCTTTGGTTTCAACAGCGTGAAGACGAGCTAGGTGTGAGGCAGGAGCACCAGCCCAGAGGGGAGAGCAGTATTCCATTGAGCTGCGGATGAAAGCCTTGTATGTGGTGAGGAGCTCAGGTGTGCCAAGGAAGGACTTCGCATGATGGAGGATGCCCAGTCGGCGACTGGCTTTGGAGGCCAGATTTGAAATGTGGTTTTTCCAGGAAAGATCATGGCAGATAGTGAGACCCAAAAGCTTGAGCGACAGAACTTCTTGGAGAGGATTATTCAGAAAGTGGATGGGAGGGTTGTCCAGTCGGTCTTTTCGGAGCGACATCGTAAGAGTGTGAGATTTGTCAGGATTGAAAGACATATTCCACTTGTTTGCCCAGTCTGTGATTTTGTCCAGGTCTGCAGAGAGTGAGGAGGCTGCAGACTGCCGATCTGAGGGATGAAGAATGGAGCGACAGAGAGTGGAGTCATCAGCAAAGAGATAGAGAAGCTTTTCAAGATAGTCAGAGAGATCATTGATGAAGACCAGAAAAAGCACAGGGCCCAGAACACTGCCTGGGGGAACTCCAGCCTGAACAGGAAGAGGAGATGAGAGAAACCCATTCAGGGCTACACATTGACTACGACAAGAGAGGAAGTCCGCCAGCCATGCGTGGAGATTTGGAGGAACCCCAAAGAAGGATGGCAATAATATTGGGGTCATTAAAGTAGTAGTAGTAGTAGTCGTAGTAGTAGTAGTAGTAGTAGTAGTAGTAGTAGTAGTAGTAGTAGTAGTAGTAGTAGTAGTAGTAGTAGTAGTCGTAGTAGTAGTAGTAGTAGTTGTAGTAGTGCTTTTGTTGGAAAGGTTACAGAGATTTGCGTTCAGAGCTAATGCAAGCTCAGGCAAACATATTGTTACAGACGCGGCTTTTAGATGTTATATTGACCGAGCGGTGGTGTATTTAACCGCGTCCGAACAGCTACTCCCCGATTAAAACCCGATTCCACCCGACGTTGACCAGATCGCCCCACAGATATTCAACCGGGAAATCTCTAAAGCGACCGAAAGAGAATGAAAAAGAAGAAGAAGAAGAATACGGAGGAAGAACAGATTTTATTATACACACACAAGCAATGGATGGAAGAAGCAGTAACACAGCGAATCGTTAACTTACACTATTCATTTTTACTTAACCCCAAGACACGAGCAGGACAGGACGTTCACACTTACACAGGGGATAATGCAGGCAGGTAAGGCTTGAGATGGATTGCTTGAGAGGGAGGCAAGGTCGGGAGGCCGCAGTTCGCAATTCCTCGCGGTTTTAGCGGGAAACCCTCCGTCGTGTATCCACCGCGGTAGACGTCACGCGCTGGTTCAGCACACCTGCTCCTCTTCTTTGGGGTGGGGCCGTCTCCCTCCTTCCAGCGCGTCTCTCCAAAGCTGGTTTCCTTGCCGAGTACCTCTCCTCTTTGGCTTGGAGCGTTTCGCATCTCACCTCTTGGTGCAGCCTCTTTGCTCATCTCCCAAGGCCTCTCCAAGTCATCTCATAAAGCAGTCCCTTACAGTCGCTTTTATCACCTCGAGCGAAATCAAGCCGCCGACTCCGAGGGCACGCCTACCGAGTCACTCACCGCGGTGTTGATTGGCTGTTTAGGGCTGGTTCACTCCTTCCCTCTTATGACGAGGTGGAGACACGCCTTTCTTCCCCAACCCTACCTCGTGGCCAATGGTGGTTTGAAGAAAACCGGCCAAAATGCGGAAGGCAATTGGAAGGGAGGTTTTGGGGAAATTGGAAGGGCCTACACTTATTTTGTTTGATACAATGCAAAGTCAATCTAGTGGGAAAACACATACTTAGCCTACATGGAATAAGGAAATACACTATTTAAAAGATATATCGTGACCTGCGTGTAAGTTTCATGCAATTAACTAGGACGCCGACTGCGACCATTATTTACATTAACAGGGTGTTACCGTACTTTTGTAACGTTCACATTGTAACGTTTCCACATTCGTTACACGGCACCCTCATTTCTTCAGGCCCGTTCTCGGGCCTATTAAACTTTAGCTTAGTGTGACACGTAGGTGTAATTCCCTCTACAATTAACCTGACCCTGAGTGTGACAATCTTAAAACACAAATAAGTATGTCCCCCTATTGCATTGCATCCTGTCTAACAGACTCAAGCCCACAGCTAACCGAATTACGGAATTATTCTCAAACTATACATTTACGGTGGGGAGCATTATTTACAATGACGTGATTTCTTATTTACAACGCAACCCAGGACCTGTGTTTTTTTTTTTCTTCTTTTTTTTAGGGAACAAGAGAAAGAAATTCCTGTTGGGAGGGAGGAGACAGCACGCATTGCATCGATGCACCAGTACCAATGCCACCAAAGCACCCAAAAGCACCAAACACCACAAAGCACCACAAAGCACCCAAAAGCACCATCCAGTGCGCAGTCACCATGGTTCATAATAAACACAACAAAACAACTGGTGGTGGTCTTCTCTTTCTCTGCTGGGCCGATGTTCTTCCCGACGTCTTCTGGCTTCATGCGGCCTAGTTGGAAATAATAAAAAGCACAACTTGTGTCCATTTTTATTTAGGGCCTCAGGGGCCAACTAAGGGTGGTCCACCTGTTTGGCATAGGTGCCACCTTACCGAGGTCCGCAAGCAAGATTCCCTGGCCACTATGGCCGGTCTCCAACAGAGGTGCCCTGCCCCAGAACCTGGGGTCCATCAAGTGGTACTTGGCCGCAGAACAGCGGTCCATACAGTGGTACATCAACGCAATGCATGCTGGTTCTGGGAATCTCGGGCGCACAATGGCCACCTCACGCACGCTCCCCTCGGCACCCAATGGCGCACAGGTCATGTGGGAGACAAAAGAAAGACAATTGAGCGAGGGGTAAGGTCACAAGGGTACACGTCAATAAGGCAATGCAAGGTGAAATGCGTACGGAGGGCGAAGTGAGAAAGCTCGTCCCTACCGTACGTCACCCCCCCGGTCACCTACCCTTGCCCTTACCCCATATGTACAAAATCTACACATTACCAATTCGTCACTACTGTCACGTCTTCCCCATATTTCCCCTATACCAAATTCGTCTCCACAATCCCTTTACTTCAAAATTTGCCATCACCAATTCATCATCAATCCTCATAAGGAGGGAGAGATGGAATTACGCACAATGTCACACCCACGTCATGATGCGTCTCACAATCCAAACATTTGCATCATAAAAAATAATCAAAACATGGCATGGTGTGGAGTACCTGTCACCTCAGGTGAGTGGATGCAGATGGTGCGAGGAGATCCTTCATCCTAACTATCCTCTAAATGACTTTAACACACTTTACACTACCCGGGGTCTTTCCCTGCCAATCCATTGGCCAACTTACACTATGGGTTCTAATAACCAATTCCCATTGACCAACTGTGGTGCTTCTCAATTTGGGGTCTCACTCCCCCGATTCATCTCCCGGTGCTCTAGCACAATTTCTGGGCTGCGACGTGTACCTCTCCCAACAGGTCTACCCACCTGCACACCTCCACCACTGTAGTTGCCACCCGAGCTTACCTAGCTCCTCACCCTAACCTAACTACCTGGGGACAGCCCCTCTCCTGGCTCTGTCACCCCATGGTGCCCTCTGGCACTGGGCTACCCGGGTCCGTCCTCCGGATCCTCGGGCCCCATCCACAACAACTACTACCGGCTCCCAGAGCCCACCTGCGGCCTCACCTGGCCGACATCCTCACAGTGGTGGAGTGCCCAAACCAACTACACACACTAACAGGCTACACGCCCAGCCATTTCCACAACACCAATGCACCCATCCACATACCATTCTGTCACCCGCACCACAGATGCCAATATCCAACCACAATTTACCTGTACCCTCTACCTAACACTTACACTACCCGCACCGGGTATCCGTGATGGGGGTCCACTCTTCCCCCATTCACACCTTCGCACCATCCACTCCACTCCACAATTTCCACCATTCTCACTCCACGACCATCCATTCCAATACTCCAGATATTCCACACTACCATTTATTCCACACCGCCACATACACCTGTTGTTGCACACCTGTGCCCTCACACCTGGTGCCACCTGCACCCTCCTTTCTTCCTGGACCATTTGGTCAACACAACACGCAATCACCACTACTCCCTCATACACTGCCCCCACACACCTGTTCAGTTGCACACCTGTGCAATCACACCTGTTCCATTCTCACCTGTTCAATCCTCACACACACGGCATCATCTCAGCTAACTACTCCCCTCTGAAACTTGCGCTTCCCAGTCGTCCCTTTAAACTATTGCGCTCCCACGTCATTATAATCCACACTAATCTACCTGCGTCCCCACTACAGGTATCAGTCACTAACTAACCTTAACGTTACCTAATGTCATCTTCACTAGATCCCTACAATTATCCAAGCCCTCCCTGGCTCGGTTGTCATAGCCACCCCATAAACTATTGCGCATTTGCCCCACCTTCTGTGAGGGATGACAGCGTTGCCATCCCACCACAGCGGGGCATCTCAATACCATCCCCCCAGTCCTCTGACGCTACGAGCCCCCGTCGCAAGAGGTACTGGGCCCTGCCTCGGCATCTAGAGCCGAGGCGATCCATGAGGGCGCCTGCTCACCGGCATAAGGTCTTATCCGGTCGGCATGGACGATCCGAGGGGGGGTCCGTGGCCCCATTTTGATCTTAATGACCACGTCACAGATTTGCGACAGGACGACTCCCGGGCCTTGCCAGGGGGAGGTGAGTTTTGGGCACCTTCCCTTCCGCCTCCGGGGATTAAAGAACCAAATCTTCATCCCCGGAGCGTATTGACTCCCCTGGCTCCGGTCGTCGTACCTGCGCTTCATCTTGGCCCCCGCCAGATGGAGCTGGCGGCGGGCGAAGGCATGGACCCGCTCCATGCCTTCCTCCAGGTGACGTGCGTAACCCTCCCTCGGCGGTGTGTCCGTGGTGTCTGGCACGGGACCGCATAGCAAGTCGGCGGGAGCCCGTAACTCCCGCCCATACATAAGCAACGCTGGACTGCATGCGGTGGCCCCGTGCTGGCTAGTTCGGTAGGCCATCAACAGGTACGGGAGATGTTCGTCCCAGTCATCCTGACGGGTGGTGGTGAACAATGCCAGTTGTTGGATCAATGTTCGATTGAACCTTTCCACCATCCCGTCAGATTGTGGCCGCAAGGGCGTGGTCCTGGTTTTTCGAATTGACAGGAGTCTGCACACATCTTTTAGTAATTGGCTCTCAAAATTTCGACCCTGATCGGTGTGCAGCTCCTGTGGAATCCCGTGCCGACATACAAATCCTTCTACGAAGGCCTGTGCTACCACCCCTGCTTCTTGGTTGGGGAGGGCATAGGCCTCCGGCCACTTGGTGAAATAGTCCATTACAACGAGGATATACTTATTACCTTGGCGGGTGCGGGGCAGCGGTCCTAGAATATCCATAGCCACCCGCTCAAGGGGGGCCCCCACCTGATGTAATTGAAGGGGGGCCCTCATCCTCCGTGCTGGTCCCTTTTTGGCAGAACAGGCGTCGCATCTCCGACACCAGTCCTGTATGTCGCGCCCCATATTCACCCAATAGAACCTCCGGCGGACCCGAGATATTGTCTTTGTCCTGCCCAAATGGCCGCCGGAGCGGGTACCATGCACCTGTTGCAATATGACGTTCTTGAATTTGTCAGGGACTATCACCAGCCAGGAAGTTCTATCAGAGGGAACCTCCACCCATTTGCGATACAAGATGTTGCCTTTCAATTCCAGGGTCTGCCACTGAGCCCAATACGCCTTTGTTTGCGCCCCGAGGGGGGTGACCTCTTCCCCCTTTGGTCTTTGCCCCAATTTGACCCATTGGAACACCGGCCCCAGAACAGGATCCTCCTGCTGGGCCGTGCTCCAAGCCAACTCTCCAAATTCCTCGTCCGCGGTTAGTGGCAAAATTGGCCCTCTCACCCGGGTTGCCCGGACGACGAGAATCGGGGCGGAATCGCCCAATTGCTCCCTCTCCTCGTGTCTCGCACAAAATTTACAGTTTTCCCCCAGACAAGGACGCCGAGAGAGTGCGTCCGCATTACCATGGGCCTTCCCGGCCCTATGGGCCACATCAAAATCGTACTGCTGCAACTTTTCCAACCACCTTGCAATTTGGCCCTCCGGTTCCTTGAACCGAAGGAGCCATTGCAAGGAGGAATGGTCAGTTCTAACCAAAAATTTCCGCCCGTACAGGTACGGGTGGAAATGGTTCATGGCAGCCAGCATGGCCAATAACTCTTTGCGAGTGACGCAATAATTTCGCTCGGGCCTACTTAAGGCCCGACTATAGTAACCAATCACTCTCTCCACGCCCTCCTGTGTCTGAGACAAAACTGCGCCCAATCCTTCCTGGCTCGCATCCGTGTCCAGGGTAAATGTCCCGTCACTAGTGGGGTAAGCTAGAAGGGGTGCGGATGTTAGACACCCCTTCAATTTTTGGAAGGCCTCGTGGCACTCCCGTGTCCAATTAAATCGCGTCCCCTTCTCCGTAAGCCGGTGGAGGGGACGGGCCACCTCTGCAAATTTCGCCACAAAGCGCCGGTAGTAGGAGCAGAGTCCCAAAAATCCCCGCACCTCCTTGATGGTACGTGGTGCGGGCCACTCCTCTACCGCTTTGATTTTGTCTGGGTCCGTTTTTACCCCCTCGCGGCCGATCACGTGACCTAGATAGGCCACCTCTCTTGCAAACAAAGTGCACTTACTCGGGTTCAGCTTCAACCCTGCCTGTCTGAGGCACCCGAACACCTGGTCCAAATTAGCTACTGCCTGGGGGAACGTTTTGGCATGTACTAGGACGTCATCCAGGTACACCAGGCATGATTGCCATGGCATGCCGCCTAGTACATGCTCCATCAATCTCTCAAAGGTGGCGGGGGCGTTACACAAACCAAACGGCATCACAGTAAACTGATACAGTCCCTTACCTGTGGAAAATGCCGTTTTCTCCTTCCCTGCCCTATCCATCTCCACCTGCCAATACCCACTCTTGAGGTCCAAAGTCGAGAACCAATTTGAGCCCGCAACGGCATCGAGGGTATCGTCAATTCTTGGCAGGGGATACGAGTCCTTGAGTGTCACGTTGTTTAGCTGGCGATAGTCCACGCAGAACCGCGTGGTCCCATCCTTCTTTTTGACCAGCACAACAGGTGACATCCAAGGACTTCCTGAGGGCTCGATCACACCTGCGTCGAGCATTTTTTCAACCTGCTCGTCAGCTTCCGCCCTCTTGCTCCAAGGGAGCCGTCGGGCGGCCTGACGAATAGGCCGGGCCTCACCGGTGTGGATCTGATGTTTCACCAGGCCCGTACGTCCAATATCCTCGGTGGACAGGGAGAAGAGGTCCAAATGGGACCCCACCAGTTTGTGTAAGGCCTCCCTCTGGGTACCTCCCAACTCTACACTACTACGATTTACCATCTCGCAAATGGGATCGGGCCAATTCCTACTACTTATTGAAGGCTCCCCCTGGGGCCGGCTCGGCTGGACGTTCTCGCCCCTCACTGACGCGACTTCTCTAACTGGGGTGCAGCCAGCTACCTTCGTGCCCCTTACTATAGTGCGTGGTTCTGTGCTACTATTAATTACTCGGACGGCCACCACCGGCCCGTCCGTTTTTACAAGGGTACGGCCCACGATTAAACCCGGTATGGATAGCGCTGCCACTGGTTCGACCAGGCCGCAGGATTCCTGCCATGTCGGGCGAGCTGACCATCGGGCCGGCACGATGGCCTCGGCCCCCGGAGGGATGGTCACGGCCTCAGGAGCCTCCAGCTCCACCCTCTCGGCCGTGCTCACCCCCTCCAATGGTAGCTCTTCCACTCCCCATCGCAGGATCCCCCGACTCAAGTCGATTATACAACCGCTGGCAGTCAACAAATCCAACCCTATTAAGCACGGGTCGCACACCTCCGCCACCCAAACCTCTATCTCTTCCTTTACCGATCCCAACTTGAGGGTCACAAAACCACGCCCTATGATCGGAGCCGTTGCCCCGGTAGCCAACTGCAAACTATGATTTTCCAGACGCTGGATTTTACCCCAGCCGTCTGCACTCGAATTAAGGACCACGGGGCTGATGATCGTGGCGCTGGCTCCCGTGTCCACCACGGCGTCCACCCCCACGCCGGCAATTTTGCACCGAATTGTCAAACTACCCGTCCCAATTCGGCCACAATGAATGACCTGTCGCGTCAACGAGGGCTTCTCCCCATCCCCTACTGCCGAACACCGCCCTGCATGCCCGGCACGTTCTAGTTTCCCGGGTCCTGGCGGGGGGGTGTCTGAGGTCGGCTAGGCCGATCTATACGGGGCGGAGTTGAGGGCATCGGTTGGCGGGAAACGTCCCGGCGCGGAGCTCGACACTCCCATGCACGGTGACCCATCCGAGCACAATTATAGCACCTCACCTGGTAAGGTGCTTGCCTCCGGTATTCCAAATTCCCCCCCCCCTGTATGTCCGAATTGGGGTACTCTGTCGGGGACTACCGGGTGCCACCGCTGGGGCCGCCTGCCATGGTCCAGGTCCCGCCAGGCGCCGATCCACTAACCTCCGGACCATGCTTTCCAGGTCAGGGCCCCCGTCGGGGGCGGGCCCCCTTGGGGGGCCGCCCCCCATCACGGGCCCCATCTGACGCACCGCCACTGCGTGGCGCTCGCCTCCCCGGGCCAGGGGCCTCGCTGCTTCCCAACGGGCTGCAGCGTCGGCCGCCTGACTCATGGTTTGCGGGCGCCACATGGCGAGCTGTTGCCGGAGCTCCAGATCCGGAAGGGCCTGAATAAAGTGATCCAGCGCCAGGCTTTCCTGGGAACTCGCTGCCATGTCCGCGTGTGCAATCCCGACCGCGCGGCGAATATCGTGAGCAAGTTCCCCGATGGTCTCCTGGGGCTTGCGTTTTCGCTGCGCAAGTTGGGCTTTAACAAGCTCGCTTTGCTGCTCAATGCCGAACCGATTAATTAATGCCGCACGGAGAGCTGGCAGGGTGAGAGCACCCGGTGGTAAAGCCGTCAGCACCTCCGCCACCGCACCGCGCAGTGCCCCCACCAGGTGTACTCCACCTTCGTCCGGATTCCAACCGTTGCCTTTACATACGTACTCAAACTGCGCCAGGTACGCCCTCAAATCACTCTTGCCGTCATACGGCGCGAGTGGGACCTTGTGGGCGCCCGAAGGTCGGACCCCGCGCGTCACTCCTTGCGGGATCAACGCGGGACCAACCCGTTCGGGCTCCCACAGTACGTTATTCCCGGGGGGCTCCCGCGCGTCCCCCGTCCCTCCAAACACTACCCCTCCTGGTGTCGATGCCTGGGTCGCCCCTCCGCAACCCGCTACCCACGCCATACCCCCACACCCTTGCTCACCAGCACCCCCCTCACTCCCCATAGCCAAACCTCCTTGCACACCTCCCCTGTCCATCCCCTCCGGACCAGTCATACATCTTACCATTGGTCCCTCACGAACACCCGGGTCTACACCACCCCCCAAGCCGACTGAATCTCCCCTCACATCATATACATTGCCACTCACCTCCGTACTTCGTCGTCGCACCTCCTCTGCCACCTGCAAACTTTTTATTTGGTTAGTGAGCACCTCATCATGATTTGAACACAGACCTTGTACATATTCCATAACTTCCTCCTTTATCTCCCTTTTAGTTTCCCTCCGTCTCTTCTTAATTTCACTCACCCCCTCTTCCACCTCCTCTAATTTTTCCTTTACCTCCTTCATCTCCCGGTGCGCCCCCTCTATTTCTTCCTCTAACGCCACCTTAACCGTTTCGATATGCGTCCTCACCTCTCGGTCCTTCATCTCCATCACTTCTGTCACCTCCTCCAACTTCTTCGTCAACCCCTCATGTACCATCTGACATTCCTTTTGTGTTGCTATTAATTCGTTTTTAATGTCCTTTTGTGTCGCTTTCAAACCCCCGATGATTGCAGTGTTCTTTTCCACTTGGTCCGCTAGTTCCCTTTGTCCGACTGTCAGCTGTTCTACTCCCTTCGTCAGATCTTCTATTCCCCCTTGTAACTTAGCCGTATTATTTCTCACCTCTTTCTCCATACGCTTCTCACCTCGCTTTACCTCCTCGCGCAGCCCCGAAACCTCCTCACTCACCCCTCGTCGTATTTCCTCCATCTCTTTTGTAGATGCCACCCTCATCTGTCCCAATTCATCCCTCTGAGCATCCAGTTTGGTTTCTAACCCGATTTTCACCTCCTCTATCTGCTCTCCCATTTGTTTGATTTCCCTGGCAGATTGTTCCCCTATTTCCCGCAATTTGTCCTCCATCCTATTTTCTAACCCCATTAACCCATTTTTCACCCCCTCTAACTGATTCTCCTGGGCAGCCATTCTGTTTTCCACCCCCGTTAACCCATTCTTTACCTCTTTTATCCCGTTGTCTAACCCCTCAAAATTATTGTCTAACTTCCCAAATTTCTTGTCTAACTCCTCACCGGTACCCCTCGCTTCGTCCCTCATTTGGTTTCCCAAGTCATTCCTCAGGTCTTCACTTGTCTGGACCATGAGCGCCTTTATTTGTTCCATACTGTCGTTTTTTGTCTGCATTTCCACCATGAATTGGGCCATGAAGGCTTGTATTTGGGCCGCGCTAATTGGTTCCACGACCGTGGCCCCCTCAACCACGTGCGCGAGAGCGCCATTTTGTGCGTCTGAAACCTCCGCAACCACATTGCTATTTTTCTCCTCCTCCCTATCCTCCACATACATTTCCCCGAGGTCCTGGGTCGATTCCACCCTGTCTATCTCTCCCACCGACATCCGATCGCCTTGATTGTCCATGGCGCGATCTCAAAATTCGGGTTTTATTTTTTCGTAAAACAAAATCAAATTTCGCCGTTATAATTTCGAGCGCGTGAAATGCGCTCCGGATCGAATTCTACTTCCCAACACCAATTGTTACCCTATTGGTACAATTGGTGTTCCAAAATTTGGGCCTAACAAATTTAGTCCCAGGTCCGAATCCAACTCCTCGACACCAAATGTTACCGACGATTTGTACAATTTGGTGTCCAAAATTTGGTCCAGGGTTCCAAATCCCCACTCCTGACTACCAAATGTTACAGACGCGGCTTTTAGATGTTATATTGACCGAGCGGTGGTGTATTTAACCACGTCCGAACAGTTACTCCCCGATTAAAACCCGATTCCACCCGACGTTGACCAGATCGCCCCACAGATATTCAATCGAGAAATCTCTAAAGCGACCGAAAGAGAATGAAAAAGAAGAAGAAGAAGAATACGGAGGAAGAACAGATTTTATTATACACACACAAGCAATGGATGGAAGAAGCAGTAACACAGCGAATCGTTAACTTACACTATTCATTTTTACTTAACCCCAAGACACGAGCAGGACAGGACGTTCACACTTACACAGGGGATAATGCAGGCAGGTAAGGCTTGAGATGGATTGCTTGAGAGGGAGGCAAGGTCGGGAGGCCGCAGTTCGCAATTCCTCGCGGTTTTGGCGGGAAACCCTCCGTCGTGTATCCACCGCGGTAGACGTCACGCGCTGGTTCGGCACACCTGCTCCTCTTCTTTGGGGTGGGGCCGTCTCCCTCCTTTCAGCGCATCTCTCCAAAGCTGGTTTCCTTGCCGAGTACCTCTCCTCTTTGGCTTGGAGCGTTTCGCATCTCACCTCTTGGTGCAGCCTCTTTGCTCATCTCCCAAGGCCTCTCCAAGTCATCTCATAAAGCAGTCCCTTACAGTCGCTTTTATCACCTCGAGCGAAATCAAGCCGCCGACTCCGAGGGCACGCCTACCGAGTCACTCACCGCGGTGTTGATTGGCTGTTTAGGGCTGGTTCACTCCTTCCCTCTTATGACGAGGTGGAGACACGCCTTTCTTCCCCAACCCTACCTCGTGGCCAATGGTGGTTTGAAGAAAACTGGCCAAAATGCGGAAGGCAATTGGAAGGGAGGTTTTGGGGAAATTGGAAGGGCCTACGCTTATTTTGTTTGATACAATGCAAAGTCAATCTAGTGGGAAAACACATACTTAGCCTACATGGAATAAGGAAATACACTATTTAAAAGATATATCGTGACCTGCGTGTAAGTTTCATGCAATTAACTAGGACGCCGACTGCGACCATTATTTACATTAACAGGGTGTTACCGTACTTTTGTAACGTTCACATTGTAACGTTTCCACATTCGTTACAATATGTTCCCAGTTTAATGTCGCTCAATTCCTCATCTCTGCAAGTCCATGGTTTGAACTACAGTAGCCAAGGTAGAGCATTTTGAAGAGAAAGCACTACCAAGACAGATAAGGGGAAGGTAAAAGAACGCCAAAGAACACCAAAAAAAAGAACGCCAAAGAACACCAAAAAGAATGCCAAATAACACATTTATACAAATAAGAGCAAAATATATTGTGGGGAGACCGTACAAAGTGCATCATTTATAGTCCAGGTTTCCTTAAACTTTTGAACAGTGTTACTATATTCTGCCGCCTTGTACTCCGAAATAATGTGTGAGCGTATTAAGCCCTTCAGACATACAGAACTGTGTTCCACCACATCTTTCTCAATTTTTGCCTTCCTGGTTTTATATATTGCCATTTTTGCACAGGCTAAAATAAAGTTAACAAGGAGATCTCGTGACTTGCTTAGTTTCTTTACCGGGTGCCCGATGATAAAAAGTGTTGGAGAGAAGTGAAGCCAGAAGCGCAAGAGAAGATTTTTCATCAGTAAGAACACTGATTCAAGACGGTGGCATTGAAGGTATATGTGAAATATAGTTTCCCTTTCACCACAAAAGCAGCAATCCTCTGAGACGTTAGTGAAGTGCCGCATCATAGATCCAGAGCTCAGTGCACCATGTAGCAACCTCCAACTTAAGTCTGCCATCATTCTTGGCATTGGGTAGAGATAAAGTGAATCCCAACGTGGATGAACAGTCGAAGGAAGTGGAAGAATCTCATGCCAGGGAGTATCCAGTCGGGTTGCAAGAGCTATATAATAGAGCGAGTGGATCACTAGCAGGTATATATTTTTCCTTGATAGCCCACAGAACGACATTTCCACTGTGCCAGGGGTCTTACTCATATTGTTTGCAGGTATTGGCTGAGAGAGCTCGCAACATCGTGGTCGGATTTTAAAATCCATGGAGTTACCGATGGACATCTGTCCAGATCCATCACCCTCTTTGGGATTCTCTAGATATTCCAGACAATCGGGAGGCAAGGAGCTTTTGATCTCTTCAAGTATCCTGGAGGGGATCCTGATTGTCCTCAGGCCCATTTTCGCTGCGAGTTCCTTGGGTAAAAGCGTTCTCTTACCATCGTTCAGAAGGTCTCCCACTGTGGATATGCTACCAGCTAAGAGGCTCCTTCTTACTGAAAAGGAAGCCAGAGTTGGGCCCTGTAGAAGAGGGTTGAGAATGAGCGGTTCTTCTAACAGGTCCTTGCCTGGATAAGGAACTGTTCTTTGTACGTCGACTACATTCCAAGCCTTCAGCATTTCTTGATAAAAAGGAGGCAATGTAGCACTAGACAGGCTCCGAGATGTAATGATGAAAAGATTCCTTTTGTACCCAAGATTGAGCACTTTGCTGAAGAAGTATGATGCCAGTGAGCACCATTGCGGTGCAGGGTTCACATGTAGGTAACGTTGTATGGTCTTCAGCCTGGATGCGTGGTAGTGGCTTCGAAGGCAGGGAAAAGACTGTCCACCTTCTGAAAAAGGCAAGCTCAGAATGCCCAGGGAAACCCAGTGTTTACCATTCCAAAAGTAGTCCAGTAGCTTCCTCTGCATCTTAACCAGAAACTCTTTTGGAGTGCTTATGCAAGAGAGTTTGAATAATAACTTCGGAATTATAAACTGTTTAATAAGGAGTGTTTTTCCCCTCAGAGACAGGACTTTTAGTAGTCCACTCCAGTCTCTCAACTTTGCTTCGATCTTGTCCCCTAAAGTGTTCCAGTTAATGAGTGGTGAGGACCCATGGGAAGTGGATAAGTGCACCCCCAAATATTTGAGCTCATTGCGACTCCAGGTCAATTTCTGAAAAAGTGTTGGTAACTCCTTTACCTGCATTTGTCCAATTAGAAGCCCCGAGCTTTTCCTCCAATTGATTGTAGCAGACGATGCTGCTGAATAGACCTGCTGACAATCATAAACTATTTGCATATCCCTTGCATTACTGGCAAACACGAGAACATCATCTGCATATGCAGAAAGTTTGAGGTTGACCCTGTTGTGTGGCACCACAATGCCAGTTAGCCTTCTTCTCATCAAACAAAGGAAGGGTTCGATACATAGGGAATATAATTGGCCGGACAGGGGACATCCTTGTCTTATTCCTCTCTCAAATGGAAAGGGCGCGAGCAAGAAGCCGTTGACTTTGACTAGGCATTCTGCCGACATGTACAACGTCTGAATCATGCCTACAAATCTCCTCCCCAACCCAAATGTTAGCAAGGTTTCAAACAGATACTCATGGTTCATCTGGTCAAAGGCTTTCTCCTGATCCAAGGAAAGAAATCCGACTTGAGTCCGAGTCATGTCCGCATACTGTATCAGGTCTCTGACAAGGGATATGTTGTCATGTATTGTCCTGCCTGGAATGGCATAAGATTGGTCCGGGCTGACTAATTTTGTCAGGACTGGTCCGAGACGGAGTGACAACATTTTAGCCATCTATATTATAATAGCCGTAGATGATTCTGTCTGTCTGTCTGTCTATCTGTTGGGTGTCTGTCCGGGGTGTGGCTTACTCGGTTTGCAGAGTAGCTCCACCCATAGCTCCACCCATTCTGGGAGTGGCTATAAACAAATATCCACCATTTTATTAACTCGCATAGCTTTGAGTCCTGTTTTGTAGGCCCGTGGTGTCTTGCTCTCCCCCAGTTTTATTTCAAATCAAATTCGATAAATCATTTCATTTTTCACAGTCGCTAACATAGTTTTAGACTCGGTTGAAAAAAAACGGGAAGAAAATCCGATGAAAGTTGCCGTTTATAGAACGAAATGAATTCTCAAAGGCCTGTAACTTCAAGGCCATTGAGTCTCTCTCACGCCTTTATCTCCAATCTAACTCACCATATGATTTCATTTTTATCGATGGTTTTACTTTTAGACTCGGTGTCAGCAATAATTGAGAACAATCCACACACGCGGGAAAATGCAGAGATATATTTTTTAAAATCGCGTCATGGTGTATCATACACCGCCCAACATGACACCGCCGGCAATGTGTCGATATATATTAAAAATTCGCTTTTGCTTTTCCGTTATGATATATTACTATTTCGTTTGATGATAGTCGTCACAAAAACGTCAACAATGATGCCGACATATATTTCTTCGTTTTTATTTCATTCAACATATTAGCCGGAAGTAAAATATGTTTCAGGAAATTACCGAGAGATATTTCTTCGTTTTTTTTATTAGTTATGTGCGAATACACTTTAAATAGGTTTATTTGAAATCTTTAATTTTCCACAAACATTCCACACACGCGGGAAAATGCAGAGATATATTTTTTAAAATCGCGTCATGGTGTATCATACACCGCCCAACATGACACCGACGGCAATGTGTCGATATCTATTTTAAATTCGATATATCATTTCATTTTTCACAGTCGCTAACATAGTTTTAGACTCGGTTGAAAAAAAACGAGAAGAAAATCCGATGAAAGTTGCCGTTTATAGAACGAAATGAATTCTCAAATGCCTGTAACTTCAAGGCCATTGAGTCTCTCTCACGCCTTTATCTCCAATCTAACTCACCATATGATTTCATTTTTATCGATGGTTTTAGAGTCGGTGTCAGCAATAATTGAGAACATTCCACACACGCGGGAAAATGCAGATATATTTTTTGAAATCGCGTCATGGTGTATCATACACCGCCTAACATGACACCGACGGCAACGTGTCGATACATATTAAAAATTCGATATATCATTTCATTTTTCACAGTCGCTAACATAGTTTTCGACTCGGTTGAAAAAAAACGGGAAGGAAATCCAATGAAAGTTGCCGTTTATAGAACGAAATGAATTCTCAAACGCCTGTAACTTCAACTTCAAGGCCATTGAGTCTCTCTCACGCCTTTATCTCCAATCTAACTCACCATATGATTTCATTTTTATCGATGGTTTTGGACTCGGTGTCAGCAATAATTGAGAACATTCCACACACGCGGGAAAATGCAGAGATATATTTTTAAAAATCGCGTCATGGTGTATCATACACCGCCCAACATGACACCGACGGCAACGTGTCGATATATATTAAAAATTCGCTTTTGCTTTTCCGTTAAGATATATTACTTTTTCGTTTGATGACAGTCGTCACAAAAACGTCAACAATGATGCCGACATATATTTCTTCGTTTTTATTTAATTCAACATTATTAGCCGGAAGTAAAATATGTTTCAGGAAATTACCGAGAGATATTTCTTCGTTTTTTAAAATTAGTTATGTGCGAATACACTTTAAATAGGTTTATTTGAAATCTTTAATTTTCCACAATATAATTTACTTGCCATTTATCATTTGATGATTACGAGACAAATTCCTCTTGAGGATCGTGACAATTCATGCGCTGCGTGGAAACTTCTATTTCCAAAATGAATGAGACGATCGATGAAGAACGCAGACTTGAACAGGATGCAGCAAGAAAACGAATGAGACGGGCGAACGAGTCCATCGACGAACGTCAATGCAAACTTGCGGGGTCACCCGTGGGAATCCCACGGGCATGGATGTGTGTGACATTTCGACATATTGAGTTAGATGCTGCACATTCATTTTTACAAAATGGTTACTGGCAAGTCATCAGATCCAGAAATGGTGTAAAAACCACCGTTTAGAGGCCATTTTTCCCCGCAAAGCGGGGGTTGGCCTTTTCGGGGACCGTGGTAGTTGTTGTTTTTTTGTCCCCTTTTTGAAGCAATGTTTTACGGCCGGATGCCCTTCCTGACGCCAACCCTTTTTGCCGCCTTCAACGACAAACAGGGAATTACCAGTGAACTGGTACTCAATTAGCCGACCTCGGAAGGATGACAGGCTGAGTCAACCCCCCTGGCATTAATTCGGCGATCGGCCGAGATTCGAACCCAGGATCCTAAGCCGGCACCCTAGCCGCTAGCCCAACACCAGAAATGGTGTCATGAACACAATTTATTTACGCACAAGCACAAAAGCAAGACGGGCCGATTTCCGATTCCGACGGGCCGACGGGCGAGACGGGCCGATTTCCGATTCCGACGGGCCGATTTGGAGCAAGAAAAAGAACGAGACGGGAGAAAAAGGAGAGAAACGAGACGGGGAAAGCCGATTGGAGAGGCGAGTGAGGCGCGATTGGAGAGGAGTGTGAGGCGCGATTGGAGAGGAGTGTGAGGCACGATTGGAGAGGAGTGTGAGGCGTGATTGGAGAGGAGTGTGAGGCACGATTGGAGAGGAGTGATTGGAGGGGAGTGTGAGGCACGATTGGAGAGGAGTGTGAGGCACGATTGGAGAGGAGTGTGAGGCGCGATTGGAGAGGAGTGTGAGGCGCGATTGGAGAGGAGTGTGAGGCGCGATTGGAGAGGCGTGTGAAGGATTGGAGAGGAGAGGAGTGTGAGGGATTGGAGAGGTGAGGGATTGGAAAGGAGAGGGATGTGAGGGTTTGGAGAGGAGAGGAGTGCTAGGTGGAGAGAGGAGAGTGTCAGGTGGAGACAGGAGAGTGTCAGGTGGAGACAGGAGAGTGTCAGGTGGAGAGGAGTGAGGGGTCACATATTATGTGAAATAACTAAATTCACACCATTTCTGGATCTGATGACTTGCCAGTAACCATTTTGTAAAAATGAATGTGCAGCATATAACTCAATATGTCGAAATGTCACACACATCCATGCCCGTGGGATTCCCACGGGTGACCCCGCTAGTGACCTTATAATCCACACACAGCAGAGACACAGGGCGGTAATTCTTCAAGTCTCTCAAGTCACCCTCCTTGGGAATCAAGACCAGCATCGCTCGACGCTAAGAAAGGGGCATTATACCTGTATCACATGCTTCCTGAGCTACGCTTAGGTAATCAGGTCCAACCAAGTCCCATACTTTTGTATAGAATTCTCATGATAAGCCATCCATGCCAGGGGCTTTATCTCTTGATAGGCTGTGCAGGGCGGTTTTCAATTCTTCCAGAGATAATGGAGTCTCCAGCTGCTCCCGGTCTTCTACAGAGGCTTCAGGAAGACTACTCCACAAAGTGCCACCTGCACCTGCATCTGTGCTCTTACCCGAATACAGCTGAGCGTAAAAGGCTCTAATTCGTTTTTGAACACCCTCAGAGCCATTGAGCAAGAGACCATCTTCTGCGAGAACACTCGCTATAGCCCTGAATTGACCTTTGCGTTTTTCCACCCCTTTGAGATAATTCAGGACATATTCATCCTCAGAAATAAACTGCAAACGAGAGCGCACATATGCCCCTCGTGCCTTCACATGACTACATGCTTTAAGGGTGCTCTTTTTTTCTTGGTATGCCTGCAGTTCAGTAGAGGTAAGTGTGGCCAGGTGCTTCTCAAGGTGCAGCAGTTCCTCTTCCAGTCTTTTGATCCCTAACCCAAGTGTTTTGCTCGATCCATACGAGTATTCCTGACACAGCAATTTCAATCGTACCTTGCCTACATCCCACCAGAATCCAAGTGAGCAAAAATCTCCTTTTTTATTCCTCCAGGCTTGCCAAAAATTCAAAAATATTGACAAAAAGGCTTCATCCTGACTTAAAGCATTGTTCAGGTGCCACAAACCAGGGCCTCGACTTGTTTCCGCCAGGGAAAACTTAATCCAGGCCAAGTTGTGATCTGTGAAATGGGCAACTTTTATGCCGGAGTCACTGACACTCTTACACCAACGGTGAGACACGTAAATTCTATCGAGCCGGGATTGTGATATATGACCACCTCTGATACTCGTATACGTGAATGTTCTGTCTGTGGGGTGTTGTATGTGCCAAGTATCCCTCAAGTTTAACAGTGTTATGGTTTGTTGTAATATTCTTACAGAGGGATTATGCGGCTCCTGACCTATTCGATCAAGGGAGGGGTTTAGAGTGCAATTAAAGTCTCCTCCAAGAATTACACACTCTTCACCAGGCAAGGTGAGCATGAATCTCTGCAACCGGTTGAAGAAAATCCCCCTTGCAACTCCTACACAAGGTGCATAAATGTTGACGAAATTGACAACAAATTCTTCAAACTTTGCTTTTATATGTAGCAACCGCCACACACTGGCTTCCTTTACGACAAGTATTTCAGGTTTCCTCTTTGGTGAAAAGAGGGTAGCCACTCCACAAGATGTGTCGGTTAGGTGACTGAAAAAGGCCAAGCCTTCCCATTGGTTTTCCCATCGGGATGCAGCCTCTGGGGTCGTGTGGGTTTCCTGCAAAAAGGTTACTTCAAGTTTTCCCTTCACACAGAATGACAATACCTGGTGCACACGGAATGCATCCTTACAGCCATTGACATTCAATGATCCTATTCGTAAGTTTGATGTCATTATTGTATTGAGAGTTTTGTTTCTGTGAAATTCATCCTCCTAAACGAATTTATATTCAGGCCCGTAACTCAACAACTTTGCTAGAAACTTCCTGACTCGGGCTTGTTCGGCCGAGCCTGAAGTCCTTGTTTTATGTCCCTCTCTCCTTAGTGCATACAAGGAATGCACTAGCAAGTCATAATCTTTCCACCGTTTCAGCGCATTTTCCACTTTCTTCCTGCTATGCAAGCTTTGTTCCAGGAACTCGAGTATCTCCTGGCCGGGAATGCAGGAATGGCGTCCTGCCGGTAGGTCTGTCTCTAAACCAGTCAGTGACCCTTGATAGTCTTCCCCATCACCAATACTTTCCTCATCATCGCTGTCTGGAGGTTCAAGATCCTTCTCCTTTGGTGTACTTGTACAATGTGTCAAGTCTTCTGCCATGTCGTCTCTCAAGGCTGACTTGGCATAATCTTCTGGCGCAGAGGAACGCTCCTTTCGCTCTGATGCGGCGGACGTTGCTACACCTGTGGGAATGGATGCCTCCTCCTCAGTTGGTATAGGAGATCCAACCTTTTGGGGTCGTAAAATAGAGATGTGCTCAACTATTCCCCTTTCTGCGCCAACAGTGAGTGAAGTGACATCACCTGAGATGTCGGTCAGTGCCAGCAACTTTATTGATGCTTGTGTGTCTGGTTCCCTCTCTCTGTCTGTCCCTCCGATGAATGCTACTTCAGAATCCTTTGAAACTTCGGTGTTAATCCTTCGGTTCAGAACTGCTCTTGTAGATGTTTCAATCCCTGGTTTATTTTGAAGCTTCGTTGCAGTTGTTATTATTGGATGCATTTTCTCAGGAGCCAACATCACAGTATCGTTTGGCCCTGTCAAGTCAGATACCTCTAGGTTGTTTGTCTTTTCCGTGCTGGGTTTACTACCTGACGGTCTCCCTTCCTGTTCATTCTTCAAACTGTCTTTGGGTGGATCTGAGAGAGAAGACTCTCCATATCCTGTCGTTTGATGAATAGTTTCCTCTTCTTCTTCTTCTTCCATTTCTTCAGATTGGGTTACCACTCTTTTCTCCTTCAGAATACTAGGCTTTACAAATCCCTTTGACACATTACTTCCCATGTCATCCTCAATTGTACCAGGGTGTTCCGTGGTCCCATCCTCTGCGGGTTCTGATTTCCTCTTCTGTGCTCTCTTTGCCTTCCCTGCTCCCACTGCCTGCCATTGATTTATGGCAGCGGAAGAGTTGGGATGAGAAGCTGGTATAGAACTTTCTTGAGGGTCCACTGCCCTCGAGCACAAAGGAGCAACCGCCTCTCTTAGGTTACCTACAGTGACGCTGGGATCCTCTCGAGGCTGATCTGGACGTTGAGGAGCTGCAACCTCTTTAATGATGGTGGGGCAGTCTGCTCTCCTGTGATCCTTCGCTTTGCATACAAAACAACGGGGTTCGTTTGTCATATAAAACACCCTGTAATTCTTTCCATCAAAAGGAATAACAAACGACCCCTCACATTCAGCCTCCTTTCCCAATTCAATGGATACTTGTCTTTTAAAAGACCAGACATGTTGTAGGGAGGGCTCATGACAGCCCAAAGACACAGGCTTGATGGGTGATCTCAACACTCCCAGTCGTTCCAGGAAAGGCACCACGACATTGTCAGGCACGTAAGGAGGTATATTAGATATAATTATCCTTGTACCAAGACTTGAGAGCAGCTCGACTTGTACAAAGAGTCCTCCCACACTAATCCCTTTCTCAATGGCTTTGTTTGCTGCAGCCTTTGAGTTAAGAAAGAACACAGCTTGTCCATACATTTTCGAGGCTGCAACTATCGTTGCTGGATCAACCACACTAGCGAGTGCATTCACATAGGCCTCTATTTGGGTGATTTGTCCCAACTCGCATTTCACCCCGTGCTTCCTTGTTAACGCCTTAAACGGGTGGGCAGGGCGGTTCCCACCTGCACCAGAGGTAGTAGCGGCCATTTTTGCCCACGTACCATCCAGAGGCATGATTGCTATTAACGGTATATTTCCCGTCAAATGAAAATGGAAAAAAAAATATCAATGAGCTCGTTCGCGAGCTTTTGCTTATTTCAGCACGACCGTACCGGTATGCTAATGATTAACTCAAAAGGATAAACAAACACGCGTTGAGCAAATAACTTATCGGCTTAATCGCCAAAACTATGCAAATTTAGCACAGAAAGTCAAGGGTGATTAAGCAAAAACAAGGAAGTCAAACAGTTTGTGATACGCCACAAATCGGGTGCGGCAAATCTAGTCCCACACGGGTGCGGCCACACGCCGCGGCTAGGCCCAAACACAAAGGGCTAATAACTCAAACGGGACGTCAAAGTAAACTAACAAAATGAACCAACTCGGTTCAAATAACCCAAATAAACCAAAAATACAAACGAAAACGGAAGAGGGTGAGATGGAAATGTCGAAAATAGCACGGCTCGAGGAGCAGCAAAATGGCGTGGCGTGGCGTAGTAGTAGTAGTAGTAGTAGTAGTAGTAGTAGTAGTTGTTGTAGTAGTAGTAGTAGTTGTAGTAGTAGTAGTAGCAATAGTAGTAGTTGTAGTTGTTGTAGTAGTTGTTGTAGTAGTAATAGTAGTAGTAGTAGTTGTCGTGAAAATCAAGCTCAGACACGACTTGACCTCTGGGTAGGTTTAATATCATTTAGATCTGAAGTACATCCTGTAAAAATACATTCATGCAACAGGCATTAAAATCAGAGTATTTCATGAGCAATGGTCGATTCAATATGGCAATGGTCCAATAGAGAGGACAGTCAGCGCAGCATTTAAGGGCGTACATACCATTCAAACTACAGGACTATGTCACGGTGAGTTCCGCTGGAGTGTCCGTGCGCCCCGGTTGTCCCGGGTCTTATAGACACCCCTTTTGAAGCGAGCACACCCTGGGTTCACCTTGGTATAATTTCACTACATTCTCCCCGCCGTTAGAACTCTGCCGCTCGGCAGGTTGCAAGCAAGCATCAGCAATAATCGAATGGGTCACGTCAATCCACGTCAGTCGGTCCACCCGTAGCGGTCGGGGCGGCGAACTTCCCTGCCAGTTCGTGTTCGGAATCTGCCGGGCACGGCGTCCCCAAGCCCGGAGTCCCCCGCGTCGGAATAGCCGCCGGAGGTGGGAGTCGGAGGGGGCGCCCCAGCGCCTTCGGGCACGGGAGTGGGGAACGACGGAAGTAACGGTGGTAGTTCCATAGGGGAAGCTTCGGTAGAGTCCATAGACTCGTAGACAGGTTCATCGATATCCCTGTCGTCGTCCCCACATGGGGCGAGATGGCGTACGGAGACAGTAGACTCGCGGCCATCCGCCGTTAACACGCGAGCATGCTCAGGATTAGCCTGGAGGACCTGCACCTTGTCAACAAGGGGGTCATACTTGCTAGCGCGAACCGCTCGTTTGAGATAGGCGGGCCCCGGTTCAGCGAGCCAGCTGGGTAAAGATTGGATACTGCCGGAGCCTCTAGGGTGGTGGAACAGTCGTTCGTGAGGAGTCTGGTTGGTGGCGGTACATAGGAGAGCTCGGATCGAGTTTAGAGCGGCAGGTAGCGACCACGCCCATTTATCGAGGCCTCGGCCGAGGGTCCGGAGGCTCAGCATGACGGCCCTCCATATAATCCCATTAAAGCGTTCGATCTGCCCATTCGCTTGGGGCCGGTACGGGGTGGTGTAGCTCGAAGCGACATTATGCTGGAGCAAGTAGCCCCTCACCTCCTGGGACAGGAACACCGCACCCCGATCGGTATGCACATAGGCCGGATACCCGAACATAGAAAACAAATTCTGCAGGCACCGAATAACCGTGGCAGCCGACATATCCCCGCACATGTAAGCAAAGGGGAATCGTGAATACTCATCGACGATAGTGAGCAGATAGCGAGAGTTGCTCGACATTGGCAGCGGCCCTTTGAAGTCCATCGCCAAGCGCTCCCACGGTCTAGTAGCCCTAACGAGTGTCCCCATAGGAGGGTTATAAAAACGCGGTTTGAGTTCCGCACAGATCGCGCAATCACGGCAGATGCGGCGGATGTCCTCAATCGAGTACGGCAGATTGCCCTCGCGCACAAAATGCGCGAAGCGCGTTACCCCGGGATGACACATAGTGCCGTGCAAAGTGCGCAGCCCCTCCAAAGTTACAACCCCTGCGCAAGTGGCCGGCCTCGATAAGGCGTCAGCAACCAGGTTATCCTTCCCCGGGCGGTATTTGATGGTGTAGCAGAAGTCGGCGAGTTCGATACGCCAACGGGTGATTTTCTCATTCTTAATGCGCTGAGCATGTAAGGTGTCGTACATAAACGCAACGCTCTGTTGGTCCGTGATGATTTGGAAACACCGCCCAAGCAGATACGGCCGCCATCGCCGAATTGATTCGACGATCGCGTACGCTTCCTTTTCGACAGACGAATGCCTCCGCTTGGCGGAGGTGAGAGTCCGCGAGAAGAAAGCCACAGGGCGGCCCCCTTGGGAGAGAGTCGCCGCTATCGCATGATCTGAGGCATCACTCTCCAAAACGAAAGAGGCACTCTCGTCAATCGTCGCGACAGCGGCGCCAGCGATGTCGACTTTAAGGCCCTCGAAGGCCGCCAGGGCGGCTGGGCCCATGGGGAAAGTGTCGCAGGCCACGAGGGGGCGGAGCTTCGCGGAGAAATTTTGCACCCACTTTGAATAGTTGGCGAACAGCCCTAGAGCGCGTTTCAGGGAAGCCCGATCGCTAGGCGGAGCCATATCGAGCAAAGGGCGCAGACGCTCCTTATCCGGAGAGACGGAGCCATGGGTCACGGTGTACCCCAAAAGGTCTACCGTGCGTAGAGAGTATCGACACTTAGCCGCATTCATGGTTAGGCGATATTTCCGCGCGACCTCGAGGAAGCGTTTCAGATTAGCGTCGTGATGCTCCTGGTCATACCCACAAACCGTAAGATTGTCCAGATAGACAAAGACATCGGTCAAATTCTCCTTTGCAACGAGGTCATCCATAGCCCTCTGAAAACAAGCGACTCCGTTAGTTACCCCAAAGGGAAGTCGCGTGAACTGGTACAACCGCTGACCTGATTCAAAGGCTGTAAAGACGCGATCAGCCCTAGAGATGGGGACTTGATGATACGCACTACGCAGATCGAGAGTGCTATAAACGGAATACAGGGCCACCTGGCGTACCAGGGCGTCCATCCCCGGTAAGGGGTAGGCATCCAGCTGTGTAAAACGATTAATCGTCTGCGAATAGTCGATTACCATGCGCCGGCGGTGGGCCTCACTCCGCACCACTAAGACTTGGGCCCGCCACGGTGACCTACTGTGTTCTATAATACCGTCCTTTAAGAGCAGGGCCGTTTCTTCCGCAATGAATTGCGCGTCCGCGCGAGAGTAGCGCCGCGATTTGACGGCTACAGGGGTACAATCAGTGGTCAGGTTGGGGAACAGTGAGAGAGGCTCCATGTCCATTTGAGCGAGGGCGCACACAGCGAGCGTGTCCGGCCCACCGAAGTCCATTTCCAAACGTCCATGCCGCTTAAGGAAATCAAGTCCTAACAGAACGTCAGCGCATAAAGCAGGTAATACCATGAGATACACGTCCGGGAACGTGCGTCCCTTTATCACAAGTTTCAATCGACACGCCCCTTTTGTGCTCAACCGAAGTCCCTGAGAGGCCATGAAGATCCGGCGGGTTGTCCCAAGAACCGGCCACCCATGTTGATGCACGAGTCGCTGATTGATAAAACTATCCGTGGACCCCGTGTCAATCAAAGCTTGCGCAAAAACGCCCGCGACCGTGAGCGGAATGATGGCCTGCGCAAGGCCGGCAGACCCGGCAGGTATTGTACCGGCCGGGCGAGAAGATCGTGCCTCGCGGGTGGATCCCATGCCGGCTGCAATCCTTCGGGCAGCGTCGGCAGGTTGGGCCTCAGCAGGAGCATTGAAGTCAGTTGGCTCATCAGCAGATTCATTTGCTAGAGTGGGTGTGTGTAGGTCGTAAGAGCCGCCGCCAGATGGCACTCGAGTCACGTGAGAAAGATCTCTGCCGTCTGCAGATTCATATGCCAAAGTGAGTGCATGTAATTCGTAAGAGCCGCCGTCAGATGGCGCTCGAGTCACGTGAGAAGGATCTCTGCCGTCTGCAGATTCATATGCCAAAGTGGGTGCATGTAATTCGTGCTGCGTTTGCCGCACATCGAGAGGAGTTTCCACAGCAGGAGCATGTCGCTTGTTTGAAGTAGGCGTTCGAACGCCAGTCAAGGTCGGTCGCGCTGCAGCCGGTCGCGTTCGCGCCATTTGTTTCGGCGGCCCGGTGTATCTCACCAAGGTCGGGCGTGCAGCCAGAGGCCCGCGAGAAGGAGAGCGGCTCATCAAAGCCGAGTGAGGCGCCCCCTCCGGCGCTCGATCCGTTGGCTCCGCGATGAGCCCATTCAAGGTCGCGCGGGGACGCGTGCCCCGAGCGGCCTTCCTGCAGACCTTTGCAAAATGGCCCTTGGTGGAGCACAGGTGGCATGTAGCCTCCCGAGCCGGGCATTCAGAGCGAGGGTGCTGCCGATTCCCGCAAAAATAACATTTTGCATACCGGTCAGGCCGTGGCCGGGCAGCGGCGGCAGCAGTGAGGCCGGAAGCGGAGTTTGCTTCAGGAGCACCCGGAGTCTCGGCCGTGGTGGTGGGGTCCTCCTCCGTATCCTCGGCGGTAGCCCTCTCCGGTCGCGCGAGTTGAGAGGCCCCCGCCACGACTCGTGGGTGATCGTATGTGTTGGATTGTTCTCGGGCATCTGTATATACGCGCGCCAGCCGTAGTGCTTCCGTAAATGTCAGATCCGCGACCTCCAGGAGTCGGAGCCGCAAGACCCCAGAACTAATTCCGGAGATGAATGAATCTCGGAGCAAGTCGTCCTGCACTTGCTCGTGGGTCCGTACGTCCTGCACGCAGTCCGCCAACAGGTAGCGCAACTCCTGCGCGTAGCGATCGATCGATTCAGATGGTTGTTGTCGCCGCTGGGAGAGTTGATGCCGGCCGTGCACAGCGCTCCGTGTTTTTACGTATAAGGGCTTCAGCTCGGCTAGTGCCGTAGCGTACGTCTCAAATCGAGCTATGTTCCGGAACATGGTGTGATAGACCTTCGACTGTAACACAGACAGCTTCATCGCAGCGGTGAGCTCTGTTTCGTGAGCAGCAAAATAATTCTCCAGCGTTTTGAGCCAGTGAGTGAACTCCGATGCTGATCCCTCAGCTTGAGAGTCGGCTCCGAGAATTGGTACCACGATCATCTTGTGGTCAGCCATTCCGGCGATCTAAATGATATTAAATGTCGTGAAAATCAAGCTCAGACACGACTTGACCTCTGGGTAGGTTTAATATCATTTAGATCTGAAGTACATCCTGTAAAAATACATTCATGCAACAGGCATTAAAATCAGAGTATTTCATGAGCAATGGTCGATTCAATATGGCAATGGTCCAATAGAGAGGACAGTCAGCGCAGCATTTCGGGGCGTACATACCATTCAAACTACAGGACTATGTCACAGTGAGTTCCGCTGGAGTGTCCGTGCGCCCCGGTTGTCCCGGGTCTTATAGACGCCCCTTTTGAAGCGAGCACACCCTGGGTTCACCTTGGTATAATTTCACTACAGTAGTAGTAGTTGTAGTAGTAGTAGTAGTAGTTGTAGTAGTTGTAGTAGTTGTCGTAGTAGTAGTAGTAGTAGTTGTAGTAGTAGTAGTAGTAGTAGTTGTTGTAGTAGTAGTAGTAGCAATAGTAGTAGTTGTTGTAGTAGTAGTAGTAGTTGTTGTAGTTGTAGTTGTAGTAGTAGTAGTTGTTGTTGTAGTAGTAGTAGTTGTTGTTGTAGTAGTAGTAGTTGTTGTAGTAGTAGTAGTTGTAGTAGTAGTAGTTGTAGTAGTAGTATTTGGTTTTTGTTGGTTTTGTTGTTGCTGTTTGTTTTGTTGATTTTGTTGGTTTTTGGTTTGGTTTTGTTTTGTTTTTGTTTGTTTGTTTGTTTGTTTTATGAATGCTCACTAAAAGTAGCAGAGCACCTTGTGACTTTTACACATTCAACATTATATTCCTGTCAGAATTCATTAATTTCCTTTCTTATGCAGTGTCCCCTGTAGGTTAGATCAATAATTTGTAATTTGTTCAATGTGCCGGCGATAGCTTGCCTACTCTTTGTGAAGGACACTGTATGATTCCTGTCCACCAAGTAACAGATGTAACAGATTCACGTAACAGATGGGACGCCCAGTTTAACGTCCATCCGAGGTTCCACACACACATCGATGCCTCGTTCTGCCTGTTAGACACCAGGATGACAGTTTGTAGCTGGTTTGGGATTCCAACCCAGGCTAGACAGCCCGAAGGTGAGACCGTCTATCCGGTAGTAGTGCTTGCAATATGTGCAGTTCCATTATCACTCAATGTAGTTAGCGTCCCAGTTTAATTCATTCATAACTACAGCCGAATATTTTTCTGTCCCATAAATTCTTCAGTTCTGTAAAATAAATTTTGCGCAAGACTCACGACTTGATGAATCTGATACGTGACAGGTTGTCTTCGAGATAGATTGCACAATGGAGGCCGAAAATAATAAATCAAAATTTATAATGAAGGAATCCAATTCCTACAAACTAGAAAGCATCTGAAAATGCAAAGCTCGTCGTCCGCCACAATTTGTATTCGTCTTTGTCTTCTTCTTCCATGTGCTCAAACAACAACAACAACAACAACAACAACAACAACAACAACAACATGCATTTTAAGGCCATTTTCCCTGCTGGAGCGGAGCATTCTTCCACATGCTCAAAATAATGAAAACAGTTTTTAAAAAAATACAAACTGAAAATTGATGATTTTATGCAGCCTTGACCTTTGAACTTTAGATCTTAAAAAAAAACAATCAGCTTCTAGCTTTTGATTGGTGAACTAATTCAGTGACCCAATTTGCAAAATATGTATTTCAGGTCATTCGGCTGAAAATTGGTGATCTCGGCACGCTGTAGGTGGCGGTTGCCCTGTAATTAAAGCATAAATGTATCCATTGAATTAAGTGTGACTTGCGCGATCGCACACAGAAGTTAATTTAAGTACAAAGAAACGTTAAAAAAGCAAGTACACTAAATATAATCTTTTTAACGTTATTTACCTTGAGGAACATGAGACGCTCCAAGCTGGGATCGGAGAGAGTGGCTCTCTTTGCCCTGATGACGTCCTTGCCCGTGGAGAAGAGGCGCTCCACGGAGGAGGCGCTCCACATCGGAGAGGGTGGCTCTCTTTGTCCTGATGACGTCCTTGCCCGTGGAGAAGAGGCGCTCCACGGAGGAGGCGCTCCACATCGGAGAGGATAGCTCTCTTTGCCCTGATGACGTCCTTGCCCATGGACAAGAGACGCTCCACGGAGGAGGCGCTCCACATCGGAGAGGGTGGCTCTCTTTGTCCTGATGACGTCCTTGCCCATGGACAAGAGGCGCTCCATGGAGGCGGCGCTCCACATCGGAGAGAGTGGCTCTCTTTGTCCTGATGACGTCCTTGTCCGTGGAGAAGAGGCGCTCCACGGAGGAGGCGCTCCACATCGGAGAGAGTGGCTCTCTTTGTCCTGATGACGTCCTTGCCTGTGGAGAAGAGGCGCTCCACATCGGAGAGGGTGGCTCTCTTTGTCCTGATGACGTCCTTGCCCGTGGAGAAGAGGCGCTCCACGGAGGAGGCGCTCCACATCGGAAAGGATGGCTCTCTTTGTCCTGATGACGTCCTTGCCCATGGACAAGAGGCGCTCCACGGAGGAGGCGCTCCACATCGGAGAGGGTGGCTCTCTTTGCCCTGATGACGTCCTTGCCCATGGACAAGAGGCGCTCCACGGAGGAGGCGCTCCACATCGGAGAGAGTGGCCCTCTTTGCCCTGATGACGTCCTTGCCCATGGACAAGAGGCGCTCCACGGAGGAGGCGCTCCACATCGGAGAGGGTGGCTCTCTTTGCCCTGATGACGTCCTTGCCCATGGACAAGAGGCGCTCCACGGAGGAGGCGCTCCACATCGGAGAGAGTGGCCCTCTTTGCCCTGATGACGTCCTTGCCCATGGACAAGAGGCGCTCCCCGGAGGCGCTGGAAGGGACGGCCGTGTTGTATTTGGTGAAGACGCGCATCAGGACTGGCTCCTTGCGGAAGGCCATGTCCATCAGCTTGTCATCCTCCAAGACAAGTCAAGTTGGACGATAGAGAAACGATGCTGCTGCTGCGAAGAAGTAAGAAGACTGCAGAACTGAAGTTCTGAACACGGAACGGAAATGGAAGTCAGCGATCGCCGCAGCTCGGCTTCATTTGTATCGGCGCATGCTATTGGTTGTTTGCTATTCAAGCGGCCAAAAAGTAGCGAACTAACGGAGTGGCGGAGCAAAAAGTAGCGGAGCAGCGGAGTGGCGGAGCAAAAAGTAGCAGAGCAGCGGAGTGGCGGAGCAAAAAGTAGCGGAGCAGCGGAGTGGCGGAGCAAAAAGTAGCGACTTACGGAGTGGCGAAGCATAAAGTAGCGGAGTAGCGGAGTGGCGGAGCAAAAAGTAGCGGAGCAGCGGAGCAAAAAGTAGCGGAGCAGCGGAGCAAAAAGTAGCGGAGCAAAAAGTAGCGGAGCAGCGAAGCAAAAAGTAGCGGAGCAAAAAGTAGCGGAGCAGCGGAGCAAAAAGTAGCGGAGCAGCGGAGTGGCGGAGCAATAAGTAGCGACTTACGGAGTGGCGGAGCAAAAAGTAGCGGAGCAGCGGACCAAAAATTAACTTCCGTTACTTGGTCCGTTACAGTAAAAAAAAAAGCTACGGGTCCATTACTCCGTTACCTTCGTTAGTAACGGAGTAACGGACCGGTGCCCACCTATGCGTATGAGCGAGCACCTTGTTATATATTTTTTAAACCCCAAGTTATGTATTTTTTTAAAATAAAAAAACGCCCTCAGGCGATTCTGAACAATTAAAACAATTCGGCGCATTTTGGTCCATTTTTCGCGCCTTGACATTTTAGTTGGTAACCTGCTTCTTGCTTGAACGGTGAACCTCAGGTGAGTGACGTTGTTGCCGCCATCTTTACCTAGCTTTATTACATCGTTGTGCATAAAAGGAAATTTGGTGTCTCGTCTGATCCAAACCGATTGATCCCGTTATTATTCCTCGATCCACAGTTCACTATTAGTATTACCCTCCATTCCAGAGCCGACTTTTCAGTTCAGCTACCTGTAACGTTCACCTGCACTGCAGACATTACCAACACGATTGCCCGATCATGTTCTCCACAGAGAAGGTCGGTACACTGATTTACACCATAAAACATCACCTTGTGAGGTGAGGTACCTGGCGAGGTCGATCCGAACACAAATGGCGGGTTGTAATCTCATTGGTCCTTGTACGAAGGACGCGTCACGTTAACCCAACATTATTACCACGTGGTGAAAACATTAACATGGGTTTTGAACGTTTCGCGGAAGCAGATTCGTCACGATCAAAAACGAATCATAAATCTTCACTTTTTACCCACAATTCCTCGTCTGGTGTTCTCATAAAAATAGTTTGTTTCCCAATTTATTGACTCGATACACAAATGCTGTTCAATTTTCAAGTCAATCTGATGAAATATGACAATTTTAGAAATTCGACCAAAAAAGTTTCCCCAGACGTCCAGGGTGCTGCCGCAGGTGGAGTGAGGTACAGTGAGGGGTCGAGCCCGGCCCGAACCACTGAGTCTGGACCATCACGCCATGGGCCACAACCTCGACGGAGGTTGTTGAAGGGGAGCCGGGACACAACAAAAAGTGCAATTCCTTTTGGTCCAGGATGGAGAGACCTGGTCTGCAGCCAAATTGGTGATTTGAGATGAGGTTGTTCAAGAAAAGGAAGGATTTCATATCAACTGTGATGATGGATTCCATAACCTTGCTGATGATTAGAAGCAAGCTGGTAGGTCTGAAGTTAAAGAGAATCGGTTTTGCACCTTTTTATGCAATGCATTGATGTTGGCTCATTTCCAAGCACATGGAAGATGACGTCAGGCAAATGATGAGAATGAAACTGGCAGGGAGAGCATGTGCGAGAGCATGTGCAAGAATATATGTGCAATGGAGGATGTGCAATAGAGGATGTGCAATAGAGGATGTGCAATAGAGGATGTGCAAGAGTGGATGTGCAATAGAGGATGTGCAAGAGATGATGTGCAATAGAGGATGTGCAAGAGGGGATGTGCAATAGAGGATGTGCAAGAGATGATGTGCAAGAGATGATGTGCAATAGAGGATGTGCAATAGAGGATGTGCAATAGAGGATGTGCAAGAGGGGATGTGCAATAGAGGATGTGCAATAGAGGATGTGCAAGAGGGGATGTGCAATAAAGGATGTGCAATAGAGGATGTGCATTAGAGGATGTGCAAGAGGGGATGTGCAATAGAGGATGTGCAAGAGGGGATGTGCAATAGAGGATGTGCAATAGAGGATGTGCAATAGAGGATGTGCAAGAGGGGATGTGCAATAGAGGATGTGCAATAGAGGATGTGCAAGAGTGGATGTGCAATAGAGGATGTGCAAGAGGGGATGTGCAATAGAGGATGTGCAAGAGGGGATGTGCAAGAGATGATGTGCAATAGAGGATGTGCAATAGAGGATGTGCAAGAGGGGATGTGCAATAGAGGATGTGCAATAGAGGATGTGCAAGAGATGATGTGCAAGAGATGATGTGCAATAGAGGATGTGCAATAGAGGATGTGCAATAGAGGATGTGCAAGAGGGAATGTGCAATAGAGGATGTGCAATAGAGGATGTGCAATAGAGGATGTGCAAGAGGGGATGTGCAATAGAGGATGTGCAATAGAGGATGTGCAATAGAGGATGTGCATTAGAGGATGTGCAAGAGGGGATGTGCAATAGAGGATGTGCAAGAGGGGATGTGCAATAGAGGATGTGCAATAGAGGATGTGCAATAGAGGATGTGCAATAGAGGATGTGCAAGAGGGGATGTGCAAGAGGGGATGTGCAATAGATGTGCAATAGAGGATGTGCAAGAGGGGATGTGCAATAGAGGATGTGCAATAGAGGATGTGCAAGAGGGGATGTGCAATAGAGGATGTGCAATAGAGGATGTGCAAGAGATGATGTGCAAGAGGGGATGTGCAAGAGGGGATGTGCAAGAGATGATGTGCAAGAAGGGATGTGCAAGAGGGGATGTGCAATAGATGATGTGCAAGAGGGGATGTGCAAGAGGGGATGTGCAATAGAGGATAGGATGTCCGCGAGCCATGCGTGGACATTTCCAATTATTTGTGAGGTCAAAAGGATTCTCTCCCGAGTGCCATTCCACTTGTTCTCTTTTGCCAAGTGTCGATCTATGTGATTTTTCATTTGTGCGATTGTCTGTCCTCTCACTTATACTTGCCTACAGGTCACAATTTTAAACCGATCTTCACGAAACTTCAACAATGGTAGGGTTGGTGGTCCGACAAAATCCGATATATTTTATTAGATCAAACAGTCAACATAGCCCAAGGTCAACCACTTTTATTCAAATTTCTAAAATCATCAAATTTCATCTGATTGACTTGAAATTTGAAGAGGATTTTCATATCAGCTAACTGAATTCAACAACCAACTATTTTTGAGATCAACATCAGCCAAAAGGTCAACATAGGCCAAAGGTCAACAACCTTTTCAAATTTCTAAAATCCTCAATTTTCATCTGATTGACTTGAAATTTGAATAGCATTTACATATCAGGTCACTGAATTCAGGTCACCAATTATCTTTGAGGTCAACATGGGCCAAATTTCAAAAAGTCAATTTTCATCCGATTAACTTAAAATTTGAAGACGATTTGCATATCAGGTCAGTAAATTCAACCACCGACTATTTTTGAGGTCAAAAGGATGCTCCACCGAGTGCCATTCTAATTTGTTTTGTTTTGCCAAATGTCGCTCTGTGAGTGATTTTTCATTTGTCTGTCTGGCTGTTTCTCTACACAGAACGTGAGTATGCTTTTCTCTGCAACCGTTGGACAGTTAGCCAATTAATTTTCACCATAGGAGCGCCTCCTTTTGAATAATTTTTGTGATAGTTATGACGTCATATGTCACGTGGTACAGGCGCCATCTTGGAAAAATCGAAAAACTTTGCACCTCTATATCTCTGAAACCGCTGCCTGGAATTTTTTTTAAAGATGTCTAATCGTAAGTACTCCCCATGGGAACAACATATGTTCATGATGTCATAGGTGCCTTCATTATGACGTCATAATTAGACAAACAGAACACTCAATCCAATCAGTTTGAAATTTCTTGAGAAAAATTATATGGGAGAAATTGATGACGTCATCAGTCACGTGTTTTGGCAGCCATATTGGATTGAACATAAATCGACATCATCAACAAACCACACAAACACACCAGCTAATAAACACCACACAAAATCGTCCTGGTGAGGGTCTGCAATCTTTGATTGCTCTTTCTTGTTCTATGTGTTTCAAGTTAACAATGAACAATACACCGCTTCAATCTAGTAACTTTGATGATTCAGGAAGTTGAGGAAGAAAACTTCATGGCGGACATCTCTACCTCCTTGGAGAGGAAGTTTTGCGAATGTAGAAACCCAAGAGGCTTGTGTTTATGTGTTATTGTTGGTATTTCTGGGACTTGGTGTTGTTGTTGTTGTTGGGAGTTTTCCGTTATCCGAGTGTGGAGCTGTGATGAGATCCCGCGTAGCTGTGATGTGATTGGTGAGACATCAGTGCATCAGAGCTTTATTTACAGTTTACCATTTACAGCTTTACATTTTACCATTTACAGCTTTAGTATGCTTATGTTTACCTCCGCCACCGAAGGTGGATGGAGGTTATGTTTTCACCCCTGTCTGTTTGTCCGTTTGTTTCTTTGTTTGTGAACAAAATATCTCAAAAAGTTGTGGACGGATTCGGACGAAATTTGGCAGAGATGTAGCAATGTCACAAGGACGAAATGTTTAGATTTTGGTGAAGATCCGGATTCGGATCCGGCTCCTAGAATTTTTAAAGTGATTCTTCACTATTGGGAGACAGGGCCAAAAACGATACGTAGCAGGATATATAAAAAGTTGTGGACAGATTTAGGCGAAACTTAGTGGACCGGTTGGGTGTCTGACAAGGACAAATAGATTCGATTTTGGTGAAGATCTGAATATGGATTCGGATATGAGATTTGTTTTATTTTTTAAGTGATTCTTCACCATTGGAAGATAGGGCCAAAAACTATACGTTGTGGGATATCTCAAAAAGTTATGGATGGATTTGGACGAAACTTGGTGGACAGGTTGTGCATGTGACAAGGAAGAATCAAATCGTTTTGGGGAATATTTGAATATGGATTCGGATTTGCGAACATTTTTTTTTGAAGTGATTCTTCACCATTGAGTGATGGGGCCAACCTGGCGGAGGTATGCTCTCCACTGAGTGCCGTTCTCATTATACATGTTTTGCTTATTCATCAGATATCGCTTTGATTGGGTGGATTAAAGCCTTCATACTGAAGTCGGCTTGTTTCTATTCGACATCAAGTCTGAAACAAATTGGCATTCTGCAAAATAAGCCGATAGGCAGTGTTTTCCATGCTAACAGAAAGAGTCGACAGTATCACACCCTGACAGGCAGCAGATTGGCAAGATGTTTTGCTGCTCAGTTAAGTGGATCAAAGATAGCATGAACAGGAATGTAGCGGGTCATTTGTGTTTGTTTTCCATCACGTCCTGTCAGGAACTAGACTTCTTTTGCTTTTATTGCCGGACATTTGTGGATAAGGAGACATAAGACATCTGTGTTAGGACTGCATCTAACAAGAGTGGGCACCATTTTTAGCCACTGCGATTGCATGAAGAATAATTCTTGTATCAGCTTCGTCCTGGATTGAACACAATGATTCTATGTTTTTTACCTCATCTTGTCTGGTTAATGGTGTTGTTTCCTCTTGGCCACCACTGATATACATTGTCTGCTCAGCTTTCAGCTGTTCTGAAGCATGTTGCACAATATACTCCGTGTAGTAACCGTGCAAGGCTTGCCTTTTTGGCGATGGGTCAAAAACTGTTTCCAGTTTTGAGGGACTGAAACATCTCCCTGAACAAGATATACCTGGCCTTGGCACGCTCCCCTCTTTGCACAGGCCTGGCCCTTTACACTGTTCTCCATTACTTGTTAAAGATGATGTGTATCTGCTTGACATTATCTTCTGGTGTGACTGTGCCGTTGTGCATGAGATGGCCAATGAAACATTCAGCCATGGCTCTAAAACATATCTTCACCAGGGTCACTGTTTTATGAGGTCCCATCATCTGTATGGTTGCATGTCCATCAAAGATAATAGCATTGCATCTCTGGATTTCTGCAATCTTGTCTCCAGGTACTAACTCTTGAAGTTTGTGCATTAAATATGACTGGGTGCAGGACATAATGGCACCATTCTCGGTCAAGAGACTTAGTGGTAGTAGAGCATTCTCAAATGCAAGCATTCTTTTTAGAAGCACCTTCGTGTGTGCATTCACAGCCAGAAGTCTGAGATACACCACTTCACCATCGATGGATACATCCTTGTGACGCACCTTCGTATACAAGATCGAGGCTCATGTAAGAAAAGCTTTACCTTTTCATGCATATCACCTTCACCTTTTCATGCATATCAGACATGGTCCGAATTTTTACCATGTGCTCGCGAAGCAAAAAGCAGGGTTAGGCGATCAGTTGCGCGTGTGCGTGTCTGCATTTTAAAAATTCATTTTGTCAGCAACCGTTGGTCCGACTGACACGAAATTCAGCTGTTCTGAAGCTTGTTGCACTGTACCTTGTGTTGCAGGATGTGACCACAGTGCGGTGATGCTTGTTCAATTCTAATACCTGGCCCTATTCCAAATTTTCAGGTTGTTTATACAAAAGTATGTGGATACAGACACCCCAATAGCAATGCCGCCTTTTCCTTTCGTATACGAGTCCTCTGCGAAATTGTAATTCTTTGTTGTCTATGTTGAGAATGTGAATATCTTGTTGGTTGTTGTCTCCATATGTGGGTTCCAGGAGGTGGGAGGAAGTTCTCCCAGAACTGAAAATCTCCACCTCCTTCTTTGGGAAAGGATCATAATTCACAAAACAGATTTTGAAACCTCATTTTAATAGCTTTGTTCCAAGGGGTGTTTTTAGCATCCTCACTGAACCGCTGACAGCCTCCACTTGTAGCTCATTTGTCGTGATATTCCCCAGAATGTTTATTAATTACTCAGTAAGGGTTATCTTGATCATCCCTGTTGCTCCGAATATCACTGGTACAATTTCAACTTTCTTAAATTTACAAGAGCTCTTGACCTCATTTTTCAGATCCTGGTATTTGAGCATTTTATTGGTTTCTGCAGCATTTAGTTCAAAGTCATTGGCAAATCTCTTCTGTGTGAGATCTGAGATGACAATGCAAACTGCTTGACAACATGAATGTCTTGTTACAGACAGTGCACTTGTAAGGCCTATCTCCTGCATGAATTCTAAGATGAGAATGCAAATGTCCTGATTTCATGAATGTCTTGTTACAGATTGTGCACTTGTAAAGCCCCTCTCCTGTATGAATTTTAAGATGAGATTGCAAACTGCCTGACAGCGTGAATGTCTTGTTACAGATTGTGCACTTGTAAGGCCTCTCTCCTGTATGAATTTTAAGATGAGATTGTAAACTGCCTGACAACATAAATGTCTTGTTACAGATTGTGCACTTGTAAGGCCTCTCTCCTGTATGAATTTTAAGATGAGATTGCAAACTGCCTGACAGCGTGAATGTCTTGTTACAGATTGTGCACTTGTAAGGCCTCTCTCCTGTATGAATTCTAAGATGAGATTGCAAACTGCCTGACAGCATAAATGTCTTGTTACAGATTGTGCACTTGTAAGGCCTCTCCCCTGTATGAATTTTAAGATGAGAATGCAAATGTCCTGACTGCGTGAATGTCTTGTTACAGATTGTGCACTTGTAAGGCCTCTCTCCTGTGTGAATTTTCAGATGATATTGCAAACTGCCTGACTGTGTGAATGTCTTGTTACAGATTGTGCACTTGTAAGGCCTCTCTCCTGTATGAATTCGAAGATGAGAATGCAATTTGCCTGACAGCATGAATGTCTTGTTACAGATTGTGCACTTGTAAGGCCTCTCTCCTGTATGAATTTTAAGATGAGAATGCAAAGTGCCTGACTGTGTGAATGTCTTGTTACAGATTGTGCACTTGTAAGGTCTCTCTCCAGTATGAATTCTAAGATGAGATTGCAAACTGTCTCTCCGCGTGAATGTCTTGTTGCAAACTGTACACTTGTGCGTCTTTTCTCCTGTGTGGTTAAGCATGTGGTTTTTTAAAAGACTTGATTTTGAAAATGCTTTGTTGCAAAATTTGCACTCGTGAGGTTTTCCCACCACGTATCCTTTCAGCTCTCCTTGCAAAAACTTTGATGTGTGGGATGACTTATTAGCAACAACAGATATTTCTCTATGCTGCCTGAACTTATCAACATAATGAGTTATATTTAAGTTGTGTTTCGGTTTCTTGTTGCATGGTTGCTGTTCTTGTTTTTCCGTGCGAGGTCTGACTTGGACATCAGGAACGCAGCCTGGAACACTTGTATCAGAATTCTTCTGAGTATACTCAGTTTGATGGCCTGAGGAGGGGTTGAGGGGCAGAAACAAATCAGACATAAATTTGAATTGGTTAATAAAGGGTTATTTATTCAAAGTTGAAACACAAATTATATTTATTCCTTGTAAGTACAATGTGGACAGTTAAAGTCCATCTCAAATGTCCAATTTGTCAAATGTCCAAATTTCTGAAACAATCTGATTAATTAGATAAACATGGAAGTTTGATGCAATGAAAGAGAAACATCATTCTAAAAAGAAACGAGAAAGCCTGTTGCGTATGCTAATTATGACAAAAACAGCCAAAAGAAAAATAGAGGTTCCAGGGAACCTGAACTCAACTGGTCTATATCAATATGGTTAGAATATGCATAATAGTTTATATGTGCTAAAAATATATATGACAAAAATTGATTTTTCAATATGGCCACCCATGGGCGTGCAACGCCCAAATGCAATCCCAAACTAGTTTATGTCTTAAAGATGCTATGTAAGTTTCATCAAATTTAATCAATATTTGTGAATTTTAGAGCGGAGACGTCGAATTGTTTACAGACGACAGACAGACAGACAGACGACGGACGACGGACACTGGGTGTCGACAAAAACTCAGCTGGACATAGTCCAGTTGAGTTAAAAATTGTCAATTTTGTGCGACCTTACCCTTTAGACATCAAAACCAATATGTTTCAGTGACCCAATATGCAAACCCTCCTCAAACTTCAAGTGAATCACATGGATATCGACGATTTTGTGACCTTCACCTTTGACCTCAAAACAACTGGATTCCCCAGCATCTTATTGGTGAAGCAATTCAATGATGCAACATGCAAATTGTGTTCAAATTTAATCAATTCAATCGATGAAAATTAACGATTGCACGCCTCCTTGACCATTTAAACAAAAAAGAAATTTTCATCTCATCAGATCACAGAATATTTTGCGTCATGCTTTGAGTCTTTCACATGCCTTTTTGCACCAGGCATGTTGTCATGTGCCTTTTTCTCAGGAGTGGCTTCTGTCTGGCCACTCTCCCATAAAGCCGAGATTTGTGAAGTGCTGCAGAGACTTGTCCTTCCAGCAGGTTCTCCCATCTCCATCATACAGTTCTGTAGTTCTTTCACAGTGGTCATTTGGTTCTTCATCACCTCCCTGACCAAGGTCCTTCTTGCCCTGTTGCTCAGTTTGTTCGGACGGCCAGCTCTCAGAAGAGTCTGGGAAGTTCCATACCATTTCCATTTCTCAATGATGGAGCTCACTTTGCTCTTGGGAACTTTCAACACTAGAAATTGTTTTATTGATCTGTGCCTCCTCACAATTATCTCGGAATTCTACGGACAGTTCCTTCATGGTAGAGTTTCAGCTCTGAAGTGCACTGTAAACTGTGGGACCTTATATCGTTGTTTGTTTCCAAATCATTTCCAATCAAGTTGTAGAGACACCTCAAAGGAAATTGGATGCACCTGAGCTCAATTTGGAGTGGCATCGCCAAGGGGTTGAATACTTATTGACTTAAAGGAAGAATCCAGACCCCAAATTTTTTTTTAAGTTAACTGCTTCTACATAATCTTTGATCAGTACATAACATCATCTAAAAAAAAAAAATCAACACGCAAAGTCGTTTCCTTGTAATCCGACCTTAAATGCGTCAATAATATACCATCGACGAAAACGCTTCTGCAAATCTTAGACCACGTGCCCATGCACACACAGTATGACGTCACACGAGGTGATCGGGGAAGCCGGAAATACTTTACACATGGTTTACAATACAATACAATATTGTGGAGTGTTTCTATTCTAGTTATATTGTCCTGCATATCGGATTCTAAATGGTTTTAGTTGTGTTTTGTATGGGTGCAGCAAAGTCTCAGAGCCTTTTGTGCGAACACTGCATGGATTCCCGAAGGATGTTGCCAGTAATAACACTTGGAAGAGATTTGGCCGACGAACTCGAGCACGATGGAAAGGTCCTACCAAGTCGACGAGGCTTTGCAGTGAACATTACAAAAGTGAACAAAATATAATGTACAATAGGGAATCAATTTATTTTGCTGGTTTATACCAATATTTGCATGTAAAGTGTAAACAACGTTTAATGATTGAAGAGCCCCTTTAAAGTATGTACACAACCATAAATTGAGAGATTATGAACCCCCCTTTCATTCAAGAAAAACAATGGTGTTATAATCATAAACACAGGCTCGAATGCGAATGTATAGTCACTGTGTGTCCCCAAAGACACTTGCAATGCATCGGCCTTGGCCTACACAAAATCGTAAATGACATTTGCGTCATGTATAAAATGTGGGCTATCCATCCCCCCCCCCCCTCCACCCCCCTCCTGGGATGCAAGCATAATTGTTCATGTATCGATTTATTTCGGGGTCCAGCGGAACATGCCTGCCATAAATATAAATAAATTGGCCAAAATTCTACGAAACGCAGACGTAGAGTGACGAGTGCATTTGTACACTACACTCAGTAGCTGCAGCCTGCGTGTCTGTGGCTACGCCATGATACAGGCACAAGGCGATCGGGTTTTTACCGTTTTATCGATCAAACAGAGTCACCACTGCAACAACACTCGCTTGATATAAATATTCCTCGCATATTTAACCGAAACTATCAACAATGAGGCTAGCCCAACACGTACCAGTAATCTAAATCTGCGAGCCATTCAGCATCATCTTCGTCGTTTTCCACTTCGACCTCCATATTGACCTCTGGATCTCCGTCGGCGTATTCCGGCTCAAACTAATATGATTGAACACCAAATTCCACCAAATTCTCTCCGTTCTATATCAAGTTATTCTACAATACTTTCCTCAGCCTCTGATACGTATTCATCGGCTGAAAAGTCCGACAGATCAGAGGAAATATCGAGCGATTCGGAGTCAGAAACTTCTTCTTCTGCCATGTCTGCCATGTTTATGCACTGTGTGCGCCGCGATCAGCTGAGATCTATACCTCATGTGATGTCACAGTGACATCACAAGAATTCCAGAACTAGCTTTTTTTTTGTTAATCGTGCCTTTTTAAAAACGCATTTTACGACTAATTTAGCATGGAATTTTTTTTTCTTTAAAAAAATTTAACATTACCTAATTCTAAAGATTTAAATAATTTTAAAAAATTGGATCTGAAGTCTTCCTTTAACACATTTCAGCTTTTCATTTTTTAATTATTTTGTAAAAATGTCTAATTTTTTTTTTCTATTTCCTCATCTTCAAATACATATAACACGAAAAAAACACGGTCCGTGAAGTCGTGAGGCGGTGAGGTGGTTAAGCTGTGTAACAATGCATCTATTAATTACATAGTTTGAATGTTGGTTGCATCCTGGCTATTAATTACACACATCAATTAATTACTTACTGTTGGAAATACATTTAGACCCTTTAGACTGCTGAGTCCCCTTAGAACTTTGAAGTCCCCCAATACCCTTAAGACCATCAATACCCCTAAAGACCCAAAATAACCAGAATACCTGACCTCACCTCTCCACTCCTCACTCTGCTCTCCACCCCTCACTCTGCTCTCCTCTCCACCCCTCACTCTGCTCTCCTCTCCACCCCTCACTCTGCTCTCCTCTCCACCCCTCACTCTCCTCTCCACTCCTCACTCTGCTCTCCTCTCCACCCCTCACTCTGCTCTCCTCTCCACCCCTCACTCTGCTCTCCTCTCCACCCCTCACTCTGCTCTCCTCTCCACCCCTCACTCTGCTCTCCTCTCCACTCCTCACTCTCCTCTCCTCACTCTGCTCTCCTCTCCACTCCTCACTCTGCTCTCCTCTCCACTCCTCACTCTGCTATCCTCTCCACTCCTCACTCTGCTCTCCTCTCCACTGCCCACTCTGCTATCCTCTCCTCACTCTCCTCTCTTCACTCTGCTCTCCTCTCCACTCCTCACTCTGCTCTCCTCTCCACTCCTCACTCTGCTCTCCTCTCCTCACTCTGCTCTCCTCACTCTGCTCTCCTCTCCACTCCTCACTCTGCTCTCCTCTCCTCCCTCTGCTCTCCTCTCCTCACTCTGCTCTCCTCTCCTCGCTCTGCTCTCCTCACTCTGCTCTCCTCTCCACTCCTCACTCTGCTCTCCTCTCTCTGCTCTCCTCTCCCTGCTCTCCTCTCCTCACTCCGCTCTCCTCACTCTGCTCTCCTCTCCTCACTCTGCTCTCCACTCCTCACTCTGCTCTCCTCTCCTCTCCTCACTCTGCACCCCTCTCCACTCCTCACTCTGCTCCCCTCTCCACACTGCTCCCCTCTCCACTCCTCACTCTGCTCCCCTCTCCACTCCTCACTCTGCTCCACTCTCCACTCCTCACTCTGCTCCCCTCTCCACTCCTCACTCTGCTCTCCACTCCACTCCTCACTCTGCTCTCCACTCCTCACTCTACTCTCCACTCCTCCACCCCTAACTCTACTCTCCACCCCTCACTCTCCTCTCCTCACCACTCCTCACTCTCTTCTCCTCTCCACTCTCCTCTCCACCCCTCACTCTGCTCTCCTCTCCACCCCTCACTTTGCTGCTCCCCTCTCCACTCCTCATTCTGCTCTCCTCTACACCCCTCACACTGCTCTCCACTCCACCCCTCACTCTGCTGTCCACTCCTCACACTGCTCTCCACTCCTCACTCTGCTTCTCCTCCCCTCACTCTGCTCCCCTCTCCACCCCTCACTCTGCTCTTCTCTCCACCCCTCACTCTGCTCTCCTCTCCACTCCTCACCACTCCTCACGCTCCTCTCCACTCCACTCCTCACTTTCCTCTCCTCTCCACCCCTCACTCTCCTCTCCTCTCCACCCCTCACTCTCCTCTCCACCCCTCACTCTCCTCTCCACCCCTCACTCTCCTCTCTTCTCCATCCCCCACTGTCCTCTCCTCTCCACCCCTCACTTTCCTCTCCTCTCCACCCCTCACTTTCCTCTCCTCTCCTCTCCACCCCTCACTCTCCTCTCCACCCCTCACTCTCCTCTCTTCTCCACCCCTCACTCTCCTCTCTTCTCCACTCCTCACTCTCCTCTCCTCCTCTCACTCTCCTCTCCACCTTTCACTCTCCACCCCTCACTCTCCTCTCCACCCCTCACTCTCCTCTCCCCCCCACTCACTCCTTTCCTTCCCGTTCCCCTATCCTCACTCCACCATCCCCTCCCCTCCCTTCCACTCGCCACCCCCTCTCCCATTCCCCCCTCCCTTTCCATCCCTCCTCTACCCCACCCCTCCACTCTCCCATTCCCCTTTAAATGAGTATATGCTCCTCAGTAGGGGAATAATGTTGTTCCTGGACCACCCTCATTTCTCCATTCACTTACATGTTAATTTTCCTCTCACCCTCATTTCCCTTAACACCTCTATTTCTGCCACCCTGATCTTTACGAACCTTTTGGCCTTTTGACATACAAGCTATAGCAAAAGATAACCTACTCTTATCCTCAATGTTGTTCATTAGACCACTCAAACAATGATCCTACGAATATTTGCTCCCTCTCACCCCTCGTAGACCACTCAAACAATGATCCTACAAATATTTGTTTATGCGTAGGAAATAATTTAATTCTCTTACCACTCCCTTCACCATCTAATACATTAACAAAGTATATGTTTAAGTTTGGTTCTTTATCAAGATATTTTAACTGAGCTAAGATAAAATGATAAACCTCCCTCAATGTTCTTGTTTGAGCACCTCCAGTGCCACACACCATTTTTAAATTAAAGCATATATTTTCCTGACAACCATCAAAGTTTTCCCTCCACTCAAAAATATTTCCATCTTTTTTACCCAACTCACCAGTATTTAAATTCTCTTATTTGTTTTGTGAACTTTTTTACCAGTTGCCTTTTCAATAAGTCTTATTTGATATTTTTCACATTCATTATGTTATCCATTTATATACCAAGGTTGATTACACCTCCACTCTTTAGTCTGGTTGATACTTGGTTCTATCATTTATATATTCATAAAAAAGGCGGAGGTAGCCCCTTAAAATCCCTAACCCCATTATCTTATCACTTATATATCTTATCACTTATATATATATATATCTTATCACTTATATATATCTTATCACTTATATATCTTATCACTTATATATATCTTATCACTTATATATCTTATCACTTATATATATATCTTATCACTTATATATATCTTATCACTTATATATCTTATCACTTATATATATCTTATCACTTATATATATCTTATCAGTTATCACTTATATACAGACTTGGCATTTAATATGGAATTTTTTTTTTTTCTTGACGGGTTTACTTTCTGAACTGAGTATTTCAATCTGGTGAGTTTCTTTTACCCTTCGGTGATGTCTTTGTTGAAAGAACCATGTCACTGATTGTCTTTCGTAGCAAGAAGTCAATAACAGGATTATATCACTGGTGGCGTGACAAAATGTAAGGACAGGTACATTTGACGATTGGCTTCACAATCGGGTATATAAGGGTTGTTGCGTTCTGTATTAGTGGAAAACAACTGCTGCACATCTACAAAAGTTATTGCTGCTTCCTCTGGAGATGGTCCGTCAACTTGACAATGCTGTTCGTCATGGAGTGGTGGCTTTACGAAATTCTGGCATGAAACAGCATGCTATTGCTCGGCAGTATGGCATCACTCAAGGTCAGGTGTCAAAGATCCTGAAACGAAATGCTCAGAGGGGTGTCCCTACTCCAATACCGAGGTCAGGACGTCCCCGCAGAACCACAAGGAGAGATGATTGCCAGCTGCACCGGTTAGTCTGCAATGGCCGTACCAAGTCAGCTAATAGGCTTAGGGCTGAGTAGCAGCAACTGACAAATGTGCCTGTATCCAGAAGGCAAGTCAACCAACGACTGGTTCAAGCAGGCTATCGTGCCAGGCGTCCCCTGAGAAAGCCACGCCTGACCAGACAACACAGCCAACGCCGATTGCAGTGGGCCAGAGAGCACCGTCAATGGCAGCCAGGACACTGGAATCACGTGACCTTCAGTGATGAGTCTATATTTCTGGTCTATCGTCAAGATGGCCGGGTCCGAGTGCGCAGACAAGTGCATTAAGCCCACAACAAAGATTGTATAGTGTCAAGAGTCCAAGCTGGAGGTGGTGGGGTGACCGTTTGAGCTGCTTTTCATGCAGGGGGCAAAACTGACCTGCTTGTTCTTAATGGAAACCTGAACCAGTTCAAGTACAGGGTCATTCTGGAAGAAACATTTGATTCCATTTGCTCGTGCAGCCTTTCGAGGAAGCTTTGTCTTCCAAGATGACAATGCACGGCCTCATCGTGCTCGCATGATCCAACACTTTCTTGCTGACCGTGGTGTAGAGCATATGGAGTGGCCTGCCATGTCCCCGGATATGAATCCGATAGAGAACTTGTGGGCAGAATTAACGCGTCAAATCGACAACTTGGACCAGCAGCCTACCTCTGTGCGTGAATTGCAGCAGACTATTGTCACTGCATGGCAAGCGATTCCTGTCCAAACCTTGGCAAATCTCGTGACCAGCATGCCTCGACGTGTACGTGCTCTCCTCAGTGCTCGTGGGGGTTACACGAAGTACTGAACTGTAATTTTACTGTCCGTAATCCCAGTCATAATTTAGCTTTTGTTTTTGTTGAAAACAAATTTGGCTAATGTGCAAAATAAAGAGATACTTCTGGAAAACGTACAGAAGTTTAACACAGTACTGTCCGTGAATTGAGTTCGATATCAGTTTACATCACTTTCAAGGATCAATTTATTTGCTTCGAAATGTCAAATGTCGTTTTTGTTTCTTTTAAAGGTCACATTAACAAAATCTAGAATAATTTCAACATAATTCCAATGAACTTTTGGTTCTAAGTCATCTTGAAAAGTAAGTTCACGCCCACAAAAAAAATATTCCATATTAAATGCCAAGTCTGTATATCTTATCACTTATATCTTATCACTTATATATCTTATCACTTATATCTATATTTTAACACTTATAAGGGAGACTATCAATTCCATTTTCTAAAATAAACCTCTTATCATCAAAAGCCCCCAATGCTTTCTTATTCACCTCTTCTGAATATAATTGATGTTTATAACTTCTTATTCCATTAATCTTTCAAAACTCTTCTTTCTTTGTTGTTAAACAGTTATAATAATCCTTAAAGTTTATTGTTTCTTTAATAACACTTTTCTTTACACCTTTTAACTTCTTATAAGTCTTTTCAACGTTATTACCTTCGCAAAAGCGGAAGGTTATGTTTTGATCGCTGTGTATTTATTTGTATGTCTGTGTGTGTGTGTGTGTATGTTATTCGCATAACTCAAAAAGTATTCAACCGAATTGCATGAAATTTGGTGGGATGATTGGTTATTATACGGGACACATTTGATTAGATTTTGGGAGCAATCGGGTCAAAGGTCAAGGTCAAGGTCACGAAAAGGTCAAAATCGTATTTTTGTTGTTCTGTTCCCTACACTCCCATGCCAAGTACAGAACAGTAGCTGCGGCAAAGGTATGCGCTCTACCGAGTGCCCGTTCTAGTTCACAATGTATTTATAAGCATTGGCCTTTGACCTCAATCCCATAAATTTACTCATAACATATCCTCCTAATTCATCCTTGAACTTTCCAATCACCTTTTTATTTTTAGAAGAGAACAACTCACTCTCTGGACTGTAATTACTAGTATCATAGATATTAATGTCCTTTTTCATGTCTGAATAAACATCATCAGTATTAATTTTCAAAATAAAACTATCTGTATCCATATAAAGTAGATCAACATCATTACCTTCGCAAAAGCGGAAGGTTATGTTTTGATCGCTGTGTATTTACCTTCGCAAAAGCGGAAGGTTATGTTTTGATCGCTGTGTATTTATTTGTATGTCTGTGTGTGTGTGTGTATGTTATTCGCATAACTCAAAAAGTATTCAACCGAATTGCATGAAATTTGGTGGGATGATTGGTTATTATACGGGACACATTTGATTAGATTTTGGGAGCAATCGGGTCAAAGGTCAAGGTCAAGGTCACGAAAAGGTCAAAATCGTATTTTTACCAAGTACAGAACAGTAGCTGCGGCGAAGGTATGCGCTCTACCGAGTGCCCGTTCTAGTTATTTGTATGTCTGTGTGTGTGTGTGTGTGTATGTTATTCGCATAACTCAAAAAGTATTCAACCGAATTGCATGAAATTTGGTGGGATGATTGGTTATTATACGGGACACATTTGATTAGATTTTGGGAGCAATCGGGTCAAAGGTCAAGGTCAAGGTCACGAAAAGGTCAAAATCGTATTTTTGTTGTTCTGTTCCCTACACTCCCATGCCAAGTACAGAACAGTAGCTGCGGCGAAGGTATGCGCTCTACCGAGTGCCCGTTCTAGTTTTGATATTTCTTCCTCAGGTTATTGTAAAAGTAATCATACATCAAGTACTTTGATAAATCAAGTATTGAGGTACTAATGTAAATAGGTTTGTCCATCTCAACGTTTTCTCTCATCAAATGTATCGCACAAAAGTTTTCCGTAAAAACTTCTACTCTCGAGAAGCTTGGTCTGTTGATCAATTTTGATGCTTGTTTCCATGATGCTGATAGACGAATGTTTTGCCTCTTTCTAACATTCTCCATCGTTTTTCCAAATACAGCGGTATTCATCAACTTATAAAAGTCTTTCTCAAAATCATTCTTTGATTCAATCTGCGTTGTGTGTTAAAATCAATGTACTCTTTCAACCAATGACTCTGATTAAACTTGAGAATCCTATGTATCTTTTCAACACGGATGGAGACCCTTTGAAAGAGATTGTCTCAAATTTCTTTGATGGAGCACATAATTTTTCTTGTTGTATAGTGTTGTTAGAAGCTTCTCTGATGCTTTACCCTTTACATTAAATGATTGTTGATAATCACTTAACCACTCCTTCTTTGGACTTTCCTTTTCACAAGCAAACGGGAGATATTTGTGTAGGTTATGGAGTTCCTCTGGATATTTCAAATCAACCTCAAAATAATATCCCTTCTTTGTTTCATCCAATTCTTTTTGTGTTGACATACAGAGATTTTGTAGAACTTTCTTATGATATTTCTCTTTAACCCATTTCGAACCACCACAAGGAAGTGCTTGAGACATTGCCCACCCATACAATTTATTCGCATCATAATACATCAAGTAGGAGCTCTCTACCGATGGATCATAATTTGGAATGTACTTGTTATTTGCTTTAGCATATCGCTTTGAACAGACTAGTGAAATTCCTCCTCTCTTTGCCTTCTCAATCATCAAGAGCATATCAACAACAACACTCTTGCTTAGTCATCTTTCACATAGCACTCCAAGCCAATCCAGGGGCAGGATCCAATCCATATCCAGAATGACAGACGCTTCTAAAAGTCTCAAATACATCAGCCAATAGTAGGACATCCGTTTTGAGATACAAATCGTGATACTCACCAAGATTCTTGATGTTATATGTTTCCCAAACATTTTGGCCATGTACATAATCTTTATCAGATATATGACTATTATTTAATTTATTATAGAGATTTTCTGTTGAAGGAAGTTGTGTTTCATTGAATCTCTCAAATGAGCCCATTTAGTCATAGGGATAAATTCCCTTTTGTGTTCGTAAATCTTTGTCTGAAAAATACTCGGAAAGACATGGAAACTCTTTTAGATTTTGAACCAAGTTAGCCAATGGACTTGCCATGAATTTAAATGTATCAAGAAATCTGATCTGAGTTATAGGAGATGTATGAATTGTTTTTGTGAATGAAATGTATTTCTGATCTGTGTTTGGAATTGCTGAGATACTTCCAGAAGTCTTTGAGAGTTCCTTGATAAATAGATGAGTGTCATAATTAGCATTGTTATGAAGAAAGACAGGAATGAAAGAGGGGAGTTTATAATTAATATTACAACTTTGATGAGCCGGACCTCCATATTTACCAGTGAGATGACAATGATCTCTAACCTTTTGGCCTTCACCAATTTTCTCCTCACAAATATGACAGACATTGTTTTTTCTAAATTCCCTTTTCTCTTCACTCGTCAAGGACATTGGTTTATTGGTTTCTCTCATTATCTTGGTTAATCGAACACAGTCTTTTTCTAGTCGTTTCACAAACTCCTCTGGGGTATTTGAGCCTCTATACACCTCTAACTTGTTATATTCATCACAAACGGATGATTTGATATAATAACAAAAACCACAAGGAGTATGTTTTTGATATTTATTTGTGTATGATTCTTTTGGATCTGGAGAAGCAGTATCAATTTTTCTAGAATACTTTCAAAATCAGCATATATAACAAATGGATGTTTTATTGTTTTCTTTTCATCTTTGAATGAGATCTTTGAGCCTTCTTTAGGCATATTGATTACCGTTGATTTATGTTCACCACAATAATTTGAATGTTTATCTAATCTTTCTTGTGTATGGAAGAAGTTGAGACAACGCATACAAATATATATTTTATTTGTTCTTTTACTTACTTGTGGTTTTATTAATTTTGTAATATCTTTGATGTATGTATAATGTGAATTTTCCTCTGAATTAAAATATAGAAGATTAATATGAGTTTGATCTTTTTTATAATTTTCAGAAAGGTTTAAAACCAGAACGTTGTTTGTTTCTGTTAGACCATAAACATTAACTGATAAATTATTCATCTTTTCAAATTTAGGAATATCATTTAATGTCATTGGAAAATTTAGATCTTTTGTATTCAACGTATTCTCATATTTTTTATAATGAGATACTCTTTCAACATGACTATCTTGTGGATGTAGATGTGCTGGAATAGACCAGAGAAAACATTTATTGTCTTTATTTTTGATATTGATAACTGCTTTTCTATTTTTGATAACACTAGGTAAATCAATGTAAGAAGAAGCTTTTAGAGGATCTGATTTAAGAATATGAATGGCAATAAATAGTATCCCATCTATATTCCATCCCATCTATATTCCATCCCATCCCATCACCCATTCTGCTCCCTGGTTTACCCCTGAACTCCACCTGATGAAAACTCGTGCTCGCCAACTTGAAAGACTCCGCAATAAAACGGGTCTCACAGTTCACTCCCAAGCCTACAAGGACCACATACAACACTACAAAGATGCCCTCTCCCGCGCCCGCTCTGCCTACTACTCTCAAATTATCCACTCTGGCTCCGGAAACCCAAAAGCACTCTTCTCGACAATAAACAAACTCCTCCGCCCCCTGAACACCACCACCCAGTCATTCACAGTAGACAACTGCATCTCCTTCCTCTCTTTCTTCCAACGCAAAATTGACAACATCTACAACAGCTTGACCACCGCCGCACCCGCTCCCCCTCCAACCACCTGCCCCCCCTTGTCCTGCCATCCCCTGTCTCGGTTCTCCCCAATCTCTCCTACTGACCTCTCTGAACTCCTCATAGGAATGAAAACTGCCACCTGCACTCTTGACCCCATCCCCTCCAGCTTTGTCAAAGCCTCCCTCCCTGCTCTCTCTCCACTTATCATTGCAACAATAAACTCCTCCCTGTCTACAGGCATCGTCCCACCTTCCCTCAAAATTGCTGCTGTTACCCCCATTCTAAAAAAACCTGGTCTAAACCCTGACACCCTAAACAACTTCAGACCCATCTCCAACCTACCCTTTCTGTCAAAAGTTTTGGAACGCGCTGTAGCCACTCAACTCAAACATCATCTCTCTGCCAATAACTTGTATGAAACATTCCAATCCGGATTCCGCTCCAACCACAGTACTGAAACTGCTCTCCTCAAAATCACCAACGACCTTCTCCTCTCCTCTGACGCTGGCAACCTCAACATTCTCGTCCTCCTCGACCTCAGCGCTGCCTTTGACACCATCGATCACACTATCCTCCTCACCCGACTTGAATCCACCTTTAACGTCACCGGCACTGCCCTCTCTTGGATTAAATCATACCTCTCTGACAGATGCCAGTTCATCTCCATCAATAACTGCAAATCCCCCACTGCTCCCCTCCCCCAAGGTGTCCCCCAAGGTTCAGTTCTTGGCCCCCTCCTCTTCATCCTTTACCTGTCCCCGCTCGGTCACTTAATCCGCCGTCATGGTCTCCAATTCCACTGCTTCGCCGATGACATCCAGCTTTTCATCTCCACCAAGTCCGTCTCCACCGACACCCACTCTATCCTGACAAACTGCATCACTGAAATAAAATCCTGGCTTCAAATCAACTTCCTCAAGCTTAACTGTGATAAATCTGAAATAATCATCATTGGCCCAAAAACGCTCACAAAATCCACCCATAACTTTGCCCTCAACATCGACGGTATCCCAGTATCCACCTCCCCTCACATCCGGAATCTTGGCGTCATCTTTGACCAAACCCTTTCCTTCGACAAATACACTAAACAGATCACAAAGTCAGCCTTCTTTCACCTGAAAAACATTGCCCGTCTCCGCTCATCCCTCTCCTCCACGGCTGCAGAAACCCTCATCCACGCCTTCATCACCTCCCGTCTGGACTACTGCAATAGCCTCCTCTATGGTTCACCCTCAAAAATCACCAATAAACTCCAATACATTCAGAACTCCGCTGCCCGTCTACTCACTCATTCCCGGACCCGTGACCACATCACCCCCGTCCTTTACAAGCTTCACTGGCTCCCCATCCCCCAGAGAATCCAGTACAAAATCCTCCTCTTGACATACAAAGCCCTCCATAACCTGGCCCCATCCTACCTGGCTGACCTCCTCTCCAGACACACTCCCACCCGCAACCTCCGCTCTGCTGGTACCAACCTCCTGACCCCCTCCATCCGGACCAAATTCAGATCCTGGGGGGACAGGGCCTTCTCCATCGCTGCTCCCACCCTCTGGAACTCACTACCTCACACCATCAGAGACTCCTCCCCACTCACCACATTCAAAACATCACTAAAGACCCACCTGTTCAACGCTGCATTCAACATTCAACCCACAGCATTTAACCCCTGACTATCTCTTCTCCTTCTCCCTCCTTTTGCTTTAAATATTTCCCTATTGATTCTTGTCTTGTCTTTTTGATTCTTGTCTTATATATATGCCGTATATCGCTGCTGTTTGTTTTCTTGATTCTTGTCTTTTTGCAATTGTTGTTTTCATGTATTGTTATGCATTATGTTTTCCACTCTGTCAAAGCGCCTTTGGGCTTCTGGAAAAGCGCTATACAAAATAAATGAATTATTATTATTATTATTACTAGGGCATGCCCGTACTATATCTATATCTAAAATTATATCCCCCCCCCCTCTATTTACATGAAATGGTTTGGTCCAAAGCGAACGGCTTGCGAGTGGTGACAATCCCCCCCCTCTATTTACATGCAATGGTTTGGTCCAAAGCGAACGGCTTGCGAGTACGGTGACAATCCCCCCCCTCTATTTACATGCAATGGTTTGGTCCAAAGCGAACGGCTTCCGGAGTTTGGTAAAGAAATCGCCATCGCGTGCACAAACGCGCAGGAAAGCGAATGAATCGCAAATTCGTTTTTATTAGTTGTAAAACATAGTTTAACGCCAACATAGTTTGCAAACGTGAAATAAATGAATACGCTCTCAAATGTGCCATCCGAGGCAGAGTGTGCCCGCCACGTTCGGCACACGCGATCGTTCGCTGCTCTCTGATTGGTTGAATCGTTTTTTGGACATAGCTCGGTAAGTAATTGTCCGATTAATATGAAACCTTGAAAAGGCACATCCTCGGGTCCCCAGCAATATACCTGGCAAGTTAAAAGTATATCGGACCCGTGGTTGTCGAGAAACAGCGGTCACAGACAAACAAACGTACAGACAGACAGAGATTACTGGAATTATAGATAGATATTGAATCCACTCCCAACAATTGTGTGCTCAACTTCTTGCTCTTGAATGATCAGTTGATCATAAGCAGGTCCAAATTGATCATAGGATGAAATAAAGTGTGATTTAGTTCTCATGTAAGAATCATCAGTGTAATGATCACCAGTGAATGGATCATCTTTTGAGATTAACATTTTAACACCCAAGTAAAACTTGATTGAATTCAATTCTAGAAGAGTCTTTTCAACGAAGGCTTTCATTGATGGCTCAATAATCTCTACAGCTTCAACTATAGACTCTGGTTCAGGAGGTTTGAAGTTAAAGACTCTTATTTTAATATGCCTTTTGAAAGCACCATCAGTATTTTTAATAGTAAACAATTTTGACAAGTGTTTGTTTGTTTTAAGATGGGCTTTGAACCCCTTCTTTAGGATATCTCTATTACAGAGACTACAATGTTTTTTGTTCTTAGGAAGTGGTGATAATTCATTTAGAATGTTGTAAGTGTGTTTAACTGTGAGTATGTTTTCTATAATGTTTTACTTCATTTTCGCAAGTATCACAATATACTGTGGCGGACACAAAAGCCCACTGGCGTGGTGACATCATTCCACGCACCAAGTGGGCGGTGGCCACGCCTGAGGGGTAGGCGTGGCCTCATGATACACCGGGCGACCAGCCCGGAGGAGTGCAGTGTTACAGTGTAGCCTTACAATAAAGACGTTTATATGTTACCGCTTGTCCGCTTCCTCCTTGCTCACAAGCAGCGCGCGTAACGCCGCGCTTTACTGGTGACCCTCGACGTTGGATCTGCCGGAGCGATCCTTCCACACGCGACGCCATCGCCATGGCCGACTTCGTCAAACTTCCGGAATTTTGGGAGGCTCAGGCCGAAGTCTGGTTCGTCCAGGCCGAAGCCCAATTTCAGCTTCGGCACCTCACCGGCGATGACACGCGCTATTGCCACGTCGTCGCCTCCCTCGGGCCCGGCACGGCCGCTCGAGTTGTGTCCGTCCTTCGCCACCCACCGGACGGCCACAAGTACGAGGCACTCAAGCGGCTACTCCTAGCCACGTTCAGCCTCACGGACGACGCACGGGCCGACCGCCTCCTGGATCTCCCCGAGCTCGGTGAGACGCGCCCGTCGGTCCGAATGGACCATATGCTGTCACTGTTGGGCGACGAAGCCCCCGGTTCGCTATTCCGGGCGCTTTTCCGTCGCCAACTTCCAGCGCAGGTTCGCCTCGCGTTGGCCGGGACCGAGCTAACGGAACCCCGAGCATTGGCAGCCGAGGCGGACAGGTACTTCGCCGCTTCGGACACGCGGGCGAGCGTTGGCGTGGCCGTTACGGCCTTCGACGCTGACGTTCAGCAGCATGTTCCACAGCATCATCTTCTACAGCACGCTGATGTTCAGCAGCATGCTGATACGCACCTCGTGAACGCCGCCACGCCCCGCCCACCGCCGCGGCGAAAACCGCCACCGCGGGGAAACCCGTCGACTCCACCGGCCTGGCGGAGCCAGCCGCGCTCCTCCAGCTCCACCACCTGGTGCTGGTTCCACGCCAAGTTCGGCCACGAAGCTCGGCGGTGTCATCCGCCGTGCTCCTTCAACGGGTCGGGAAACGCCCGGGCCGGCGCTCAATTATGGCGATGAGCGCCGGCCGTTCGAGCAGCCTGCTGTTCATAACGGACACCTTCTCCGGGCGCCGTTACCTGTGCGACACGGGAGCACAGGTGAGTGTCATTCCCGCCGGCACGTCAGACAAGCACGCCGCGGGTGGGGGCCCCGCGCTGCTTGCCGCGAACGGGACGCCCATCCGTACGTACGGAAAACGCTGCCTCTCTCTGCGGTTTGGAGGGCAGGTTTTCCGATGGACGTTCGTCACCGCCGACGTGCCCATGGCACTGCTTGGCGCGGACTTCCTGTGCGCTAATGGGCTCCTGGTCGACGTCAAGCGCAGACGGCTTGTCCAGGCCGAGACGTTCAGCTCGCTCGCATGTGCGTTGCCCAGCTCAACGAGCGGCTTGCCAAGCGGCTTGCCGAACGATTCGGTTCTGGCCACGTTGGTCTGTACGCTTCCGGCAGCGGACGCATTCACCCGCCTCCTCGCCGGCTTCCCGGCCCTCACGCGGCCCACCTTCTCGGCGGGGGCCGTCAAGCACGGGGTGGCCCATCACATCCCCACCGTCGGGCCACCGGTCTACGCCCGGGCACGCCGCCTCGAGCCGACGAAGCTGGCGGTGGCAAAAGCGGAGTTCGCTACCCTGGAGCGACGGCATCGTTCGGCGCTCAGAGAGCGCTTGGGCGTCGCCGCTGCACATCGTGCCGAAGCCCGGCGGGGGATGGCGACCGTGCGGGGACTATCGCCGTCTCAATGACGCCACGACTCCCGACCGCTACCCCGTCCCCCACATTCAGGACTTTTCCGCCCGTTTGGCGGGCAGGTCCTTCTTCTCGAAGGTGGACCTCATACGCGGCTACCATCAGGTCCCCGTCAGGCCGGAGGACGTCCCGAAGACGGCGGTCATCACGCCATTCGGACTCTTCGAGTTCCTGCGCATGCCCTTCGGTCTGAAGAATGCGGCTCAGGCGTTCCAGCGACTGATGGACAGCGTCCTGCGCGACTTGGATTTTGTCTACGTCTACCTGGACGATATCCTCGTCGCCAGCGCGTCCCGCGAAGAGCACCTACGCCACCTCCGCACGCTCTTCGAACGCCTGGGCCAGCATGGCCTGATTGTGAACCCCGCAAAGTGCCGGTTCGGCGCCGCCACAATCGATTTTCTGGGGCACCGTGTCACCAGGCACGGAGCCGTCCCCCTGCCGGCCAAGGTGGAGGCGGTGAAGGGGTTTCCGCGCCCCCGCACGATCAGAGGGCTGCAGGAGTTCCTGGGCATGGTGAACTTTTACCATCGGTTCCTGCCCCGTATCGCCCAGCTCCTGCGCCCCCTGCACGAAGCTCTCCGAGGTAAGCCGGGCAAAGGCGACGTTACCTGGACCGAGCAGATGGACACGGCGTTCACGGGCGCGAAGCTCGCCTTGGCTAACGCCACCATGCTCGCGCACCCGGCGCCCGATGCACCGATCGCCCTCACCACCGATGCCTCGGACTACGCGGTGGGCGCGGTGCACGAGCAATGGGTGCGTGGAGCTTGGCAACCGCTGGCGTTCTTTAGCCGGCAGCTTCGCCCGCCCGAACGCCGTTACAGTACCTTCGACCGCGAGTTGCTCGGACTTCACTTGGCGGTCAGGCACTTCCGCCATCTGCTCGAGGGCCGGGCGTTCACTGCCTTCGTCGACCACAAGCCGCTGATCTTCGCGATGGGCAAGGTCACCGAGCCGTGGTCGGCCCGGCAGCAGCGCCACCTCTCGGCCGTGTCCGAGTACACGACGGACATCCAGCACGTCGCGGGGAAGGACAACCCGGTGGCAGATTGCCTTTCCCGGGCCGTCGCCCACGCAGTCCACCTCGGCATCGACTATGCCCGGATGGCAGCGGACCAGGCCGCTGACCCCGACGTCCAGGCCTTGCGGACCGCCGTCACGGGCCTCCGCGTCACCAAGGTGCCGTTCGACGGCGCGGGCGCGGCCCTCTTGTGTGACGTCTCCCTCGGGCGTCCTCGCCCCATTGTGCCCGCGGGCTGGCAGCGCCAGGTGTTTGACGCCATCCACGGCCTGTCCCACCCGGGCGCGAGGGCCTCCCAAAGGCTGATCGCCGACAAGTTCGTCTGGCATGGCCTCCGGAAGGCCGTCCGCGGCTGGGCCAGGACATGCCTCGCGTGCCAGCGCGCCAAGGTGCACCGGCACACCCAGGCCCCGTTGGCCCCGTTCACGGTGCCGGAACGCCGGTTTGACCACGTCCACGTGGACCTGGTGGGACCTCTGCCCCCCTCGCGGGGTTTCACCCACGTCCTCACCATGGTGGACCGCACCACCCGGTGGCCGGAGGCCGTGCCCTTGGCGTCGACAACGGCGGCCGATGTCGCGCAGGCTTTCATCGCCACCTGGGTCGCCCGGTTCGGCGCCCCCTCAGACATCTCATCCGACCGCGGCCCCCAGTTCACCTCGGAGCTCTGGGGGGTGGTTGCGCAGGGGCTCGGGGTCCGGCTGCACCGAACCACGGCCTACCACCCCCAGGCTAACGGCCTGTGTGAGCGATTTCACCGCTCATTGAAGGCCGCGCTCCGGGCCACCCTCCGCGACGGCGGCTGGGTCGACAGGCTCCCCTGGGTCCTGCTGGGCCTCCGGACGGCGCCCAAGGAGGACCTGCGCGCATCCGCGGCGGAGTTGGTCTTCGGGCAACCGCTGCGGGTGCCGGGCGAGTTCCTCCCCGACTCCACGGCACCATGGTCCGCGGCACAGCAGCGCTCCGCTCTGCAAGAGACCGTCCAGAGGTTCGCCCCGGTGCCAACGGCATGCCACGGGCACCCACCGACGCACGTCGCCCCGGAGCTTCGCACGGCGGAGTACGTCTTCGTCCGCCACGATGCCCATCGGACACCACTGCGGCCCCCGTACGACGGGCCTTTCCGCGTGCTGGAGACCGGGGCGAAGCACTTCACCCTGGACATCGGCGGTACTCCTGACCGCGTTTCGGTAGACCGCCTCAAGCCGGCCCACCTCGATGTGGACCATCCACCGCCAGTGGCCCGACCCCCACGTCGGGGCCGCCCTCCTGCGGGCGGACCCCCGGCACCGCCCAGCCCCGCCGCCACGGCGCCCCCCGGTCCTGCACCCATCCCAGGGGCAGCCAGGGGCATCCCACCTGGTATCCCTGCACCCCGGACGCCGCCGATCGCCAGGGGGCGCTTCGGCCGGGTCATTCGTCTGCCCCGCAAACTGGCCCTCCAGGTGCGCGGGAATTCTGGGGGGGCGCGTGTGGCGGACACAAAAGCCCACTGGCGTGGTGACATCATTCCACGCACCAAGTGGGCGGTGGCCACGCCCGAGGGGTAGGCGTGGCCTCATGATACACCGGGCGACCAGCCCGGAGGAGTGCAGTGTTACAGTGTAGTCTTACAATAAAGACGTTTATATGTTACCGCTTGTCCGCTTCCTCCTTGCTCACAAGCAGCGCGCGTAACGCCGCGCTTTAATACCATATTTATAGGGTAAGAAAACAGAGTGTTTTATATATATATCACTGTGCTTAAACTAAAACACCTTTTCGAGCTTTTTCGGCTCGTTTTATATATATAACTTTACTTAAACTAAAATGCCTTTTTGGCTTGTTTTATATATGTAACTTTACTTAAAATAAAACACCTTTACATCTCCCAATCCATATCAGAACCAGGGTCATATTCAAAATCAATCTCACAATCAGAGACATCTGAGTCATCAATAAAACTACTATCATAACTATCACAAGAGCAAAGACTCTCTGAATCAAACTATCGACTGAACCTAGACTCTCCGTATCACAGGAGCAGAGGCTCTCTGTATCACAGAGGCTCTCAGTATATGAGGAAACTTCTGAGCAGGAACTATCACTCATTTAATTAGCAGGAAAAATATTCCCATCAATATCTATGTACTTTCTTTGATTAGCGCCTATCACAACAATGTTTCTTACATTAAAGGTAATCTTGAAATAATCTCTAATGATCATGGTACGAAATGTCATCTCGCCAGTAATATTCATATTATTAATATTACCTACATCTTTTGGACTATTAAAGAAGATACAAATGTCTCCTCTAGAATTATTAATGAATGGTCTTATCATTCATTTTTTTTAAAGTATCGCGATCGATCACTTTTTCAAGCTTTGAATAAATTGCTGGGAGTAGAGGAGAAACCTTTGTTAGATATACTTTAATAGATGTCTTTCCAGGCATAGTTAGAGCTCTTCCTTTAAATGAAATAGAGGGGCTCATGTTATTTTCCATTATAGGTTTTATCCAATAATTTCCATATTTATCTTTGTTCAATTTAACATCTTTGACATATTTGTCTGCTGCTATTTGACATATCTGCTGGTACCGAAGTAGAGATTGATTGAAATTTGTCTTTTGTGTTTTGAAACATTGTATTTATTAGCTAAAAAAACTTGCGTTTAGTTTAAGTAAAAATTTACTGTTTAAATATGATAAATTCTGAAGGAGATTTAGAATTTCCAGACTCTCCATATGATAATTTAGAAATCTGCCGCCGTTGTGATAGAATAGGGCTTAATAATTAGGGTTCATATAAACAATGTATTTTCTGTGATTTAATATCTGAGGGTGATCATTTGTATCCGCCTGAGTTCCTGAACACCCTCTGTCCATCTGGTATGCCTCCACATCGAATCTCTCTCAAGGTGGGTATGGTAATCATGCTGCTGCGAAACTTCGACCAGCAAAGCGGGCACTGCAATGGCTCAAGGTACATCATACTTCAGATCCTTCCAAATCTGTTGGTTGCAAAATCTGTGATGGGTGTCAATTCTGGACGCACATTGCTCATTCCACGCATAACCTTGAGTCCATCTGACAACATGTTCCCGTTCACTCTGCGGCGTCGGCAGTTTCCGGTACGACCCTGCTTTGCCATGACTGTGAATAAATCCCAAGGACAGTCGCTACACCATGTTGGGATCTTCTGCACAAGAGACTTCTTCAGCCATGGTCAGTTCTACGTGGCGGCCAGTAGGGTTGGCAGATCCAGCAGCCTCCGCATTCTTGCCCTGGACGAGGAAACAAAGAAGAAGCGCCGTTTCCTCAGCAATGTTGTTTATGAAGAGGTGCTAACGAGATAAAGGTGTGTACAATGTACATGTAGACAATTTTTATTATTATTTATTTATTGAAGAAAAATTGTTTCGAAAAGAATTCATCAAAAAAAGTGCACAACTTTTTTTGGCAGTCGTACACCATGTTAGGATCTCCTGGAGAAGTGCCGTTTCCTCAGCAATGTTGTTTATGAAGAGCTGCTAACGAGATACAGGTGTGTACATGTGGACACTTTTTTTTTTTTTTTTATTGATTGAAGAAAAATTGTTTCGAAAAGAATTCATCAAAAAAAGTGCACAACTTCTTTTGGCAGTCGCTACACCATGTTCGGATCTTCTGCCCAAGAGACTTCTTCAGCCATTGTCAGTTCTACGTGGCGGCCTGTAGGGTTGGCAGATCCAGCAGCCTCCGCATTCTTGCCCAGGACGAGGAAACAAAGAAGCGCCGTTTCCTCAGCAATGTTGTTTATGAAGAGGTGCTAACGAGATAAAGGTGTGTACAATGTACATGTAGACAATTTTTATTATTATTTATTTATTGAAGAAAAATTGTTTCGAAAAGAATTCATCACAAAAAGTGCACAACTTTTTTTGGCAGTCGTACACCATGTTAGGATCTCCTGGAGAAGTGCCGTTTCCTCAGCAATGTTGTTTATGAAGAGCTGCTAACGACATACAGGTGTGTACATGTGGACAATTTTTATTATTTATTTATTGATTGAAGAAAAAATGTTTCGAAAAGAATTCATCAAAAAAAGTGCACAACTTCTTTTGGCAGTCGCTACACCATGTTGGGATCTTCTGCCCAAGAGACTTCTTCAGCCATTGTCAGTTCTACGTGGCGGCCTGTAGGGTTGGCAGATCCAGCAGCCTCCGCATTCTTGCCCAGGACGAGGAAACAAAGAAGAAGCGCCGTTTCCTCAGCAATGTTGTTTATGAAGAGGTGCTAACGACATAAAGGTGTGTACAATGTACATGTAGACAATTTTTTTTATTATTTATTTATTGAAGAAAAATTGTTTCGAAAAGAATTCATCACAAAAAGTGCACAACTTTTTTTGGCAGTCGTACACCATGTTAGGATCTCCTGGAGAAGTGCCGTTTCCTCAGCAATGTTGTTTATGAAGAGCTGCTAACGACATACAGGTGTGTACATGTGGACAATTTTTATTATTTATTTATTGATTGAAGAAAAAATGTTTCGAAAAGAATTCATCAAAAAAAGTGCACAACTTCTTTTGGCAGTCGCTACACCATGTTGGGATCTTCTGCCCAAGACACTTCTTCAGCCATTGTCAGTTCTACGTGGCGGCCTGTAGGGTTGGCAGATCCAGCAGCCTCCTCATTCTTGCCCAGGACGAGGAAACAAAGAAGAAGCGCCGTTTCCTCTGCAATGTTGTTTATGAAGAGGTGCTAACGACATAAAGGTGTGTACAATGTACATGTAGACAATTTTTCTTATTATTTGTTTATTGAAGAAAAATTGTTTCGAAAAGATTTCATCAAAAAAAATGCACAACTTCTTTTTGGTTTCCAAATGTCGAAACGGTGTGGCCTTTGGAAGTGTTTAGGAATTAAGCTCTACTCAACATGCTTGCCAACGAAATACATCTCAATTTGGTGGTATGCTTTGCAAACCTTTTTTTTTTTAAACTATTTTAAAACTAAAACAATTCGAACATGGAATACATACTGACACTGCACTTTCAGGTCTCCTACAAATCCTACCCTGTCGCCTCACCGTGGCGTAGGAGTGGCAATGGTCAATGGCATCGAATGTCATGGCTAGCAAAGACAGGGAGGTAAACTTGATTTAAATTTGGAAAAAGATTTTTTTTTTTTTTTTGGCAAGGAACGGGCACCCACGTACGGGCACGTCCTAGTTTTAATAAATGACAATAAAAAAAATATATATCTCTTTTAAATTAGAACCAAAAATGAATTACTTTACAAGATTAATAAGAGAGATGAATGTTAAGTATTGTGATGATAATACACCATTTCTTTCAAGGGGAGAGACTATTTGTATTGAAGAAATGTATAAGGGTTTAATGATATTTATTATTCAAAATAATTTTAATGGAAATGTTAATACAAGATACTATATAAATAAAATAATGAATTATTTTGAAATTAAACCTGAACTCAGGATAAAATATAGAGATTCTAAAATAGCTCAAAAAAAGTTAGATGACTTGTTTTCCAAAAATATAAATGAATGATTTTTTACCCATTTGGGAAAACAAGGTAAAATTTAATAAGCATAAAAAACTTCCAAATTCATTGAGATGTCTAATAGTTGGTTCAAGCGGATGTGGAAAAACCTGTTTGCTTTTAAAGATGCTCCTTACCCCCAACTTTTTAGATTATGATAATTTAATAATTTTTACGAAGTCAAGTTTTCAACCCGAGTATCAACTACTCTCACAGGGTTTTAATGCGGGTCTTAAAAAGGAAGACATTATCGGTTTATTTAAACTTCAAAACAAACTAAATGATTATAATATTGAAGATATAATACAATTATTTTGTGATACACATAAATCAAAATCGAAACCAAAACCCATAACTTGTATTCTCAGTGATAATACAGATGATATACCTTCACCTCAAGATTTAGATCAATCAAAAAAGAACCTCGTTATCTTTGATGATTGTGTTAATGAGAGAAACCAAACAGTAATGGATAGCTACTATACAAGAGGGAGACATTCTTCTTGTAAATGTATTTATCTTAGTCAGTCATATTTTCAACTCCCTCGGCGCTCAATAAGAAACAATGCTAATACTTTTATTTTATTTAAGTTGAATTCAATAGATACAAATAATTTTGGAGAGATAATTGTTCTACATTATGTAGTACGAAGGAATTTGAAAATTATATGAAACACACGATTGGAAAATATAAATATATTGTTGTAAAACAAGATGAGATACGAACTGATATTTTACACACATAAATGACAACAATTATTATTAATCTTGTGGGTAAATCTGCTTCAGGAAAGAACTTTCATAAACCTAAACTCTTGAATAGTAAAAATGAAAAGATTGTAAGTTTTTTTTTAAAACACCCTATGATTCGTTTTGTAGGTACTACAACCAGAGCAATGCGACCAGGAGAAGTCGAAGGGAAAGATTATTACTACATTTCAATGGAGGAACATATGCGATTGAGGAACGAAAGTCAAATATTTGAGGAGGCAGCTCTCTTGGTTCGACAAAATATTCACATTGTAAAAGTGAGTTAAATAAAGTAAAATCTAATGGTCTTGGGATTTTAGAAACTAATCCTGAAGGAATGAGACAAATTAAAAAACATTTGCGTGGTGATGGAGTTAAGATTTTATCATTCGGTTTTGATATCGATGAGGAGACTCAACGCAAACGTATGAAAAGCAGAGATACAAGTATTAGTGAAGAAGAAATAACAACTCTTATTAATACCAATAAAGAATTTGATGAAATATTTCAAGAAAAGGATTTATTTCAACACATTTACTATAATGATGAAGAAAACGAAAATTTTCCCATTGACCTTTACAATTCATTAAATGATATTTTTCAATAAATAAATACAGAAAATGAATACCGAAGAAAGAGCAAAAAACTTTAAACAACATCAAGAGTTGGTTTCAAAAGTTGTAAAGCAACAGGAAGACATAAAGAAGAAAAGGAGACAGAAACTGATGGGTGAAGAAGCGTTTGAAAGAAAACAAGAGAAATTTTTTAAACCACTTTTAAAAACTCAACAAATGATTTCACCTACAGTTCCCATGGTAGAATTTACTCCGAAAAAACTTCAAATGCTCAAAGATTTTAGTCAAATGACAGAGCAAGAACTTGGAGAATTAGAATATGATGATGAAGGATTATTTCAGAAACCTGGAGGTAAATCAACCCCCCAATTATATTGTGGAAGCTCTTCAAAACGATGAATATTCGGCGGATTCAAAAACCAGAGCAGGTCTCATTCCAACAGAAGAACCAGCACAGTTCTATCTTGTGAAAGAAAAGGTATTGATATTTAATGATAAACTGGTGTTCTTAAGTTCTGCTCAACCAAATGTTGAATTAACTCCAAGATTAATGTTTCTTCTCACAAACTCCGGATTCAGCGGTTCAAAATATTTTGATGAACCACTTGATATGGAAAGAGAGGAAGATAGAGAGTATATTGAGTTGCTAAACGCACTTGATTATGGAGTTTCTGTTGCTGGTAAAAGTAAGAAGAATGAGAAGGAGAAACATATTATTGATGCTTTAAGTAAGCTTGGTTCGGGTGTTAGCTTTCTTCCAAATGACCCATCACAATTAGTTAATAGGCTCATTCCAACGTGAGTTAAAGGTAGTAAGAAGGCTGGAAACAACAATTGTTTTAATGAAGCATCCGCCATTTTAGATCAGTTGATGAATATGAAAATAATTAATAAATGTCAATACAAAGATATTTTATTAGATACTAAATAAGATGAGAAGCACAATTCTTCGTTTTAATTTCACAACGAGTGATTACACAGCTTCATTCCCTTACCCACGACAACTTGACCCCACAAAAGAATATGAGGCATCTTTATTGTTGATGGAAACTTATAATACCCTTTTTAATATCACAGAGAAAAACAACAAGTTTAGTTATAATCCAGGAAGTGGATATAAAACTATAACCGTTTCACCAGGAGCTTACAAGATTTCTCAAATATCTTCTGAAGTCTCTCGCCTTATGAAAGAACAAGGTGATGAACCAAAAAATATTGTAATAGATATTCAAAAACACACTTCAAAATCAACTATTAAACTTAAAAATAATTATAAAGTTGATTTCACGATTGAAAAATCGTTTAGAGAGCTAATGGGTTTCTCTTCAAAAAAGATTGAAACTAACGGGACGTTTTACAGTGATAATGTCATTCAAATATCCTCCGGTATAAATTCGGTATTAATTCATTGTGATTTGATTGATTGTGCTTATAACGATGGAATAAGAACAAATACAATATTTTCATTCAGCGCATACTCAACCCCGATTGGTTATAAATTTAATATGGAACCAAAAAATCTTGTCTATTTACCTGTGTCAGGAAAAACCATATACAGAGTAAATTTTAGGATAACCGATCAAGATAATCATATGATCTCCTTTAATGAAGAAATTATATCCATCAGAATTCACCTACGTGAAGTTTTTCAATAAATAAATAATGGTTATTGTGAGAAAACACGAGTTGGGAAAATGTAAAATAATTACAGGGGATGGGATGTTCCTTTCACCATACTATAAGGGTGAAGGTATATTTCTTGGGAGAGGATACTATAAACCAAAGAGTCAACGGGGTGTGGGGCATCAATTTAGAAATAAAGGAGATGGGATAATTGATACTCTAATGGGTATTGGTTCAACCATTCTTAAACATAAAGACCTAATTGGTTCAACTGCTTCTGCCGAGGGCTCAGTTGCGGGTGCTATAAAGAGTATAAAAGATGCTCAAAAGGAGTCTCATAAATTACAATCAATCAAAGAAATTAAAAAAGGTAAAACTCAACTATCTTCACAAGAACGACAAAAAATCATTAAAATACTTGGGTCAGGGTTTCAACGATTTTAATGCCATATAAATACAACTATGGAAGCGATTGATAGTATCTATGATTTGGATGATACGATTATCATTTCAAGCTCCACTAAAAAAGAAGACTATTTTAAGGTAAATGCTACAACAGGAACAGATGGGAATTCAAACGGAACAAAAAGTTTTGAAATAAATAATCAACAAACTTACTTGAATCGAGCTGATAGTTTCTTGCTGTGTAAATTTAAATTCACTAAGGCTGCGAATAATTCTAATGCTGCACTCGTAAATGATTTCTTCTGGAAAATGTTTGATAGTGTCCGCCTGTATATTGGAACACAAGAGGTTGAAGCGGTTGAATATGTCTCTGCTGCATCTGAAATGATGAAATTTACACTATATTTGTTTAGTGATAGAATGGGTAAGGGAGCTGTTGAAGGTTTTATTCCTGATATGTCAACGGGTACAAACACAGACCCTGGTTATAGTCAAAGGAAGGCAATGTATAATGATGATACAAAAACAGAGAATAGTTTTACCGTAGCAGTACCTCTGAAAGGTATATTTGGATTTTGTGATTATGAAAAAGTTTTGTATGGGCTTAAAATCAGATTTCAACTCCAAAGGAATGATAATGTAAATACAGACTTGGCATTTAATATGGAATATTTTTTTTGTGGGGGTGAACTTACTTTTCAAGATGACTTAGAACCAAAAGTTCATTGGAATTATGTTGAAATTATTCTAGATTTGGTTAATGTGACCTTTAAAAGAAACAAAAACCACATTTAACATTTCGAAACAAATAAATTGATCCTTGAAAGTGATGTGAACCGATATCGAACTCAATTCACGGACAGTACTGTGTTAAACTTCTGTACGTTTTCCAGAAGTATCTCTTCATTTTGCACATTAGCCAAAAAATTTTTTTAACAAAGACAAAAGTTAAATTACGACTGGGATTACAGACAGTAAAATTACAGTTCAGTGCTTAGTGTAACTCCCACGAGCATTCAGGAGAGTACGTACACGTTGAGGCATGCTGTTTACGAGATTTGCCAAGGTTTGGACAGGAATCGCTTGCCATGCAGTTACAATAGCCTGCTGCAATTCACGCGCAGAGGCAGGCTGCTGGTCCAAGTTGTCGATTTGACTCGTTAATTCTGCCCACAAGTTCTCTATCGGATTCATATCCGGGGACATGGCAAGCCACTCCATATGCTCTACACCACGGTCAGCAAGAAAGTGTTGGATCATGCGAGCACGATGAGGCCGTGCATTGTCATCTTGGAAGACAAAGTTTCGTCGAAAGGCTGCACGAACAAATGGAAGCAATGTTTCTTCCAGAATGGCCCTGTGCTTGAACTGGTTCAGGTTTCCATTCAGAACAACCAGGTCAGTTTTGCCCCCTGCATGAAAAGCAGCGCAAACGGTCACCCCACCACCTCCAGCTTGGACTCTTGGCACTATACAATCTTCGTTGTAGGCTTCATGAACTTGTCTGCGCACTCGGACGCGGCCATATTGACGATAGACCAGAAATCTAGACTTGTCACTGAAGATCACGTGATTCCAGTGTCCTGGCTGCCATTGACGGTGCTCTCTGGCCCACTGCAATCGGCGCTGGCAGTGTTGTCTGGTCAGACGTAGCTTTCTCAGGGGACGCCTGGCACGATAGCCTGCTTGAACCAGTCGTTGGTTGACTCGCCTTCTGGATGCAGGCACATTTGTCAGTTGCTGCCACTCAGCCCGAAGCCGTTTAGCTGACTTGGTACGGCCATTGCGGACTAACCGGTGCAGCTGGCGATGATCCCTCCTTGTGGTTCTGCGGGGACGTCCTGACCTCGGTATTGGAGTAGGGACACCCCTCTGAGCATTTCGTTTCAGGATCTTTGACACATGACCTTGAGTGATGCCATACTGCCGAGCAATAGCACGCTGTTTCATGCCGGAATTTCGTAAAGCCACCACTCAATGACAAACAGCATTGTCGAGTTGACGGACCATCTCCAGGGGAAGCGGCAATAACTTTTGTAGACGTGCAGCCGTTGTTTTCCACGAATACAGAGCACAACAACCCTTATATACCCGATTGTGAAGCCAATCGTCAAATGTACCTGTCCGTACATTTTGTCACGCCACCTGTGATATAATCCTGTTATTGACTTCTTGCTGCGACAGACAATCAGTGACATGGTTCTTTTAACAAAGAAATCACCGAAGCGTAAAAGAAACTCACCAGATTGATATACCGAGTTGAGAAAGAAAATCCAAGTCAAGAAAAGAAAAAAAATTCCATAGTAAATGCCAAGTCTGTAGGTTGCTTTTTGGGGCTGAAAATGCTTTTGGAGACAATAATAAATTTGTTATTAATGATTTTTTTCTTTTCTTTTGTATACAAGATCGAGGCTCGTGAAAGAGCGAACATTCATCACACAGAAAGACAAACAGACACATAAAACAAATAACATCGGGAGCGTTAGAGAGAGGGGGAAGGACACAAACACAACATTTGAGAGCAGGGACCGAGAGACATGGAGACATCAAGAGAACTGTGGGAGGGAGAGGGCTTTGCGGGGGAGGCATGGGAAGGGGGGGGGGGGGTGGGAGAGGTATAAAACATATGGACACTGCCAGGACTTCCAGGAAAGAAGTTGGAATTTCAAACAAGGTGGATCTGTGGTGAATTAGTGGGGGAAGAAAAGATCAAGGTTTTGGATGGGGGAAGATAAGAGATGGTGGTGAACAGCTGTTTTAAAGACCTGGAGGGAGGAGTGTGATTGAAGTGAGTGTGGGAGTTTGTTCCAGAGGCGGGAGAAAAGAGGAATGAAAGAGTGAAGGTGAGCAGAGAGCCGAGATTTCGGCAGTTTAACCATCAGAGGATGGCTGGCAGATCTTGTGCGACCTGTAGGAATATTTGGGGGACAGAGCACAGAGAGAGCTGGGGGAGCAAGGCCGGAGAGGAGTCGGAAGAAGACAGAAAGACCATCGACCTGCCTGCGGTGAGTGAGTGAAAGGCCCTCAGAAATAGCTTCATCGCGGGAGATTCCAATGATTCTGAAAGCTTTGGATTCAACAGCGTGAAGCCGAGCCAGGTGTGAGGCAGGAGCACCAGCCCATAGGGGAAAACAGTATTCCATTGAGCTGCGGATGAAAGCCTTGTATGTGGTGAGGAGCTCAGGTGTGCCTAGGAAGGACTTCGCACGACGGAGGATGCCCAGTCGGCGACTGGCTTTAGAGGCCAGCTTGGAAATGTGGTTTTCCCAAGAAAGATTCCATAGTAAATGCTTTTTCTGGTCTTTATCAATGATCTCTCTGACTCTCTGGAAAATCCTCTCTATCTCTTTGCTGATGACTCCACTCTCTGCCGCTCCATTCCTCTTCCCTCAGATCGGCAGTCTGCAGCCTCCTCACTCTCTGAAGACCTGGACAAAATCACAGACTGGTCAAACAAGTGGAACATGTCTTTCAATCCTGACAAATCTCACACTCTTACTATGTCTCTCCGAAAAGATCGACTGGACAACCCTCCCATCTACTTTCTCAACAATCCTCTCCAAGAAGTTCTGTCGCTGAAGCTTTTGGGTCTCACTATCTGCCATGATCTTTCTTGGGAAAACCACATTTCCAAGCTGGCCTGCAAAGCCAGTCGCCGACTGGGCATCCTCCGTCGTGCGAAGTCCTTCCTTGGCACACCTGAGCTCCTCACCACGTACAAGGCTTTCATCCGCAGCTCAATGGAATACTGCTCTCCCCTCTGGGCTGGTGCTCCTGCCTCACACCTAGCTCGTCTTCACGCTGTTGAAAGCAAAGCATTCAGAATCATTGGAATCTCCCGTGATGAAGCTAACTCCAAGGGCCTCTCACTCACTCACCGCAGGCAGGTTGGTGGTCTTTCCGTCTTCTACCGACTCCTCTCTGGCCTTGCTCCCCCAGCTCTCTCTGTGCTCTGTCCCCCAAATATTCCTACAGGTCGTACAAGATCTGCCAGCAAGCCTCTGATGGTTAAACTGCCGAAATCTCGGCTCTCTGCTCACCTTCACTCCTTCTTTCCTCTTTTCTCCCGCCTCTGGAACAAACTCCCACACTCCCTTCAATCCCACTCCTCCCTCCAGGTCTTTAAAACAGCTGTTCACCACCATCTCTTATCTTCCCCCATCCAAAACCTTGATCTTTTCTACCCCCACTAATTCACCCCAGATCCACCTTGTTTGTAATTCCAACTTCTTTCCTGGTAGTCCTGGCAGTGTCCATATGTTTTATGCCTCTCCCACCCCCTTTCCCATGCCTCCCCCCCAAAGCCCTCTCCCTCCCACAGATCTCTCGATGTCTCCATGTCTCTCGGTTCCTGCTCTAAAATGTTGTGTTTGTGTCCTTCCCCCTCTCTCCCCATCTTGTCTACCGCTCCCGATGTTATTTGTTCTATGTGTCGGTTTGTCGGTTATGTGTCGGTTTGTCGGTTTGTCTTTCTGTGTGATAAATGTTCGCTCTTTCACGAGCCTCGATCTTGTATACAAAAAAAAAAAAAGAAAAAAAAAAAGATCATGGCAGATAGTGAGACCCAAAAGCTTGAGCGACAGAACTTCTTGGAGAGGATTGTTGAGAAAGTAGATGTGAGGGTTGTCCAGTCGATCTTTTCGGAGAGACATAGTAAGAGTGTGAGATTTGTCAGGATTGAAAGACATGTTCCACTTGTTTGACCAGTCTGTGATTTTGTCCAGGTCTTTAGAGAGTGAGGAGGCTGCAGACTGCTGATCTGCGGGAAGAGGAATGGAGCGGCAGAGAGTGGAGTCATCAGCAAAGAGATAGAGAGGATTTTCCAGAGAGTCGGAGAGATCATTGATAAAGACCAGAAAAAGCACAGGGCCCAGCACACTGCCTTGGGGAACTCCAGCCTGAACAGAAAGGGGAGATGAGAGAAATCCATTCAGGGCCACACGTTGACGACGACCAGAGAGGAAGTCCGCAAGCCATGCATGGAGATTTCCATGGATACCATAGGAGGAGAGTTTGGTGAGCAGAGCTGGGTGCCAGACCATATCGAAGGCACGTGATATGTCAAGGGAGACAGCTCTGATTTCCTGTTTGGCATTGAGGACCTCCATCCATTGTTGAGACAGCAGAAGCAGCATGTCCAGAGTAGTGACCTGGTCTGAAACCAAATTGATGATCAGAGATCAAGCCATTGGAGAAGAGGAAAGATTTCATATCCGAAGCAATGATGGATTCCATGACTTTGCTGATAATTGGGAGCAGGCTGATTGGTCTGTAGTTGCAAGGATCTGTTTTTGCACCTTTTTTGTGTAAAGCGGTAATGTTTGCTGATTTCCAGGATGCTGGCAGATGACCTTGAGCAAAAGATAGGGTGAAAAGAACAGAGAGGGGGTGAGATAGAGCGGTAGAGCAGGATTTTAGGACCCGTGGACTGATGCCGTCTGGTCCAGTTGCAGAATCAGAGTCGAGGTTTGACAAAAACTCCTCCACCTTGTCAGGAGAGAAGTACACAGAGTCCAGGAGCAGTTGGGTTCGACTGGGAAAGGTGGGAACAGAGAGAGATGGGTTTGGGACTAAGGATTTTGAGGCAAACACAGAGTTGAGGCATTCGGCTTTGTCACGTGCGATGTCAACTGTGTGGCCATTTGAGGTAAGCGAGGGGATGGAGGGGGAACAAACACCAGAAACGGATTTGACCAGACGCCACCAGGATTTGGAGGAAGGAGACAGGTTTGAGAGTTCATTCTTGAGTGAGGAGAGATAGTGCTTCCTGGCACTCCTGAGGGTAGACACACACTTGTTCCGAGCTTGGTGAAAGGAACTGAGATTGCCTTCAGTTGGATTAGCCTTCCAAGAGGCAAAGGCAAGTTGTTTCAGGCCAACTGCCTCACCACAAGATTCAGTGTACCATGGACGGGAGGAAGGGTAAGACAACTGAAGGCGAGATGGGATAAATCTGTGCATGAGAGAGATCAGTTTGCTTTGGAAGAATTCCCAGGAAGAATTGATGTCAGAGGCAGTGGAGATGGGAGACCAATCCAGACGATTGATGGCTGCTTGAAAACCGTCCCAGTCGGCCTGAGTGAAATGCCAGACTCGTCGACGCTGAGGAGGCTCTCTGAGAATGGCCAGAGAGATGTCCACTTTGACAAGCACATGATCAGAAGAACCGATTGGAGCAGAAGAAGAGCAGCAGACATTAGCAGGGAAGTTTGTCATAACCAAGTCTAGAAGAGAAGATACTCCATTGGCTGAGATCCGGGTCGGGAAATTGACAGATTGTGTCAATCCCAGTGAGTCACAGAAGTCCTTTGCTGAGGTGCCATGACTGGTGAGAGAGGAACCCACACCCAACCAGGTGGCATGATGACAGTTGAAGTCACCACATATGAGGAAGAGAGAGTTGGGATGAGTGGATAGAAGTTGGTCCATGTTGTCAGACAGTGAAATGTAGATGGAGTCATCACTGTTTGGGGGACGGTACAGAACACATATGAACAAAAGGTGGGAGCGGAGAGGAAGCCGTAGCCAGAGGTACTCCTGGGGGTGAGGAGGAGAGAGGGCAGTGCAAGGAGAGTGAGGAAGAGAGTTTTTTATAAAGATAGCCACCCCACCACCAGGCCGAGGCTCAGGTCTATCATACCAGAGGAGGGAGTAACCAGGAAGAGATATTAAGGAATCAGAGACATCTTGAAGGAGGAAAGTCTCTGTTAAGCAGATCAAGTCTGGATTGTCAGAAGCAACCTGTATGGAGAAATCAGTCAGGTTTGAGCGAAGGCCCCGGATGTTTGAGGTCCATACCGTTAATGAAGAGAGACGGGGAGCATCGGATACAGGACAGGGGAGGGGAGGAGTAGGGTAAGATGAAGGATGAGAGGGGGAGGTAGGGAGAGCAGTTGATAGTGTGTCAGAGATTGCAGAAGAGTTCCAAGAAAGGGAAGGATGAGGAGGATGAAAGGTTTGATGGTGAAGGGATGAGGCACAGTGAGGGGTTGTTTGAGGGGGGGCAGAGGAAAGTAAAAGGTTGGGGAGGGGGTGGAGGTATGAGATAGAAGGGAGACGAAGTGGGGAGGAGGCAGCTTTGAGGAGGAGGGGGGAGGAGGCAGCTTTGAGGAGGAGGGGGGAGGAGGCAGCTTTGAGGAGGAGGGGGGAGGAGGGAGAATTGGAAAGGAATGGTATGGGGGGAGATTTGAATGGGAGGGGTTGGGGGGGAGTTTTGAAGGGGAGGAGTGAGGGGGGAGTTTAGGAGGGGAGGGGCAAGGGGGGAGTTTAGGAGGGATGGGGCAAGGGGGAAGTTTAGAAAGTGGATGATTAATGAAAGACGAACATTGAAAACAAATTGGGTTTGTTGTGATTTTCAAGTTAGCAATCCGATTCAGAACGATGGAGGAGGGATGGAATGAATGTGAATTTAGACCATGTAGTGAGGGAGACGTATAAGATATTGAATTTCTTTTTTTTCCTAGTAGAATGAGTTGGAGAGGAAATTGAGAAAAGCCTTTTAAATAGGAAGAAAAACAGCGTGTTGTAAAATACCACTGAGTAAAACACTGAAGGGGAAAGGTTAAACATATTTAAATAATATTTAAACAGAACTGTGAACAATCTTATATGCACAAAATACCAACGGGGGGAGAGCCGAGAGAGACCACCACGAGTCACGTGAACAGGGCAAACTGTGGATGGCAAGGAGATAATGGGGGCGGGGCGAACAGCACACCTGGACAGAAAATATAGGATGAGACAACAGTACACGTGGAGAAAGGGAAAAAAATGTTTTTGGTTTTTGTTTTTTTTTGGGGGGGGGTGGGGGTGGGGATTTAGAACGTGAGACAGAGTATTATGTTCGGGGTAGAAGGGAAAAAACTAAGAGCCAAGCAGAACATGCTTAAGTTAACAAACACCGACGGGGGTACAACTACAAGGCGGCACACGAGGAGCAGAACACGATTAATTAATTACGAGTTACAGGAAATTCAAACCAAAACTAACTATAATCAAACAATAACGCATGGACGATAAAATAACGAGTTGAAATTTGACAATCTATCTGGGGAAATGGGGGAGAAACACGTGGTCGAAGAACGAACGAACGAATAAGAATGAATTAATGAATGAGAACAGAGAAGGAAATGTTTTTTTGTTTGTTTTTTTTTGAGTTGAGATTTACAAAAGGAAGTACGCTATGGGGTGAAAAGACTGGGAAAACAGAGAACGAAAGTTATTGGATCACAAACGACGGACTGCTGAGAGAAAAACAAGGCCTCAAGGTTGTACAGTGTACACTGTACAAGGCCTCAAGACACGACACGAATTAACACGATTTTCAATACAGGTATGAAAGATTTGCACCGAAAATCTTCGTCGGGAGACAATATATACACCATAAAATAAATACAGTTATAACGAAAATACAAATGGGAACAATTACTTAACTTCGATTTCGATGGATAGCGTGGAGAGCTGAGAATAAACGAACCCTCGCCAGCAAGACCGGAAACAGAAGACTTTAGTTAGTTTTATTTGTAAATAAATAGAGGAGAGTGTGAAGATATTCCTCAGGATTCTTTATGTTTTTAAAATCAATGTTGAAAATCAATGTATATGTTGAAAACCCAAAAGGCTTTGGCACTATGTAGGACTTTTTCTCATAAATAAATATGAGTTATTGTGTGAAGTGTAAAAGGAAAACTAATACGAAAAATATATCGTATGTTAAAGGTAAAAATAATAGAGTTTATGAAAAGGGGATATGTTTAGTGTGTGGTTCTAAAAAGTGTCAATTCATTTCTTAGCATAAAAGTGGGGGAGATATACAAAAGTTTTTGTCAGGGAGCAAATTTACAACAACTGGAATTCCAGGGGAATTACACCTTCCAGGGTATTCTTTCTGTGGTCCAGGAACAAACTTGGATGAAAGATTAGATGAGGCTGACAATCCTAAACCTTGGTCTAAACCTATAAATAGGGTTGATGAAGTGTGTATGAAGCATGATATTGCTTATGGGAATACCACTACATTGGATGAAAAACATGAAGCAGACAAAGAAATGTTGTAGAATTTGTCTTTGATACGAAATCCTACGTTGAGAGAGAAAGTTGATAGGTTTATTGTGAAAAAATGATAAGTGCCAAATTGAAACTTGGTCTTGGTTATTCACCCTCAAAAAACTATTAAGCTCTAATGATGTCATCAAGACTGAGGAGCTTTTGGCTGATGAATTACACAAACCTATAATCACAAAGTTTAGAAGAAGGAAAGTTTATTCAAAAGACACCGACCACATCTGGTCCGCCGATTTAATTGAATTGAATAAGTCTGGATTGTCAGATAAGGGATACAGGCATGCTTTAACCGTTATTGATTTGAGGAGTAGATTTGCCTGGGTTGTTCCTTTAAAAAATAAAAAGGGTGGTACTTTAATGTTAGCCTTTAAGCTAATATTTGATAGGGATAAAAGGAAACCAAAGAAGTTATGGACTGATGAGGGAACAGAGTTCTACAACAAAATATTTATGAAATTTCTTAAGGGGGAGGTTATTAAATTATACAGCACCTTTAATGAAGGAAAGGCAATTGTTATTGAGCATTTTAATTGTACTTTGAAAGAGAGACAACAAAAAAATTCACACAACTCGGTTCTCAACAATGGGTATATTTAATTCAGGATATTGTAGATAATTACAATAATACAGTTCATTCATCAACAAAATCAAAACCTTCAGAATCATTTACAAAATTAGAATATGAAAATGAGATTAATTTCAGAAAACCCAAGTTCAAAGTTGGTGATATTGTAAGAATATATAGATGGAAAGTCATTTTGAGAAAGGTTATACAAAAAAATGGACTAATGAAAGTAGTGTAATAATGTTGCTTCTGGGACACCTCCGTTTAACATGGGAAATCCCTATCTAATGTCATTTACCCCCTTGTCTTTTTCAAAAATCATAAACACCTCTATTTCTCCCACCCTCATCTTTATGAACCTTTTGTCTGTAGTACCTATCCTTAATGTTGTTCATTAGACCACTCAAACACTACAAATATTTGTTTTCTCTTATAGACCTATCATCCTTCTTCTACATATCATCTGGCAGATTAATCTTTGACCCACTCAAACATTGACCCATTCACTTCCATATTAATTCTTTCCCTCCCTCATTGCCCCTAAACACCTATATTTCTCTCACCCTGTTCTTTACGAACCTTCTAACCTTTTGACATGTTATCCTTATTCATTAGACCACTTAAACACCTGTGATCCTTCTGACCTCATGGACCTTTTAACCTTTTACTCTTAATATCATCTGGTGAATATAACCCACTCAAACAACGACCCTACAAATATTTGTTTATGCGTGGGAAATAATTTAATTCTCCTACAACTCTCTTCACCATCTAATATATTAACAAAAAATATGTTTGAGTTTGGTTCTTTATTAAGATATTTTAACTGAGCTAAGATAAAATGGTAAACCTCCCTCAATGTTCTTGTTTGAGCGCCTCCAGTGCCACATACCATTTTTTTGGTAAGCGCCGCCCACTTTTTGGTAAACCACGCCCATTTTTTACTAAGCCCGCCCACTTTTTGTTAAGCCACGCCCACTTTTTACTAAGCCCCGCCCACTTTTGCTAAGCTCCTCCCACTTTTGCTAAGTCCCACCCACTTTATAAACTCTTCAGCATTGTATCATTTCCAGGTAATACATTACATCATTTTCAGGGAATTTCCATCACATCATTTCCAGTTAAGACACGCCCAGGGAATTTCCACAGGAAGACACACCCAGTCCTTATAAAAGGCACCGACCACACAGGCTTTTTCAAACACGCTTTCTGCTTCACTTGAGAATGGACTACTATGCCGAAATGGAATGGGATAACTTTGCTATTCCATGGAGTCCTACTACCTGTGTAGAACTCAACCTTCAGATTGATGAACTGGACTCGAACCTCTTATCAATGGAGGTAAGTTTGTTTATTTATTTATTTATTTATTTAATTTTTTTTTTTTTTTTTTTTTTTTTTTTTTAAGATGAGACTCGTGTAAGAGTTAACAAAGTTTATTTTAATATTCATAGAGCTTGATTTATACAAATAAAAAATATTGTATTAAATTAATACATTGTTATTTTCTTTCACAGGAAATTGTATCTGAGATACGAAATGAAAATTCTGCTTTTAACACAACTTGGGATGAAGTTATTTTTTTGTTTGAAGACATTTTGAACAACCAAGACCCCCAGAACGAGTTCTACCTTGATGACCCAGCCAAAGAGTTATACCTTGGAGATCCACAAAATCCTGAAAAAGAGTTTTACCATGATGATACTTGTTGTGAGTTATCAAAACAAAACCCACTGAACAAGTTCTACCTTGATGAGCCAGAATACAAGTCATACATTGGAGACCCACAAATTTCTGAAAATTGGGAAAGGAGAGTTCTCCCTGATGGTCCGCAGTTATACTATGTGAGACACATCATAGAAACCCTAAAAAATTGGGCAAGGAGAGTTCTCCCTGATGGTCCGCAGTTATACTATGTGAGACACATCATAGAAACCCTAAAAAATTGGGCAAGGAGAGTTCTCCCTGATGGTCCGCAGTTATACTATGTGAGACATCATAGAAACCCTAAAAAATTGTGAAATGGGAATTCTCCCTGATGGTCCGCAGTTATACTATGTGAGACACATCATAGAAACCCTAAAAAATTGGGAAAGGGAAGTTTTCCCTGATGGTCCGCAGTTATACTATGTGAGACTTATCACGGAAACCCCCAATATTTCTGAAAATTGTGGTTTTACCTTGGGGACTTGGAAAGATGGTTATATTTTTGGAGACTCGGAATGGGGGTTTTGTTTTGATGACTCGGAATGTGATACCTATCTTGGAGGCTCAACAGGAATGTGGTTATACCTTGGGAACTTGGAAAGTTGGTTTTATTTTGGAGACTCTACCTGTGGGGTTCCTCTTGGAGACTCTTTGGATTCTAAAGCAATGAACAATGTTCTTTATTTAATGACGCTTGATTTAAGCAATATCAAGAAAGTTCGAGGAAGAAAATGCTGGAAAATTCTTTCTTCCCATTTCTACTTCTTCAAACTTAAAAGCCTTGAAAGACAGAATTGGAGGAAGAGAAAAAAAAAAAAAGAAATACGTATTTAAAAAAGAAGAAAAGAAAGATTATGTTAGGGTTTGGGTGGGACTTTGAATGTGAGGGTTAGGGATGGGGTTGGGTTAGGGTTGGGATTTTGAATGTGAGGGTTAGGGTTGGGGTTGGGTTAGGGATGGGGTTGGGTTAGGGATGGGGTTGGGTTAGGGATGGGTTGGGTTAGGGTTGGGATTTTGAATGTGAGGGTTAGGGTTGGGGTTGGGTTAGGGATGGGATTGGGTTAGGGTTGGGATTTTGAATGTGAGGGTTAGGGATGGGTTGGGTTAGGGATGGGGTTGGGTTAGGGATGGGGTTGGGTTAGGGTTGGGGTTGGGTTAGGGATGGGGTTGGGTTAGGGATGGGGTTGGGTTAGGGATGGGGTTGGGTTAGGGATGGGGTTGGGTTAGGGATGGGTTGGGTTAGGGATGGGTTTGGGTTAGGGATGGGGTTGGGTTAGGGCTTGGGTTGGGTTAGGGTTTGTATATTATTATGACTCACTCGCACATACACACACACACAAAAGTTAAGCCCCAACTAAAAAGTTGTGGGATTCTGTGTTTGGGGTTCACAGATTTAAAAACGTATCCCCATTATACACACACAAAAGTTAAGCCCCAACTAAAAAGTTGTGGGATTCTGTGTTTGGGGTTCACAGATTTAAAAACGTATCCCCATTATACACACACAAAAGTTAAGCCCCAACTAAAAAGTTGTGGGATTCTGTGTTTGGGGTTCACAGATTTAAAAACGTATCCCCATTATACACACACAAAAGTTAAGCCCCAACTAAAAAGTTGTGGGATTCTGTGTTTGGGGTTCACAGATTTAAAAACGTATCCCCATTACATTTTATTTATTTATTTATTATTTTCAAGGGTATTATCTGCTTACTTGTGTTTTTTGTAATTCTTGTGAGTAAAATGAACCCAAGATTTCTTCTCCATTTAAATCATATAATTTGTAGGTCCAAGGGACTGTATCCATTACATCAATGATTTTAAATAATTCACGAGTCCATTTTTGTGTATAACCTTTCTCAAAATGACTTTTCCATTTGTATATTCTTACAATATCACCAACTTTAAACTTGGGCTTTCTCAAATTAATCTCCTTTTCATATTCTAATTTTGTAAATGTTTCTGATGGTTTTGATTGTGTTGATGAATGAACTGTATTATTGTAATTATCTACAATATCCTGAATTAAATACACCCATTTTTGAGAACCGAGTTGTGTGAATTTTTTATATAATTTCTCTTTTAAAGTACGATTAAAACGCTCAATAACAACTGCCTTTCCTTCATTAAAGGTGCTGTATAATTTAATACCCTTCCCCTTAAGAAATTTCATGAATATTTTGTTATAGAACTCTGTTCCCTCATCAGTCCATAACTTCTTTGGTTTCCTTTTATCCCAATCAAATATTAGCTTAAAGGCTAACATTAAAGTATCACCCCTTTTATTTTTTAAAGGGACAACCCAGGCAAATCTACTCCTCAAATCAATAACGGTTAAAGCATACCTGTATCCCCTGTCATTATTCAATTCAATTAAATCAGCGGACCATATGTGGTCAGTGTATTTAGAATAAACCTTCCTTCTTTTAAACTTTGTGATTATAGGTTTGTGTAATTCTTCAGCCAAAAGCTCCTCAGTCTTGATGGCATCATTAGAGCCTAATAGTTTTTTGAGGAATAACCAAGACCAAGTTTCAATTTAGCATTTATCAAATTTCTCACAATAAACCTATCAACTTTCTCTCTCAACGTTGGATTTTGTATCAAAGACAAATTATACAACATTTCGCTGTCGGCTTTATGTTTTTCAGTCAACGTAGTGGTTTTCCCATAAGCAATATCATGCTTCATACACACTTCGTCAACCCTATTTGTAGGTTTAGACCAAGGTTTAGGATTGTCAGCCTCATCTAATCTTTTATCCAAGTTTGTTCCTGGACCACAGAAAGAATACCCTGGAAGGTGTAATTCCCCTGGAATTCCAGTTGTTGTAAATTTACTTCCTGACAGAAACTTTTGTATGTCTCCTCCTCTTTTAGGAGAGATGAATTGGCACTTTTTAGAGCCACATACTTGACATATTCCTTTTTGATAAACTCTATTATTTTTAGCTTTAACATAAGAGATATTTTTAGATTTAGTTTTCTTTTTACATTTGAGACAATAACTCATATTTATTTATCAGAAAAATTCCGACAGAGTATCAAAACCTTTTTGGTTTTCAACATATACATTTCAATCTTTATTTTTAAAACATAAAGAATCCTAAGGAATGCCTTCACTCTCTCCTCCATTTATTTACAAATAAAAACTAACTAAAGTCAATGACACCAACATCATCAATCACATAATCTTTTCCTTCTTCTTCTTCTTCTTCTTCACCACTTTCTCGTTTAAATCTCCTCCCTGAAATTGAAGACATTGACGTTCTTATTTTTGAAACCATTATCTTCATAAGAGTTGTTAATTCTTTAATTTCCTCTTCGGTGCGTTGAGATTGATTTATTTGCTTTAATACACTCAATCTTTTATGAATCTCAGTGATTTCCATCTTTTTATATTTTTCCTCCCTCTCTCTTTGCTCCCTCTCCTCCTCCTCCATTTTCTCCCTCTCCTCCTTCTCCTTTTTCTCCCTTTTCTCCCTTTCCTCCTTCTCCCTTTTCTCCCTTTCCTCCTTCTCCTTTTTCTCCCTCTCCTCCTTCTCCTCCTTTTTCTCCCTCTCCTCCTTCTCCTCCCTCTCCCTTTCCTCCTTCTCCTTTTTCTCTCTTTCCTCCTTCTCTTCTTCAACTCCTTCCTCATCCCTTGCTACCCTTGAGTTTGAACCCCAAAGAATATTATACATATACTCATCTGGATTTTGAGATATTCTTGTATCTATAATTATTTTTCTCATAATAGGATACCAATAAGATTTGTTGACGATTTCTAAAAGAGTTTTATATTTCATAACTTTGAGAAGTTCATTTTTATTTAATATTTTAAACAAGTCTCTATTTGTGGGTTTAACAATATCAGTATAAGGCCAGTTTTTTATGACAAAATTCCCATGTATATGCTCCAAATCATAAGGTATGTAATACCGAGCACCCTTTTCTTGTAGGTATCCTTGAATACAAAAATTATAATTCTCTTGTAGTCTTCTTCCTGCCATTTATGTATCAGAAATATATGTGAGATTAATATTATGACAGGTAATACCACCCCATCTTCCCACTACCAAATCGGTTTGTATTCCTCGGCTTTCTATCCTTATCTCATTACCTTCCTTCTTTGTCATGCGAACCATCGCTATACTATCATATATTTTTATTTTCTTAAAATCACGTATTTGTTGTTTACTAATTGTACTTCCACATAAATCCTTATCTTCACCAAGTGGATAATATTCTTCTTTACGAGACTGATTTAAATCATGTAGGTCTTCTATGTTTATTGAAAAAGACCAATTATACCCTAAATCAGGCATATCATACCCCCATTTATTAATTCGCATATTAACTAAATGTCCTTCTTTATAAAATTTAATTGTAAGCAGGTAGTTAAATTCAATGAGGAAAGGTGTATGGTCAGTATAACCAGGTGTTGTGGTTGTAAATTTTACTTGTTTCACAAAACGTGCTGTTTTCTTTAAAGATATATATTGTGATAAATCACTGAATCTAATCAAGTCATTCGCATCTGTAGGGTTTGGATAATTGATTAATTTATAAGTATTCTTCATATTAATATTTTTACTTACACTATATTTTTGTCGTTCAGCCTGTGCCTTTGTATAATAATTTGATAAATCAATATCCTGAGAGGATTTTCCAAAGATAGAACCATCTTTTCCAACATAGGTCATTTATATTAGATAAAAAATGATATCATAAAAATTTTCATTATTGTTGAGTTGAAATAATACATATAAACATAATTGGCCACAACATTTAGAATTAATTTCTTGAACTTGGAATGTTTGATAAACACCATTCTGTAAGAATTGTATTACTTCAACAGGTGGTGGCATACCATAACTATCAAAATAATATTTATCCTGACTATTATGAATACAAACCCAATGAGAACCATTCTGTGTGTCTAAATTCATAATAATATTCTTTGTATTCTTATTTATATGTATTAATTCATCTCTCATACAAATAACCACATTATCAATTTTTAGTGTTTTACAATACTTAGCTAGTTCTATATTTGACGTTGTATTCTTTCCAAATTGTTTAAACCATTTATCCATTTATTTATGAGAAAGATACAATCCATTACCCCGTTTAGTTAGTTTAACACCCGCTTGAGCGATAGAGGAAAGCATATCTCCAACCAACAATCTAGCTTTATCAGGTAGACTTTCAAGTTTTTGAGCAAAATCTACAATTACACCACTTCCACTAATTTGTTTCTCCAACTCCTTGTTATGTCTTTCCAATTCTTTTTGAGCTTTTAGTTGTGCCTTCCTTTCGTTAGCAGTTTTTACCGCTGCTGAAATACCACCAGTCAATGCTCCCGCCGCACTTAAACCAGCAAATAAAGGAATTAGAAACGGGAGAAATCCTCCTCTTGACTCATCTATTGAATATTTCTTTAACATAGGTTTCGTCATTTTAATTTTAAGTGATCCAACATCATTTAGTGTTTTTACTTGTGTGTGTGTGAGTAAAACATCAATTCTTACAGCTCCTTTTCTTTGAATTGTATTAACATTAATAATACAAGGCTTTTGATTTTGAATACAAGATGTTAATTTATTAAGATTGATTTGATTAACATATACCCCAACCATTTATTTATGAGAAAAAACCTATGTGATATTAATCATAACACCATTATCTGTATTAATCTGTAATTCTGTTTCCTCCAAAAGCAAACAATATGCATTAACCTCTTCACTCTCCCCTCTTTCAATGTATAGAGAAGTATCCACTCGATTAGACTTTATAGTTTCCTTTTGAGAACTCAGGTCAATTGCGTAGATTGTATATAAACCTTTAAATGCAACCATATCCAAAATAGGATCATTATTACCATTACTTTCACACACCTTTTGGTAGGACTTGTAGGCTTCCGCATAATCATTTTTTTCCCAATCAATTTCCAATCTATCTCGTGGATAAAATGTGCCATCAAGAGAAACCCGAAGTTGTTTCACCTTAGCATTATCACTCAGCGCATTATTCTTATTAGTACCGTCCTCTCCATCTGGTTTTTTAAAAATGAGCCAGAGGTATCGTGGCTTTCCTTGAAGAACACCCAAATTCCAAGTGTAGGTAGTGTGTTCCAGTTTAACGTGTTGACATCTTCTTTTAAGGTATGATACATTTAGCGGTTTCTTTGAGTTAAGTCTTCTATTTAACATCTCTTCCGTTTTAAGATTAGGAGTATATTCACTGATATACCAACACAAATCATTAATAACAAATTTATTGTTGTCTCCAAAAGCATTTTCATCCCCAAAAAGCAACCTATTTACATTATCATTCCTTTGTAGTTGAAATCTAATTTTAAGACCATACAAAACTTTATCATAATCGCAAAATCCAAATATACCTTTAAGAGGTACTGCTACGGTAAAACTATTCACTGCTTTTGTTTCATCATTATACATTGACTTCCTTTGACTATAACCAGGGTCTGCGTTTGTACCCGTTGACATATCAGGAATAAAACCTTCAACAGCTCCCTTACCCATTCTATCACTAAACGAATATAGTGTAAATTTCATCATTTCAGATGTAGCAGAGACATAATCAACCGCTTCAACCTCTTGTGTTCCAATATACAGGCGGACACTGTCAAACATTTTCCAGAAGAAATCATTTACGAGTGTAGCATTAGTATTATTCGCAGCCTTAGTGAATTTAAATTTACACAGCAAGAAACTATCAGCTATATTCAAGTAAGTTTGTTGATTATTTATTTCAAAACTTTTTGTTCCGTTTGAATTCCAGTCTGTTCCTGTTATAGCATTTACCTTAAAATAGTCTTCCTTTTTAGTGGAGTTTGAAATGATAATCGTATCATCCAAATCATAGATACTATCAATCGCTTCCATACTTGTATTTATATAGCATTAAAATTGTTGAAACCCTGACCCAAGTATTTTAATGATTTTTTGTCGTTCTTGTGAAGATAGTTGAGTTTTACCTTTTTTTATTTCTTTGATTGCTTGTAATTTATGGGACTCCTTTTGAGCATCTTTTATACTCTTTACAACACCTGCTACATTTCCCATGAGAGAAGCAGTTGAACCAATTAGGTCTTTATGTTTAAGAATGGTTGAACCAATACCCATTAGAGTATCAATTATCCCATCTCCTTTATTTCGAAATTGATGACCCACACCCCGTTGTCTCTTAGGTTTATAGTATCCTTTACCCACATACCTTGTATAGTCTGGTGAAAGGAACATGCCCTCCCCTGTAATTATTTTATATTTTCCCAACTCGTGTTTTCTTACAATAACCATTATTTATTTATTGAAAAACTTCACGTAGGTGAATTCTGATGGATATAATTTCATCATTAAAGGATATCATACGATTATCTTGGTCGGTTATCCTAAAATTTACTCTGTATATGGTTTTTCCTGACACAGGTAAATAGACAAGATTTTTTGGTTCCATATTAAATTTATAACCAATCGGGGTTGAGTATGCACTGAATGAAAATATTGTATTTGTTCTTATTCCATCGTTATAAGCACCATCAATCAAATCACAATGAATTAATACTGAATTTATACCGGAGGATATTTGGATAACATTATCACTGTAAAACGTCCCGTTATTTTCAATCTTTTTTGAAGAGAAACCCAATAGCTCTCTAAACGAATTTTCAATCGTGAAATCAACTTTATAATTATTTTTAAGTTTAATAGTTGATTTTGAAGTGTGTTTTTGAATATCTATTACAATATTTTTTGGTTCATCACCTTTTTCTTTCATAAGGCGAGAGACTTCTGAAGATATTTGAGAAATCTCGTAAGCTCCAGGTGAAACGGTTATAGTTTTATATCCACTTCCTGGATTATAACTAAACTTGTTGTTTTTCTCTGTGATATTAAACAAGGTATTATAAGTTTCCATTGACAATAAAGATGCCTCATATGAGGTAAGGGGGTCAAGTTGTAGTGGGTAAGGGAATGAAGCTGTGTAATCGCTCGTTGTGAAATTAAAACTAAGAATTGTGCTTCTCATCTTATTTAATATCTAATAAAATATCTTTGTATTGACATTTATTAATTATTTTCATATTCATCAACTGATCTAAAATGGCTGAGGATTCATTAAAACAATTGTTGTTTCCAGCCTTCTTACTACCTAACAACAATAATAGCCTATTAACTAATTGTGATGGGTCATTTGGAAGAAAACTAACACCCGAACCAAGCTTACTTAAAGCATCAATAATATGTTTCTCCTTCTCATTCTTCTTACTTTTACCAGCAACAGAAACTCCATAATCAAGTGCATTTAACAACTCAATATATACCCTATCTTCCTCTCTTTCCATATCAAGTGGTTCCTCAAAATATTTTGAACCGCTGAATCCGGGGTTTGTTAGAAGAAACATTAATCTTGGAGTTAATTTAACATTTGGTTGAGTAGAACTCAAGAACATCAATTCATCATTAAATATCAATACCTTTTCTTCCACAAGATGAAACACTGCTGGTTCTTCTGTTGGAATGAGACCTGCTCTGGTTTTTGAACCCGCCGAATATTCATTGTTTTGAAGAGCTTCCACAACATAATTAGGGGGTTGATTTACCTGCTCAAGTTTCCGAAATAATCCCTCGTCATCATATTCTAATTCACCAAGTTCTTGTTTTGTTATCTGACTAAAATCTTTGAGCATTTGAAGTTTTTTCGGAGTAAATTCTACCGTGGGAACTGTAGGTGATTGTTGAGTTTTCAAAAGTGGTTTAAAGAATTTCTCTTGTTTTCTTTCAAAGGCTTCTTCACCAGTTAGTTTCTGTCTCCGTTTCTTCTTTATCTCTTCCTGTTGTTTAACAACTTTTGAAACTAATTGTTGATGTTCCTTAAACTTTCTTTCTCTTTCTTCGGTATTCATTTTCTGTATTTATTTATTGAAAAATATCATTTAATGAATTGTAAAGGTCAATGGGAAAATTTTCCTTTTCTTCATCATTATAGTAAATGTGTTGAAATAAATCTTTTTCTTTAAATATTTCATCAAATTCTTTATTGGTATTAATACGAGTTGTTATTTCTTCTTCACTAATACTTGTATCTCTGCTTTTCATACGTTTGCGTTGAATCTCCTCATCGATATCAAAACCGAATGATAAAATCTTAACTCCATCACCACACAATTGTTTAATAATTTGTCTCATTCCTTCAGGATTAGTTTCTAAAATCCCAAGACCATTAGATTTTACTTTATTTAACTCACTCTTACAATGTGAATATTTTGTAGAACCAAGAGAGACCTCCTCAAATATTTGACCTTCGTTCCTCAATCGCATATGTTCCTCCATTGAAATGTAGTAATAATCTTTCCCTTCTACTTCTCCTGGTCGCTTTGCTCTGGTTGTAGTACTCACAAAACGAATCATAGGGTGTTTTTTAAAAAAACTTACAATCTTTTCATTTTTACTATTCAAGAGTTTAGATTTATGAAAGTTCTTTCCAGAAGCAGATTTACCCACAAGGTTAATAATAATTGTTGTCATTTATATATGTAATTATGTTTAAAATAAAAATACATCCTTTAATATCTCATCTTGTTTCACAACAATATATTTATATTTTCCAATCGTGTGTTTCATATAATTTTCAAATTCTTTTTTACTACATAACGTAGAGCAATTATCTCTCCAAAAATTATTTACATCTATTGAATTTAACTTAAATAAAATAAAAGTATTGGCATTGTTTCTTATTGAGCGTCGAGGGAGTTGAAAATATGACTGACTAAGATAAATACAATTACAAGAAGAATGTCTCCCTCTTGTATAGTAGCTGTCCATTACTGTTTGGTTTCTCTCATTAACACAATCATCAAAGATGACGAGGTTCTTTTTTGATTTATCTAAATCTTGAGGTGAAGGTATATCATCCGTATTATCACTGAGAATACAAGTTATGGGTTTTGGTTTCGATTTTGATTTCTGTGTATCACAAAATAATTGTATTATATCTTCAATATTATAATCATTTAGTTTGTTTTGAAGTTTAAATAAACCGATAATGTCTTCCTTTTTAAGACCTGCATTAAAACCCTGTGAGAGTAGTTGATACTCGGGTTGAAAACTTGACTTTGTAAAAATTATTAAATTATCATAATCTAAAAAATTAGGACCAAGGAGCATCTTTAAAAGTAAACAGGTTTTTCCACATCCGCTTGAACCAACTATTAGACATCTCAATGAATTTGGAATGTTTTTATGGTTATTAAATTTTATCTTATTTTCCCAAACGGGTAAAAAATCATTCATTTATATATTTGGAAAACAAGTCATCTAACTTTTTTTGAGCTATTTTAGAAACTCTATATTTTATCCTGAGTTCGGGTTTAATTTCAAAATAATTCATTATTTTATTTATATAGTATCTTGTATTAACATTTCCATTAAAATTATTTTGAATAATAAATATCATTAAACCCTTATACATTTCCTCAATACAAATAGTCTCTTCCCTTGAAAGAAATGGTGTATTATCATCACAATACTTAACATTCATCTCTCTTATTAATCTTGTAAAGTAATTCATTTTTGGTTCTAATTTAAAAGAGTTATATATTTTTTTATATTTTTTATTATCATTAATTAAAATTAAATCACAGAAAATACATTGTTTATATGAACCCTCATTATTAAGCCCTATTCTATCACAAGCCGGACAATTCTCTAATTTATCATATGGAGAGTCTGGAAATTCTAAATATCCTTCAGAACTTATCATATTTATGTGGTAAATTTTTGCTTAAACTAAACGCAAGTTTATTCATTAATAAATACAATGTTTCAAAGCACAAAAGACAAATTTCAATCAATCTCTACTTCGGTGGAAGATATAGAAAAATATGTCAAAGATGTTAAATTGAACAAAGATAAATATGGAAATTTTTGGGTAAAACCAGTTATGGAAAATAACATGAGCCCCTCTATTTCATTTAAAGGAAGAGCTCTAACTATACCTGGAAAGACATCCATTAAAGTAAATCTAACAAAAGTTTCTCCTCTACTCCTGGCAATTTATTCAAAGCTTGAAAAAGTGATTGACCACGATACTTTGAAAAAGAATGATAAGACCATTAATAATTCTAGAGGAGACATTTGTATTTTCTTTAATAATCCAAAGGGTGTAGATCTAAGTAAAATGAATGATGTTAATATTTCTGGTGAAATGTCATTTCGTTCTATGATAGTTAGAGATTATTTAAAGATAACTTTTGATATAAAAATTGTAGAGATTGAATCTGTTAATGAAAGAAAGTATATAGATATTGATGGGAATATTTTTCTTGCTAATTAAATATGAGTCAATACAGCAGTGAAGATTTTACTATTTCATTGAACTCAGACGATAGTGATGATAGTATTTCATTGAACTTGGACGATGGTGATGATAGTATTTCATTGAACACAGATGATAGTTATGATACTAATAGTTTGTGCTCAAATGATAGTTATGAGAGTAGCTTTATTGATGACTCTGAGTATGATTCTGAGTATTCATGTGATAGTTATGACTTAGATGATTCTGAGTGAAAAAGTGTTTTAGTTTAAGCACAGCGATATATATAAAACGGAGCTGTAAAGCTCAAAAGTGTTTTATTTTAAGCACAGTGATATATATAAAACACCACGTTTTCTCACGCTATAAATATGGTTTATTGTGATACTTGCGAGAAGGAAGTAAAATATTATAAACAACATATTCTCACCGCAAAACATACATACAACATTTTAAACAAACTTTCCCCTCTTCCACCTGAAACAAAACACTGTTCTACATGTAATAAAAATATCCTCAAGAAAGGCTTCAAAATACATCTTAAAACAAATCTACATTTATCAAATTTTATCACAACTAAAAACTCTGATGGAGCATTCAAAGGACATATTAAAATAAGAGTCTTTAACTTCAAACCTCCTGAACCAGAGTCTATAGTTGATGCTGTAGAAATAGTTAAACCTGCTGTTCAAACGTTGATTGAAAAAACACTAAAGGAAATGAAACCACTTAAATTTTATATGGGAGTAAAATTAGAAATGACAAAGGATGAAGGAGTTATAGATGCACCATACATGAGAACTGAGCCACACTTTATATCTTCATATCAAGATTTTAAAACATCAGGAGTCTATGATGAACTTATTAAACAAGAGCAAGATGTGGATAATTCAATCGTAGGAAGTGGATTCAATATAGGAAAAATTATTTACATAGACATTCATATTCTTAAATCAGATCCTCTAAAAGCTTCTTCTTACATTGATTTACCCAGTGTTATCAAAAATAGAAAAGCAGTTATCAATATCAAAAATAAAGACAATAAATGTTTTCTCTGGTCTATTTTAGCACACTTACATCCTCCACATTTTCATGATGAAAGAGTATCTCATTATAAAAAATATGAGAATACATTAAATACGAAACATCTAAAGTTTCCGATGACTTTAAATGATATTCCTAAATTTGAAAAGATGAATAATTTATCAGTTAATGTTTATGGTCTAACAGAAACAAACAACATTCAGGTTTTAAAGCTTTCTGACAGTTGTAAACAAACTCATATTAATCTTCTATATTTTAATTCAGACGAAAATTCACATTATACATACATCAAAGATATTACAAAATTAATAAAACCACAAGTATGTAAAAGAACAAATAAAATATATATTTGTATGCGTTGTCTTAACTTCTTCCATACACAAGAAAGATTAGATAAACATTCAAATTATTGTGGTGAACATAAATCAACGGTAATCAACATGCCTAAAAAAGACTCAAAGATCACATTCAAAGATGAAAAGAAAACAATAAAACATCCATTTGTTATATATGCTGATTTTGAAAGTATTTTAGAAAAAATTGATACTGCTTCTCCAGATCCAAAAGAATCATACACAAATAAATATCAAAAACATACTCCTTGTGGTTTTTGTTATTATATCAAATCATCCGTTGGTGATAAATATAACAAGTTAGAGATGTATAGAGGCTCAAATACCCCAGAGGAGTTTGTGAAACGACTAGAAAAAGACTGTGTTCGATTAACCAAGATAATGAGAGAAACCAATAAACCAATGTCCTTAACAAGTAAAGAAAAAAGGGAATTTATAAAAAACAATGTCTGTCATATTTGTGAGGAGAAAATTGGTAAAGGTCTAAAGGTTAGAGACCATTGTCATCTCACTGGTAAATATAGAGGTCCGGCTCATCAAAGTTGTAATATTAATTATCAACTCCCCTCTTTCATTCCTGTCTTTCTTCATAACAACGCTCATTATGATACACATCTATTTATCAAGGAACTCTCAAAGACTTCTGGAAGTATCTCAGCAATTCCAAACACGGATCAGAAATACATTTCATTCACAAAAACAATTCACACATCTCCTATTACTCATATCAGATTTCTTGATACATTTAAATTCATGGCAAGTCCATTGGCTAACTTGGTTCAAAATCTAAAAGAGTTTCCATGTCTTTCAGAGTATTTTTTAGATAAAGATTTTCTAACACAAAAGGGAATTTACCCCTATGACTATATGGACTCATTTGAGAGATTCAATGAAACACAACTTCCTTTAAAAGAAAATTTCTATAACAAATTAAATAATAGTCATATATCTGATAAAGATTATGTACACGCACAAAATGTTTGGAAAAAATATAACATTAAGAATCTTGGTGAGTATCACGATTTGTACCTCAAAACTGATGTGCTTTTGTTGGCCGATGTATTTGAAGCCTTTAGATCTGTTTGTCGCACTGGATATGGATTGGATCCTGCTCACTACTACACAGCACCTGGATTGGCCTGGAGTGCGATGTTGAAAATGACAAAACAAGATTTGGATTTGATAACCGATGTTGATATGCTTTTGATGATTGAAAAGGCAAAAAGAGGTGGAATTTCACAAGTCTGCTCGAGTAGATACGCAAAAGCAAATAACAAATATCTTCCAAATTATGATCCAACGAAAGAGAGTTCTTACTTGATGTACTATGACGCGAACAACCTGTATGGCTGGGCAATGTCTCAGGCTCTTCCTTATGGAAAACTTAGATGGGTAAAGGAAAAAGACTACAAAAACGTTTTACAAGATGTATGTATCTCTACACAAAAAGAATTGGATGAAGAAAAAGTTGGTTATTATTTTGAAATTGATTTAAAATATCCAGAGGAACTCCATAACCTACACAAAGATCTCCCATTTGCTTGTGAGAAAGAAAGTCCAAAGAAAGAATGGTTGAGTGATTATCAACGATCGTTTGATATAGGTGAATCAACAGAAAAATTACTTACTACATTATATAACAAGAAAAATTATGTTCTACACCAAAGAAATTTGCGACAATATTTATCAAAAGGTCTAAGAGTAGAGAAGATCCATAGGGTTCTAAAGTTCAATCAAAGTCATTGGTTAAAGGGGTACATTGATTTTAATACACAAAGAAGAACAGAGTCAAAAACAGATTTTGAGAAAGACTTTTATAAATTGATGAATAATGCGGTCTTTGGTAAGACTATGGAGAATGTGAGGAAAAGACAAAATATCAGACTATCCACATCTTGGGAACAAGCATCAAAATTAATTAATAGACCGAGTTTTACTCGAGCTGAGGTCTTTACTGAGAACTTTTGTGCGATCCATTTGATTAAAGAGAGTATTGAAATGAACAAACCTATTTATATTGGAACAACAATTCTTGATTTATCAAAGTCATTAATGTATGATTACTTTTATAATAACTTGAGGAAGAAATATCAAAATGATGTTAATCTACTTTATATGGATACAGATAGTTTTATTTTGAAAATTAATACCAACGATGTTTATTCAGACATGAAAAGAGACATTAATATCTATGACACGAGTAATTACAGTCCAGAGAGTGAGTTGTTCTCTTCTAAAAATAAAAAGGTGATTGGAAAGTTCAAGGATGAATTAGGAGGAAATGTTATGAGTGAATTTGTGGGATTGAGGTCTAAGGCTTATGCTTATAAATACATTGTGAATAACGTCGAAAAGACTGATAAGAAGTTAAAAGGTGTAAAGAAAAATGTTATTAAAGAAACAATAAACTTTAAGGATTATTATAACTGTTTAACAACAAAGAAAGAAGAGTTTAGAAAGATTAATGGAATAAGAAGTTATAAACATAAATTATATTCAGAAGAGATGAATAAGAAAGCATTGGGGGCTTTTGATGATAAGAGGTTTATTTTAGAAAATGGAATTGATAGTCTCCCTTATGGTTATATAAGTATATAAGTGATAAGTTAAAAAGGGGGTTAGGGATTTTAACGGGCTACCGCCGCCTTTTTACTATTATATAAATGATAGAACCAAGTACCAACCAGACTAAAGAGTGGAGGTGTAATCAACCTTGGTATATAAATGGTAAACATAACGAATGTGAAAAATATCAAATAGGTATAATTGAAAAGACAACTGGTAAAACAATTTACAAAACAAATAAGAGAATTAATTTAAATACCGGTGAATTGGGTAAAAAAGATGGAAATATTTTTGAGTGGACGGAAAACTTTGATGGTTGTCAGGAAAATATATACTTTAATTTAAAAATGGTATGTGGCACTGGAGGCGCTCAAACAAGAACATTGAGGGAGGTTTACCATTTTATCTTAGCTCAGTTAAAATATCTTAATAAAGAACCAAACTCAAACATATTTTTTGTTAATGTATTAGACGGTGAGGAGAGTTGTAGGAGAATTAAATTATTTCCCACACATAAACAAATATTTGTAGGGTCGTTGTTTGAGTGGGTCAAAGATGATTCACCAGATGATATTAAGAGTAAAAGGTTAAAAGGTCCATAAGGTCAGAAGGATCACAGGTGTTTAAGTGGTCTAATGAATAAGGATAACATGTCAAAAGGTTAGAAGGTTCGTAAAGAACAGGGTGAGAGAAATATAGGTGTTTAGGGGCAATGAGGGAGGGAAAGAATTAATATGGAAGTGAATGGGTCAATGTTTGAGTGGGTCAAAGATTAATCTGCCAGATGATATGTAGAAGAAGGATGATAGGTCTATAAGAGAAAACAAATATTTGTAGTGTTTGAGTGGTCTAATGAACAACATTAAGGATAGGTACTACAGACAAAAGGTTCATAAAGATGAGGGTGGGAGAAATAGAGGTGTTTATGATTTTTGAAAAAGACAAGGGGGTAAATGACATTAGATAGGGATTTCCCATGTTAAACGGAGGTGTCCCAGAAGCAACATTATTACACTACTAATGAATTATTTAAAATCGTTGATGTAATGGATACAGTCCCTTGGACCTACAAATTATTTGATTTAAATGGAGAAGAAATCTTGGGTTCATTTTACTCACAAGAATTACAAAAAACAAAGATGATAAGCCATTAAGCAACAACCATCCATACTTTTATCCACCCCACCCAGATAGTTAATTTAATTACTAGTAATAAAAAAAAATCATAAGCCACACCCACACCCATCATCCCCCACCCCCTTGTGTGCCCCCACCCTTGACCCTTCACCCCCCTCATCCCACCCCCACCTTCCCCACACACACAAGGGGAGGGGAGGCGTGGATGAGGGGGGTGAAGGGTCGTTGGCAGGGGCGCACTTCCCCCTTCTTTTTTCCTTTATTCTCTTTTTATAATTAAGAATTAAATAATTCTGGACAAAGCAAATATAATCATATATAAATATTGAAAACATAAAAATCTTTCTATTATTAAAACGTTTTTCTTGAGGTATATATTCAATTTCTCCCCAGCACAAGCCATCAGCTTCTCCCCAACACAATTCAAAGACAGCAGATGTCTTCAGGTTTTGAATCTCTTCCTGTTTAAGACAAGAGGGGAGAGAAAAAATATTAATATAGGGTGAAGCAAGGAGAAGGATATATTATATATGTGGATATAAGGATATGGGGATACATACCTCCAAAAAAAATCGAGCTTTGTGTCAATGCCGTCGAGTTGTAAATTTAGGGTATCACAGGTTGGCAGTAAATAACCACTCTGGGAAATCATAATAATCCCACTCATAATCGTGGTCATCGAGGTCGTGATCGTGGTTGTGGTCATCGATCTTAACAGGTGTTGTATTCTGTTTAAAAAAAGAAAGAAAAAACATGAGTAGGAATGATTAAAAGATACATCGTATTGTCAATAAATAAATAAATGTCAGCTCCCGTTTATTGGTGCCAGTCAGAGAGATGAATAATGAATTACCTGGGGTAGACTCTGATAGTCGTTTTGGACAAGAGACAAAATCTCGTCTGTGTCTTCTTCGAGGTTAATACTACAGACAAAAAAAAGAGAAATTACTTCGTTGAAGGAAGCCAGACAAAACATCACACACACACACATTCTAAGGCAGCCTCATTTAACATCAACGTATTTTATTTTGTACCATACCTTCCACATGAATCTTCTAAGAACGGTGAAACATTGAATTCATTCAGAGACCTCCATCTCCGAGGCAGGTTGTTCAAACCCATATTCAGTTCGTTGTGAAACTCTTGAGAAACAACTTGAAATTCTGCCAGGGCCTCATGAAAGTCATTCGCATTGCTGTAATAAAGAGGAAAAATAAATAATTAGTTATATAATTAATCACATACAAAGCTCTCATTAACAGTGTTTAACACCAAACGAAACTTACCAATATCCTGGTGAGTATTCTTCATCAGAGGAAAGACTGGAATAAGACAAGCTCATCTTCGTTCGCAATGTTTAAAACGGCACGGCAACACGGCTTAAATAATGAACAAAATGTATTTCGGGGAAGTGAACTGCCTATCAGCATTTGGGGAAATTCAGGGCGTGTGTGTGTGAAAAACAGGAAACAAGACAATGAGAACTTCTGGGAAGTTATCCAAGTGAAACAACATGTCATTTCTCAAAAGTGAGCGATTAATTAGAAAAGGTTCGAGGATGGTAGCCTTCGTTTAAAAATGGAAAACATAACGAATGTGAAAAATATCAAATAGGTATAATTGAAAAGGCAACTTTTCTTTTTTTTTTTTTTTTTTTCTTTTTTTTTTTTTTTTTTTTTTTTTTTTTTTTTTTTTTTTTTTTTTTTTTTTTTTTTTTTTTCTTTTTTTCTTTTTTTTTTTTTTTTTTTTTTTTGTATACAAGATCGAGGCTCGTGAAAGAGCGAACATTAATCACACAGAAAGACAAACCGACACATAAAACATATAACATCGGGAGCGGTAGACAAGATGGGGAGAGAGGGGGAAGGACACAAACACAACATTTGAGAGCAGGGACCGAGAGACATGGAGACATCGAGAGATCTGAGAGAGGGCGAGGGCTTTGGGGGGGGGGGGCATGGGAAGGGGGCGGTGGGAGAGGTATAAAACATATGGACACTGCCAGGACTTCCAGGAAAGAAGTTGGAATTTCAAACAAGGTGGATCTGGGGTGAATTAGCGGGGGTAGAAAAGATCAAGGTTTTGGATGGGGGAAGATAAGAGATGGTGGTGAACAGCTGTTTTAAAGACCTGGAGGGAGGAGTGGGATTGAAGGGAGTGAGGGAGTTTGTTCCAGAGGCGGGAGAAAAGAGGAATGAAAGAGTGAAGGTGAGCAGAGAGCCGAGATTTCGGCAGTTTAACCATCAGAGGGTTGCTGGCAGATCTTGTGCGACCTGTAGGAATATTTGGGGGACAGAGCACAGAGAGAGCTGGGGGTGCAAGGCCGGAGAGGAGTCGGTAGAAGACAGAAAGACCACCTACCTGCCTGCGGTGAGTGAGTGAAAGGCCCTCAGAGATAGCTTCATCGCGGGAGATTCCAATAATTCTGAAAGCTTTGGTTTCAACAGCGTGAAGCCGAGCTAGGTGTGAGGCAGGAGCACCGGCCCATAGGGGAGAACAGTATTCCATTGAGCTGCGGATGAAAGCCTTGTATGTGGTGAGGAGCTCAGGTGTGCCGAGGAAGGACTTCGCACGACGGAGGATGCCCAGTCGGCGACTGGCTTTGGAGGCCAGCTTGGAAATGTGGTTTTCCCAAGAAAGATCATGGCAGATAGTGAGACCCAAAATCTTGAGCGACAGAAAGTAAAAGTTCTTGTAAAGTTCTTGAGTAAAAAACTTGAGTTGAGTAAAAAAGTTCACAAAACAAATAAGAGAATTAATTTGCATACCGGTGAGTTGGGCAAAAAAGACGGAAATATTTTTGAGTGGACGGAAAACTTTGATGGTTGTCAGGAAAATATATACTTTAATTTAAAAATGGTATGTGGCACTGGAGGTGCTCAAACAAGAACATTGAAGGAGGTTTATCATTTTATCTTAGCTCAGTTAAAATATCTTGATAAAGAACCAAACTCAAACATCTTTTTTGTTAATATATTAGATGGTGAAGGGAGTGGTAAGAGAATTAAATTATTTCCTATGCATAAACAAATATTTGTTGGATCATTGTTTGAGTGGTCTACTAGGGGTGAGAGGGAGCAAATATTCGTAGGATCATTGTTTGAGTGGTCTAATGAACAACATTGAGGATAAGAGTAGGTTATCTTTTGCTATAGCTAGTATGTCAAAAGGCCAAAAGGTTCGTAAAGATCAGGGTGGCAGAAATAGAGGTGTTAAGGGAAATGAGGGTGAGAGGAAAATTAACATGTAAGTGAATGGAGAAATGAGGGTGGTCCAGGAACAACATTATTCCCCTACTCTCTTCTCCCCCCCCCTCCACCCACCCCCCTCCTCTCTTCCTATTCCTGGCAAAATGCGACCCTGCGTTGCCCGGTAACGCTGGCTACTTTTGCAAGTTACACATAAATTACAAATGGATAATATCACCAATGTCACAAATCAATTTGTAGAAAAAAAGAAGTTGTGTTATGATTGTTGTAAATCATAACACAGCAACTCAAGTTGTCAGATCATTATCCTCAGTTAAAACAAGCCCGTGCCTCTGTGGCGACGTGTGGAGAGGCAAGCGTTCTCCAGAAGTTCTCCACGCTAGGCGATCCACGCTAGTTCTCATAATAAAGCTTTGTTGAAAATTTGATGACAAAAGCTGAAATGGCAAAGACGTTACTGCCCAGACAGGCACCCAGACAGACAGAGAGAGAGACAGACAGACAGTCAGACAGATAGATAGATAGACACACAGATGTGATTGCAAAACCCCTGCACGGGGGACAAGTACACAGAGACAGACCCACACACAGAAGTGATTGCAAAACACCTGCACGGGAGACAGGCTAAAAACACATCATACACCACTGCTTGACATTCCTTGGCCTGAATGAAATATGCAAAAGCTTCTCCATGAGCCTTTGACAATGAAGACTAAAATACTATATCTTCCTATCCACCTTCTTCACTATTCCTTTGATAGTATTGCATGAATAGCCTCCACCAAGACAGCATGCAATGTTGACTGAGAATCGCACATGCACGGGTCGTCTGAAATTAAGATGACCGGTTTAAGACAAAATTTGACACGGAACACTCCAAGTTGTGGGGGATGCACCGCATTTCAATGAGTATGTCCAAATACACTTGTCATCACGATTACAACTATCCAATATTAGTCCTCCAGGGATTATAAAAAGTACGGAAATGATTTGTGCAGCAAGTAGAGCAGTGGATGGGTCGAAACGTTCCAACTGAAATCAGGCCACATTCACAAGTACATATAAGCTTGGTGCTGAGTGCATGAAAGCTTGGTGGTGAGTGCATGAAAGCTTGGAGGTGAGTGCACGAAAGCTTGGTGGTGAGTGCACGAAAGCTTGGTGGTGAATGCACGAAAGCTTGGTGGTGAGTACACGAAAGCTTGGTGGTGAGTACACGAAAGCTTGGTGGTGAGTACACGAAAGCTTGGTGGTGAGTGCACGAAAACTTGGTGGTGAGTGCACGAAAGCTTGGTGGTGAGTGCATGAAAGCTTGGTGGTGAGAGCACGAAAGCTTGGTGGTGAGTGCACGAAAGCTTGGTGGTGAGTGCACGAAAGCTTGTTGGTGAGTGCACGAAAGCTTGGTGGTGAGTACACGAAAGCTTGGTGGTGAGTACATGAAAGCTTGGTGGTGAGTACATGAAAGCTTGGTGGTGAGTGCATGAAAGCTTGATGGGGAGTGCACCAAATCTTGGTGGCGAGTGCAACAAATCTTGGTGGTGAGTGCACGAAAGCTTGGTGGTGAGTGCTTCAAAGCATGGCGGTGAGTGCTTGTAAACTTGGTGGCGAGTGCATGTAAACTTGGTGGTGAGTACATGACAGCTTGGTGGTGAGTACATGAAAGCTTGGTGGTGAGTGCATGAAAGCTTGGTGGTGAGTGCATAAAAGCTTGGTGGTGAGTGCATGTAAACTGGGTGGTGAGTGCATGAAAGCTTGCTGAAGAGTGCATGAAATCTTGTTGGTGAGTGCATGGAAGCTTGGGGGTGAGTGCTTGTAAGCTTGGTGACGAGTGCATGAAAGCTTGGTGGTGAGTGTATGAAAGCTTGGTGTTGAGTGCATGAAAGCTTGGTGGTGGGTGTATGAAAGCTTGGTGTGTACATGGAAGCTTGGTGTTGAGTGCATGAAAGCTTGGTGTTGAGTGCATGAAAGCTTGCAGATGAGTGCATGAAAGCTTGTTGGTGAGTGCATGGAAGCTTGGGGGTGAGTGCTTGTAAGCTTGGGGGTGAGTGCTTGTAAGCTTGGTGACGAGTGCATGAAAGCCTGTTGGTGAGTGCACTTTAGCTTGGTGGTGAGGGCATTTTAGCTTGGTGGTGAGTGCATGTAAGCTTGGTGGTGAGTACACGAAAGCTTGGTGGTGAGTGCACGAAAACTTGGTGGGGAGTGCACGAAAACTTGGTGGTGAGTGCACGAAAGCTTGGTGGTGAGTGCATGAAAGCTTGGTGGTGAGAGCACGAAAGCTTGGTGGTGAGTGCACGAAAGCTTGGTGGTGAGTGCACGAAAGCTTGTTGGTGAGTGCACGAAAGTTTGGTGGTGAGTACACGAAAACTTGGTGGTGAGTACATGAAAGCTTGGTGGTGAGTACATGAAAGCTTGGTGGTGAGTGCATGAAAGCTTGATGGGGAGTGCACCAAATCTTGGTGGCGAGTGCAACAAATCTTGGTGGTGAGTGCACGAAAGCTTGGTGGTGAGTGCTTCAAAGCATGGCGGTGAGTGCTTGTAAACTTGGTGGCGAGTGCATGTAAACTTGGTGGTGAGTACATGACAGCTTGGTGGTGAGTGCTTCAAAGCATGGCGGTGAGTGCTTGTAAACTTGGTGGCGAGTGCATGAAAGCTTGGTGGTGAGTGCATGAAAGCTTGGTGGTGAGTGCATAAAAGCTTGGTGGTGAGTGCATGTAAGCTGGGTGGTGAGTGCATGAAAGCTTGCTGACGAGTGCATGAAATCTTGTTGGTGAGTGCATGGAAGCTTGGTGGTGTGTACATGGAAGCTTGGTGTTGAGTGCATGAAAGCTTGGTGTTGAGTGCATGAAAGCTTGCAGATGAGTGCATGAAAGCTTGTTGGTGAGTGCATGGAAGCTTGGGGGTGAGTGCTTGTAAGCTTGGTGACGAGTGCATGAAAGACTGTTGATGAGTGTATGAAAGCTTGGTGGTGTGTACATGGAAGCTTGGTGTTGAGTGCATGAAAGCTTGGTGGTGAGTGTATGAAAGCTTGGTGTGTACATGGAAGCTTGGTGTTGAGTGCATGAAAGCTTGGTGTTGAGTGCATGAAAGCTTGCAGATGAGTGCATGAAAGCTTGTTGGTGAGTGCATGGAAGCTTGGGGGTGAGTGCATGGAAGCTTGGGGGTGAGTGCTTGTAAGCTTGGTGACGAGTGCATGAAAGACTGTTGGTGAGTGCACTTTAACTTGGTGGTGAGGGCATTTTAGCTTGGTGGTGAGTGCATGTAAGCTTGGTGGTGAGTGCATGTGAGCTTTCTGGTGAGTGCATGTAAGCTTGGTGGTGAGTGCATGTAAGTTTGCTGGTGAGTGCATGAAAGCTTGTTGCATTTCCATCAATGGTGTGGGTTTGATCTCCATGGCTGTTTAGTGGATATTCCAGCATGATGGGACAAAGCGGTCACCATTTCCTGGTTACTCGGCTCCTCCGTTATGATAGACCTGAGCCTCGTCCTGGTGGTGCGGTTGCTATTTTTTTTTTTTTTTTTTTTGTATACAAGATCGAGGCTCGTGAAAGAGCGAACATTAATCACACAGAAAGACAAACCGACACATAAAACATATAACATCGGGAAACATATAACACATATAACATTTGATATCTTTATCAAAAACTCTCTTCCTCACTCTCCTTGCACTGCCCTCTCTCCACCTCACCCCCAGGAGTACCTCTGGCTGCGGCTTCCTCTCCACTCCCACCTTTTGTTCATTTGTGTTCTGGACAATCCTCCATCGTGCGAAGTCCTTCCTTGGCACACCTGAGCTCCTCACCACATACAAGGCTTTCATCCGCAGCTCAATGGAAAACTGTTCTCCCCTATGGGCCAGTGCTCCTGCCTCACACCTAGATCGGCTTCACACTGTTGAAACCAAAGCTTTCAGAATCATAGGAATCTCCCGCGATGAAGCTATCTCCGAGGGCCTTTCACTCACTCACCGCAGGCAGGTAGGTGGTCTTTCTGTCTTCTACCGACTCCTCTCTGGCCTTGCTCCCCCAGCTCTATCTGTGCTCTGTCCCCCAAATATTCCTACAGGTCGCACAAGATATACCAGCAACCCTCTTATGGTTAAACTGCCGAAATCTAGGCTCTCTGCTCACCTTCACTCTTTCATTCCTCTTTTCTCCCACCTCTGGAACAAACTCACACACTCCCTTCAATCCCACTCCTCCCTCCAGGTCTTTAAAACAGCTGTTCACCACCATCTCTTTTCCTCCCCCATCCAAAACCTTGATCTTTTCTACCCCCGCTAATTCACCCCAGATCCACTTTTTTTGAAATTTCAACTTCTTTCCTGGAAGTCCTTGCAGTGTCCATATGTTTTATACCTCTCCCACCTACCCTTCCCATGCCCCCCCCCCCCCCACCCGCCAAAGCCCTCTCCGTCCCACAGATCACTCGATGTCCCTGCTCTCAAATGTTGTGTTTGCGTCCTTCCCCCTCTCTCCCCATCTTGTCTACCGCTCCCCTTATTATATGTTTTATGTGTCGGTTTGTCTTTCTGTGTGATTAATGTTTGCTCTTTCACGAGCCTCGATCTTGTATACAAAAAAACAACAAAAAAAAACCCAATCCAGGATCAATTCTAGGCTTGAAGTGTTCATGACGCGCAAGTTCCCAAAACTCTGTCAAGTGTCGGGGAACTTGAAGTTTATATACAGACTTGGCATTTAATATGGAATATTTTTTTTTTCTTGACTTGGGTTTACTTTCTTCACTCAGTATATCAATCTGGTGAGTTTATTTTACACTTTGGTGATTTATTTGTTAAAAGAACCATGTCACTGATTGTCTGTCGCAGCAAGAAGTCAACAACAGGATTATATCACAGGTGGCGTGGCAAAATGTACGGACAGGTGCATTTGATGATTGGCTTCACAGTCGGGTATACAAGGGTTGTTGCGTTCTGTATTAGTGGAAAACAACTGCTGCACGTCTCCAAAAGTTATTGCCGCTTCCTCTGGAGATGGTCCGTCAACTCGACAATGCTGTTTGTCATGGAGTGGTGGCTTTACGAAATTATGGCATGAAACAGCGTGCTATTGTTTGGCAGTATGGCATCACTCAAGGTCAGATGTCAAAGATCCTGAAACGAAATGCTCAGAGGGGTGTCCCTACTCCAATACCGAGGCCAGGACGTCCCCGCAGAACCACAAGGAGGGATGATCGCCAGCTGCACCGGTTAGTCCACAATGGCCGTACCAAGTCAGCTAATCGGCTTAGGGCTGAGTGGCAGCAACTGACAAATGTGCCTGTATCCAGAAGGCTAGTCAACCAACGACTGGTTCAAGCAGGCTATCGGGCCAGGCGTCCCCTGAGAAAGCCACGCCTGACCAGACTACCGCCAGCGCCGATTGCAGTGGGCCAGAGAGCACTGTCAATGGCAGCCAGGACACTGGAATCACGTGATCTTCAGTGACGAGTCTAGATTTCTGGTCTATCGTCAAGATGGCCATGTCCGAGTGTGCAGACAAGTGCATGAAGCCTACAACAAAGATTGTATAGTGCCAAGAGTCCAAGCTGGAGGTGGTGGGGTGACCGTTTGGGCTGCTTTTCATGCAGGGGGCAAAACTGACCTGGTTGTTCTGAATGGAAACCTGAACCAGTTAAATTACAGGGCCATTCTGGAAGAAACATTGCTTCCATTTGCTCGTGCAGCCTTTCGAGGAAACTTTGTCTTCCAAGATGACAATGCACGGCCTCATCGTGCTCGCATGATCCAACACTTTCTTGCTGACCGTGGTGTAGAGCATATGGATTGGCCTGCCTTGTCCCCGGATATGAATCCGATAGAGAACTTGTGGGCAGAATTAACGCGTCAAATCGACCACTTGGACCAGCAGCCGACCTCTGTGCCTGAATTGCAGCAGACTATTGTCACTGCATGGCAAGCAATTCCTGTCCAAACCTTGGCAAATCTCGTGAACAGCATGCCTCAACGTGTACGTGCTCTCCTGAATGCTCGTGGGGGTTACACGAAGTACTGAACTGTAATTTTACTGTCCGTAATCCCAGTCGTAATTTAACTTTTGTTTTTGTTAAAATAAAATTTGGCTAATGTGCAAAATAAAGAGATACTTCTGGAAAACGTACTGAAGTTTAACACAGTACTGTCCATGAATTGAGTTCGATATCAGTTTACATCACTTTCAAGGATCAATTTATTTGTTTTGAAATGTCAAATGTGGTTTTTGTTTCTTTTAAAGGTCACATTAACAAAATCTAGAATAATTTCAACATAATTCCAATGAACTTTTGGTTCTAAGACATCTTGAAAAGTAAATTCACCCTCACAGAAAAAATATTCCATATTAAATGCCAAGTCTGTATTTTAAATGTGCAAGTGTGAACCTCAACAAGGATAAAAATACAAGGAAAGCAACTTTATTATTACCTGCAGTGTCCACAGCATCCCAATCAGGTCGTTCAATCTTCACAAAGGAAACTGAAAAAACAGAGCAAATTGGCATTAGGGTTAAAATTAAAAGAAATATTCCACGCATAAACAAATCAAATTGGTATAACGTTACAAAGTTCGGAATTGTATAAAAAAGCAAATGTGTTGATGCATGAAAAATACCCAAATAGCACACAGACGTTGGGACAATGTTGGCAATAGATAGAGGATCACATTATTTTTTACCATGATACACCTTACTTGGAGTTTTGAACAGTCATTTTCTCACAAATCATAACTTATCAACACTTGAACCACCACCTGTCACGGGGGAATGGGTGGGAGTCCGGTGGGTGGGGTGAGGAGGCAGGCAAAAAGGAGGGGATAAGGGGCGTGTGGGACGAAGCAGGACTGGGAAGGAGTGGGAGGAGAGAGGGGAAGGGGTAGGTGGGGAAAGAGAGGGGGTGGGGGAAGGTTGATTACGAAGTCGGGGAAGGAGTGAGATTCCGGAGGGGGTGGGGTGGAAGGAGGCAATGGGTGAGGAAGGGTAAGGGAGGGGGGAGTTGGTAGTTCAGAGGGAGGGGGAAGACACGGGGTGGGGAGGAAATCCAGATGGAGTGGGTGGGATGATGGGGGGTAAAGGTTTGGGTTGGGAGTCCTGAGGGAGGAGTGGGAGGCGGCAGGAAGAGGGAGGGGGAAGGGTTAGGGTGGGTTCTGGAGGGAGCGGGATGTAAAAGATAGGGAGAAAGTCTGGGGGAAGGGGTGTGGGAGAAGAGGAGGCAGGTGAGATGGTGGGATGAGGGAAGGGGATGGGAAGAAGGTGGGATGAGGGAGGGCAATAGGAGAGTGTGGAATGAGGGAGGGCAAGGGGAGAGGGCAGGATGAGGGAGGGCAAGGGAAGAGGGTGGGTTGAGGAAGGGCAGGGGGACAGGGTGGGATTAGGGTGGGCAAGGGGAGAGGGTGGCATGAGGGAGGGGAAGGGGTTTGAGGCTGCACATGGCGTTGCCTGGCTAATTCCACCAAGAAAAGTTGGGGTGGGAATTTGGAGGGAGGGGTGTGGGTTGTGAGGAGGCAGGGGAGAGTGTGGGATGAGGGAGGGGAAGAGTGTAGGGTGGGAAAGGGGAGAGGGTGGGAGGGGAAGGGGTTGGAGGCTGCACATGGCGTTGCCTGGCTTATTCAACCAAGATATTCTTGTTTTGTATTTTTAATTAATTTTTTGAAATTTGTCGAATTTGTTTTTCACTTGGAAGTTGTGGGTTATGATGTGTAAATAAAGGTGGAAAAAAGTCTGATTTAATGACATTTAATGTCAGGCTGTAAGCAATATAAGGTCAAATTATAAAAAGGGGGTGCAGGCTTTCTATTGGCACTGTATGTGTGAAAATTTTATTGAATAACCATCCACTCACGACCTCCCCCAGCACCACTCATTCAAATATACCCACTCCCCTCCCTGGCAGAATATCATGGCAAAAGCAAAGCAGTGAATCGCAAAGTTATTAAATACTTTCAGCATTACTGTGTAATTTCCACAAAGTGATTCATAAATCGATAGGTAACAAAATAAATTTAAAGAGCGTCTTAAAATTATCATCACCTTTTTGATCCAAAGCTTCCAAAGCTTCAGGTTCAATCTTTATAATGTGAAGATCTGCAAACGCATTACATGAGAGACGAATAACAAAGTTTGTGTGCTGATAAAAACTAATATTATAAAAACAGACAATCCTGCCTTAAACAGTAACATTTTCTTTCCCCAACAATCCGAGATTCTCCACATTTTACCAAAAACAATAGATGCTGGACAGGTAATGCACGGCAAGCATGCATTTAAAAGGGCACGAATTACCTGCACAGATGTGAAGTTCACTCGGAATTCGAGACATTGCGGGTAAACAACTTCAGGGTGAAAGGACCGAGATGAATGAAGACTTGTAATTCAAGAAAATGTGGATGAGAAATAATGAAATTAATTTGTATGAAACTGTATTGCATCCTCGTTGTTACCTCCACCACCAAAGGGCGAGGAGGTTATCGTTTTACCCCTGTCTGTCTATCTGTATGTGTTAATCGCCTGCAGGAGTTTTACGCTGATCTTCACGAAACCTGAGCACCAAGTAGGGGCAGTGACAAACTAAAAGTCTGTTGTTTTTATGGAGCAAAAGGTCAAGTGGACAAAAGGTATAGGTCACAAAATCGTCAATTTTCATTGGATTCATTTGATATCTGTGTATTTTCTGTATATAAAACCGAAAAACATGGGCAGATGGTGAATTATCTCACTCCTCTCTGCACATGCGGGATCGGGAAAATTTCAGAGCCAAATTACTGTTAAATAGCAGGTTTGTTTTCCGATTAATATGCCGATTCGTGTTCAAAATATAACATTCAATTTCAACAAGTTGTTCCTCAATCATAAGATGACGTTTGTAGACAGACAGACAGACGAATGAACATGAACCAATTTCTTAACCCCGCTTTTCATTTCACGTGTGCAGGGTAATCATTTTGTATTCTTGAGATGCATTCACAACCAATGAACTACAGCGAAATAAAATAAGTTACTGTATTTTATATAGCAACGCTACCCGCCCCATAGGCGGGGCTCCAATTGGGAAGCCCAAATGAAAAGGCAAAATATCAGAAATTGAAGGCTTTTTTATTTTAAACGATTCATATAAACATCCGTTGAATCATATCACACACAAATCATCAAAATCTAAACAGTATCTTTAGAATTTCAATAAAAGCCACATCACTGTTCATATCGGTAAATATTATTCCATCGTGTTTCAAATCGTGATCGATACACTATGATCGTGATGATCGTGATCGTGAATCGTGATCGATAATCGTGTTCACAATCGCTATGTCGTATGTACTCCCGATACGTGTACCAAATTCCCGATATGTGTAACTGTACCAAATCAACAGTTAAAAGTATTTTGAGCCGATAGCAGTTGCGGCCTTGGCAAGATCGATGGAGACAGCGATCTGTTAGCGTATTCACCGCCCAAATAGCTATGTGGAATTCTCTCATGTAGAGATTCAACGTTACGGCTGTTACGGCCTTGGCAAGATCGATGGAGACAACGTTTATTATACTTTTAATGAAGGACACTGTCTCAAGCCCCAGTCCCCATCACGGATGGGGCTCAGCGGTTTACCGGAGCCCAACGGCGAAGGGCAAGGTACACGCTGGCCCGTCCAGTGTAGCGAGCATGCGGCCCCGGACATCGAAGGGCATTAAACGTTCATTAAACATTAAACGTTCATTAAACATTAAACGTTCATTAAAGGATTACGAAACGAAAAACATTACGAAATTACATTCACACCGTCACATCAAACACGACCATGAACACATACATCGTTACAATGAGAACATCGTCACAATTGACGTTATGCAAACGTGAATGTTATGCGGGAGTCCAAACCTGAGAATACTGGAGACCAAAGCTGAAATTGGGAAAGCTAAATCGCCTATTTTACTCGTGGAGATCCCAGGATTACCCACACAAAATATTGTTTCGATCGGTTGAGCCGTTTTTGCGTTACCTTCGAACAGACGGACAGACATTTGGTGAATTATAGTAAGATAACTAGCTGAGGTACCCAGTGTCGCCGAGGAAAGTTCACTGAAAATACATATGTAAATATTTCCTGTATGAAAATTGGGGAATATTTCTCTCATGGTTTTGCATGAATTACCAATTTTGTGCGTTGCAAAATTTATCCGCAAAGGTGAAATCAGTTGAATGAACGAAAGGTAAGGAAATGGTGGGATGCTGGGGGGAAAATTACTGAGAAGAAGAAAAGGAGAAGCATGACTGGTCAGTTTTATGGTTTCTAATTGGCCGTGAAGTATACCCAATCAAAATTGACAACAGGACACAAAACACCATCATATTGTCGTGTCCACCCTGTTGTGAAGGATGACGAGAGAGAGAGAGAGAGAGAGAGAGGATGAGAGAGAGGATGAGAGAGAGGATGAGAGAGAGGATGCGAGAGAGGATGCGAGAGAGGATGCGAGAGAGGATGCGAGAGAGGATGCGAGAGAGGATGCGAGAGAGGATGCGAGAGAGGATGTGTCCGCCTTTCCCGCAGCCCGGAACAGGGAGAGCAAAAATGCGACCAGGACAAGAGAGAGTGCAAAACGACTGCCTTCCTCCACAGCCAGGAACCGAGAGAGAGAAAATAATAAGCGACACCGCTCGTCACGAACTCAGCACAAAAGAAAGAAAATCCACACTGTGACCGCCTGTACCAAGAGCCCGGACCGACAGAGACAGAGACAGAGACAGAGAGATAGGGGAACGCACCCTCCCCTCTATTTGCTGACGTCACCCTGCACCCCACCACTTCAGTCCATGACCATGACCAATCGTTCCTTTTTGGGCGGGACTCACGGCCTTTCTTGATGCCCATCGAGAACATTTGGTGCGGGGTTCCCTTGCCGATCGGCAAATGTGATGGGTTTCTGTCGAGCTTGTCGGTGTTGTAATGTGCAGAGGTCAAGGTTGGCCAAGTGTGCTTTATAAGAAACGAAGGGAAAAATCACAAGGACAATTACACACTGGGGATTATTCTTAAACCCTACCTAATTAGCATAGCTCCACCCTTTGCATGGAGACACAGATATGATCTTACCGGACATGCGGCCTAATTAGTCCGTCAGGTAGAGGGGTCCATCGGTACCAAAAAGGAGGCCTAGGTTCATTGGTGTCATTTGAAAGCATTTTCCTCACCTATAACAAAAATCTCTGGTAGCAGTGTCAAATCCACAGCTTTCATGTTAATAAACGTATATGTTTGTGGCCTATGACGATGTCATGAAACATCACTTTCAGAAAATCAGGTTTTTTCGCTACCTTTTCCTACTGACCAGTTGGCAGCACATATAACATTTTATATATGCATGTGGCATATCATATGAAAGCTGGTCAACTGACCATAAATATGGTGCATCTTTCCTACTGATAACTCAAAAATTGTGCAAAGTATTCAGAGTGAAGTGTTCAGAGCTGTGTAGACTGCAGACCTGTGACAACCAGCCACAAGATGATGATGATGATGATAATGATGTCCAACAGATGGATGAAGAGAGTGATACTGAGGACTTTGAATTTTAATATTGCCAATGGTATTAAGAAGTAAAGATTGAATAATGATAAAGAAATTAACATTTGACCCTATCAAAATTGATGGTACTAGGGCATGCCCGTACTATATATATATATCTAAAATTATATCCCCCCCCTCTATTTACATGAAATGGTTTGGTCCAAAGCGAACGGCTTGCGAGTGGTGACAATCCCCCCCCTCTATTTACATGCAATGGTTCGGTCCAAAGCGAACGGCTTCCGGAGTTTGGTAAAGAAATCGCCATCGCGTACACAAACGCGCAGGAAAGCGAATGAATCGCAAATTCGTTTTTATTAGTTGTAAAACATAGTTTAACGCCAACATAGGGCATTGGCCGTACGTGGGTGCCCGTTCCGTGGCCAAAAAAAAAAAAAAACGCTACCCGTACGCTCTACCCCGCCCGTACGCCCGTAAACAAAAAAACCAACGCTCTTCGCTTCCGCCCTTCGCTCTGACTGAATTGGGAGAAATAATGCGCATAAGAAATCGAATTACGTACCGTAATGGCGGTCAGCTCGTAACGCGCTCAGCTCCGCTCGTCTCACATCGGCCACGCCTACGCAACAGAGCGTTCTGTGATTGGCTGCCGGAAGATAAGTCGTCACTGTCCGGAAGTTCGCAAATCGCAGTTAGGATGAATCGTTTTAATTTAATCGCAGTTTGAATTCGTTTTAAAACATAGTTTAACGGCAACATAGTTTTCCAACGTGAAATAAATGAATACGCTGTCAAATGTGCCGTCCGAGGCAGAGTCTGATCGCCACGTTCGGCACACGTGATAGCTCGCTGCTCTCTGATTGGTTGAAGCGTTTTTTGGACATAGCTCGGTCAGTAATTGTCCGATTAATATGAAACCTTGAAAAGGCACATCCTCGGGTCCCCAGCAATATACCTGGCAAGTTTCAAGTATATCGGACCCGTGGTTGTCGAGAAACAGCGGTCACAGACAAACACACAGACACACAGACAGACACACAGAGATTGCTGGAATTATAGATAGATAATAATCAGGAACATGATAATAAACATTAAAATTAGCCAAAATAAAGTATTTCTTCAGTTTCTAGCTGTAATTGTAAATGTGTATGTATGTTACTGGTTATACATGTTACAAAAGTATGTATGTGATAATGATCAACATAAATACTTATTAATTTGATTGAAATAAACTTTGGATATGTTTATTGATAATCATGGTGATTACTATACCCATAGCATAATTAAGTGGATAAACATGGGAAAAGGGAACGATGCGTGTGTTGTCATGCATCGTAAATGCCTAATAATAATAATAATAATGAAAATGATCAAGACTATAATGATACTTGTAAATATGATACATTTAAATGAACATTATTTGATTTAAAAAAACCCAATCCTTTTGAGATCTAGGTATAGTTTGTTTAGAAGTATAGATTAAATCCTGCAATTTCTGGGACACATTTTGGGACAATTTTCTTACCGACAGGGGTCTCTTTATCTGATGATTGTATTCTGAAAGCTGCTGAATTGAAATTGCTACCAGACATAATATAACTCTAGAATAACGTGGCTTTCAAATGGTACCATTCAACCATGGCCACCCTGACTGGTACCGATCATCAAAATATGGGTGTCTACCTGATGGACTAAATGGATTCCCCACTAAGGTACATGAAGGTTCTTCTTCTTTGTGACATTCGAGGCATGCTAATCTATGTAATGCTATCTGGACCCAGGTATTTCATTACCTACCCCCCACAAACATAACAATATTAATATAAGTAATTTGGTGTCTGTCTGTCGATATTTTTGACTGTGATAAATTCTTCTACTCATCCAATCTCAACCAAACTTGACAGGAGGCCTAAGGGTCACACAATGAAGATTGTAGCAACTTCATTTGCCCCCATCCCCAAAGGGGTTTTCCCCGCCAATGGGGTTGCGGGTTGAGGTGCATATCAGTGTTACGCAAAGATGGTAGAGCACTGCAAGATAACTCAGTCAACCAAATTAGCATCGTAGCCAAAGGGAGCACCCGGCCGCAATTTTAGAAAGCAAATTACCATTCCGTACTTCTGTGCTTTTCACTCAACATGGTGACAAATTCCCGATCTAGTTCTCACTGTTCTGTGATAAATTGTTCAAATCGACAGTCAAAACGGCCTGATGTGTCGTTCTTCATATTTCCGAAGAACAAAGAGAAGTACGTCGTTTGATTTTAAAGGATTAAAAATGTAGCTTTTAAATGTAAGTGTGGGGTTCTAGCTTTCGTGGGATTTGTGTGTGGTTGATTGTGCATGTACGAAAACGCATAAGGTAGACTCTAACTGTGTGTTACGGTGTCTGCAGGAGCAGTCGATTGGCATCGATATGAGATAGTCGATATGAGATTGGCATCCATCCATATCCGCTTGTAAATATTCCCCTATTTCCTCCATACTTCCCAACTATCCCCAATCCCCCATTCCCTAGTCCCATTTCCTGTAAACAACACTCTGTAGACCCGACCTCCCCCTATTTCCCCCATTAAATGTCGCATCCAGGTCCACCGCATCTCACGTAGACAACTATAGGACATCTTGCTAGTTATTCTTAGTCTATGTCAGTTAAGGACTCGTTTCCATTAATTCTGACTCTTCGTTGCACCAGAATGTGATTGTATGGCACCGTTAGGAAGTTTAGGACCTCCCAATACCTCCCCGCAGCTCTTCCTCATGGTACAACAACAACAGCGGCGGCGGCGCGGGGAGTGTGCGTCCTCACTCCGGCTTGGTTGGTAGGGGGTGTTGAAAGGGCACCAAGCCTTTCCAACGAGCCGCCATCGAGCATGTGCTCGACGGGGTTACCACGTAGGGGCTCGCTGTCAGCTCCTCGTCAAGGGCGGAGCCCGGTAACCCCCCGCACCCAATAGAAGCGGCGGACCGATCCTATCTGGGGCGGAGCCAACGAGCCGAGGGCGTGTCACTCCCCGCTGAGCATGCGCAGGAAGAGGGAGGTGTCGTCAGATGCGCCCTCAGCTTGGAAAGAGAAGGACGCCACCTCCGAGCGCTGCAATACCTCCCCGCATCTCTGGACTGGACCGTGCTTGATTCTGCCCCTGAGCCAAGGTGCACCTTGTGCTATCGACTGCCTGTCCTTCCCTGCCATCAATCCCTGTGTAAGTCAGTCTTGTTCCGTTTGTCTGTGGTCTGTCTGGGATAGATAAGATTGTGTCTAAGTGCCTATCTCTTCTGTGCTTTACCTCATACCTTGTAATCTACCCCTTTTCTCCACCACCAATTATATCCTCCTCCGGAGGTCTTGAGAACTGTACCCCCTTGCGTCGTTTCCTTTATCCCAGTCGTTGTGTCTTTTCCATCATTGATTTAGCATAGCGCGACCAGGTCAACGTCGGGTGGAATCGGGTGAGTTGGGGGTAATCGGGTAAACTGTGCAAACACGGCGGCCATTCCGCTCGGTCAAGCAACATCTTAAGCCGTGTTCGTAACAATTGGTGTCAGGAGTGGGATCGGACCCGAAGCGCGCTTAACGCGCTCAAAATTACAAGTAACCGAAATTTGTTTTGTTTTAAAATAAAAACCCGAATTTTGAAAGTCGCGCTATGGCGGATCAAGACGGCTGGGTTCCGGTAGAGGAGAGTGAGGCAGGGTCGATCCAGGACCAAATTGAGGGACATGAGGAGAGCGAAGCAGTGAGGGCGGCAGGTTCGCAAAATGGCGTCCTCGAGCACGAGGTTACGGGCGCGCAAAATGGCGCCTCGCACATGGCTACGGCGACCGCGCCCGCGACCGTACCAGCGCCGTTGGTGGATTCGAACCTTTTTTTCCTGCAAATGAGGGCCCTTATGGGACAAATGGGAGACCAAATTGGAGGTTTGAAAAACAGTATAGAGGCTCAGAGTGAGCAAATGGGGGTAATGGGGAACCGGATGGATGCTCAGGGTGAGCGATTGGAGGGCCAAATGGGGGTAATGGGGAACCGGATGGATGCTCAGGGTGAGCGATTGGAGGGCCAAATGGGGGTAATGAGGGACGAAGCGAGGGGTACCGGTGAGGGGTTAGACAAGAAATTTGGGAAATTAGACAATAGATTAGGGGAAATACAGGAGGGGTTAACGGGGGTAGAAAATAGAATGGCTGCCCAGGAGAATCAGACAGAGGGAGTGAAAAATGGGTTAGAGGGGTTAGAAAACAGTATGGAAGGCAAATTGAGGGACATGAGGGACCAAGCGGAAAGGGAAGTTAAAAAAATGGGGCAGCAGATAGAGGGGGTCAGAATGGGGGTAGAAACTAAATTGGATGCTCACAGGGAGGAAATGGAGCAGATGAGGGTGGCATCTGGGCAGGAGATGTAAGTGATGGGAGAAGAGATCAGAAGAGGGGTGAGTGAGGAGGTCGGAGGAGTGCGCGAGGAGGTGAGGCACTGTAAGGAGCGCATGGAGAAGGAGGTGAGAAAGGGGACTGTAAAATTGCAAGGTGGTATAGAGGAGTTGACGCTGGGAGTAGAACAACTGACAGTGGGACAAAAGGAGTTGGGGGACCAGGTAAAGAAGAACACAGCGGTAATAGAGGGTTTAAAATCGACACAGAAGGAGATGAAAAAGGACGTAGGGGTAATTAAAAAAGAGTGTCAGACGGTACATGAGGACCTGACGAGGAAAATGAACAAGGTGGTAGAGGTGATGGAGGTTAAAGAGCGGGAGGTGCGGGAGCACATAGAAAAAAATAAGGTGGAGTTAGAGGAAGAACTTAAGGGGGCGCACGAGGAGATGAAGGAGGTGAAGCAGAAATTAGAAGAAGTGGAAGAAGGGGTGAGCGAAATTAAGAAGCGACGGAGAGAGGATAAGAAAGAGCTAAAGGAGGAAGTAAAAGAATTGGTCCAAAGTCTGTGTTCGGATCGTGATGATGTGCTCATTAACCGGATGAGGGATTCGCAGGTGATGGAGGAGAAGCGAAGAGAAAGAGGACCCGGTGTAAGTGGTGACCAATATGGTCGTGCGTATGATGCGCCAGGTGATTTAATAAGCTTGGGGGTCGAGATAGACCCGGATGTTCGTGAGAGGCCAAGAGTGAGGGGTATGGCTGGTCCGGAGGGTATGGAACGAGGGTGCGAGCGAGAGGGTCCGGTGATGGGAGAGGTGCGAGGTGTGAGTGAGCAAGGTTGTGGTGGTATGGAATGGGTAGCGGGTTGCGGAAGTGTGACCCATGCATCGACACCAACAGGGGTAGTTTTTAGAGGGACAGGGGAGGCACGAGAGCCCCTTGGGGGTAATGTACTGTGGGGGCCCGGCCAGTTCGGCCCCGCGCTGACCCCGCAAGGGGTGACGCAAGGGGTCCGGCAGGCGGGCAACGACTCGCATACGAGGTGGTCCCACTCGCGCCGTATGACGGCAAGAGTGATCTACGCGCGTACCTGGCGCAGTTTGACTGTGTGTGTAAGGGCAACGGTTGGGGTGAGGACGAAGGTGGAGTACACCTGGTGGCCGCATTGCGCGGCGCGGCGGCGGAGGTGCTGACGGCATTACCACCGGGTGCTCTCACCCTGCCAGCCCTCCGCGACGCCCTAATTAATTGATTCGGCATTGAACAGCAGAGCGAGCTTGTTAAAGCTCAGCTCGCGCTGCGAAAACGCAAGCCCCAGGAAGCCATCGGGGAACTTGCCCACGACATTCGCCGCGCAGTGGGGATCGCACATGCTAGCATGGCAGCGGATTCCCGGGAAAGCCTGGCGCTGGACCATTTTATCCAGGCCCTCCCGGATATTGAGCTCCGGCAACAGCTCGCCATGTGGCGCCCGCAGACTCTGAGCCAGGCGGCTGACGCTGTGGCCCGTTGGGAAGCAGCGAGGCCCCTGGCCCGGGGGAGCGAGCGTCACGCAATGGCGGTCTGCCAGGTGGGACCCCCGATGGAGGGTGGACCCCTTAGGGGGCCTGCCCCCGACGTGAGTCCTGACCTGGCGGGCATGGTCCGGAGGCTGGTGGACCAGCGCCTGGCGGGACCTGGACCATGGCAGGCGGCCCCGGAGGTGGCCCGCGGTGGACCACGAGCGGGTAATCCAATTCGGACCTACAGGGGGGGAAATTTGGAATTCCGGAGACAAGCACCTTATCAGGTGAGGTGCTATACTTGCAACCGTCTGGGTCACCTGGCGCGGCACTGTCGAGCCACGCGCCGGGATGATCCCCGGCGGTTGAGGTCCTTAACTCCGCCCAGGGGGGAGCGGGTTAGCCGACCCCAGACACCCCCCCGCCAGACCCCGGGAAACTAGAAGGCCTTACACCGGCGAGCAGGCGCCCCCGTGGATTGCCTCGGCTTTAGATGCCAAGACGGGACCCAGTACCTCTGAATAAGGGGGGCTTATTAGTGCCAGAGGACTGGGGGATTGATGAGCGATGGGCCCGGTGGGTAAGGGTGGCATCCCTGCCACCCTTCCCATGAGCGGGGGCAAATGCGCTATAGCTTATGGGGTTTATGGCAGTGAAAACTAGCCCAGGTGGGTTAGGATATTGTGTGTAGGGACCTAGAAGATGACATTAGGTGACGTTAAGGTTAGTTAGTGACTGATACCTGTAGAGGGGACGCAGGTAGATTAGTATGGATGATAATGACGAGGGAGCGCAATAGTTTAAAGGGACGACTGGGAAGCGCAAGTTTCAGAGGGGAGTAGTTAGATGAGATGATGCTGTGTGAGAAATGGACAGGTGTGTGGAGCAGTGTGGAGCAGGGTATGAGTAGTGAGTGTTGTGGATCAGCGCAAATGCGCTTGGGGGAGAGAAGGGTGCAGGCGGCACCAAGTATGAGAGCACAGGTGTGCAAGTACAGGTGTGTGGAGTACATGGAGTATTGGAATGAGTGGTGTGGAGAGAGTTGGAGTAAGTGGTACGGAGTGGTGTGCATGGTGCGAAGGTGTGGATGGGGGAAGAGTGGACCCCATTTCACGAGTACCCGGGGAGGGTAGTTTAAAGAATAGTTAGAAGGTATAGGTAAATTGTGGTTGGATATTGGCATTTGTGGTGCGGTTGCAGAATGGTATTGTGGATGGGTGCATTAGTGTTGTGGAAATGGCTGGGCGTGTAGCCTGTTAGTGTGTGTAGTTGGTTTGGGCACTCCACCACTGTGAGGATGTCGGCCAGGTGAGGCCGCAGGTGGGCTCTGGGAGCCGTTAGTGTCAGTGGGTGCCTGAGGATCCCGGGTGTGGATCGGGCAGCCCGTGCCAGAGAGGGCACTGAGGGGGTGAGAGTGCGAGAGGGCCTTCCCCAGTTAGTTAGGTTAGGGTGAGGAGCAGGTAAGCTCGGGTGGCAACTCCAGTGGTGGAGGTGTGCAGGTGGGTAGACCTGCTGGGAGAGCTACACGTCACAGCCCAGAAATTGTGCGAGGGCACCGGAAGATGAATCGGGGGAGTGAGACCCCAAATTGAGAAGCACCACAGTTTGGTCAATGGGAATTGGTTTTTAGAACCCTTAGTGTAAGTTGGCCAATGGATTGGCAGGGAAAGACCCCGGGTAATGTAAAGTTGTTAAAGTCATTTAGGAAATAGTTAGGATTGATGAACCTGTCGCACCATACGCAGCCACTTACCTGAGGTGATGATGATGACTCCACACCTGTGTTCCTTTGTTCTGTGTTGCAGGAAAGGAGAATTGCTGTGTGGATTTGTGAGACGCATCACGACGTGGATGAGACATTGGGGTGATTCCATCTCTCCCTCCTTAGGAGGGACTGATGATGAATTGGTGATGGCAAATATGATGTTGAGTTGGAGATGGCAAATTTTGATGAGAGTTGGAAATGGCAAATTTGATTGGTTAGGAGGGAGAGAAGACGAATTTGGTTTATGGGAGGAACGGGGAAGACAGTAGGGACGTTTGTTGATGTGTAAAGTAGATATTTATGGGTAGTGTTGTGTTTTGTGGATACAGTAAGGGGTAAGGGAGGGGCAATGTAGGTTACCTGGTGGGGGGGGGGGGCGTACGGTAGGAACGTACCTGTCTCACCTGGTTCCCATGTGCCCCCAGTGTGCATTACCTTATATTGCATGCACTTTTGCGCCCTTACCACCTTACTCACTTGTTTTCTTTTGTCTCCCACCTCCGAGGATCTGGCTTTGGGGCAGAGAGAGAGGAGAGAGAGGTGCTGGCTCTGCAGTTGTGGGCCTGTACTTTCGCTGCTTGCTGCCTGGATCGATACACCATATGGACCGCAATTTTTGTGGCCGCCCACCATGGACCGCAGTTCTTTTGCGGGCAAGCACCACCCGTTGATGGACCTCTGGGTCAACGTGGCACCTATGCCATACAGGTGAACCACTTATAGTTGGCCCCCCTGACGGCCACAATTCAGAAATGGACGCGGTTGGCGCCTTTCTTTATTTTTAAAGAAGCCAGAAGGCCAAGTGCTCCATGAAGACAAGACCAGCGGCAGAACATCAGCCGGCTGCGACACCACCGGTGACTATGAACACTTTATTGGTGCACCGGATGGTGCTGACTGTGTGTATGGGGTGGTGCTTTTGGTGCTTGGATGGGGTGCTCTGCACATTATTAAAGGCCGTAGGGCCACAGAGCACTCGTGGGTTGGTGTATCGATGCTGGCATGCGTGCTCTCTCTATGCATACCATCTGCATGTGTTCCTCAAAGAACAGGTCCTGGATCGTAGTGTAAATATCAGTCTTGTGTAAATAATGCTCCCTACCGGCTGTATGTTTAGTTTGAGGATGCTTTCCGCGATTCGGTTATCCTGTGGGTGTGTTTCTGTGAGGAGAAGGGTGCAACGTCGCAGGGGGACATATTTACTCATTTGTGAACATCTGTAAAACTGTCGCACTCAGGGTTGAGTTAATAGTAGAGGGAACTACATCTGAGTGCCACACTAAAGTAAGTAAAAATTTATCGGGTCGGGACGCCCCGAGGTAGAGAAGGGTGCAATGTTGCGGATATGAGATTGGCATCCATCCATATCCGCTTGTAAATATTCCCCTATTTCCTCCATACTTCCCAACTATCCCCAATCCCCCATTCCCTAGTCCCATTTCCTGTAAACAACACTCTGTAGACCCGACCTCCCCCTATTTCCCCCATTAAATGTCACATCCAGGTCCACCGCATCTCACGTAGACAACTATAGGACATCTTGCTAGTTATTCTTAGTCTATGTCAGTTAAGGACTCGTTTCCATTAATTCTGACTCTTCGTTGCACCAGAATGTGATTGTATGGCACCGTTAGGAAGTTTAGGACCTCCCAATACCTCCCTGCAGCTCTTCCTCATGGTACAACAACAACAACAACAACAACAGCGGTGGCGGCGCGGGGAGTGTGCGTCCTCACTCCGGCTTGGTTGGTAGGGGGTGTTGAAAGGGCACCAAACCTTTCCAACGAGCCGCCATCGAGCATGTGCTCGACGGGGTTACCACGTAGGGGCTCGCTGTCAGCTCCTCGTCAAGGGCGGAGCCCGGTAACCCCCCGCACCCAATAGAAGCGGCGGACCGATCCTATCTGGGGCGGAGCCAACGAGCCGAGGGCGTGTCACTCCCCGCTGAGCATGCGCAGGAAGAGGGAGGTGACGTCAGATGCGCCCTCAGCTTGGAAAGAGAAGGACGCCACCTCCGAGCGCTGCAATACCTCCCCGCATCTCTGGACTGGACCGTGCTTGATTCTGCCCCTGAGCCAAGGTGCACCTTGTGCTATCGACTGCCTGTCCTTCCCTGCCATCAATCCCTGTGTAAGTCAGTCTTGTTCCGTTTGTCTGTGGTCTGTCTGGGATAGATAAGATTGTGTCTAAGTGCCTATCTCTTCTGTGCTTTACCTCATACCTTGTAATCTACCCCTTTTCTCCACCACCAATTATATCCTCCTCCGGAGGTCTTGAGAACTGTACCCCCTTGCGTCGTTTCCTTTATCCCAGTCGTTGTGTCTTTTCCATCATTGATTTAGCATAGCGCGACCAGGTCAACGTCGGGTGGAATCGGGTGAGTTGGGGGTAATCGGGTAAACTGTGCGAACACGGCGGCCATTCCGCTCGGTCAAGCAACATCTTAAGCCGTGTTCGTAACAATATCATTAGGAAGACCAGTTTTGAGGTCTAAAGGGGTCTACATGGTTTTTGATAGATTTACACCATATAAAGGTGTGCTCCAGTAACACGCATCGGTAATAACTTGTGCAGAAATCGATAAGGTTACTGGCAGAAGCGGTACAAACTGCCGAGTTTAAAGAAACTGGAGACAGTCTTTTTGATTCATTCAACAGCAAATTCTTCAGGGACAAGAAGAGACTGAAGCGCCCCATGTCAACCATGTCAGCGCATGTGCAGTTTTTGGAAACGTGCATGCCAGTCTTCGCAAGCCTGAAAGTGGTGGGAGCAAGGAATGTGCTGTTTATTAAAGGATGGTGCCTTGCTGTTTCCTTTCTGACACAGTTGTGGCCGCATTTGAAGGCAGACTCTTATGGTTAAACTGCCAAAATCAAGACTTTCTGCTCGCCTTCACTCCTTCATTCCTCTTTTCTCCCACCTCTGGAACAAACTCCCTCACTCTCTTCAATCCCACTCCACCCTCCAGGTCTTTAAAACAGCTGTTCACCACCATCTCTTATCTTCCCCCATCCAAAACCTTGATCTTTTCTACCCCCGCTAATTTCACCCCAAATCCTACACTTTTTTGAAATACCAACCTCTGTCCTGGAAGTCCTTGGTCTCCTTGTGTTTTATACCTTTCCCCCTTCCCACGCCTCCCCCCCCCCCCCCCCCCCAAGCCCTCTCCCTCCCACACTTCTCCCTGCTCTCAAATGTTTTGTTTGTGTGCTTCTCCTTCTCTCCCCATCTTGTCTTCCGCTCCCTCTTTTTATATATTTTGTTTGTCTGGTTGATTTGTTTGTGAAATAAATGTTAGCTCTTTCACGAGCCTCGATTCAGTTTACAAAAAAAAAAAAAAAAAAAAAAAAAAGACTATGCAGTCACGTGAAAAAGTAAGTACACCCATGTAAAGTTTTGACTTTTTCAACATATTTCAACATACAGCTATTTGATCTTCATTTCAACAATATTGATAGATAAAGGTGATATAACATAACAAATAACATGAAACATTTACATTTTGCAGTCCATTGTATAATTTAAATAAACATGAATGCAAATTTCGCATGTGGAAAAAGTAAGTACACCCCTACATTTATCGCTACTTCAAATACCTAAAATTAGAATCAGGTGCACCAGCTCAGGTGCAAATGATTAGAACATCGTTAGAGAGGATCTTGGAGGAACCTGTCTCATTTAAACCTCCGACATTTAGTTTGGTTTGCTCTTTGTTGTTGAAGTGTGCGGCGTCACCATGCCTAGATCAAAAGAGCTCTCTGAGGCCTTCAGAAAGAAGGTTATAGATGCCTACAAGTCTGGGAAGGGATTTTAAAAGATCTCCAAACAATTTGAAATCAATCATTCAACTGTCCGGAAGATCACCTACAAGTGGAGAAGATTCCAAACAACTGCCAACTTGTTCAGGCCAGGCCGCCCCAGCAAGTTCAGCCCGAGAGCAGACCGCAAGATGCTGAAAGAAGTCTCTAAGAACCCCAGAATGTCATCACGGGACCTTCAGGTAGCTCTTGCCACTGTTGATGTCAAATTGCACGAGTCTACCATTAGAAAGAGGCTGCACAAATTTGATCTACATGGGAGGTGTGCCAGGAGGAAACCTTAGCTGTCCAGAAAGAACATCAGCGCAAGACTAAAGTTTGCCAATGAACACCGAGGCAAACACCAGCACTTCTGGAACAATGTGCTCTGGACAGATGAGTCAAAGTTAGAGCTATTTGGCCACAGTACCAGAAGACATGTTTGGCGAAAACGAAAGACAGCATTTGACCACAAGAACCTGATACCAACTGTAAAACATGGTGGTGGAAATATTATCGTTTGGGGCAGCTTTGCGGCATCAGGGCCGGGGCAGCTCACCATCATAGAATCCACTATGAATTCTTCATTGTACCAGAGGGTGCTCGAGGATAATGTGAGGCCATCTGTCGGAAAGTTGAAGCTCAACCGAAGGTGGACCTTGCAACATGACAATGACCCTAAACATACCAGTAAATCCACCAAGGAATGGCTGAAAAGAAAGAAATGGAGGGTTCTGGAATGGACAAGTCAAAGCCCGGATCTAAATCCCATCGAGATGTTGTGGGGGGATTTGAAACGAGCTGTGCATGCAAGAAACCCTCAAACATCGCACAGCTGAAAGAATTCTGCATGGAGGAGTGGGCAAAAATTTCTCCCAGTCGATGTCAGAGACTGGTAGACAGTTATAAGAAACACCTACTTGAGGTTGTTTCTGCCAAAGGGGGCAATACCACCTATTAGAGCCAAGGGTGTACTTACTTTTTCCACATGTGAAATTTGCATTTATGTTTATTTAAATTATACAATGGATGACAAAATGTAAATGTTTCATGATATTTGTTATATTATATCACCTTTATCTATCAATATTGTTGAAATGAAGATCAAATAGCTGTATGTTGAAATATGTTGAAAAAGTCAAAACTTTACATGGGGTGTACTTACTTTTTCACGTGACTGTAGGTGTGAAGTACTTATTCACATTCCGACTCAACCAGAACATCGTTGAGAATTTGTTTTCTACAGTGCGGAGGAAGGGTGGTTTCAGAGACAATCCATCTGCAAAAGACTTTCTTTGTGCATTACGAATGGTGATGGTTGCAGAACTCCTGAAACCAGCTGCAGGAGCCAATTGCAGACCAGATACAGATAAATTTGTGATAACACTTCAAAGTCTAACAAATAGGAGAGGGGCATGGAGAAATCAGTCTGCACACATGTCGAATCAAACAAGCAACAAACATGCTCTCAATGTCCAGCTCAGCTTACCAGAGCTGAACACACTCGAATACATTGCTGGTTACCTGTGCCACAGAGTTCTTTGTGGATATGAATTGTTTTCGTCATGTCAGGTGTGCAGATCAGCTCTTCTAGCAAGTCATACTGAGTTGCATGACCCCTGCCCTTCTTTTCACTCACAATAAGGCATACGACACTTCAAAGTTGACCTTTGGATCCCTTACAGTTCCATCAGATGAATTTGTTACTTCCTGTTCTCAGTGCGAGGAGGTGTTTCACACAGAGTTTGATGATGTCAAGATGACGAGAGAGAACATCTGCCTCCTGCTCAATCAGGGTATGTGGGAGCTGGATGCATACAAGGCTCTTGCTACTTGTAATGAAAGAGTAAAGTTCAGAATTTTGGCTGTGTTTATAAATGTGACTGTCAAAAGGAAGTGCAGCAAAGTTCAGAAAGTATCGCACAAGGAGAACTCAATCGTGAACAAACTGAATCAACTCACTGCAGTGAATCTGCAAATGGGAAGGCAGCTTTTGAAATACGAACAGTCTATCCACGTACATGTACTTCCCCATAACATGTCTATGTAGAGAATGTGATACCATTCAATTCAGCCATGAACAAGTTGACTTTCATGAATTTCATTTCTTGATATTTGAATAGTTGTGATTGTGACAAAGTTATCTGATTTCATACCAAAGCTCAGCAAACATGAAAAAATCATGGATCTGCAAGTACATTTACATGATTGTGGATATTCACAGTTTGACAAGGAAGCTATCAGCAGTCTTTAAAAAAAAAAAAAAAAAATTCTATACAAGATCGAGGCTCGTTAAAGAGCAAACATTAATCACACAAAAAGTCAAACCGACACATAAACCACAAAATAAGGGGAGCGGTAGACAAGATGTGGAGAGAGGGGGAAGGACACAAACACAACATTTGAGAGCAGGGACATCGAGAGAAATGTGGGAAGGGGAGGGCTTTGGGGGAGGTGGGAGAGGTATAAAACATATGAACACTGCAAGGCCTTCCAGGAAAGAATTTGGAATTTCAAAAAAAGTGTATCTGGGGTGAATTAGCGGGGGTAGAAAAGATCAAGGTTTTGGATGGGGGAAGATAAGAGATGGTGGTGAACAGCTGTTTTAAAGACCTGGAGAGGGGAGCGAGATTGAAGGGAGTGGGGGAGTTTGTTCTCGAGGTGGGAGAAAAGGGGAATGAAAGAGTGAAGGTGAGCAGAGAGCCTAGATTTTGGCGGTTTAACCATAAGAGGTTGCTGGCAGATCTTGTGCGACCTATAGGAATATTTGGGGGACAGAGCACAGAGAGCTCGGTGGAAGACAGAAAGACCAGCAACCTGCCTGCGGTGAGTGAGTGAAAGGCCCTCGGAGTTAGCTTCATCGCAGGACATTCCAATGATCCTGAAAGCTTTGGTTTCAACAGCGTGAAGCCGAGCTCGGTGTGAGGCAGGAGCACCGGCCCAGAGGGGGGAACAGTATTCCATTGAGCTGCGGATGAAAGCCTTGTATGTGGTGAGGAGCTCTGGTGTGCCAAGGAAGGACTTCACACGACGGAGGATGCCCAGTCGGTGACTGGCTTTGGAGGCCGCTTGGAAATGTGGTTTTCCCAAGAAAGGCCATGGCAGATAGTGAGACCCAAAAGCTTGAGCGACAGAACTTCTTGGAGAGGATTGTTGAGAAGGTAGAGGGGAGGGATGGACTATCGCCAGCTCAATCACGTGACACTCAAAGACTCGTATCCCCTGCCAAGGATTGATGATACCCTCGATGCCGTTTCAGGCTCAAAATGGTTTTCAACATTGGATTTAAAGAGTGGTTATTGGCAGGTGGAGGTGGATAAAGAGGTGAGAGAGAAAACAGCGTTCACCACAGGAAAAGGTATCTGGCAGTTTGTTGTAATGCCTTCTGGATTGTGCAATGCCCCTGCCACGTTTGAGCGTCTGATGGAACGTGTTTTAATTGGGTTACCAAGGCAGACTTGCCTTGTCTATCTGGATGACGTATTGCTCCACGCTTCCACATTTGAACATGCTGCTAAAAATTTGTCAGAGGTATTTGAGAGGTTAAGGGGTGCTGGGTTGAAATTGAATCCAAGCATGTGTGAAATTTTCAGAAGAGAGGTGACTTACCTGGGTCACGTGATTAGTGAGAGCGGCGTGGCCACTGACCCTGGAAAGGTAAAATCTGTAAAAGAGTGGCCCGCCCCCAAAAATGTAAGAGAAGTCAGAGGATTTTTGGGCCTCTGCTCTTACTGCAGGAGATTTGTGGCAAATTTCGCAGAAATTGCAAGACCCTTGCACAAATTGACAGAGAAAGGAGCCCGATTTATATGGTCAGAGAGCTGCATCGAGGCATTCAGTCACTTAAAACAACGTCTGGTAGAGGCCCCAGTTTTGGCATAACCGACGGATGATGGCAATTACATCCTGGACACAGATGCGAGCCAGGAAGGATTGCGAGCTGTGTTGTCACAAATGCAACAAGGAGTAGAGAGGGTTATTGCGTATTACAGTCGGGCACTTTCGAGGCCCGAGCGAAATGATTGCGTTACCCGCAAAGAACTATTGGCCCTACTGTCTGCAGTTGGACACTTTCACCCTTACCTTTATGGGAGTTTGTGATACAAGTGGATCATGCCTCCTTGCAATGGCTTCTTCGGTTCAAAGAGCCAGAGGGACAAATTGCAAGGTGGCTTGAGAGGCTGCAGCAGTATCACTTCACTGTGCAGCATCGACCCGGCAAAGCACACGCCAATGCAGACGCTCTCTCGGCGCCCCTGTTGGGAGGCACAGTGCAAATTTTGTGATGGACAAGAAGCCAAGGATCCAATTGGGCAGGATCAAATTGATGCATGCCTATATGCAGCTTTTGTGACCAGGCAAACTTTGACACAACCCCACCTGAATTGGGCAATGTGAATTGGCGAGAGTCAAAGGGAGGATCCTGTTTTGGGGCCCCTTTTTCATTGGCTAAAGGAGGACAAAAGACCTTCTTGGGAGGAGATTGCTCCACACGGGGCCCAGGTAAAGACCTCTTGGGCACAGTGGCAGATGTTTGGGTTGAAAGATGGCCATTTGTTTCGGAAATGGGTCACACCAACGGGCGATGTAGCTTCCTGGTTGATAATTGTACCAAACAAATTGAAGGAAGGGGTTATGGGGCACGTACATGGGACTCGTACAATGGGACATTTGGGCGTGGCCAAAACTTTGTCCAAATTGCAGCAGAAGTTCTACTGGGTGAATTCGGGCAGAGACATTCAAGATTGGGTGAGATCCTGCGACCTCTGCCACGGTAAGAAGGGGCCCCCACGTGTGCACAAGGCCGCGCTCCAGGTGTACAATTTAGGAGCACCACTTTAGCAGGTGGCAGTAGATGTGGTGGGGCCCCTGTCAGTCACCCGCCAAGGGAACCGGCACATTATGGTGGCAACGGACTATTTTACCAAGTGGCCAGAAGCCTACCCATTGCCCAACCAGGAAGCCCGGCTGGTAGCTCAAGTTTTAGTTGAGGGATTCTTCTCCCAACTTGGCGTTCCCAGGGAGCTACACACCGACCAGGGCCGAAACTTTGAATCCGCGCTCCTGCGGTCAGTATGCGAGATCCTCCAAATTCATAAGACCAGGACGACCCCCCTTAGGCCTCAATCGGATGGGATGGTGGAGAGGTTTAACCGCACATTGTTGACCCAATTGGCCCTCTTTACATCCGAAAACCAACAGGATTGGGATGAGCACCTCCCCTTTATACTGATGGCATACTGGACCGCACAGCATGTGACCACTCAGTGCACCCCCGCCTTGTTGATGTTCGGTCGGGAGATGCGAGTCCCCACAGATTTGTTGATGGGACCGTCACCAGAGGAACCGGGTGAAACATCTGTGGAAAGCTATGCAACCAATTTGAGAAAGAGCATAGAAAAGGCTCATGAGTTTGCAAGGAAGCAAATTGGCTTGGCTTCCTCGCATATGAAAGTGCGGTATGACGTTCAGGCACACACACCTTGGTTCCTCCCAGGAGACATTATTTGGCTCTACTGGCCCCGGAGGAGGAAGGGGATGTGTCCAAAACTCACCTCACCCTGGAAGGGCCCATTGACTGATGTGGTGTTCAATATTCAGATGGGCCCGCATACCCTTCCACAGATAGTTCACGGGGATAGATTGAGCTCCTACATGGGTCGGGAGGCTCCTGGGTGGATTAGAAGGGTGAGGGGAAAATTAGGTGTGGTGGATGGCACTCTTGGACCTGACCAACCTTCAACTAACTGCACTTGAGGTAAATGCTGGGATGTGTACTGTCCCAGGCTTCAGGACTTGCTTATTAAATTTGGGGCAAGTAATTTGGAGTAGGGGGCGGGTGAGAGTGATGACATGGCCGGTGAGGGGGATGGAATGTGTGCCACACCATGTCTTGTGGGTGGCGTTTGTTTATGTGTCGAGGTTTGGTGTTTTTATGTGGTTGTGAGGTTGGACATTGAATATGAGTGATCGTTTTGAAAAATGTGATTCAAATATGAATATGGCATTTCACATAATGGCAGGCCATGGCAACTCTTTTGTACCATCTCTGGAAATGTGTTGGAGAATTGAATGGCAGTGGGGGAGGAAATGTGTTTTGGGGTTTTGTGAGTGGGGAAGGTGTACGTGTCCGCAGGTACAGATCAAGCTCTAGGAGGAGTGATGACTGCAAGTGATGACTCTTCCATCGCATTTCCTTGTTCTCGGTTCTGTTAATAAATATTTATTGTTGTACATTTTACCTCCGTCTCGGGTCGAGTTAATAATTTGCAGGGAGAAGACATCGTCGGGGCCGAAAAGGGAAGCGCGGCATCCTCCCCCAATCCCCCGGCTCGTGTATCGGCCGCCATTGGATTGAATAAACGCCTCCATTAAAGCTCGGTTCCATCCGTGGTGACGCTCGGTGTTAACTGAGCAAACCACACGACAATATTATTGGAAAGAGAGAGAAAGAAAATGCAACAAAATGATTGAACTCTGAAGGTGGCAAATAAGAGGTTGTTTTTACCAATCTGTTTTGTTTTTGCTGTTGACATATTGTGTCATAATGTCAAATAAAGTCATTACCATTGTCTCCTCATTTATGACTATGATGCAGTGTGTCGGCTAAAGAAATTTTATTTTATTATCTGTCCCCTTGTCTGTTTTTGAGTCAGTGTGGAGGGTCCCTCAAAGTAGGATTTATTATCCCTCAACATTTATTTCGTTTTGCTTTATTTTGTTATTAAATCATTTGATTATCAATTTATTGTGGTGTTTGCATGTTTTGTGGGTTCGGGAATAAACCCGTCTGTTTCGTCAGGTAAAAGCTTAGTTTCCTTCCATCTGCGCCCGACAAACTGACCGCCAATTTCAGCTCCTCGCCTCGGAGTTAAAGATCGATTTGTCTGTCTGTCACCGGTGATCTTAATCACCGGTGAGATGACAGTACTTATAATTATCAATAATAATAACGATAATAACGTGAACCCCTGCCACCCCCGTAGGGAACGGGTGTATTGGTGATAATTAAATTTGTGTTGTTAACAAATCACTTCAACCTCAACATACGATCTTTACAATACAAATTACTCTATCACTGCCGGGGAAAAAAAAAATCAGGCAGTGTATAAGCACAAGACCCGATAAAGGCCTGAAGGGCAGTTATCTGGTTTTATCTGGGGACATTGTTTTTTCCAAACATAGCCTTCAACTTTCCTCTGGATGAAAGAGGAGGCCATGAAACGTTTGGTTGTACTGGTTCCTGCAGGGTACGAATGCACAAACAAACATACAAATAAATTTTCTTCCTTATATATCATATGGGTGTGGGGGCAATAAAGCAACATCAATTAGAATGCAAACACATCAACAATGAGCCTGACAGTAACTGCTTACATGAAGTGAAAACGTTCTCATTCCGATCTTAAAACTAATCCTGAAGACACAGACTGACACTGACTGGCACAGTTAGATGCAGGACATGAGATAGGGAAGAGAAAGAAGATGAGGATGTAGAGGAGGATGGCCTTCCCTCTTTTGAAGTGCTGGAGGATGGCGCAGAGTGAGGTGAGCTGGACTGGAATGGAGGTGTGCTCATCAGTGCATCCCCAAACCAGCACAGCATGCAGTCTGGCTCCAATCTTCGAGGCCACAACTCAACACTAACTGGCACCTACTGCAGCTCGAATGGTGAATTGCCTCTCCAGCATCAACACTCCAACTGCTGATGAACATCGACTGCAGCTCTCGTCTCAAACTCCAATCCACAAAGCACGTCTGACTGATCTCCAACTTGTGACATACCTCTGACAGCTCTACCTCTTATACTCGAGACTTTTTTGAACGGTCCCCATCGGCAACTCATGATGTGCCTCTGACTGGTTTCAAACTCCAACTAGAGGTGCATGTCCAGTGAACAGATTCTTATTGGCTTGATGTGTGATGTCACACCACTGCTTGATTGGCCTCACTAGTCAGGGAAATGGAGAGGAAATAGAAAAGTACATATAATAGAGAAAATATAGAGGGCTGGAAGGAATACGAGGGACTGTCTACATTCCACACAATTATTCCTGATGGCTCATTGTGGTTATTTTGAGATGACGAATGGAAACATTCATTAGCAGATAACTGTCTAATTAACGAATCCTTTTATCTCTCCCCCCTTAAATAATTTCCATCACAATATATAAATTTGAAAAATAGTGGTGAAGAACACCTCACTCCGGAGCTCTCCCAAAGCTACTTTTAGCAAACTTCTGAAGTGCAATTTGTCATGCAAACTTCTTGCTCTCCTTCCCTCCACCACCCAACCCATCCACCAAATATTCCCACTCCATCTCCCCAAGAAAATGTAATGGAAAAAGCACAGCATTGAGTCGGAATGCTGCTGAATCAATTCAACAATACCAAGAAATCTCCACAAAGTGATTCACAAAACAATAGGCAACAAAATACATTTCAAGAGCGAGTGCAAAACTGTCATCACCTTTTTGATCCAAAGCTTCCAATGCTTCAGGTTCAACCTTTATAATGTGAAGATCTGCAAACACATCTCATTAGAGACTAATAATAACGTTTGTGTGCAGACAAAATCAAAAACTGTCAAAGCAGAAATTCATTACGACATTAAACAATACCCTCTTCCTTCTCCAATTTGTATTTTGTTGTTGTATACAAAGTCAAGGATCGTAAAATAGCGAGAGCGTAACAGAACAAAAGAACCAGTTGAAGGAGAGGCGGACACCAATGGCAATGCTGAATGATAAAATCGAGGAAAACGTGAACAAACAGGAACGGAACTCGGTAGCGCGCACAGTCTCGCCTCGTGCGCTCATTCTGAGCAAAAATACCATCATGAACTGAACACACTATTATTATGGCACACTGATATTATGGCCCATATATCCATATGCAACCGAGATTCTGTCACATACATTGCCATCATCCATCGTTTTATTGATTATTAGGATTTTTATTGACCATTTTTGTGCACATTTTGGCAAAATTGCATCAATGATGATGTGTACGAAAACAAAATTCAAACGATAATCCCAATGGCGAGTCGATCATATGGAGGCAATTTTGCTGCAATTTGTACAGCAGTTCAGGAGAAGGTTTTTGTGCACCACTTGTATTTGCCTTATCGATTTTGTACATGAGGCCATCACCGAGTGCAGAAGGGGGTCTGGAGATGATGCGCCCCAAAAGGGCGGATTCAGTTTCACTCCGTTTGTTTTCATTCTCATTTTCGTGTTTGTTTGTCCAGGTGATATCTCAGACATCCTTTGAGGCTCGGAAGCTGAAATTTCAGCACAATCGTGAGCACGTGCTTTGGCAAAAACTGTATTTTATATTTTTTGATCAATCAATTGATTGATTAAACACTTAATTATTATCAATTTATTTAGTACTGTACTTATTTATTTTATTTCTCATCTGGGCAATATCTCAGGCACCTTTTGAGCAAAGAAGCCGACAGTTAGACGTGACAGTGACCAAGTAATTTGGCTGTAAAATATATATTTTATTTATTGATGAATTACCAGTGGCATCTTCCTGAGCCGAAAGGAAGAGACGTATTCCTGAATGTTTGAAAGGATATGTTCTTAACGACATACCTTCGAACACGGGTGGTCTTTCCCTTAATAAGGAGAGTTGACAGACTTCTTCATTAAGACGACATTTGTCAGGAAGCCACCAGCCACAGACTGCCTCACGATGCAGTACACAGAGCTCGCAATGCTGCCATTGTTCTGGCTACAGCCGTACATATATTACATCCCAGCTGAGGGACATCCAATCAGCTATTCTAATGGAAAAGCAAAAACAGAAAGAGGAACTGACATGTCAAGTCGAGAAGGATGAGAGAGAGAGAGCTGAAAAATGTGGGCAAAAGCTGCAGGATGAAGTCCTTCATGTTCAAAAGATCGAGCGCCAGGCCAAAGAGATCAAGCGCCAATCTCTGAGGTACGCGAAACCTTGACTGTCTGTCCAGCAAGACAGAGACATCTGAGGAAGGCTGAATGGGAACTGGAGGAAGCACGGATGATAGTGTCATTCTTGTATGTCGGAGATGAGTCGCCGACCTCTTCATCCAGATGTCCAACCATCACACCCCAGCATGCAATTCTGCACAGTGGCGAAGTCATTTACTCCATCAGCTCAACCAAACAAACTATTGCCAGCACAGCTACCGCTACTGCAGCCAGTGCAGGAAATATATATCACTGCGGACCTACAACCCACTCTTCAATTAATCGTGAATGACAATACATCACCCAATGAGAATGTGAAGAAGACGCATCAAACTACGTGTTTTGATGGAGTCTGATCAAACCTGGGACTCATGAGATGGCTGTAGGGATGTCAACAGGTGGACATGCCCTGGCATATTCATCCACTACAACTGCTCCATTCCAACCTTCAAATTTTAATCCCAACATGTTAACATGTCCTCAGGCACTGCACCTGCCACCTTTGGCTTCACCCCACGGGCATCCAGCTTATCCATCCACGACGCCTGCCACATCCAACATCATGGACTTGCTGATAGCTTCATCCTTTGCGGTACCGAATAAGAGTTTGCCATATTTTCAGAGTGGCAGAGAAAGTGATTTTGCCATTCTCAAGCTGGCATTGGATACACTAATGAGTAATCACACATACTTGCAGATCACACATCATCACACATACAAGCCCTGCATGACAAGTATGGACAGCCGAGGCAACTCGTACAGAGTGAAAGTGGTGCTATCGTGAACATGGCACCAGTGAAGACTGGAGATGCAGAGGCCTTTGAAGACTTTGCTCTCGCAGTGCACTCCCTCATGAGTATGCTTCAATCGCTCAAGGGTAAACATGGATTTCAACGATGATGTGGCTCACATGTAGACAGGCTAATTAGACAGGCAACGTATGGGGAACCAAGCTGCTGTCTTCCACAAATGCGAGGGCCAGGGATCAGAGAGAGAGGAACAGCCTTCTTCATCTTTCAAGAAGAAACAATCACAAACATATGTGTTTTACAACTCCGACTCACCAATGGCTGGCACAAGGACACAGCCGTCAAGTAATGTTTCTTCAACAACCAAGCACAACCCTTATTGTCCTCACTAACACCAGTGAACATTACCTTGGTTCATATGCAGAATTCAGGAAGCTTTCCAGAGACCACATCAAGTGGTTGAGGGATATTTACCATTGCTGGAGGTGCAGACAGACACACACAGCTGATCACTGTGTATTGAGGAAGCCGTGCATTACTTGCAAAGAGTTGCATCTAACTATCCTTCATGATGCAGCACAGAGATCCAGCAACACTGTCCTATTGACAGGCCCCTCAACACCTGCAGTGCACCTTGACAAAGATCCATAGAAACATAAGGCATCCTTGCTGATGATTCACAAAGGACCATGCTTTTGAATTCAACAATGGAGCAGCTGAACATAGTGAGTAAACTTGAAACATTACTGCTCAAGACAGTACAGGAAGATGCGGTGCAATGTACTGGTGCTTCTGTCAAGCTTGAAATATCATCGGTCGAGAACCCAAACCAAAGGTATGCAATAGATGCAAAGGTGGGCACAGTTAATCAAAAAGTTAACTTCATTAACCGTTAATCCGTTAACCAAAACGTTAACTTCGATAACAGTTAATCAGTTAATTAGTTTAAAATGTAACAAAAGTTATCGATAAACCGTTAACGTTAATTTTTACAGTAAAAAAAACCAAAAAAATCCGTTTTTTCTCTAAAACCACCGAAAAAAGTGCCGAAACTATAAAATAAGCCTTTTTGTGTCTTTTTAAGGGCTTTAGAACATAGGCCGGCCTTACATGTTAAGGGGCCCGATTTAAAAAAAATTGCTGGGCCCACATACCACAGTACCATACTATAGCACAGCACAGTACAGAACAGCACATTACAGCACACTACAGCACAGCACAGCACAGAACAGCACATTACACTACAGCACAGCACAGCACAGCACATTAGAGCACATTACAGCACAGCACAGTACAGTACAGTACAGCACACTATAGCACAGTACAGCATACTATAGCACAGCACAGTACAGCACACTACAGATGCGCGTTCATTACCATTCAGATTGATATCGCTCGCCAAGCCGATCGTTCCGAATCAAACTGTAATGTATGTTTGAAGTGCCTGCACCTGCAATTGAGAAGCAACTACATGGTTGTTGTTGTTGGTTGTCCGGAGGGACCCAGAAAAATAAACGGAGTTACGGCGCGGACCGGACACGCTGCCCGTGCTTAGATCCCTCCCACAAGCCGATCCCTCCCACAAGCCGGGTGGACCATGAAATTTTTGGGTTAGCTGACTTGAGTTAACGGAAGTTAAATGTAACGGAAGTTAGTTAGTCCGATAATGATTTTCAAAGTTAACTTAAAAGTTAAATCGTTAACGAAAAAGTTAACTTCGTTAATTAACGATTAACGGTTTGGTGCCCAGCTTTGGATAGATGCAGCATTCACTACCACAATGCTGTGCTTATGAGTATTGTTACACAGTGGCTTCTCTTCAGAGACGGTACCACTCCTTCTGATTATCAAGGCTCAACCAACAATATTAATCGGGTCAGATTACCGCACCTCATATTAGCAAGGCAACCAATGTGGTTCGGCCTTAAGGGTGCTCCAGGGGCAGTTTCTACCAACCTGGGCTGGTTGCAACAAGGACCAGCCAGTGTACTGCAATAAAGTGCAATTCAGTAACATTGCCTGTTTGCTGCCGTCATGCCTTCATCACCAGACCAAATGGAAAATGTGGAAAGACTCTGGCAGACTGAATTCCAGAAGTCAACCTTTTGGGGAACAATGTCGGTGGACATACAGGCCTTACCCAACCCTTCACAGTACAAAACTTGGAATGACCTGGTTGCGGATGCACAGCAGTGTCTCAACCGGGTGGCCTCAAACAAAGACTTTCCTACCTTAAGCACTCAGCAGTGTGGGCCGTGGGGAGAAGGAGAATATTCTGTTCCAACCCTCACAGCACGATAGTTTTCCGGACAAAGTCCAGACACTTGCCACGGGTAAGGATTTACTGATCTCATCAGAGTAGGAGGGGAAACTACAACAAGCGGATATCCTTAAACAATATGTTGTGCATCCTATTGTTTTGGATCCTCATCATCGAGTAGATGATGGGAATTGCGAAAGATGATGGGAATATTGCCTGTGATTGATGCTGTGAAGAGGAACAGGTTGAGATGGTTTGGTCATGTGTTGAGGAAGGATGAAAGCGACTCGTTGAGAAGAGTGATGGAAATGAATGTAGAAGGAAGTAGAGGACGGGGAAGACTGAGAAAGACTTGGCTAAAGATGGTGGAAGAAGAAATGCGCGCAAGGGGGTTAACAAGGAGAGATGCAGAAAATAGGGCAAAATGGAGAAGATTGTCATGGGGACCGCAAGGCTAACCCCCACTCTAGCAGGGAAAATGGCCTTTAAAATGCATGTTGTGTGTTGTGTATCATCGAGTAACTGAGCTCCTCATTCGAGAATATGACGACCAACTGCTTCACTGTGGTCCAGAGCAAATTCTCCCTGAATTGCGTCGCAAATACTGGCTTCTGTGTGATCGAGAGGCTATTTGTCATGACCAACATCAATGCCATGAATGCTGAAGATGGCGTGCCAACCCAGAGGTGCCAAGGATGGCTAATTCACCACCTGCTTGGTTACTGCTATACAAGCCTGCCTTCTACCCCCACTGTAGTGGATTGCTTCGGTTCTTTCACCATAAAATTGGAAGAACAAAAAAACACTGGCGTGTAATCTTCAAGTCCCTCACTTCACCGCAGTGTATATCTGAACCTCCTGGACAACCGTCCAAACCGATGCCTTCCTAATGGCCGTCCGTCGCTTCATTGCTTGCAGGGAGAAACCTCATGAGATATTTTTGGATGGAGGCACCAACTTCAGAGTTGCGTGGCAAGGAAGATGGCAACGCATTGCGTGGCAAGGAAGATGCGGAACTTCGACAAATTTTCTCTGCCCTCAAACTTGTTCTCGCCCAATATCTAGCTGACCGGCAAGTAACCTTTTGCTTAATCCCAGCTTGAGTGAGCTTTGTTGGAGTATAGGAGTAAGAAATCATGTCGGTGAAGAACAGCCAACGGGTCGTACTTGGAACCCGTAAAGTGACGGAGCCTGTGCTGTGTACAGTGCACAATGAGGTCGAGGGCATCCTCCACTCTCAACCTTTGGGTTATGTGTCATTCGACATTGCTGATATTGTTCCTGTTTCGCCCACTGTGCTACTGATGGGATGTCATGAGGAATCACTAACTTAAGTGGTGTATCCTGCTACGGAGCTCCTCGGCACCACCGCTGGCATCACAGCAGATCCTTGCCAATCATTTCTGGTCCAACTTTATTAAGTACTAGCAGAAGTACCCGGCGTTGCCGGGCAGGGGAGGGGGAGGAGAGGCGGATAGGGGCTAATAGGGGCGGGGGGAAGGGGGAAGGGGAGATGAAGGGGAGGAGTGGGGGAATGGGGTGGGGAATGGGGGGAGGTGGGGGAGAGGAAGGGGGTTCATCACCTTTTACTTGAATATATGCTGGTGAATGTGGCGTTCATCACGTTTCTGAGTTAAGTGTGATGCCGAACATGAAGAAGAAGAAACCTTACTACCAACTTCGTACACTTCTGGAATTGTTTGATTTATTTGTGTTCAAATGTCTGGTGATTGTTTTGTATTTATTTTTGCGAATGCATACTTGTACATAACTGTCATTAATTTTAAAAAGGCTTAGGCACTATCGAGCGATATCAAGCGTAAATCCAAAAAAATGAACTTTATTTTTTATTTTTTGCCTAAAACATTCCCAGGCACTCACTGATGAACCTCTGAAAGTTTGACGAACATCCGTTCAGCCATCTCTGAGAAAAATGGCGAAACAGAGACAGACGGACACGCAGACCAACATCTCTCTTATATAGTAGACGAGCAGAAGTACCCGGCGTTGCCGGGCGGGGGAGATGGGGTAGGGGTGTGGGGGAAGGGAAGGGAAGTGGCGGAGGGGGGAGAGGGGAAGAGGGAGGAGGGGGAGAGGAGGGAGAGGGGGGGGGGGGTTCATATATATGCTGTTGGGTGATGCCGATCAGGAAGAAGAAGAAGCCGTACTACCAACTTCGTACACTTCCGGAATTGTTTGATTTATTTGTATTCAAATGTCTGGTGATTGTTTTGTATTTATTTATGCGAATGTGTACTTGTATATAACTGTCATTAATTTAAAAAGGCTGAGGTACTATCGAGCGATTTAATTATTTTTTTTAATCCCCAAAAACGGTCTTTTTTTTTTGGCCTAAAACACTCCCAGGCGCTCACTGATGAACCTCTGAAAATTTGACCAAGATCCGTTCAGCCATCTCTGAGAAAAATGTCGACACAGACACACACACAGACAGACATCTCTCTTATACTTATACAGTTATAGTATAGATGACCTCCCAGCTTTGACAGAAGTGTCAGAACGAGAATGGAGTTGACCACGGACGATGTGGTGCCGATCGTCGATTCCCAGCTGCCTCGTGCCCAGTTGGTGAGGTCATGGAGACCTTTTTGGGCCTAAATGGCCGTGCTTGAACTGCCAGTATTCAAGTTCGTGACAAGAACTGTTTGACCCCTCACTAAATTGGTACGGCTGTCGAAGTTTAAAGATAATGGATGAGGTGTGAATGGACTGAAAGACTTTCTTCATTCTACAAATTTACATCACAAGTTTGGGGATGGCTGTTTGGAAGTCTTTGCTGCTTTATTTACACACGTGAACGTTTTTGCTGCTGTGCTTAGAAATGTTTTCATGCAATCTGTTGATGCCATGTCGTTGTAGTGCGAGCCTGTGATTGTTACCTTTTTCTTATCATTCCACCGGTAAAGGGTCAGGGGGGCTTTCTGCTTCTTGCTTGAGCCTCGTGTGAGCGTCGTTGTTGCCGCCATCTTTGCCTTGCTTTGTTAAATCGTTGTGGAGAAAAGGAAGTTTGGTGTCTCGTCCGATCCAAACCGATTGATCCTGTTATTAATATATTATTCCTTGATCTGATCTACAGTTCTCGATAACCCTCCATTCCAGAGCCGACTTTTCAGTTAAGCTACCTGTAACGTTCACCTGTTCTGCAGACATTACTAACACGATTCACCGATCATGTTTTCCACAGCGAAGGTACACTGATTTACACGATAAAACATCACCTTGTGAGGTGAGGGTGAGGTGCCGTACCTAGCGGGGTCGATCAGAATACAAAGAAAGGTTGTAATCTCATTGGTCCTTGTACGAAGGACGCGTCACGTTAACCTAACATTATTATCACGTGGTGAAAACATCAACATGGTTTTTTTAAACTTGTTTTCTTACCTGAATAATCACAAGGTACGTTTTGTTGTCCACAGGTATCGGGTCCACCTTCGGCAACCTCCATCTCTCTCTGAGGACTCGATGAGGATTTTTACCGAAAACCACGTGATAAAAACCCGCCGGACACGCTCAACACAAATTCGGGGTTTCGCGGAACCAGATTCAAAACGAAACAGGAATCTTCACTTTTTACCCACAATTCCTCGTCTGGTGTTCTCTTTCCGGTTAAAATGGCTCGTTTAAAATGTTAGGGTGTTGAGTTGGAGCACCTGTCGTTTGGTTGTTATAACACCAGGTGGGTTGCCTCTGTTTGGTATCTTTCCGGGGTGGGTAAAATGAGTACCAGATTACAAATAACAGGGGCACTGCATCAGCGGCACAGAAAATAAACCGCGTTCACAGATAACGATGCAACCAGCAACGATAGGCCAAACATGAAACAACAATACCGAGGCAACGTTTCGCGTAAACCATTGACTCCAGAAATAACACAACGCTGACACTCAGTGAAGGCATCTATTTATTATGTACGCAAATATGACAGAAATATGCGTAAATACCAACAATGAGAGAAGCTTACGAGGTGAGGAGGGAAGGATCATCTGTAGTGTGAGTGAGAGAAATGAACAAGGAGTGAAACGATCGAAGAGGAGCGAAATGCACGAGGTGGAGGAGCGAAACGAACGAGGAGTGAAACGATCAATGAGGGGCCAAATGATCGAGGAGGAGCGAAACAAACGAGGAGGGGAAAAACGATCGAGGAGGGGCAAAACGATCGAGGAGGGGTGAAACGAACAATTAGGCGCGAAACGATGGAGGAGGGGCGAAACGATCGAGGATGGGCGAAACGATCGAGGCGGGGCGAAAAGATCGAGGAGGGGCGAAACGATCGAGGAGGGGCGAAACGATCGAGGAGGGGCGAAACGATCGAGGAGGAGCGAAACGATCGAGGAGCACGGAAAGGATCGAGGAGGGGCGAAACGATCGAGGAGGGGCGAAACGATCGAGGTGGGGCGAAACGATCGAGGGGGGCGAAACGATTGAGGAGGGGCGAAACGATCGAGGAGGGGCTAAACGAACAATTAGGGGCGAAACGATTGAGGAGTGGCGAAACGAACAATTAGGGGTGAAACGATCGAGGCGGGGCGAAACGATCGAGGCGGGGCGAAACGCTCGAGGTGGGGCGAAACGATCGAGGAGGGGCGAAACGATCGAGGAGGGGCGAAACGATCGAGGAGGGGCGAAACGATCGAGGAGGGGCGAAATGATCGAGGAGGAGAGAAACGATCGAGGAGGGGTGAAACGAACAATTAGGGCCGAAACGATTGAGGAGGGGTGAAACGAACAATTAGGGGTGAAACGAACAATTAGGGGTGAAACGATCGAGGCGGGGCGAAACGATCGAGGAGGGGTGAAACAAACAATTAGGAGCGAAACGATCAAGGAGGAGCGAAACGATCGAGGAGGAGTGGAACGATCGAGGAGGGGCAAAACGATCGAGGAGGGGCAAAACGAACGAGGAGGGGCAAAACGATCGAGGAGGAGCGAAACAAACGAGGAGGGGCAAAACAATCGAGGAGGTGCGAAATGATAGAGGAGGGGCGAAACGATTGAGGAGGGGCGAAACGATTGAGGAGGGGCGAAACGATCGAGGAGGGGTGAAACGATTGAGGCGGGGCGAAACGCTCGAGGAGGAGCGAAACGATCGAGGAGGAGCAGAACGATCAAGGAAGGGCCAAACGATCGAGGAGGAGCGAAACAAACGAGGAGGGGCGAAACGATCGAGGAGGGGCGAAACGAACGAGGAGGGGCAAAACGATCGAGGAGGAGCAAAACGATCAAGGAAGGGCCAAACGATCGAGGAGGAGCGAAACAAACGAGGAGGGGCGAAACGATCGAGGAGGGGCAAAACGATCGAGGAGGGGTGAAACGAACAATTAGGGGCGAAACGATTGAGGAGGGGCGAAACGATCGAGGAGGGACGAAAAGATCGAGGAGGGGCGAAACGATCGAGGAGGAGCGAAACGATCGAGGAGGAGCGAAACGATCGAGGAGGGGCAAAACGATCGAGGAGGGGCTAAACGAACTATTTGGGGTGAAACAATCGAGGAGGAGTGAAACGAACAATTAGGGGCGAAACGATTGAGGAGGGGCAAAACGAACAATTAGGGGTGAAACGATCGAGGCGGGGCGAAACGATCGAGGAGGGTTGAAACGAACAATTAGGGGCGAAACGATTGAGGAGGGGTGAAACGAACAATTAGGGGTGAAACGATCGAGGCGGTGCGAAACGATCGAGGCGGGGTGAAACGATTGAGGAGGGGTGAAATGAACAATTAGGGGCAAAACGATTGAGGAGGGGCGAAACGAACAATTAGGGGTGAAACGATCGAGGCGGGGTGAAACAATCGAGGAGAAGCGAAACGATTGAGGAGGGGTGAAACGATCGAGGAGGGGCGAAACGATCGAGGAGGGGCGAAACTATCGAGGAGGGGCGAAACTATCAAGGAGGAGAGAAACCCTCCCATCTACTTTCTCAACAATCCTCTCCAACAAGTTCTGTCGCTCAAGCTTTTGGGTCTCACTATCTGCCATGATCTTTCTTGGGAAAATCACATTTCCAAGCTGGCCTCCAAAGCCAGTCGCCGACTGGGCATCCTCCGTCGTGCGATGTCCTTCCTTGGCACACCTGAGCTCCTCACCACATACAAGGCTTTCATCCGCAGCTCAATGGAATACTGTTCCCCCCTCTGGGCTGGTGCTCCTGCCTCACACCTTGCTCGGCTTCACGCTGTTGAGGCCAAAGCTTTCAGAATCATTGGAATCTCCTGCGATGTAGTCAACACCGAGGGCCTTTCACTCACTCACTGCAGGCAGGTTGGTGGTCTTTCTGTCTTCTACCGACTCCTCTCCGGCCTTGCTCCCCCAGCTCTCTCTGTGCTCTGTCCCCCTATATTCCTTCAGGTCGCACAAGATCTGCCTGCAACCCTCTTATGGTTAAACTGCCAAAGTCTAGGCTCTCTGCTCACCTTCACTTTTCATTCCCCTTTTCTCCCGCCTCTGGAACAAACTCCCCCACTCCCTTCAATCCCACTCCTCCCTCCAGGTCTTTAAAACAGCTGTTCACAACCATCTCTTATCTTCCCCCCATCGAAAACCTTGATCTTTTCTACCCCCGGTAATTCACCCCAGAGTCCTTGCAGTGTTCATATGTTTTATTCCTCTCCCACCTCCCGCCAAGTCCTCCCGATGTCCCTGCTCTCAAATGTTGTGTTTGTGTCCTTCCCCCTCTTCCCCCTCTCTTTTGTGTCCTTCCCCCTCTCTCCCCATCTTGTCTGCCGCTCCCCTTGTTTTTTGTGTTTTGTGTGTCGGTTTGTCTTTTTGTGTGATTAATGTTAGCTCTTTCACGAGCCTCAATCTTGAATACAAAAAAAAAAAAAAAAAAAAAAAAAAACGATCGAGGAGGGGTGAAACGAACAATTAGGGCCGAAACGATTGAGGAGGGGTGAAACGAACAATTAGGGGTGAAACGATCGAGGCGGGGCGAAACAATCGAGGAGAAGCTAAACGATTGAGGAGGGGTGAAACGAACAATTAGGGGCGAAACGATTGAGGAGGAGCGAAACGATTGAGGCTGGGCGAAACGATCGAGGAGGGGCGAAATGAACAATTAGGGGCGAAACGATTGAGGAGGGGCAAACGAACAATTAGGGGTGAAACGATCGAGGAGGGGTGAAACGAACAATTAGGGGCGAAACGATTGAGGCGGGGCGAAACGAGCAATTAGGCGTGAAACGATCGAGGCGAGGTGAAACGATCGAGGAGGGGCGAAACGATCGAGGAGGAGCGAAACGATCGAGGAGGGGCGAAACGATCGAGGAGGGGCGAAACGATCGAGGAGGGGTGAAATGAACAATTATGGGCGAAACGATTGAGGAGGGGTGAAACGAACAATTAGGGGTGAAACGATCGAGGCGGGGCGAAACGATTGATGAGGGGCGAAACGATCGAGGAGGGGTGAAATTATTGAGGCGGGGCGAAATGATCGAGGAGGGGTGAAATGATCGAGGAGGGGCAAAACGATCGAGGAGGGGCAAAACGAACGAGGAGGGGCAAAACGATCGAGGAGGAGCGAAACGATCGAGGAGGAGCGAAACGATCGAGGAGGGGCGAAACGAACGAGGAGGGGCAAAATGCTCGAGGAGGAGCGAAACAAACGAGGAGGGGCAAACCGATCGAGGAGGGGCGAAACGATCGAGGAGGAGCGGAACGATCGAGGAGGGATGAAACGATCGAGGCGGGGCGAAACGATCGAGGAGGAGCGAAACGATCGAGGAGGAGCGGAACGATTGAGGAGGAGCGGAATGATCGAGGAGGGGGAAAACGGTCGAGGAGGGGAAAAACGGTCGAGGAGGGTCGAAACGATCGAGGAGGAGCGAAACGATCGAGTAGGGGTGAAACAAACAATTAGGGGCGAAACGATAGAGGAGGGGCGAAACGATCGTGGAGGGGTGAAACAAACAATTAGGGGCGAAATGATAGAGGAGGGCCGAAACGATAGAGGAGGAGCGAAACGATCGAGGAGGGGTGAAACAAACAATTAGGGGCGAAACGATAGAGGAGGGGCGAAACGATCGTGGAGGGGTGAAACAAACAATTAGGGGCGAAATGATAGAGGAGGGCCGAAACGATAGAGGAGGAGCGAAACGATCGAGGAGGGGTGAAACAAACAATTAGGAGCGAAACGATCGAGGAGGAGCGGAACGATCGAGGAGGGGCAAAACGATCGAGGAGGGGCAAAACGAACGAGGAGGGGCAAAACGATCGAGGAGGAGCGAAACAAACGAGGAGGGGCAAAACAATTGAGGAGGTGCGAAATGATAGAGGAGGGGCGAAACGATTGAGGAGGGGCGAAACGATTGAGGAGGGGCGAAACGATCGAGGAGGGGCGAAACGATCGAGGAGGGGTGAAACGATTGAGGCGGGGCGAAACGCTCGAGGAGGAGCGAAACGATCGAGGAGGAGCGGAACGATCGAGGGGGGGCAAAACGATCGAGGAGGGTCGAAACGATCAAGGGGGAGCGAAACGATCGAGGAGGGGTGAAACACACAATTAGGGGAAAAACGACAGAGGATGGGTGAAACGATCAAGGAGGGGTGAAACAAACAATTAGGGGCGAAACGACAGAGGATGGGCGAAACGATCGAGGAGAGGTGAAACGATCGAGGAGGGGTGAAACGATCAAGGAGGGACGATTCGATCGAGGAGGGACGAAACGAATTCCCGAAATAATGAAACGAAACGATCGAGACGAAATAAATTGCAAGGAAAACTGGTTCATAATCCTTTGTGAGTACCGTATATACGTTGTTTTGTTGATGTGACAAAAAAGTGGAGGGGACCAACTGAGATGGTGTTGTTGGTCTGACTGGATAAACACACCAGAGGACTTTTCACAGAGGATTCCCATTCGCTTACGTACAGATAGAGATGTCGTCCGCCATTTGAGGACCCTTGGCACTCGAATTACACATTCATCTCCAATGCAAAAATAACTAAATTAACTTTTCTAAGTTTTCTTTTCTCCTGTATGGATTCTGATGTGGTATGTCAAAGAAGAAGATTCCAAAAACGACGTGTAACAGATTGTGCACTTGTTAGGCCTTGCTACGGTACGAATGTTGTCACAAGATAGTAAATTGCTCCATTGCAGAAATGGCTTGTTGCAAACCATGCACTTGTATGGCTTTTCTCGTTGGTTGTATTCTCCATTTGGGGGTTTCAGTAGGTGGAAAGGAGTCCTCCCAGGACTCGAACACCTCCAGTTCAGTAGAGGATCACATTTCAAGGATCAGGTTGTGAAGTTTTGTTGTTTTCATATTTGTTCTTGTCAGGATCAGCACTGAACCCCAGACAGCCTCGAACGACAGCTTGTTTGTCGTCATAATCCCCGGGAGAGTTTTCAAAATATCAGTGAGGGTCTTCTTTATCACTCGTGTTGCTCCAGCTATCACTGGCATAATGTTGGTGCTCTTCAGCTTCCAGGTACTTTTGACTTCATTTTTACCAGCAACATGTCACACGTTTACAAGAGCTTTGGGTTGTTGTTGCTGGGATTATTGTGGGGGGTCGATTTTTGAAATGTGCATCCATTGGTCGGACAGCTGCCGGACCACACCCATCATCGAGCCGAGAGGAACAAAATTGCCACCATTTTGTTTCTGGGCCAAGCACATTAGGCCTTTGTAGGCCTCTGTTGATTATAACACAATGTCAGGCTTTGTTGCATCATATATCCATTGGCTTTGTTTGGGTTGTATGTAAAATTCCTAGTAAGCATTAATCAAGTCCATGCGCTCCTCAAAAATAGTGTCGTGTGATTCCCCTTGGTTAACACTGGGGAAATCATGGACAGCCAATAGCGAGCTTTTAAACCTCAAATGCGGATTTTATCTATGCGGGGGAAGAAAGGGGAGGAAGCTGAAGCGCTTACCTGATCGATCCCGCAGGGCAGTCCTCAAACCTGCAGAAAATAAATTCACACGAAAACCCAGATTCAAAATGTACAAAAACAAACAGGTTTATTAAAACGGAATGCCGGTAACAAGAAACGCGACGGTAAATCAGATTCTTAAATGGAGTGCTCCCACACCAGACTTATAACACAGACACAGGAAGAAAAGAACATTGCAAAATAATGGTGTGATTTATCGTGCACTTAGCTCAACTCGCTTGCTACATCAGCAATTGTCCAGGCCCAGCGCGCAGTCTCGCCGCAGCCCTGGTGTTGGCGGGAAACCGCTCATCATTTGGCGCACGCGTGCAAAGTCAGGCCTCCGTTCTCCTCACATGCCAAAGGATCGTTTCAGTCAGAGTGTCAAAGGCCAGGGGTGAGCGAGAGGCAGGAACGTCGAGGGATGAGAGGAAAATGCGAAAGGCGAGGAAGGGCAAAATGCAGGCGTGAATGGCAAACAGCAAGAGTCCAGGGTCAGCGAGCAAGGGCGGAGGGCAAGAAGAAGAGAGAGAACATGTCGGTCCTTGAGTGCTTTTAACATCGGCTCATGACGTCATCAGCGCCTCTCCACCAATCAGCGCGCCGCTTCTTGCTCACCTCTGACGTCCTCGGTTATCTTCACCAATCGGTCCTCTGCTACCTTCTCAGCCTTCCTTCCACCAATCAGCGAGTCACTTCTTGCTCCACCCTGGCCAATCACGAGTCCTTCCTTAACCTGGTCTTCCCGTTGGTCGACTCCTGCCCAATAGCGAGTCGCTTCATGCTCCGCCCCGGCCAATCACGAGTCTCCGGGGCGTCTTCGGCCTGCTTGAGCTGTGTGAGGTGATGTAGATGGTGTTGTCCATCGGCAGTGTTCAGAACTGGCTTCCAGTTTGTTTTATGGTTATTATTTAGTGCAATAAATGGGCCTTTCTCACTAGTGTATATTGCGGTGCCATAAAGGACAAAGGATAACTCACATAGGGCAAGATTTACAAGGGATACTTTATCCTTATGTCGTAATCTAGTTAACATGCCCCGCCCCCTTTTGCCGGGGACGAATATACAACTTAATCCGACATTCAGGCTAAACAGGCCCCTACTTATTACATAGGGTGCTTCTTCTTCTTCACGACAGTTGGAACCTGTTCATTAAATAAGACCAGTTCTCTTTGTTAATCCAGTTGGCGGTTTATTGCAACTTCAACAATAAACACGGTCTGAAAGACATAAGAATGAACATCATGATCAGTAATGATTAAGAATCCTCTATTTCCCCCCAAGTCTTTGGCATGGGGAATATAAGCGTATAACAAGTATGTGTGTCTTTTGGCATGACAAAGACTGAGAATATGAAGAATATATGTAACTAACTTTGAAGCCAATTGAAAAACTGGTGAACCAGAAACCAAACACAATGTCAGTAATGGTCAATGCCAGAATCACATGTCATAGAGTGCCAGGCAGGCTTGCTCGTGCTTCGGCCGGACCGTCTGGGTGCAGCAGCTGGTTTGTCAAGCGCGGGGCGTGTGGTAACCGTATTGGGTTTGGGACCACTGACTTGAGGAGGTGACATTGGAGGTGCTGCGCTGATATGCCGAGTTACCTGTGATGACTTAGCCATAGATGGGGATGTAGCATCATCAAAGAGCTGATGGCGGCCAGGAGGGCTCCGGTTCACCCTGGGTGATTCAACAGGAAATGTAGCAGGTGGCTGCGGTGGAGTGGTGTCAGAGTTGATGGTGGGATGTTGCGGTGGCATTGGACTAGTAATGGATGGGCCACAAGCCTCCATGTGACTGGCCGGGGTTGTGGTGTGCACAATGCATGGGTGTGGGATGTTCTGCCGAACCATTGGTCTCTGCACTCCAATATCACCATCTATCGTCAATCTTGGTAGGGGTGTTAGCACAGGAATGTACTTTCGCAGGAATTTCCTATTGCGCAGAGTGACCCTTCCTGAATCGTCAACTCTTACCACATATTGGTCAAACTGGCAAACCTCGATGATGATGCCGGTTTTGTCCCATTTGAGGGGGCGTGGCCCGGTCTGATTCTGGATGCGAACACAGTCGCCGACAACAAGGGGCAAGAGTCTCCTGGTATGTTCAGACCAGCGCTCAGCGTCTCTGATGTGGCGGTTGTGGAGTGCTTCCTCCCGAGCCGCCAGAGTCCCACGCCAAGTGTTATGAGCTTTGTATATGCCAGGTGGTATTGGGATGAACTCTCGAATTGGGCGGCCAAAAATGCATATCGCTGGAGAGAGTTTTGTGTCTCTGTCTGGAGTATTTCGATACTGGAGCAGTGCATGTTGGAATGCATCTGTATCAAGGCCTCCATTAGGGCTAGTGTTGTCCATGAGAAGACGCTTCACAGTCTTGACACCAACTTCAGCACGGCAGTTGCTATGTGAATAAGCTACTGAGGAGAGTCGATGATGTACACCCCAGTCCTTGAGGAATTGACGTGTAGCGACAGCTGTGAATTCAGGACCATCATCAGAAGCTAATTCATCAGGGATACCAAATGTGACAAAGGTACGTCTTAGACAAGCGATGAGTCCACCTGCACCATGCGAGGCTCTCTCAACTATCGGCCAGTTGGAATACCGGTCGAACACTACCAAGTAGTTGCATCCTTTGTAGTGAAAGTAGTCGGCACACATGCATTGGAATGGATAATCTGGAGGTGTCAGAGGAGTGGGTGGTGCACTTGGATTGGAGGGCGCAATCCGATTACAATGGTAGCACCCAGCACGAAGGGCCGCAATGGCAGGGGCGATGCCAGGCCAGAAGATGGAAGACTCGGCTCTCGCAGTCATAGAGGTGACCCCTTGATGGGCAGCGTGCAGAGCGGCTAACACCTCGTCCCTGAGAGACGGTGGTATAAGGACACGATCCTTGTGGAGTATGACACCATCAACTGTATGTAGACTATCTCGAAATTGGAAGTATTCGCGTAGGGGTCCGGGGAGCTCATGACCGAATTCAGGGATACCTGACTCGATAAAGTCAACAAGGCTCTGCATGTTATTGTCACTCGCTATTGCAGTTCGAACCCTGTCCCATGTTACAGATTTGAGGTTGAGTGAGGCGAGGGAGGACATAGCAGACATGGAAACATACTCGTCGGGGGTTTCTGGTGCTGATCTACGTAAGCCACTCAGGAGGGTTTTGGAATGCGTCAGGATGATGGGTGTGGAATCAATGGCCACCATATCGTCAGTGAGGGTCAGTTTCACAGGCTCTCCAGTAGGGTGGCGTGAGATGCAGTCTGTGGCGCAATGTCTAATCCCCGGCACATGGACCATCCGGAACCTGTATCGCAGGGTCTTCTCCTTCAAGTTCCTTCGTCGAGTGTGTCAGGGAATAAAATATTCTTATTGACAATATTGCGAGAATATATCTCAATGTGATCTTGTGTAAAGTGCAATATGTTTTACTTTACAAATGAGCCAAGAGCATAGGACTAGAGCAATATAATTAAAGACAGAATGTGTAACGCTCTTGGACTGCCATCTGTGTCTATCAATATTTAGCCTGTGTTCCATAGATGGAACACAGGCTGCAAATTCCCCCTCAGCAGGTCAGAGCATTTGACCTCTTGAACAGAAATAATGTAGTGTTCTCAGTCTTCCAACATAGAAAGCTGGCCAAAGGAGCCAAATAAGGCTTTTGAATGAAGGAGTCTGGGCCTTTATAAGAAAGAGAAAGTTGCGATTGGAGAGAGAGAACTGGGAGAGTGATGGAGAAGCAGTGGACTGGGAGAGTGACTGAAGAGGAGTGAACAACTGGAGACTGGTCAACAACTGAACGAGGTTCAACAAAGACCTACAGAAGGAGCTACAGCCACGACCGGCAGAACAACGTCATTAATATCTAATTAGTACATTTAGTAGAATACAGCAAAACTCTCAAAAGTGAATAAAACATTGATTTTGCTAAAACGAGTTTCTTGAAGTTTTAATAATGAATACAGTAGAAATTATTCTTCTACAGAATTGGTGGTCCGTAAGGGACTCAACTCCACAGAACAAGGTAAGCTTTTGTTTGTTATCTGTGTAGTCTGATGTTAATCTGCGATAATTGTCCAGTGTTTGAGTTTTGTGTATTTTTGTTGAGATATGGAGGCATACCTCCTCGAGGGAGGACCGCTGGGTCCCCTCGGGGTCTAAAAGGTGTGAAAAGATTTCAGAAGTCATGACGATTCAATTTTTTTTTTTCAAAAAATTGTTTTTTTTTTGTTTTTTTTCTCTAATTTGAATTTTTTTTCGGTACATTCTACGAGTTCAAAGAGCTACTAACGACCCCGGGGCATTAGCGAAAAGGGTGCTGCATTCGTCCAGTCATGAAAATAAACTGAAAATGGATTTTGTGTATTTCGTATGCTTTTTGTGTATTTATGTGATTTCATACGTGATTCCAGTTCAATGGTCTGCGTCACATATCTGCCCGTTCCTTTTGTATGATGATTCAAATATTGCTGGGTTCCTATGGTTGAGACTTCTATAGTATTTCTCTAGGTATTCCTGTGGTGAGCCTCTTTTTTGATGTGGTCACGAGGGACGAGTAAATATGCTGTCGCAGGAGCAGAACAGCGATTTTTTAAACGATTATCTGAGGATTTTTCAATAACTAGCGATTTTTGTACAAAAAAGTGAATTTTATACAGTGTACAGTGCTAAGGGAAAATCGGCTGGATTCGATTTTCAAACATGAATTCCCATTGTGGTACACAAGTGGGTTTAGCACTTTCATAAAAGTTAATCCGCGCGCCAGGCAAATCTGTCTGCACGAGTCGACAGACGGTCTAAAAATAGGCATTTTTCTTTTACACTTCCAGCCTTGGACGATAGCATGCGTGCAGGCAGGTTGCCCATAGTAACCATGTGGTGACTGCTTTCTAAATGTCTCCTGGTCCCTTGTCCACTTATTACATATGGGATCAGAAACGATTTTTTCTTTTAAATGAAACCTCTTTCAACTTCTCCTGCCCCACACCCCCCCAACCTTCCCCCGCCCTTTCCCCCTCCCTCCTTACATTTCCTGCCCCCCTCCATCCTAACTCCTCACCCTTACCCCATCCAACCATTATCCAACCCCCTCCCTGCCCCCCCATTTTTTCTTCCCTTCTGCAGCCCCCCCCCCTTTCTTTTTCTCTCCAAACCTACCTTTTACCTGTATATTTCCATCCTGATTAGGGAATTTTTGGGATTTTTGGGATTTTTTTTGGGGATCTTGGATCACAGCTAAAAATCATTCAATCAAGATACAAGGTAATGTCAGACAATCCCATGCCACTCGGATACGGAATCTCTAAAAATTAGAACCATGGGATGTACATTTGATAATTTTATTTTCACCTGTACTCATCCTCCTGATCTGACACTTCCTGATCTGATCTGACACCGGATTAGGACAATAAGTTACAGATGAGTATTGGGGAGGACATAAGGGAATTTATTGCTATAAGATACTATGCCATGTGGCAAGGCAATTAACTGGACCCAAACACAAAATTGTACCTGTTTGATGAAACAAAACTTAGATCTGTATATATATGGGTGAATTTACAGGTACATGGATTTGGTGACCCTTTAAAGTGGTGAAGTAACATCACGTCCTCTCCCTCCCCCCCCCCCCCCCTTCCATTTCCTGTCCCCTCTACCCCAATCCTAACCCTAACCCCATCCTGCCATCATCCTCCCCACCAAGGCAGGTTATATTACAGATTGTATGAGGCATGTATAGGAGTGTGTTGTTGTATAGGATCGTTGATTGTATGGGATTGGATGGGATTGTTGATCCCATATCCCATTGGATCCCATGTTAATTTAGCATATCACCTCATTATGTGGTCTTGCTGTGTTTTTTTGTGTGTGTGGGTATGTGTTTTTGCACCCCTCCCCCCCCCCCCCCTCCTCAAACCATGGCCCCATACTGCTAAAATAATTTGTGCAATGGTACGACACAGTTTACATGGTTAGATAATACACAGATGAGTGTATGGCTTGCACAGAAGTTCGAGAGGAAGATAGTATCCACCATATAATCTCTCACAGCCTTGTAAGGGTGAATAAGTGCAGCCAATAATACACAGTTGTTTTTAGAAAAATACAATGAGTGTCGTATTTCGCATAGTATTAATACCCCTAAGGGAGCCCCGCCCCCCCCCCCCCCAGCCTCATTCCTCCCTTGGCATCCTGCCACTTCTCCTACTCCCTTCCCCACCCTTTTTCCTCCCCTCTTTCCTCCTCTTTTTACTCCTCTTTTATTTCACTTTTACCTGGTTTCCCTTTTCATAGTTCTCATTGTTTTCTCTCATTGTTGATGAGATTCATCATTGTCATCATTGATGATCAGTGTTCATGCTCATTCTCAAAGTTTGTTGAAATGAATGATTATGGTATGACTCTGATTATGGTAATGATTTACAATTTACAATTACATTTACAATTATGGTAAATTTACATTTACAATTTATAATTACAATGATTTACAATGAAAATGGTTTTACAATCATGAAAATTGCTATGATTGTCAGGCATGTCATCATTGGGTTTTGATGTAAATCGATTGCATGGACTTTAAGGATAGCTTTACAGCCCTGCAGGATTAATGATGTATTACAAGTTACAAAGTTTGTTGGAGTGTTTAAATTTCAGTGGGATTGGATTGCATTGGTCAATATTATGGATTAATTGCCATTCATTGGTACGACATTTCAGGACTCTTACAACATTTTAATTGTCAAGAACTTTGAGTGTCATTCAAAGTGAGACATGTTGTTTTTTGTGCTCTTAAGCATGCTCTTAAGAACACAAGAAATTGTAACCTTATGATGTTCTGACGGGGAATGATTTGATGAAGTGCACCATCAATTCATTTTTCCCATGTAAGACAGTAATGTATTTGAATTTGTGATATTAAATGACCAGACAAGATTGAAAAAAAAAAAAAAAAAAATGTCAGATATGATCCAGAGGCAGAACGGTGATTTGTCAACTGACGGCAGATATGGGTCAAACGGTGACGACCGATGATCATATGTCCCCATCAGTGGACGGAACTGTTATATTATAGGCAACATTGGAAAGAGGCTTAGGTATAGAGTACTGTTGATCCCATATTATAGTTCAGTATCAGACATTGGTTTCAATTCAGTATCAGATTGATAAATGAATTTTGATATTATCATTTATGATATGTTATTATATATTATTATTAGGATTTTATTGATGAATATTGATAAATTGATTGAAATTACATAATTGAATTAATTCTGATTCTGATTGATTGATTGATTGATCTGATTTAATCTGATCTGATTTAATTTAAATTTAATTTAATCAAGTCAATTGATGGATGAATAAAAAGTGCGGTTTCAAGAAAGAAGCTTTGAGATATTTGTGAAACATCAATGTGGAGACAACCTTGGAAATTGAGCAAGGTGGTGAGTCTAGTAGTTATTTGTTATATTATATGTGGTTATTTTTGTTTGATCCCCCCTCAACAGGACTTACTGATCCAGACTCATCTGCAACACTGATCAGTGAGATTGGGGTGTGGGAAAAGCCACAGGACAGGGAGACTCTCTGGAAATCACCTGAAGTCATCGATTGAAAGGGTGGAGAGATACTTCCTGGAAGACCACAGAGTGGAGCTTATAGGGATAAGCTAGACAACAACGTATTCAACGCTACTCTGAATAAGGTGGAACAAACTTCAGAGATTTTTGCAGTACACACAGTTGATAGTGGGTATAGGTGTAGTCCGTTGTGTAGTCCTAGTAGTTATTTGGTACATTGAGTGAGTATAGAGTGTTACTCACACACAGAAAAGATGGGAAGTGGACTCTGCAAGGATAAACAAAGTCAATTAGACTTGAGTCAAAGAGGTACTTGTATCAACTCCATGTATCAGAAATATGGTGCAGAATCACTTACAGATGTGGAATCCTGGCATGAATGGACTAAAGGACGAAAAAGGGAATTCCCACGGGATGGTACTTTTGACAGGAACATATTGGAAACACTCGGTGAAGAATTGAAAGCCAGGAGGAGACAGAAGTTCAAAGTAGACTGGCTGGCCTTCCATTATTGGGATGTTGAATCCAGGAAAAGGGCACAGCAAGGACGTATATTGGACCTAGAACTTAAAATAAAAACAATGCAGGATACATTGGAGGAGATAAATGCACAACTGCCCTCGAAAATAGGAATAAAAGTGACAGTTGTCCCACCTGATTCCCATTTGTCTCCCCAAAAAGGACGGTACAGAGAATTTTTTCGTGTTTCAGGAAATAACCAGAGATTGCGGTGGCAACTCAGGGATCTGGAGATGCAGCCCAGCGAAACAAGTGAACAGGTGAACAGATCAGCCACTGATAGAAATCGATGTTTTAATTGTGGAAATATTGGACACTGGAAACGACGTTGTCCATATTCAAATAGGAAGACTAGTTCATAGGATGAACCAAGATCAAGGGTACCAGTGCTTACCGGTACCTCAGATAACGATTAGGCCTTCATTGCTGCAGATCCCAAATGTCGAATGGCCTCAACAGATTAAATCATCGGACCAACATGAATAACTGTTGATGCTTCTTGCGTCTGAAAAATTTTCGGAGCAAGAATTGATTTTACTTTTTGCTTATTAGCAAATTAATAATTAATTGATCAAATGCCAAAATTGGATTTTTTTTTGGAACATGAATTAAAAGATCCAGAATTAGAGTTCATTCTGGAAGCCTCATATTTGCCAATTATAAATGTGGTTTTAGGGAGTATTTTGGGAAAAAACAATTTTTTACAACAAAACAATTACCAAAGTGTGGAACATTGCTTTGCAAAATTTTTTGGAAACCAAGTGACAAGCGTCACATGATCATCAGGTGGGCATTTTGGACTATTTTTTTGCATGCTGATAGGTCAGTGGTCGACTGACATGTAAATAGATGTATTGTCAAATTTGGATAAATTATTGTGGGACCAAAAAGGGTAATTTCAATGTGACATTATAGGGGTTTTCTAAAAATAAACTTTTGTCTATTTGTGTATTAACGTTTCTAACATTAAAGGATACATTTTACGAAATTGAAATGAAATTGACACCCATCTTGATCTGTTAATGATGGTTCCAATGCAAACAAATATACATAATGCTTGGGTTTGTGTATGTTTGTGTGTCAATGTTTGTGTTTTTGTTTTGTGTGTCAATCTTACAAGAATATCCAGAGAATGGCCACCATATCGTCAGTGAGGGTCAGTTTCACAGGCTCTCCAGTAGGGTGGCGTGAGATGCAGTCTGTGGCGCAATGTCTAATCCCCGGCACATGGACCATCCGGAACCTGTATCGCAGGGTCTTCTCCTTCAAGTTCCTTCGTCAAGTGTTTGAGATATCCTCTAGACTTCGATCATTAAAGATCCTGAGCAGAGGTTTGTGGTCAACAGCGATTATGAGGTCTTCACACCCCAGAACAAAGTATCTGGCCTTGTCTAGGGCTTCAGCAACTGCTAGGGCCTCACCCTCAACTGGTGCATAACGTGATTCAGCAGGGTGGGTGAATCTGCTGCCAACGAGCGTGATTTTCCATCCTGTGTGACAACAGAAGGGTTTTATGTTGGTACAGGTACAGTGTTTCTGCAGTAGCCAGAAGCCAATGCCAGTCTTGGACCAGTCTGTAGCGAGGCACGTGGGCTTGCTTGGGTCGAATATCCAGACACCCTCCTCGATCTCACTGGCAATGACAGCTTTCGACTCTTCAAATGCATCTTGGAGGTGCTCATCCCACTTAAACGGTGTACTAGGTTTAAGTAGTTGCCGGAACGGCAACATCTTCTCAGCCATACTGAAAGCGTATGACACTTGATTGACAAGTCCAAACCAAGAATGTACATCTGTGATGTCATTGGGTGTTGGGAAATCGAGGATCGCGCGGAGGTATTTCCTGCAAGGATGGACACTATTGGGAGTTATTTAGAACCCAGAAAATTCCACTATATCTTCGCCAAACACAAACTTGTCAGGGTTCAGGGTGATTCCATTCTGTCCACATGTGTCAAGCCACTGAACAGCCTGGAAGAAACTGTCTGCCAGCGAGTCAGACCATAGCAAGACGTCATCAACGCATTTGGTCTTATTGGGGATGTCAGACACGATCTCGTCATAACGTCTTGTATATCCATCGCCAGGCGCAATATACCCTTGAGGGGCTGTTTTATAGCAGTATCTACCCCAGGGTGTGATGAAGGTGGTCAGGTGCCGGTCTTCTTTGCAGATGGGCACGCTGTGGTAACCGTTCCACGCATCAAAGAACGTCTTCTTCATACCGTTCGGAACCGATCTAGCCTGATGAAAGGGTGATGGCGTGTGATGTGTTTCCCGTGTAGCATGGGCGTTGAGGGCCTGGAAATCAACGGTGCGGCATGGCTGGCCATTCTTCTTTGCACAGATAACCATTCAATGGCACCAGGTGATGGGTTCACCAATGGGGACTGGTTCAAGCACACCCAACTGCACATCATGGTCTATCCCAGCTTTGACCACATCCCGCCAGTGTAGTGGGACTGGTACCGGTGTGTGGTGTGCCACTGGTTCAGCATTAGGATCCACCATCAGTTTCATGGGTGGGCCATCCATTAGAGGCAATGTATGATGCTCACAAGTGTTAAATGTGCTTGACTTATAGTATTCAAGGAGATACTGTTGTAGCTTCATGCAATTAGCATCAGTTGCGGGGAACGGCAGCTTTGTCGGGGGTGGTGGGGGTCGACGATGCTGAGGGCAACGGCACGCTGTAGTGGGGTCTTCCTGTAAGACTGCTGTTGCGTCCGACTGCTGTGCTGTCAGGTCTACACCAATCTTGGGGAAGCTATCCGGGATGATGTCAAGGGCGACACAGGCTTCCCTGCTGAGGAAGAGCTTGTCAGAGCTTTCTGTGACATAGGTCATTTGCCTAGTTTTAAACAGCCTGACCCCGTTTGTCTTTGCCCGACAAGCGGAGAACAGTGGCTCCAAGGATATTGATGCCTCCATTGTTGGCAGTGCGCATTCTCATGGTTACTGGGATGAGGTCAGATTTGCGCAAACCAAGGCGGTGGATGACCTTTGTACCAGCAAAGTACCTTTGTACCTTTGTACTCTTTGTACCTTTGTACTCTGGCACCCTGTGTCTGCCATCGCAGGGACATGGCAAGTCATGGTCTGAGTGGAAAGGTCAAAGCCAAAGGCTGCGTAGTCTTCGGGCATGATTTTGACAGTCACACTAACAAATGGTTGAGGTTTTGAACCCTTCCTGATCCATGTCTTAGAGAGTTTGTCATAAACATGGTGGTCAAGGGTGATGGAACGCTCACTGCGTGATCGACCCGAATTAATAACATTATCAAACTCATTACATTCATGCCCAGATATGTTAGGAGTTTCATTTGACTTGTTCTGATACGTGGACAGTACATAAGGTATCAAACACAGCATTTTCACTGTTATTAGAAGAGGCACTCGTGCGTTTGGGTTTGTTCCAACTGCGACATACACTCTCCATGTGATTATCGCGATTGCAATGCCCACATCTGTGACCATATGCCGCTGTCAAAGAACTTTGTTTATGACCTCTTTGGACACTCAATGAAACACATGGAAACTCACTCAGTTTAAACTTAGATTTATTAATCTCTTTTAACGCATGGTTATACGAAGATATAGTTATACATTACAATCAACCATGACGCGACGTTCAGCTCTCTCTCGCTCCTGCTTCCTCCGAGGATTCCCCGTCCAGTTCTTCTCTTTTCTCGATCAGTTCTTGGTTAAATAGAACCCTGTCCTTTGATCTCGCTCCAGTGGAAGGCAAAGGTCACTTTAACGCCAGCCTTCCCGGCGCCATTCGGACATCTGGAACAATTAACTCTAAGCCAAGTCAACATTCTACCTCCACTTGCATTGTCCAAGGTCACAAGGTTATTCCCCAGATGGCCGACCGCTTGCTCCAAGCTCCTGGCACCCCCTCCTTGCATGACTTGAGGATCCTTTACATTGTAGTACAATCCAACCACCATAACAAATATGACTTATATACTTATCTATACTTCCACACCGCACATTCTGTTTTGCGAACGTGGGCTGGGGCGCTCTTCCCATGTCCCTTTTTGCCACAGTAGGAGCATGGGTCATTTCTGTGCTTGATGGTTACTTGCTTGGCCTTTTGATATGTGCTGCTAGCTGCTTCCACTGAGTGTGTGTCCAGTAGTGTAGATGCTGACCGTTTGCCAGATTCTTTAGCCTCAATGAATTGGAAAACGTCCTCCAGGATCATGTCCTGGTTCTTGTCACCAAGGAGGTCAAGCTGGATTTCAGGGTCAGCAATTCCTCATGTAAGAACATCACGCACGATCGCTTCTGTGTAGTTAACTTCAGCATCACAACGAGGGCATTTGATTAGGAATTTGCATATTCCCGCTTGACCACGTAGGCGGGCCCCGAAGCTGCGCACTGTCTCATCACGGTCTTGACGCATATTATGTAGTGCTACTCTGGCAACCATAGTGTTCTCTCCGCGAACAGCAAGTTTTTTAATGGCTGCCATTACCACCTCGATGGGTTTGTTTGAAAGGCTACCACCTGTCGATCTTGTTAGATCCTTGCGCAGAGGTTCGTCACAGCACTCTAGTAACTGCACTACTTTATCGCGGCCAGTGATTTTGGTTGCATCGACATATTCAGACCATCGTGACTCGAAGTAAGCCCACACTTCACTGGAGCCAGCAGTGACAATTGTGGGCCTTTTGAATTTTTCAACCTTGGCGGCATGTCCAGGGGCGTGCATGGCACTGTGGGCAGTGATGAGTGCGGCCACGATAGCAGGATCGAGGTCTTCAGTGGTGTAGTCACATCCGGCGATTGGGCATCCCACAGCAGGCATCGTGGCTTTGGTCAACTTGCACCATGTTCATAAATAAGACCAGTTCTCTTTGTTAATCCAGTTAGCGGTTTATTGCAACTTCAACAATGAACACGGTCTGAAAGACATAAGAATGAACATAATGATCAGTAATGATTAAGAATCCTCTAACACCGACACAAATCTACCCGACTCTACAAATCACTACCCCCACAAACATAACAATAGTTACATAATTTTTGAGCAGCGCCATATGCACGTTTCCCAATCTACATGTTGCTGGATTTTTTAAGCCAATTCTTTCATGCTTCATGACAAAGTCCCGAACATCGAACAACCACGTACAGGTGTTTAAGGACAAAAGGTTTATTACCACAGAGAAAGCATGATAGCAGAAACTTGCTAACTAAATACATCTCTGACATTCTTGAGTCCCAAGCACAGATCTACTGTCATCTATATAGCCCCACAGATGATAATAACATAAGCCTTCCTGCCGCTCCTGTTCAGAGTGGGTGTACGAGCTGCCTCAAACCAGACCCAGCCCAGCTGTCAGTCAGATTCGTAATTGACATGTAACCAAACCGTGAAGACCCTTGGAGATGAATTGTATGATGGTATTTGAGCATTTTCTTGGTTTCTGCAGTATTTAGTTCAAAGTCATTGGCAAATTTCTTCTGTGTGAGTTCGAAGATGACAATGCTAACTGCTTGACCACATGAATATTGTTACGCAACCGCGATTAACACCACAGTTACGGATGGCCGATTGCGAGACTTTACACTCCCGAGGCAAAAACTCAATGGCGGATTCCAACTCAACACAAAGTTAAACGCACGGAATGGCGGACACAGCAAGCTCCGCAGCCTTATCTATTAAAATGAAACACCCAGGAAACTGCGTTCAGATATATACAGAAAATAATATAAGGATTTATTAATGAAAAGTAAAGACAGTGAAAAAGCCCGCGCCGGTAATAACTCTAATCAGAAGCCTAAATTGGGATCCCACACACAACAGATATCAAACACGATACGAGGTAGATTATGAATTACAAAAGAAACACGTCACGTCGTGTACAGTGTACGCGGGGCCCGGGCTTATCTGTCTCTGTCGTCTTCTTGTGACACGGCCGCGCTCAGCCGCCACCAGGCCTTCTCCAAGCTCCGATCCTCTCGCCGCCCACGAGGTCGGTGCACCAATCTCCAAGGCCCCCAACGCAGGCCAGCGGCTTCACCCAAGATCGATCCCCACACGAAGCACGAAAAGACAGGAACGGGGAGAACGCAGGTTTGACTGCACGTCTCGTCCCTCCAACTCGCTCCGGGACTGGTCTCAACTCAACTCCTCCGGCTCAACTGAAGTGAACTCTCTGCGGGAGTGCTGGCAGCCAACTCTTCTGCAGAACTCTTCTCAACTGCTGCGCAACTCAAAGCATGAACCACAAGAGACCAAAAGCTGCACTGCCAGACGCCAGAGAGGCAAGAGAACAAGAACAAAGAGAGCGTTCGGCGCTCCCTTAAATAACCTCGCTGGCGACGTCACGTTCCTTGGTGCGCCACCCAATCAGTGCCCTCCACCGAATCACAGGCCTGTAGTGTTGTGATAGCGCGTGGCACTCGAGGCCCAGCGGAGGTGTAGCTGGCTGCGGCCATCATCGGCGGTGTCCTAGCCTGGTTTCCTGTCCGTTTGTTCCGAAGTCATTGTCAGGGAAAGGAATTATTTAATGTTGCGCTAAGGACCTAACTAATGTTTATGTGGTTTGGAGTGCCATAATGGACAAAGGTTTGACTACTAGGTGAAACTCACAGGGGCGTTACCTTTAATCCCTCACTATTTAACACCCGAATCTCCAGGTAGATCCACAATCATACATATTACCCCGACAAACGCCTAAACATCAAGAACTTATTACATGTAGAGTCCCTGTCATGACAGTCGAATACCTACCTATACAGATCTACCTAGCTCTAGATGTTGCTCTACCAAATTCATAACAATATCTTGTTACACATTGTGCACTTGTAAGGCTTCTATGCTATATGAATTTTAAGATGAGATTGCAAACTGCCTGACTGCGTGAATGTCTTGTTGCAGATTGTCACTTGTAAGGCCTCTCTCCAGTATGAATTTTAAGATGACAATGCAAATTGTCTCTCCGCCTGAATGTCTTGTTGCAGATTCTGCACTTTAAAGGCATCTCTCCTGTATGAGTTTTAAGATGATATTGCAAACTGCCTGACTGTGTGAATGTCTTCTTACAGATTGTGCACTTATGCAGCCTCTCTCCAGTATGAATTATAAGATGAGATTGCAAACTGCCTGACAGTGTGAATGTCTTGTTTCAGATTGTGCACTTGTAAGGCCTCTCTCCTGTGTGAATTTTAAGATGAGAATGCAAATTGCCTGAATGTGTGAATGTCTTGTTACAGATTCTGCACTTGTAAGGCCTCTCTCCTGTATGAATTTTAAGATGATATTGCAAACTGCCTGACTGTGTGAATGTCTTCTTACAGATTGTGCACTTATTCGGCCTCTCTCCAGTATGAATTATAAGATGAGATTGCAAACTGCCTGACAGTGTGAATGTCTTGTTTCAGATTGTGCACTTGTAAGGCCTCTCTCCTGTATGAATTTTAAGATGAGATTGCAAACTGCCTGACAGTGTGAATGTCTTGTTGCAGATTCTGCACTTGCACAGCCTCTCTCCTGTATGAATTCTAAGATGAGAATGCAAATTGCCTGACTGCGTGAATGTCTTGTTGCAGATTCTGCACTTGTAAGGCCTCTCTCCTGTATGAATTTTAAGATGAGATTGCAAACTGCCTGACTGCATATATGTCTTGTTACAGATTGTGCACTTGTAAGGCCTCTCTCCTGCATGAATTTTAAGATGAGATTGCAAATGGTGTCTCTGCGTGAATGTCTTGTTGCAAACTGTACACTTGTGCGTCTCATTCAAATATCTCTATGGAATCCAAATCCACATCACCTTCCTTCTCATTCTCTTCAGAATGTTTCCTACCCATAGCACGAGTCACTGCATATGATGGAAAGATACCTGGAATCTCCTGCTCTAACTGTGCTGTGTTTTTTCATACTGGGCTTTTCAACCAACATCAAATTACCTGAAACTCGACCACCGGCCAAATCGTTCCTGAAAATAAAATTAATTCCCTCCACAGGAAGAGTGGCTTGAAAACCTACGGTGACTGGTCCTGACACCAACTCAGACTTTAAATGGATCACATGAAGAGGAGCTTTCACGAAGCCACCAACGCCCTGTAAGAGGACACTAACCACAGTTGCAGTTTTTTTTCAGACAATGGCAAAATGGCCTCGAGCATCAAAGATTGATGTGCTCCCGTGTCCCTCAATACCCTAACAGATCCCTGGCTACCTCTAGGTGGAAAATTAGGTTTGTGAAACCCCATCCTGTGTGTCAAGGCATGGTCATCTGTCACTGTTGCTGCCTCATTCAACTCAGGTACTTTTCTTCAATACAAATTTACTTTAATGTCCGCGTGAACACACTGTTTAATTTCTTCCACCAAGATCAATTGTTGCAACAGTTCGAAGTCTTTCCCAATCCCCTTCGAATCACACCACCGATCAAACATGGTTTCCTTCTTTCTGGCAAACTCCACATGGGTCTCACTCTCCCTCTTCCTGGCATTCCGAAATTTTTTCCGGTAAGCTTCAGGAACCAATTCATAGGCTTTGAGAATGGCTTTCTTCACTTCCTCATAGTCTGTACATTTGTCAATCGGTAAAGCCGAAAATATATCTTGAGCTTTACCCACCAGAACACTTTGCACTAACATAGTCCAGGACCCCACAGGCCATTTTAGCATTTGAGCCACTTTCTCAAAGTGTAAAAAAAACTTGGCTACCTCCTTTTCATTGAAGGGTGGAACCAGCCTCACATGTCTACCAACATCCCAGGTGTTCTGACTAGTTGTCGAACCAGCCGGCATGGATGCTACCTCTCCCCGTTCTCCCATTAATTCCAACTCCTTGAGTTTAACTTCCTTCTGATACTCCATGTCGCGTTCCTTCAACTCCCTTTCAGCTCTCCTCTCCTCTGCTCTTTCCTTTTCTCTTCTTTCTTCTTCAGCTCTCCTTTCCTCTGCTCTTCTCTCCTCTGCTTTCCTTTCCTCTGCTTTTAACATTTCCTGGCTCTGCAGTTGCATCTCCATTTTCCGGAGCTCCACATTTTCTTTTTCCTCGGGCAACCAATCCAAGGCTACCTCTGTCCATATTCCTTGTCCCACCAGAGATTCTACCACCAATGTCTGAGACTCTGATTTCTTCATATTAACTCGGACCTCCAAGTTAAAATGTCTGGCCAATATCAAGAGTTCCAATTTTTTTAACGCTTGGAACTGTGCCTCATTAAGGGACGCCGCAAACTGTTCTGCGTCAAACACCATGGTGCCTGTCAGTTAACACCTGTTAACCTTCACACAAAAATTTTCAATTTTTTTTGAAAAATTGGGGAATGTTAGAAAAAAATTCCAAATTTGGGAATTTTGGGAATGTTAGGGAATTCTATCCCGGACGAGCTATCAGGGAATTTAATCCCGGACGAGCCCCCAATTTCTGTTACGTGCTCCTCCCCGACCCCCTGGTCATGGTGTACCTCCGAGCCCTGAGAGGAGTCACGCCAGAAAAATGTGTTATTCTGTATGTCAAAGATAAATGGAGAAGCCACCCCAATTGTTACTCACAAACACATATTGTATTAAGATCACACAAGAATAACAGTACAACAATAATAGTAATCAAAAGTACAATCAATATGTCCTATGATGGTACCATCAGTTTCGTAATATATAACTCACTGTGCTCCAAGTGAGTGAACCAAGAACATTCCCCAATGCCTCTTATTCCTGGCTTCAAGCCAACGTCGATTCGCTCCAGCGATCACCAGAACGATGTCCCATCGAGACCAGAATCCCGTTCGGATGGCAAGAACAGTCCCGCTGCCAAAGCGGGGCAAAGGCGCCCTCAAGGCGACTGGGAAATCCAAAGGCGCCCTCCAGGCGACTGAGAGATCACACCCTCAGGTATGGACTTTCACGGCTCACAGTCGGCGAACCGCAAATTAATCTTCAAAAGCCACGGTGCACACACGCACATCAGATACGTCTGAAAGTGGTGAAAACGGCTGACGAAGCAAAGAAACCTTGCTCGACGCACAAGTCAAAATGGCCGACGACCCGTTCTTGAGATGTAATGGCCCGGTGATAATTCTCCTCGGAATCCACTGCCAAAAACCTGACACGCAGGGTGATCGGTCACAGCGATGACAACTCTGTCACAGGAATCCCTTTCCCGGGAACCCAAAAGTTCACTCGTGACTCTTGCTCGCCAACGTTCGCTCCAGACCGCAAGTAGCTCGGCTCCTTGTCCGACTCACTCGCTCCGCCCTTTTTCTCCCTCTTCTTCGTCCGGTTCCCGATCCGGTTTCCTGTTTCTTTTAACATTAACTTTTTTACCTTTTGAAAACAGTTCCTGGACAATAAACCTTTTGAAAACAATAATAGTACATGGAATCAGAAATATTTACAGTGGATGCAAACCACCACAATGGAAGTGACGAATCCGTAACAATCCCAAGAGTTCTGACTGGTTGTCGAACTAGCCGGCATGGATACTACTTCTCTCCGTTCCCCCAGTAATTCAAGCTCCTTGAGTTTAAGTTCCCTCTGATACTCCATGTCCCATTCCTTTAACTCCCTTTCGGCTCTCCTTTCCTCTGCTCTTTCCTCAGCTCTTCTCTCCTCGAGTTCTCGTTCCCGTTCTGCTCTTTCCTTTTCCGCTTTCCATTCCAACTCTTTTAACCTTTCCTGGCTCTGCAGTTGCATCTCCATTTTCCGGAGCTCCATATTTCCTTTTTCCTCTGGTAACCAATCCAAGGCTACCTCTTCCCATGTTCCTTGGCCCACTAGAGATTCTACCACCAATGTCTGAATCTCGGCTTTCTTCATACTAACTCGGACCTCCAAGTTACAATATTTGGCCAATATCATGAGTTCCGATCTTTTTAATGCCTGGAACTGTGCCTCGTTAGGGGATGTCGCAAACTTTTCTACATCAAACACCATGGTGACTATTAGTTAGCACCTGTTAACCTTCACACAAAAATTTCAAATTTTTAGAAAAATTTGGGAATGTTAGAAAATTCCAAATTTGGGAATTTTGGGAATGTTAGGGAATTCAATCCCGGACGAGCCCCCAATTTCTGTTACGTGCTCCTCCCCAAACCCCGGTCGCGATGTACCTCCGAGCCCCAAAAGGAGTCACGGCAGAAAGATGTGCTATTATGTGTGCCAATGACCAATGGCGAAACCACACCAATCATTTGTTACAAAAAACCAAGTATTGTATTAACATCACACGATAATAACAAATTGCACAAGTGTAATAAAATCTCAATTGCACAACAAACACCATATAATTCCTATGATGGTACCACCAGTTTCTAAACTCGATAACTCACGGTACTCCACGTGAACGAAATGTAACACCCCCAAAGTCACTGTCACGGCACCAGGCCCAAAGTCGATCCACGCTCCGGTGATCACAAGAAAACAGGTCGTACTGAGACCTGAACCCAGGACTGCTGACAGTCAACGCTGCCGAAGAGCCACTGGGTGGGTGTCGGGCCGACGTCGGTCAGGCCAAAAGTTCAACCAAAAGGCGACTGGGAATTCACACCTTCGGTTCACCAGACAAGGACGCTGATATGAACGAGCAGCGGCTCCCAAACAGAAAACCGCGAATTCCCAATCAAAAACCAAGACACACACGAGAACCCGGCTAACGGCTGGTGCGTGGTGAAAAGGCTGGCGCGATGTGAAATGGCGGACGGGCCCATAATGGAGGCTCTCCCGCGATGATTCACTCAGAAACAACCGCAAACCCGTCACGCAGGTTTATCTGCCACAGCGATAACTACACTGTCAGAGGCACCTCTTTCCTGGGGAAACCAATATTCGCTCGTGACCAACGTTCGCCAGCATCCGCTCGACACCTCCAAGCAGATCGGCCTTTCTCTCCCGGTCTCACTTGATCTGCTTCTTCTTCCTCCTCTTCCGGTTTCTCCCGATCCATTTCGTTTTTCTTTTAAAACACTAATTTTTACTTTTGAAGCAAGTTATCTCCATTTCACTCAAATTATAACAATAATAGTACATGGAACTAAAAATACTGTTATGAATTTGGTTGAGCAATATGTAGAGCAGAGTAGATCTGAGTAGGTAAAATGCTCCGGGATGTCGCGATAGCTAGAACCCACTATGTACCTTTAAGTTAGTATGTGTAGGCGTATGCCGGGATAATTGCGTATATATTTCCTGTACGGGGACAGGAAGTGCTACGTAGTTAGGGCGATAAGGGTAACTTTGTGTGTTTTCCCACCCCTGTGGTCAATCCAATGTCCCTTTTGGCACCGCACCTAGACAGTAGGAATTCATGCCCCTAGCGCACCTACATTAATTAATTCCCTTCCCTTTCACATCAATGAAACAACACCCAGGGAAGAAGAAATGCGGGCAAGGGGGTTAACAAGGAGAGATGCAGAAAATAGGGCAAAATGGAGAAGATTGTCATGGGGACCGCAAGGCTAACCCCCGCTCTAGCAGGGAAAATGGCCTTAAAATGCATGTTGTTGTTGTTGTTGTTGTTGTTGTTGTTACAAGTATGCTTTAACCGTTATTGATTTGAGGAGTAGATTTGCATGGGTTGTTCCTTTGAAAAACAAGAAAGGTAATACCCTGATGTTAGCCTTCCAACAGATATTTAATAAAAGTAAAAGAACACCAAATAGTCTAGTAGGAAGACTAGGTCCCCCTGCACCCCCCGGAGATATACTTCTAATCAGTGTTTCTAGATTGGAAAAAATGTGTAGAAAATGACTAGCTATGGCCCCAAGCTGAAAAAATGTCCCACATACCATTTTTATGCAAATTACTGCTGCCATTATCAAAAAAACGATTTTTGACATATCTCAGCCAATATTGCAGATAATTGAAAAATGAAGGTGTCTAGACCCATGTTTTGAAGGGCATAGATCATGATAGAACTATTCATAACATGATTACATGTGTCTATGGTATACTAGTATGCTAATTAGTGCTTTATTTACAAAATAATCACAGTTTTACGAAATAATAGACTCATATTAAGGTCCGTCTACACAGACGTTAACACAAAGTTTTATTTTTCTAAATATTACAACTGTCAAAATAGTCCTAGCACTCAATGTGACCACTCTTCTCTTGCTTGTTTTAGATAAACATCATTAGCATTAGTGATTCTACACTGAGTCAGTCATCATCATTTTCATCGAAATCGTCAGAGTCAAACTCTTCTTCTCCTTCCTCTTCCTCCTCCTCTTCGTGCTCTCCTGTGTTCAGAAGATCCACCAGTGAGGTTGGTAGGATGGGACCACTGGACCACATTGGTTTCAACAGTCCTTCATCAGTCCTTATCCATCCTTGCTCCTCATAAGGTTTTGGCTTTTCGATGATAGGTTGATCGGCTCTTTTGTACAATGCTACGCGGTGGTTCACACGCTGGATGTGCGGCTTCAGGGCAGACTGGCATGGAGGAAGGCGAGCCAGATCAACCTTGGACTTGGATGTGAGGGTCTTGTCCTCTCCCACCATTTTTCGTAGCAGCTTGGCACGGACAATGTCCACTGATGACTCGCGACTCTGGCCGTACATCACACAGGTGAATTTTTCTAACTGCCTCTCCACCTCAGGGTTGGCATCCCAGTTGTCACCCAGTTCACCGAATGCCCTGTGAAACCTGGGATTCTTCTCCAGCTTTTTCAAGGGCCCGACTTTTCCCTTCCCTTTGAAGGCACTGGTGCAGTCTTCTCCGCTGAACACATAGTACCCCAGGAGAGTGGCACAGTAGTCCTCTCCCAGGGATTCTGCCAGCTCAGAGACGTTGACAAGTTGGCGATGCTTCCCTGACCCTGTATCCAGGTACACCGTCAGCTTGATGTTGTGGGCATGGTGGAGCAGGATCAGGAGGATGTCTGTGTCCGGTGTTCTGACTACAGCGTTCTTGTATCCGATGGTAGCAGCATGATGGAGGTACAGAACCACCCTGGTATCAGTCTCTTCCTGGTTGCTGTAGATCGTGGGGAGTTCACGTACCTCGACCTGAAACACAAAAAGGCACCGCATTTCAATCACCAGTCACTGCCAGTTTCAGATCTAGACAAACATCACAGGTAATCACCTTTTTTTCAGGAAAAATTACAAATTGAATCGCCATTCACGAAGGGCTTTCAATTTTACCTTGCCATTCGTTGAGTTGAGTGGTTTTATTCAAGTTGTCCCACTCACAGTGGAATACAAGGTTGCCCTCTCCTGTCACAATTTGTGGTGTACGATAAGTTGAGACTTCATCCAGGACCTTGGCGAGAGCAGTTTCCAACTCCAAGGCGAAATCGTAGCTCTCAGAGTGTCCAAGCCTGTGTAGTATTGTGGTGAGCTGTTTGCTTCGGAACAGGTGCCTTACAGTCACACAGAGGAGAATGTGCTTTGGTAACTTCCATTTTCCATCTGACACTGCACGGCACATATCTTGTCCAATGGAGAAGACCAGACGCTTCACCTTTTCTGTCTCGATGCCCTCCTTGCCAGTCATTAGCACGCTGAGAAAGCGGACAAGGTCTGGAGGTAGGATGTCTTCAGGATTGAGCTCCATGTCTTCAGCTGTTGGTGGCCATGGTTGGTCTTTACACTCTCTGAAAGCCTGTAGAATACCCTGGCGAAGTTGGAGGGCAACATTTTGGTTCTTGTTTGTGCTTCCGAGTGTGAATGCTCGTGCGAGAGCATTGGAAACTGTTATGTTTGAGCTGTGCACAAGCCAGAAAGAAATGACATCACATTTGTCATGATCAACCTTCGTGAAGTGGATATGCTCCTTGATTGGGTCATTCTGTAGGCGTTTCAGTAGTTTCTCTGACCGATCATTTGAGTTCTCATATCCATTCAGTTTCAGTTCCTCGACATAGAGCAAGCGCAAGGAAGAAAGCTGTAGAACTTTATTCTGCTGGATGACCTGGGTTTGAATGTGTTCCAGTACTGAGTTGAATGCCTTTTCATGGGCGGCTGACATGCAAGCCTGCTCCTTTGGTGCTTCGGCTCTGTGAATCGCACGCTCATAGTTGTAGAATGCTGTGCGGAAAGCTTTAAAACATGACGGATGGTGTTTGGCCTCACATGCAAAGAGGTCTTTGTTTTTCACCTTTCGATGGAGTCGATAGAGACCCATTTTCTCAGCCCGTGTTTCGATTTGCTCCCATGCATTTTCTTTGTTTTTAAAGGATGGGAAGGTTGTAGGCCTCTCAGTATTGCGATGAGCATCTTTGGTCTCAACTTTCTCACAAAATATACACTCTGGCGGGAAGATGGGTTCAGCAGAACCTCCTGGTTTACGAGGAGAGTGATGCCATGATGAGGTTGATGGCCCTGGTTCTGTATCATCTCCCAGACGATGAAAGTGGCGGACAAAGTGCTTATAACACTTGCTGTGATATCCTACTCTTTCTAGGTCATCAGGAAGAGTTGCCGGGATCTGATCACATACTGATTGCATACGACATGGGGAGTCATGCGGTTGGTTGAGACGTCTATCCCGGATCTTTTGAAGCAGTTGCAGTTTTTCTGAAGCAGATCCTTTAATTTTACGGAGGGGCGTGAAATCCCCATGATCAGACATGGATGGTACATGAAGGATGCATGTAGGAGGAGAGCTTTGGGCTGCAGGTTCTACACTCCGTTTTCTTTTGGGCATGCTTGCTGTCGATGTCTACCATCACTGTTAAATGACAAATAAGAAATCACGAATGATGTTAAAAGTGCCTGTGAAAGGAGGCTCTGAGTTTTCAGTGAGGTAACAGAGGTTCTGAGTCATGTTCTACACTAGGGTACTTTTTAGCTGACTAAACCATGTTTAGTGGCATCAAAAGTGCTAATAGCTAAAACATCTAAATTCTTCCACACTAACGTTAGCTATCTAGGCCAATGAAACATTGTGCTAAGTTACTGTAGCTAGCTCAGCTGTCGTGCCTCTTTCTGGTTCAATTCATATACAGAAGTCAACAGATATGTCTCATGTTTGGCATTAACAAAAGTTTAAGTTACACCGACATTAGGAACATACTGTACATAGATGAGGCTAGCTTTAACGTTAGCTAACATGGTGCTAGCTGGCTCAGCTGTTATTCTGCCTGTTTATGATTTCATGCAGAAACTGAAGTCAAGAGTGTGAGTAACATTATAGTTAGCATCTTACCTGGCTAGATTGGAGGATGAATACCAAGAACAACACACAGATGGAATGGAAGACTGAACTTTCAACTGAGGTATTCAATAACATCAACGTTACCAATTGATACGAGCGCGCGACATTACCAATTGATACGAGCGCGCGAGCGCGCATGTTACATGGATGGAAATGTAAAATGGCAGCTATAGCAGCACTAATTTGGATCTCTAGTCTGTCATTTCTGCACTGTGATTGGATAACATAAAAAAATATGTTTGGGAGTTAACAGCAGGAGTTGGTAGATTTTACGTGGGCTGGGTGAGAAACCTTTAAATAAGCAAGTGAAAATCTCTCGCAATACAAAGTCAATGGTGGGAAGAAAAGTTGAGTGGTACCAATGTTACTGCCAATGTCCCGCCCCTATGCAAGACTCAGGAGCATCTTGTTGACATTTAACCTTGAAAATACCTGGGTTTAGACCCCTTATGTACCATGTTAAGTTATCTGCAGTATTAACGTATCCTTATCATTTGTAAAACTGATTATTTTGTAATTACAGCATTAATATGCATACTAGTATACCATAGACACATGTAATCATGTTATGAATAGTTCTATCATGATCTATGCCCTTCAAAACATGGGTCTAGACACCTTCATTTTTCAATTATCTGCAATATTGGCTGAGATATGTCAAAAATCGTTTTTTTGATAATGGCAGCAGTAATTTGCATAAAAATGGTATGTGGGACATTCTTTCAGCTTGGGGCCATAGCTAGTCATTTTCTACACATTTTTTCCAATCTAGAAACACTGATTAGAAGTATATCTCCGGGGGGTGCAGGGGGACCTAGTCTTCCTACTAGACTAAAAGAAGTTATGAACCGACGAGGGAACAGAGTTCTATAACAGCATATTTATTAAATTTCTTAAGGGGAAGGGTATTAAATTATACAGCACCTTTAATGAAGGAAAAGCAGTTGTTATTGAGCGTTTTAATCGTACTTTGAAAGAGAGGCTATATAAAAAAATTCACGCAACTCGGTTCTCAACAATGGGTATCGGAAATTCAGGATATTGTTGATAATTACAATAATGCGGTACATTCATCGATGAAAGCAAAACCATCAGAAACATTTACAAAATTAGAATATGAAAAGCAGATTAACTTGAGAAAACCCAAGTTCAAAGTTGATGATGTTGTAAGAATATACAGATGGAAAAGCCATTTTGAGAAAGGTTATACAAAGAGATGGACTAATGAACTTTTTAAAATTGTTGATGTAACGGATACAGTACCTTGGACTTATAAGTTATATGATTTACATGGAGAAGAAATCTTGGGTTCATTTTATTCACAAGAATTACAAAAGACAAAACTCAGTAAATGAATAATTTTTATATTTTATATTAAAATGGCAAGAAAACAACTTCAGGAGAATAATAATTTTTGTATTCAAGGATACTTACAAGAAAAGGGGGCAAAATTTTTAATTCCTTATGAATTGGAACACAGACAGGGAAATTTTGTAATTAAGGATTGGCCATATACAGATATTGCAAAACGCACAAATGGAGACTTGCTTAAAATATGAAATAAAAATGAACTTCTCAAAGTTATGAAATATAAAGCTCTTTTAGAAAATGTTAACAAATCCTATTGGTATCCTATTGTGAGAAAAATAATTATAAATACAAGAATAGCTCAAAATCCAGATGAATATATGTATAATGTTCTCTGTGGAGATGCTTTAATGGTAACAAGGGATGAGGAAGAGAGGGAGAAGGAGGAAAAGGCGAAAAAGGAGGAGGGGGAGAAGGAGAAGAAGGAGGGAAAGGAGAGGGAGGAATGGAATAAGATGAAGGGGGAATTGGAGAAGATGAAGGAAGAAGCGAGGGTAACAAGGGTAATAAGGGCATCAGTAGCGAGGGAAGAGGAGAAGAGGGAATTAGGAGCAAGGGAAGAGGAGAAGTGGGAAGAAGTGAAAGTAAAGTTTGAGAAGGAAATGGAATCAAGGATAGCAAGGGTAGTAGAGGAGGGAGTAGGGGAAGGGGTAGTAAGGGTAACAAGAGTTATGCCTAGGTCCCCCGTCGGTGAAGTGATGTGAGTTGACAAAGTGGAAGACGCAGAAAACATGCTATGATATGATATTTCGCTCGCAAGGTTCAGACATACATGGAGGCGGCCATCTTGGATTTTGACGTGGCCACCCAATTTTCAATAGCGTTCTTCCTTGTGCCTGGATACACCCAAACACCAGATTAGAAGTTGGTACTTTGCTTATTAGTCCCCTACCGGTGTACACTGGAGGGGACTATAGGTTTGCACGCCGTCCCTCCGTCCGTCAGTCCGTCAGTCCGTCAGTCCGTCAGTCCGTCAGTCTGTCACGCAAAGAACAGCTTTCCGGACTTTTTTTCTCAACGCTCAATGCTAATGATTTCAAACTTGGCACATCGTTTCCTCATGATAAGTTACAGATCAAGTTCGAACTTCACGACGTTTCCAACATTTTTGACAAAGTTATGGCACTTTGAACTTTTGGAATTCTGATAATTCTGATGATCCTTAATTCAGTGCCATTTTAAGTTTTTAATTTCCTTTAAAAAAGATTTTCTCTGCAATAATAGGACCGATTGAGATCAAATTTTCACCATAGGAGGGACTCGGTCTGTAGAATATTCTAATGGTAATTATGACATCACAGGTCACGTGGTTCGGGCGCCATATTGTTTTTTGTGAAAACACGAAAACCCCTTTTTCTCTGCAACGGCTGAAGAGATCGAGGCCAAACTTTGCAGGCAGAATCGCATACCCATGACGAACAAAAACGTCAGCGAGCATGACGTCATGCGTCACATGGTTTCAGAGTTATGACGTTTTTAAGCATGAACATTTAAAACCAAGCCCCTCCCTCATTTTTGATCCAATCGAGGGGAAACTCCACAGATCTGTTCCGCATGTCGGTCTACTAAAACGTCCTTTTGGAATTTGTGATAGCTCACGTTGTTTGGCAGATATCGTTAATTAAACGAAAATATTTTTAAAATGGATATCTCTTGAATCGCTTTATTGATCGACGTGAACCTTCACACTATAGTAGAAGTCATGAAGAGTAACAAGTGTGCAAAATTTCAAGATGATTGGATGTACGGTTTGGAAGCTAGAAGTTGTTATTGCGTGAAGAAGAAGAGGCATCAAGTGTGCGGATTTAATTAATTATCACATGTACAGACTGAAAGCATTGTTGGACACGACCTGTCGCGGTCATTTTAACCTCAAATAAAATTCTAATTTAAGATTTGTCAATAGTTGAGGTATATTAACAAACGAATAAAACAGATTTGCTCAAATTCTGACTTTTTTTTAACTCGATCGCATTTGACAGAGTTGTGACGAGCTGAGGAAGAAGAAACCTCGCATTGGCTTCTCCAATGTGCCATAAAAAATGGATATCTCTTGAATCGCTAGTACCTCAGACCGTGAGTTGGTAATAATTTATATAATTCACACAGTGCAATACGTGCAGGCCGCTCCACGGAGCGACCTTGCAGGCTTATCAACGAGGCGAGGCGTGACACACGTGTCTCAGCATACCTCAGATCAAGTTTGAAAACCAGCATCAACCGTGCATAAATTTGCATATTCCATCATTTTTGACAAAGTTATGGCACTTTGAACTTTGGTAGGGACATGTATTGCAGCGCAATACTCAGAATGCTTTAGTTTTAATTTCCTTTAAAAAAGATTTTCTCTGCAATAATAGGACCGATTGAGATCAAATTTTCACCGTAGGTGGCACTCAGCGGTAGAATATTTTAGTGGTAATTATGACGTCACAGGTCACGTGGTTCGGCCGCCATATTGTTTTTCGTGAAAACACAAAAACCCCTTTTTCTCTGCAACGGCTCAACAGATCAAGGCCAAACTTTGCAGTCAGAATCGCATACCCATGACGAACAAAAAAGTCAGCGACCATGCCATCATGCGTCCCATGGTTTCAGAGTTATAACGTTTTTAAGCATGAACCTTTAAAACCGAGCTCCTCCCTCATTTTTGATTCAATCGAGGGGAAACTTCACAGATCTGTTCAGCATGTCGGTCTACTAAAATGTCATTTTGGAATTTGTGATAGGGCACGTGGTTTGGTAGATATCGTTAATTAAACGATAATATAAAAATAAAAATAAAAGAATATCTCTTGAATCACTAGTACCTCAGACCGTGAATTGAATGAACGTTTTTGAGGCCATTTTTCCCCGCTAAAGCGGGGGTTGGCCTTGCGGGCCCCATGACAATCATGGTTCCCTGTTTGAGGCAATGTTTTTATTTTGGCCTCATGTACATTGCTCTCATGTGCAATGTCAATTTGTAATTTTATTTTTATAAAACACATCAGAATTCCCAAAACGAGTTGGTAATTATATAATTCACACAGTGCAATACGTGCAGGCTGCTCCACGGAGCGACCTTGCGGGCTTCTCGGCGAGGCGAGGCGTGACACACATGTGTCATTGTGTCTCAGCCTACCTCAGATCAAGTTTGAAAACCAGCATCAACCATGCATAAATTTGCATTTTCGATCATTTTTGACAAAGTTATGGCACTTTGAACTTTGGTAGGGGACATGTATTGCAGCGCAATACTCAGAATGCCTGTTTTTCAAGATATTCATCTCACAAGGTTCAGACATACATGGCGGCGGCCATCTTGGATTTTTACGTGGCGACCCAATTTTAAACAGCGTTCTTCCTTGTGCCTAGATACAGCCACACACCAGGTTAGACGTTGGTACTTCGCTTATTTTTCGAGATATTACGCTCACAAGGTTCAGACATATATATGGTGGCGGCCATCTTGAATTTTGACGTGGCGACCCAATTTTCAATAGCGTTCTTCCTTATGCCGAGATACACCCACACACCAAATTAGAAGTTGGTACTTCGCTTATTAGTCCCCTACCGGTGTACACCGGAGGGGACTATAGGTTTGCACGCCGTCCCTCCGTCCGTCAGTCTGTCAGTCCGTCACGCAAAGAACAGTTTTCCGGGCTTTTTTTCTAAACGCTTAATGCTGATGATTTCAAATTTGGCACATCGTTTCCTCATGATAAGTTACAGATTAAGTTCGAAATTCACGACGTTTCGATCATTATTGACAAAGCTATGGCACTTTGAACTTTGGGAATTCTGATAATTCTGATGATCCTCAACTCAGTGCCATTTTAAGTTTTAATTTCCTTTAAAAAAGATTCTCTGCAATAATAGGACCGATTGAGATCAAATTTTCACCATAGGAGGGACTCGGTCTGTAGAATATTATAATGGTAATTATGACGTCACAGGTCACGTGGTTCGGGCGCCATATTGTTTTTCGTGAAAACACGAAAACCCCTTTTTCTCTGCAACGGCTGAAGAGATCGAGGCCAATCTTTGCAGGCATAATCGCATACCCATGACGAACAAAAAAGTCAGCGAGCATGACGTCATGCGTCACATGGTTTCAGAGTTATGACGTTTTTAAGCATGAACCTTTAAAACCGAGCCCCTCCCTCATTTTTGATCCAATCGAGGGGAAATTTCACAGATCTGTTCCGCATGTCAGTCTACTAAAATTTCCTTTTGGAATTTGCGATAGCTCACGTGGTTTGGCAGATATCGTTAATTAAACGAATTTTTTTTTTTTAATGGATATCTCTTGAATCGCTTTATTGATCGACGTGAAACTTCATACTCGACTAGAAGTCATGAAGAGTAACAAGTGTGCAAAATTTCAAGATGATTGGATGTACGGTCTGGAAGCTAGAAGTTGTTATTGCGTGAAGAAGAAGAGGCATCAAGTGTGCGGATTTAATTATTTATCACATGTACAGACTGAAAGCATCGTTGGACACGGCCTGTCGCGGTCATTTTAACCTCAAATAAAATTCTAATTTAAGATTTGTCCATAGCTGAGGTATATTAACAAACAAATAAAACAGATTTGGTCAAATTCTGACTTTTTAAACTCGATCGCATTTGACAGAGTTGTGACAAGCTGAGGAAGAAGAAACCTCGCATTGGCTTCTCCAATGTGCCATAAAAAAATGGATATCTCTTGAATCGCTAGTACCTCAGACCGTGAGTTGGTAATAATTTATATAATTCACACAGTGCAATACATGCAGGCCGCTCCACGGAGCGACCTTGCGGGCTTATCAACGAGGCGAGGCGTGACACACGTGTCTCAGCATACCTCAGATCAAGTTTGAAAACCAGCATCAACCGTGCATAAATTTGCATATTCGATCATTTTTGACAAAGTTATGGCACTTTGGACTTTGGTAGGGGACATGTATTGCAGCGCAATACTCAGAATGCTTGTTTTTTAAGATATTCATCTCACAAGGTTCAGACATACATGGCGGCGGCCATCTTGGATTTTGACGTGGCGACCCAATTTTCAATAGCGTTCTTCCTGAAGCCGAGATACACCCACACACCAAATTAGAAGTTGGTACTTCGCTTATTTTTCAAGATATTTCGCTCACAAGGTTCAGACATATATATGGTGGCGGCCATCTTGGATTTTGACGTGGCGACACAATTTTAAACAGCGTTCTTCCTTGTGCCTAGATACACCCACACACCAGATTAGAAGTTGGTACTTCGCTTATTTTTCGAGATATTTCGCTCACAAGGTTCAGACATATATATGGTGGCGGCCATCTTGGATTTTGACGTGGCGACCCAATTTTCAATAGCGTTCTTCCTTATGCCGAGATACACCCACACACCAAATTAGAAGTTGGTACTTCGCTTATTTTTCAAGATATTCAGCTCACAAGGTTCAGACATACATGGCATCAGACATACATGGCGGCGGCCATCTTGGATGTTGACGTGGGTTGCACCCACACACCAAATTCGAATGCGGTCCTTCGCTTACGCACGCACGCACGCCCACACGCACGCACGCACACACGCACGCACGCCCGCACGCACGCACGGACGGACGGACGGACGGATGGACACACGGACGGAGGGGAAAACCATAGTCCCCCTTTCGCTCCGCTGTGCGACGGGGGACAATAAAGGAAGGGGTAGTAGGAGTAGCAGGGGCAACAAAGGAAGGGGCAGCAGGGGCAGCAAGGAAAGAGGTAGTAGGAGTAGCAGAGGTAACAAAGGAAGAGGAAGAAAGGGCAGCAAAGGCAGCTGGAGCAGCAAGGGTAGCAAAGGAAACAGCAAGGGTAGCAGAGGCAGCAGGGGCAAGGGTAACAAGGGCAGCAAGGGAAGAGGCAACAACGGTAGCAAAGGAAGAGGAGGAAGTCAGAACAACAATAGAGGAGGTGGTAAGGGCAGCAAGGGAAGGTGCAGTAAGAGTAGCAGGGGGTGAGGAGTGACTACATGGAAATAGGGATTTACATTATAGATAATAATGATGATGGAATTGATAAAAATAATTTGAAATTAAATAATTTCAAATTAAATAAAAAATTGTTTTTGAAATATACATGAGATTAATAATATGACAGGTAATGCCACCCTATCTTCCCACCACCAAATCTGTTTGTATTCCTCGGCTTTGTATAATTATCTGATTGTCTTCCTTCTTTGTCATGCAAACCATCGCTTTGCTATCATATATTTTTTAGCCGCATCGCAAGACGCTGGTCATGGAATGCCCTCTGCTGTTGTTGTTGTTCTTCTTCTTCTTCTTCTTTTTCTTCTTCTTCTTGTTCTTGTTGTTCTTGCAGAGAAGACAAAACCTCAAAGCCCCACCCATTCTGGGAACCATAGCTCCACCCATTGTGGGAGAGACTTCATATAAACAAATATCCACCATTTTATTAACTCGCATAGCTTTGAGGCCTGTTTTGTAGGCCCGTGGTGTCTTCCTCTCTCACACAGTTTTCTTTCAAATCAAATTCGATATATCATTTCATTTTTCACAGTCGCTAACATAGTTTTAGACTCGGTTTAAAAAAAACGGGAAGAAAATCCGATGGAAGTTGCCCTTTATAGAATGAAATGAATTCTCAAAGGCCTGTAACTTCAAGTCCATTGAGATTTATTTTTTTTAAACGCGGCATGGTCAGTCATACACCGCCCGAAATAACAGACGGGAAAATGCCGAGATATATATATTTTGTTTAAATCGCGGCATGGTCAGTCATACACCGCCCGAAATAACAGACGTGAAAATGCCGAGATATATTAAAAATTCGTCCATTTGATGACAATCGTCACGATGAAATATTTAATTTATACGTCGTCACAATAATGTGGAGAGAGGAGCATAGCTTCGTTCACGTGTCGCCACACACGGGAAATTGCCGAGATATTTTTTTTTTAAATCGCGGCATGGTCAGTCATACACCGCCTGAAATAACAGACGGGAAAATGCCGAGATATATTAAAAATTCGTCGCCACACACGGGAAATTGCCGAGATATATTTTCACTTTGCACAAAAATAACATCAAGTAATCGAATCAATAGGAATGTCCTGTGCCTATAACATCGACGTTATAGGCACAGCTGCATCTAGGCATTGTGTAACATCGATGCGGCTTTTGTTTTAATTAAAACTTTTTGGACTTGTTACCTTCGCAAAAGCGGAAGGTTATGTTTTGATCGCTGTGTATTTATTTGTATGTCTGTGTGTGTGTATGTTAATCGCATAACTCAAAAAGTATTCAACCGAATTGCATGAAATTTGGTGGGATGATTGGTTATTATACGGGACACATTTGATTAGATTTTGGGAAACAGATTTGCTCAAATTCTGACTATTTTTAACTCGATCGTATTTCACTCAAAGTTATGAGCGACTGAAGAAGAAGATGTCCATCCAGGACGTCATCACTATAACGCGATCTCCCGCGATCATTTCAACCTCAAAAAAAATTATAATTGCAGATTTGTCAAGAGATGAGGCATATTAACAAACGAATGAAACAGATTTGCTCAAATTCTGACTATTTTTAACTCGATCGTATTTCACTCAAAGTTATGAGCGACTGAAGAAGAGGATGTCCATCCAAGACGTCATCACTATAACGCGATCTCCCGCAATCATTTCAACCTCAAATGAAATTCAAATTGCAGATTTGTCAATCGGGGAGGCATATTAACAGACGAATGAAACAGATTTGCTCAAATTCTGATTTTTAAAAATCGATCGCATTTCACATAAAGTTTCACATCGCATACACTCCCATGCCAAGTACAGAACAGTAGCTGCGGCGAAGGTATGCGCTCTACCGAGTGCCCGGATTCTAGTTTAGTCTTGAAATCGTGTATTTGTTGGTTACAAATTGTGCTTCCACATATCTCATTATACTCACCAAGCGGGTAATAGTCTTCTTTACAAGACCAATTAAAATCATGTAGGTCTGTAGGTCATGTAGATTATGTAGGTCATGTAGGTCATACGACTTCCGGTCCCTCGAGCGACGGGGCTTGCTTCGATCTCTCCACGGCATCAAGGTTTGAGTGTTTTCCCGTTCGTTTCTTTGTCAAATTTCCGCTGCGTATTTTGTTGTGTATGTGTTATAGTGTGTTTCTATTTGGTTTTGGTTTTGTGGTTGTTGCAAATTTGTGTGTAATTAGTCGTTTCTTTGTTCGCGCCTCATGCGCCTCGTGCGGCCTGGTGTCTCGTGCGGCCTCCTCGTCTCGACTTGTGCCCCGCCCCCTATATCTCGTTTTTCTTTCACCTCTGCTCCTGCTTTCTCAAATCCACGTTCTCACTTAGAGACTTTTCCCAGATTGTTTTTCATGGTTTTGTTTAAATATTTATTTAAATATGTTTAAACCGCAGCCGTGATGCTGACGCCGCCCCCCCCCCCCCCCCCACCCCCCAGAATTTCCATGTTTTAAACGTTTCCCAGTGTGTACTCTGGATAAGAATAGGTATGCCATATCTCTGCGTGCCGTAAGAGGCGACTAAGAGGGTTGGCGTCAGGAAGGGCATCCGGCCATAAAAACATTGCCTCAAGGAGAGAATCATGACAATTACAACTACATGTGGGCAGGGTACAGCCCGAAGTGGCGATCGGTTTCTGAGGTTTGGGACATGGAATGTAGGGACAATGACAGGGAGATCAGGAGAAGTGGTGGAAGTGTTGGTCAGAAGAAGAGTGGACATATGTTGTGTGCAAGAGACGAGATGGAAGGGAAGTGGTGTGGGAATGGTGAAGGGTAGGCAGGGACAGAAATACAAGTGTATGTGGCAAGGGTGCCCGGAGGGCGTGAATGGTGTTGGTGTCCTGTTGTCTGAGGAGTTTGTAGACAGTGTGGTGAGTGTGACTAGAGTGAGTGATAGGTTGATGATGGTGAAAATGATGATTGGAAGGCTCTTGGTGAACGTCATCTCGGGATATGCTCCGCAGGTTGGTCGAAGCGATGAAGAGAAGGACAAGTTCTGGTGTGCGATAGAGAAGCTGATGGAAAACGTGGAAGATGGGGAAGTTGTTGTGGGAGGAGGAGACCTAAATGGACATGTGGGAAGGAGTATGGATGGTTTTGACGGAGTTCATGGGGATTATGGATATGGTGTGAGAAATGGAGAAGGTGAAAGGATTTTGGAGTTTGCTGATGGAGCTGATTTGTTGATTTGTAATACTCAGTTCCAGAAAGAGGATAATAAGCTTGTTACATACACGTCAGGTGGGTCGACGACAACCGTTGACTACCTGATGGTGCGTAGGCGAGATAGGGGGCACCTCCGGGACACAAAGGTGATCCCGGGGGAGGAAGGAGGCTGTTTCACAGCACCACTTGGTTGTCTGCGACATAAGGGTGAAAGGTGCGAGGAGAGCTCGGCGGGTGAAGTACCAACCGAGAATGAAGGTGTGGAGGTTGAAAGAGGTGACAGTAAGAGGCTGTTTAAGAGGGAGGCATTAAAAGAGAGGCTGAGTAGGGTCGAGGATGATGTGGTTGAGCTTGAAAGTGGTTGGATGTCAATGAAAGCCTGTTGGGAGCCGTTGGTGAGGTATGTGGATGGACAAAAGGACCACCGAGGCACTCGGAAACATGGTGGTGGGATGATGAAGTTGGAAAGAGGATTGACGAGAAGAGGAAGAAGTTCATGGAGTGGCAGAAGGCGAAGGGTACGGGAGCAGAAACAGCAGAGCACTAAAGTTATAAGGCAGCCAGGAAGGCTGCAAAGAAAGAGGTAGCAAAGGCGCAGGAGGCATGTAGGAAAATGTTTGGAGAACGCTTGGATTCGGAAGAGGGTCAGAAAGCAGTATTCAGGATTGCAAAGCAGATAGCGAAAGAGAGGTGTGATGTGATGGGGGTGAGTTGCTTGAAGGATGAAGTGGGACAAATCGTTGTCGACCCAGATGGAATTAAAAGAAGATGGAAAAGAAAAATGGAAATGCTGTTGAATACAGAGAATGAATGGGATGGCAACATAGAGAGTAACCCAGTTTTAGGACCGGCAGAGAAGATAACTGAGAAGGAAATTGAGGAAGCGATAAAAGCAATAAAGGGTAGAAAAGCGGGAGGGCCGACGGGAGTTGTGGGAGATATGTTGAAGGCAGCAGGAAGTTGGGGTGTGAAGAGAATGACAGAGATCTGTAATCTGGTGGTGAAAGAAGGCCGCATTCCAGTGGATTGGGAACTGAGTACCCTCATCCCTCTATACAAGGGGAAAGGTGACCCTCTGGAGTGTGGCTCGTACCGAGCGATAAAGTTATTGGAGCATGAAATGAAGGTAATGGAAAGGGTGTTGGAGAGGAGGATAAGGAAGAAAGTGAAGATCGACGAAATGCAGTTTGGATTCATGCCAGGAAGAGGAACGACAGACGCGCTTTTCATTGTGAGGCAGTTGCAGGAGAAGTACATGGAGAAGAGGAAGAAGTTGTTTCTTGGGTTTGTTGATCTGGAGAAAGCATTCGATCGGGTTCCACGCAAAGTATTGACATGGGCATTGAGGAAGTTAGGAGTGGAGGAATGGTTGATCAGAGTAGTGATGGCAATGTACAAAAGAGCACGCACAGCTGTAAGGACGAAGGACGGGAACAGTGGTGAGTTTGAGGTGAAGGTGGGAGTGCATCAGGGGTCGGTACTAAGTCCACTACTATTTGTAGCTGTGATGGAGGTGCTGGCTCAGAACGTAAAGGAGGGGTTACCCTGGGAGTTGTTGTATGCAGATGATCTGGTGTTGATTGCGGAAAGTATGGGTGGACTGAAGGAAAAGATGAACACGTGGAAGGAATGTATGGAGACAAAAGGTCTGAAGGTAAATATCGGAAAGACGAAGGTGATGGCAAGTGGTAAAGCATGTGGTGAGGTGGAAAGAACTGGGAAGTGGCCCTGTGCTGTGTGTAGGAAGGGTGTCGGAGTGAACTCCATTCAGTGTACAATGTGCGCTGAGTGGGTTCATCAAAAATGTAGTGGTCTGAGAGGGTCATTAACCAGTGTGGCAGCTACATTCAAATGTAAGGTGTGCACAGAGGGAGCTGCAGATGGAGGAAATGTTGAGTTGGATCTTGGAGACGGCGTGAAGCTGGAAGGTGTGAAAACATTTTGCTACCTCAGAGACATGCTGAATGGAGAAGATGCATCAGACTCGGCAACGGTTGCTCGAGTGAGATGTGCATGGAAGAAGTTTCGGGAATTGAGTGGCGTGCTGATGATGAGGGGAGTGTCTTTGAAGCTGAAGGGAAAGGTGTATGCTGCATGTGTGAGAAGTGTTATGATTTATGGGAGCGAGACATGGGTAATGAACGTAGAGCAGCAACGAATGTTGGAAAGGGTGGAAATGCGAATGGTTCGACGGATGTGCGGTGTATCGTTGAGAGAGAGGAAGACAAATGATGAATTGCGAAAGATGATGGGAATAGAGCCTGTGATTGATGCTGTGAAGAGGACCAGGTTGAGATGGTTTGGTCATGTGTTGAGGAAGGATGAAAGTGACTGGTTGAGAAGAGTGATGGAAAGAATGTAGAAGGAAGTAGAAGATGGGGAATGTTTTGATCGCTGTGTATTTATTTGTATGTCTGTGTGTGTGTATGTTAATCGCATAACTCAAAAAGTATTCAACCGAATTGCATGAAATTTGGTGGGATGATTGGTTATTATACGGGACACATTTGATTAGATTTTGGGAAACAGATTTGCTCAAATTCTGACTATTTTTAACTCGATCGTATTTCACTCAAAGTTATGAGCGACTGAAGAAGAAGATGTCCATCCAGGACGTCATCACTATAACGCGATCTCCCGCGATCATTTCAACCTCAAAAAAAATTATAATTGCAGATTTGTCAAGAGATGAGGCATATTAACAAACGAATGAAACAGATTTGCTCAAATTCTGACTATTTTTAACTCGATCGTATTTCACTCAAAGTTATGAGCGACTGAAGAAGAGGATGTCCATCCAAGACGTCATCACTATAACGCGATCTCCCGCAATCATTTCAACCTCAAATGAAATTCAAATTGCAGATTTGTCAATCGGGGAGGCATATTAACAGACGAATGAAACAGATTTGCTCAAATTCTGATTTTTAAAAATCGATCGCATTTCACATAAAGTTTCACATCGCATACACTCCCATGCCAAGTACAGAACAGTAGCTGCGGCGAAGGTATGCGCTCTACCGAGTGCCCGGATTCTAGTTTAGTCTTGAAATCGTGTATTTGTTGGTTACAAATTGTGCTTCCACATATCTCATTATACTCACCAAGCGGGTAATAGTCTTCTTTACAAGACCAATTAAAATCATGTAGGTCTGTAGGTCATGTAGATTATGTAGGTCATGTAGGTCATACGACTTCCGGTCCCTCGAGCGACGGGGCTTGCTTCGATCTCTCCACGGCATCAAGGTTTGAGTGTTTTCCCGTTCGTTTCTTTGTCAAATTTCCGCTGCGTATTTTGTTGTGTATGTGTTATAGTGTGTTTCTATTTGGTTTTGGTTTTGTGGTTGTTGCAAATTTGTGTGTAATTAGTCGTTTCTTTGTTCGCGCCTCATGCGCCTCGTGCGGCCTGGTGTCTCGTGCGGCCTCCTCGTCTCGACTTGTGCCCCGCCCCCTATATCTCGTTTTTCTTTCACCTCTGCTCCTGCTTTCTCAAATCCACGTTCTCACTTAGAGACTTTTCCCAGATTGTTTTTCATGGTTTTGTTTAAATATTTATTTAAATATGTTTAAACCGCAGCCGTGATGCTGACGCCGCCCCCCCCCCCCCCCCACCCCCCAGAATTTCCATGTTTTAAACGTTTCCCAGTGTGTACTCTGGATAAGAATAGGTATGCCATATCTCTGCGTGCCGTAAGAGGCGACTAAGAGGGTTGGCGTCAGGAAGGGCATCCGGCCATAAAAACATTGCCTCAAGGAGAGAATCATGACAATTACAACTACATGTGGGCAGGGTACAGCCCGAAGTGGCGATCGGTTTCTGAGGTTTGGGACATGGAATGTAGGGACAATGACAGGGAGATCAGGAGAAGTGGTGGAAGTGTTGGTCAGAAGAAGAGTGGACATATGTTGTGTGCAAGAGACGAGATGGAAGGGAAGTGGTGTGGGAATGGTGAAGGGTAGGCAGGGACAGAAATACAAGTGTATGTGGCAAGGGTGCCCGGAGGGCGTGAATGGTGTTGGTGTCCTGTTGTCTGAGGAGTTTGTAGACAGTGTGGTGAGTGTGACTAGAGTGAGTGATAGGTTGATGATGGTGAAAATGATGATTGGAAGGCTCTTGGTGAACGTCATCTCGGGATATGCTCCGCAGGTTGGTCGAAGCGATGAAGAGAAGGACAAGTTCTGGTGTGCGATAGAGAAGCTGATGGAAAACGTGGAAGATGGGGAAGTTGTTGTGGGAGGAGGAGACCTAAATGGACATGTGGGAAGGAGTATGGATGGTTTTGACGGAGTTCATGGGGATTATGGATATGGTGTGAGAAATGGAGAAGGTGAAAGGATTTTGGAGTTTGCTGATGGAGCTGATTTGTTGATTTGTAATACTCAGTTCCAGAAAGAGGATAATAAGCTTGTTACATACACGTCAGGTGGGTCGACGACAACCGTTGACTACCTGATGGTGCGTAGGCGAGATAGGGGGCACCTCCGGGACACAAAGGTGATCCCGGGGGAGGAAGGAGGCTGTTTCACAGCACCACTTGGTTGTCTGCGACATAAGGGTGAAAGGTGCGAGGAGAGCTCGGCGGGTGAAGTACCAACCGAGAATGAAGGTGTGGAGGTTGAAAGAGGTGACAGTAAGAGGCTGTTTAAGAGGGAGGCATTAAAAGAGAGGCTGAGTAGGGTCGAGGATGATGTGGTTGAGCTTGAAAGTGGTTGGATGTCAATGAAAGCCTGTTGGGAGCCGTTGGTGAGGTATGTGGATGGACAAAAGGACCACCGAGGCACTCGGAAACATGGTGGTGGGATGATGAAGTTGGAAAGAGGATTGACGAGAAGAGGAAGAAGTTCATGGAGTGGCAGAAGGCGAAGGGTACGGGAGCAGAAACAGCAGAGCACTAAAGTTATAAGGCAGCCAGGAAGGCTGCAAAGAAAGAGGTAGCAAAGGCGCAGGAGGCATGTAGGAAAATGTTTGGAGAACGCTTGGATTCGGAAGAGGGTCAGAAAGCAGTATTCAGGATTGCAAAGCAGATAGCGAAAGAGAGGTGTGATGTGATGGGGGTGAGTTGCTTGAAGGATGAAGTGGGACAAATCGTTGTCGACCCAGATGGAATTAAAAGAAGATGGAAAAGAAAAATGGAAATGCTGTTGAATACAGAGAATGAATGGGATGGCAACATAGAGAGTAACCCAGTTTTAGGACCGGCAGAGAAGATAACTGAGAAGGAAATTGAGGAAGCGATAAAAGCAATAAAGGGTAGAAAAGCGGGAGGGCCGACGGGAGTTGTGGGAGATATGTTGAAGGCAGCAGGAAGTTGGGGTGTGAAGAGAATGACAGAGATCTGTAATCTGGTGGTGAAAGAAGGCCGCATTCCAGTGGATTGGGAACTGAGTACCCTCATCCCTCTATACAAGGGGAAAGGTGACCCTCTGGAGTGTGGCTCGTACCGAGCGATAAAGTTATTGGAGCATGAAATGAAGGTAATGGAAAGGGTGTTGGAGAGGAGGATAAGGAAGAAAGTGAAGATCGACGAAATGCAGTTTGGATTCATGCCAGGAAGAGGAACGACAGACGCGCTTTTCATTGTGAGGCAGTTGCAGGAGAAGTACATGGAGAAGAGGAAGAAGTTGTTTCTTGGGTTTGTTGATCTGGAGAAAGCATTCGATCGGGTTCCACGCAAAGTATTGACATGGGCATTGAGGAAGTTAGGAGTGGAGGAATGGTTGATCAGAGTAGTGATGGCAATGTACAAAAGAGCACGCACAGCTGTAAGGACGAAGGACGGGAACAGTGGTGAGTTTGAGGTGAAGGTGGGAGTGCATCAGGGGTCGGTACTAAGTCCACTACTATTTGTAGCTGTGATGGAGGTGCTGGCTCAGAACGTAAAGGAGGGGTTACCCTGGGAGTTGTTGTATGCAGATGATCTGGTGTTGATTGCGGAAAGTATGGGTGGACTGAAGGAAAAGATGAACACGTGGAAGGAATGTATGGAGACAAAAGGTCTGAAGGTAAATATCGGAAAGACGAAGGTGATGGCAAGTGGTAAAGCATGTGGTGAGGTGGAAAGAACTGGGAAGTGGCCCTGTGCTGTGTGTAGGAAGGGTGTCGGAGTGAACTCCATTCAGTGTACAATGTGCGCTGAGTGGGTTCATCAAAAATGTAGTGGTCTGAGAGGGTCATTAACCAGTGTGGCAGCTACATTCAAATGTAAGGTGTGCACAGAGGGAGCTGCAGATGGAGGAAATGTTGAGTTGGATCTTGGAGACGGCGTGAAGCTGGAAGGTGTGAAAACATTTTGCTACCTCAGAGACATGCTGAATGGAGAAGATGCATCAGACTCGGCAACGGTTGCTCGAGTGAGATGTGCATGGAAGAAGTTTCGGGAATTGAGTGGCATGCTGATGATGAGGGGAGTGTCTTTGAAGCTGAAGGGAAAGGTGTATGCTGCATGTGTGAGAAGTGTTATGATTTATGGGAGCGAGACATGGGTAATGAACGTAGAGCAGCAACGAATGTTGGAAAGGGTGGAAATGCGAATGGTTCGACGGATGTGCGGTGTATCGTTGAGAGAGAGGAAGACAAATGATGAATTGCGAAAGATGATGGGAATAGAGCCTGTGATTGATGCTGTGAAGAGGACCAGGTTGAGATGGTTTGGTCATGTGTTGAGGAAGGATGAAAGTGACTGGTTGAGAAGAGTGATGGAAAGAATGTAGAAGGAAGTAGAAGATGGGGAAGACCGAGAAAGACTTGGCTAAAGATGGTGGAAGAAGAAATGCGGGCAAGGTGGTTAACAAGGAGAGATGCAGAAAATAGGGCAAAATGGAGAAGATTGTCATGGGGACCACAAGCCTAACCCCCGCTCTAGCAGGGAAAATGGCCTTTAAAATGCATGTTGTTGTTGTTGTTGTCTTCCTTCTTTGTCATGCAAACCATCGCTTTGCTATCGTATATTTTTTTAGTCTTGAAATCGTGTATTTGTTGGTTACAAATTGTGCTTCCACATATCTCATTATACTCACCAAGCGGGTAATAGTCTTCTTTACAAGACCAATTAAAATCATGTAGGTCTTCCAGGTTTATTGAAAAGAACCAATTATACCCCAAATCAAACATATCATACCCCCATTTATTTATTTGCATATTAACTATATGCCCTTCTTTATAAAATTCAATTGTCGGTTGATGATTAAATTTCATAAGAAAAGGTGTGTGGTCTGGAGAACTGGGTGTTGTGGCTGTAAATTCTACTTGTTTAACAAAACGCGCTGTAGAATATTTTGTTAAATCACTTAATCTCACCAAGTCATTGTCATCTGTGGGACTTGGATAATTGATTAATTTATACCTATTCTCCATAATTAATATCTTTAGTTATACTAGGGCGTGCCCGTACGTGGTTGTAAAAAAACATGTGTGCAAACAACAACAAAAAAAAACTTTGAAACCACGTGGCAGTAACGACCACAGAACCCCCCCCCCTCTATTTACATGAAATGGTTTGGTCCATTCGCAAAGCCAAAGCGAACGACATTATATCCCCCCCCTCTATTTACATGAAATGGTTTGGTTCATTCGCAAAGCCAAAGCGAACGGCTTGCGAGTACGGTGACCATACCTTGGGAACCACTTGTCCGATTAATTTCAAACCTTGAAAAGGCACATCCTCGGGTCCCCAGCAATATACCTGGCAAGTTTCAAGTATATCGGACCGGTAGTTGTCGAGAAACAGCGGTCACAGACAAACACACACACACACACACACACACAGACACACAGAGATTACTGGAATTATAGATAGATGTTTTTGCCGCTCAGCCTGTGCCTTTGTATAATAATTTGATAAATCAATACCCGACTCTTAGGAAGCTCTAAAGAGGGATCCATCTTTTCCAACGGAAGTCATTTTAAATAAGAGTAAAAATAATATCAGAAAACTTTTCATTATTGTTGAAGTGAAATAATAACTAGAAACATAATTGCCCGCAACATTTGGAATTTACTTCTTGGAAATGTTTGACAAACACTCTTCCCCTTCGGTAGGAATTTAAATGCTTCAAGAGGGGGGTGGGAGTCCATAACTATCAAAATAATATTTGCCCCTACCATTATGAATACAAGTCCAATGAGGCCCCTTCCCATTATTATCTTCTAAATTCATAATAATATTCTTTGTATTTTTAGGTAGCTTTGTTAATTCATCTCTCATACAAATAATTACATTATCAAGTTTTAGTTCTTTACAATATTTATCAAGTTCTATATTTGACGTTGTATTCTTTCCAAATTGTTTAAACCACTCCTCCATTTTATTTATGATTTTATTTATGAGAATGATATAATCCATTACCCCTTTTAGTTAGTTTTACGCTCCTCGTTTGTTTCGTTTTACTCCTCCTCGTTCGTCTCGCTCCTCCTCGTTCGTCTCGCTCCTCCTCGTTCGTCTCTCTCCTCCTCATTCGTCTCTCTCCTCCTCGTTCGTCTCGCTCCTCCTCGTTCGTCTCTCTCCTCCTCGTTCGTCTCTCTCCTCGTTCGTCTCGCTCCTCCTCGTTCATCTCGCTCTTCCGCGTTCGTCTCGCTCTTCCTCGTTCGTATCGCTCCTCCTCGTTCGTCTCGCTCCTCCTCGTTCGTCTCGCTCCTCCTCGTTCGTCTCGCTCCTCCTCATTCGTCTCGCTCTTCCTCGTTCGTCTCGCTCTTCCGCGTTCGTCTCGCTCTTCTTCGTTCGTGTCGCTCCTCCTCGTTCATGTCGCTCTTCCTCGTTTGTCTCGCTCTTCCGCGTTCGTCTCGCTCTTCCTCGTTCGTATCGCTCCTCCTCGTTCGTATCGCTCCTCCTCGTTCGTGTCGCTCTTCCTCGTTCGTCTTGCTCTTCCGCGTTCGTCTCGCTCTTCCTCGTTCGTGTCGCTCCTCCTCGTTCGTGTCGCTCCTCTGCGTTCGTCTCGCTGCTCCTCATTCGTCTCACTCCTCCTCCTCGTTCGTCTCGCTCCTCCTCGTTCGTCTCGCTCCTCCTCGTTCATCTCGCTCCTCCTCATTCGTCTCGCTCCTCCTCGTTTGTCTCGCTCCTCCTCGTTCGTCTCGCTCCTCCTCGTTCGTCTCGCTCCTCCTCGTTCGTCTCGTTCCTCCTCATTCGTCTCGCTCCTCCTCGTTCGTTTTGCTCCTCCTCGTTCGTCTCGGTCCTCCTCCTCGTTCATCTCGCTCCTCCTCCTCCTCGTTCGTCTCGCTCCTCCTCGTTTGTCTCGCTCCTCGTTTGTTTCGTTTTGCGCCTCGTTTGTTTCGTTTCGTGCCTCCTCGTTCGTCTCTCTACTCGTTTGTTTTGTTTCGCTCCTCGTCGTTTGTTTCGCTCCTCGTCATTTGTCTCGCTCCTCGTTTGTTTTGTTTCACTCCTCGTTGTTCGTCTCTCTCCTCGTTGTTCGTCTCTCTCCTCGTTTGTTTTGTTTCGCTCCTCGTCGTTTGTCTCTCTCCTCCTCGTTTGTTTCGCTCCTCGTTTGTTTCGTTTCGCGCCTCGTCGTTCGTCTCTCTCCTCCTCGTTTGTTTCGCTCCTCGTCATTTGTCTCGCTCCTCGTTTGTTTTGTTTCACTCCTCGTTGTTCGTCTCTCTCCTCGTTGTTCGTCTCTCTCCTCGTTTGTTTTGTTTCGCTCCTCGTCGTTTAGTGGGGCGGCTTAGCCCAAATATTCAAAAGAATTGTGCATTTTGTGATACAAGCACCAAATTTGGCACAAATGTACATTAGTATGTTGCGAACATTTTCAGATATTGGGCCACTTGAAATTCCGTAATTTTTTTTTTCAAATTTTTTCAAATTTCGTAATTTCTAATTTTTCGGGTGACACCGTCACAATTTCGGTCTTCGAGGCCGGCCGATAGGCAAAGTGTGACCGGAAGGGACGAGGTTCTCCTGACCACGTGGCCCTCGATCTGGGAAGCGAGAGGCGTTCCATTAGTGGACGCGCCCCTCACGCCCGACTTTTGGGCGGCCCCGGCAGGCCGTTTGTTTTGACGTTCCGTGACAGGCCCCGCACCCCCACCTCCGGGCCGACCGGAAGCTTGTGCTGAGTACATCATACCTGAACAACTCAGTGAGGCAGAACACAGCAGTGCACACCAGGGTGACCCCTTCAGTGCATAAACCAATTAACCTGTCCACTGCAGGGCATATAGAAATGAAGTTATTTTCTGCATATAATAATAATATAAGTTCAGTTCTATATAACAATTTCTGTTATCACCACTACCACTACAACTACCACTACTACAAGCTTTGTCTGGAATTTTGTGGACTAACAGACAAACAGACATACAGACAAGCTGGGATCAAAACATTACCTCCTTCCACCATTGAGTGTAGAGGTAAACATCATGGAAATTATATCATGCCCTAGATTTAATTCATGCTTACCCGTGTATTTGCTTCACTGGTTCACAAGGTCTTTTGCATACATGTAATTCAGACTCTCGTCTTCATTGCTGACCACACAATGTTCGCAACATATTAATGTACATTTGTGCCAAATTTGGTGCTTGTATCACAAAATGCACAATTCTTTTGAATATTTGGGCTAAGCCGCCCCACTATATCGGCCGGCCTCGAAGACCGAAATTGTGACGGTGTCACCCGAAAAATTTGAAATTACGAAATTTGAAAAAATTTGAAAAAAAAAATTACGGAATTTCAAGTGGCCCAATATCTGAAAATGTTCGCAACATATTAATGTACATTTGTGCCAAATTTGGTGCTTGTATCACAAAATGCACAACAGGTTTGCTATGCTGCTACACTAGTTTGTCTCTCTCCTCCTCGTTCATCTCGCTCCTTGTTTGTTTTGTTTCGGTCCTCGTCGTTCGTCTCGCTCCTCCTCCTCGTTCGTCTCGCTCCTCCTCCTCGTTCGTCTCGCTCCTCCTCCTCGTTCGTCTCATTCCTCCTCCTCGTTCGTCTCGCTCCTCCTCCTCGTTCGTCTCGCTCCACCTCGTTCGTCTCGCTCCACCTCGTTCATTTCGCTCCCTCACACCACAGATTACTCTTGCCCTCCTCAACTCTTTGTTGACAAGCATTTCGATTTACTTTGTTGGCATTTGTTGACGAGCATTATTGGCATTTGCACAAATTTCTATCATATTTGCGTACGTAATAAATAGATGACTTCGCTAAGCGTCAGTGCTGTGTTGTTATTCCTGGAGTCAATTGTTAAGGTGAAAGGTTTCCTCGGAATTATACTTGTTTCAAGTTCACCCTATCGCTGCTGGTTGCATCGTTTTCTGTAAGCGCAGTTTATGTTCTGTGCCACTGCTGCAGTGCCCCTGTTACCTATAAGCTCGTACTCATTTTACCGACCTCGGAAAGTTGACAGAAGACTAAGTCCTGAATAGCACGACAGGTGCTCGAACTCAACCCCGATAAAATTTTAAACGAGCCATTTTTACCGTTAAGAAAACACCAGGCGAGGAATTGTGGGTAAAAAAAAAAAGAAAATCAATATTCCTGGTTCGGTTTTGATCGTGACGAATCGGCTTGCGCGGAACCCCGAATTTGTGTTGATCGTGCCCAGCGGGTTTTTTATCACGAGGTTTTCGGGTTAAATCCTCATCGAGTCCTCAGAGAGAAAGAGATGGAGGTTGTGCAAGGTGAACACGATACCTGGGGACGACAAAACGTACCTTCCGATTATTCAGGTAAGAAGACAAGTTCAAAAACCATGTTGATGATTTCACCACGTGGTAATGTTGGGTTAACGTGACGCGTCCTTCGTACAAGGACCAATGATATTACAACCTTCCTTTGTCACTTGTGTTCTGATCGACCTCGACAGGTACCGGTATCTCACCTCACAAAGTGATGTTTTATCGTGTAAATCAGTGTACCTTCTCTGTGGAGAACATCAACATGATCGGGTAATCGTAATCGTGTTAGTGTTAGTAATGTCTACAGTAGACATTACGAATCGTGTTACCCTCTCACCCCTTTTCGGTGCAAATAAATGATAAGAAAAAGGTAATAATCACAGGCTCGCACTACAACGACATGGCATCAACATATTGCATGAAAACATTTCTAAGCACAGCAGTAAAAACGTTCATGTATAAACATGGCAGCAAAGACTTACTAACAGCCATCCCCAAATTTGTGGAATTAATTTGTAGGAAGAAGAAAATCTTTCAGTCCATTCACCCCTCATCCGTTGTCTTTAAACTTCGACAGCCGGATCAATATAGTGAGGGGCAAACATCTGTCTTGCCACGAACGTGAATGCTGGCAGTTTGAGCACGACCAACTAGTCCCGGTGTCCACCACGACCTTTCAAACTGGAGACTGGGCACTAGGCAGCTGTAAATCGACCTTCGTCCGTGGTCAACTCCTTGCTTCTGGTCAACTTCTTCGAGTCAACTTTGGATTTCTGGTCAACTTTGTGGTTAACGGGATCAATATCAGCAACGTCTGACGACACATAACCGATATGCTTGGAGTTGAGGATGCCCTCGACCTCAATGAGGACCGTATGCAGCACAGGCTCCGTCACAGTACGGGTTCCAAGTACGAACCGTCGGCTGTTCTTCACCGACTTAATTTCTCGCTCTCATACTCCACCCAAATGTGGTGGATTGGGCAGGTTGAAACGAAACTCCCTTGCCGGTCTGCGCGATGTTGGGCGTGAACAGGTTTGAGGGAAGAGAAGGTTTGTTAAAGTTCTGCATCTCCCCCTCTGAAGTTGGTGCTTCTAGTCGATAAGAAGATCTTGTGAGGTTTCTGTGAGCTGTGAGCAATGAAGTGACGGATGGAAATGAGGAAGGCATCAGCAGAGGCCCTCCAGGAGGTCCAGATGTACACTGTGGGTAGTGAGGCACTTGAAGATTATAACCCAGCGTTTCTCTGTTCTTCTAATTTTATGGTGAAGGGATCAAAGCATTCCACTCCAGTGGGGTATAAGGCAGGCTTGTATCGCCATTACCAAGCAGGTGGTGAATCAGCCATCCTTGGCACCTCTGGGTTGGCGCGCCATCTTCGGCACTCATCGCATTGATGTTGGTAACAACGAATAGCCTCTCGACCCCGCAGAAGCCAGTATTTGCGACGCAATTCAAGGAGAATTCACTCTGCACCACAGTGAAACGGTTGGTCATCATGTTCTCGAATGAGGAGGTCAGTTACTCAATGATGAGGATCCAAAACAATAGGATGCACATTGCACATCTTGTTCAAGGATAACCGCCTGTTGTAGTCTCGCCAGTAGTTTAAGGTAGGACAGTCTTTATTTTAAGGTAGGACAGTCTTTATTTGAGGACACCCTGTTGACACACTGCTGTGCAGCTACATCCAGTTCACTGCTCCATTGTTGAATTCAAAAGCATGGTCCTTTCAGAACCATCATCTAGGATGGCATAGGTCTCTATGGATCCTTGTGGGCCGCCATGAAGAAGCACCTTTATCATGACATCATGCAGAAGGGAAGATTTGTCAAGGTACATTGCAGGTGGTGGTAAGGGGCTTGGAATTAGGAAAGTGCTGCTGGAGCTCTGCGCGGCATCATGTAGGATGGTTAGATACAACTCTTTGCAAGTAACGCTCGGCTTCCCGAGTGTACAGCGATCAGCTGTGTGTGTCCGACTGCACCTCCAGCAACGGGTATGTTCTCCCTTATCCACTTGATAATATTGCCTTTGAAAGCTTCCTGAATTCGGCATATAAACAGAGGTAATGGTCACTGGTGTTACCTGTGAGGACACCAAGGCTTGTGCTTGGTTGTTGAAGAAACATTATGTGACGTCTGTGTCCTTGTGCCAGCCATTGGTGACTGACTTGTAAAACGCATATGTATGTGGTTGTTTCTCTTTGAAAGTTGAAGAACGCTGTTCCTTTCTCTCTGATCCCTGGCCCTCGCATTTGTGGAGGACGGCCGCTTGGTTTGCCATACCTTTAGCTCGGAACTTCCCCTGCATCCAACCTGCCAGATGGTGCAAAGTGTAGTTCTGATTATAATCTGCATTCAAGAGTCCTAAGTTAATGCAGTGCCCAACAAATCCATCACGATAACTTTGTTGCAGTTTGCTAATTAGCCTGTCTATATGTGAGCCACATCGTCCGTTGAAATCCATGTTCACCCTCGAGAGAGTGCAACATACCCAGGAGGGAGTGCACTGTGAGAGCAAAGTCTTCAAAAGCCTCTGCATCTTCAGTCCTCTCTGGTGCCTTGTTCATGATAGCGCCACTTTCACTCTGTACGAGTTTCCTCGGCTGTCCATACTTGTTCTGCAGGGCCCGTAAAGCCACCGTGTAAGGTTTCGGATCATGCATGTATACCTCTGCAACCTTGTACACACTTGGTAGTTTAAGGTGGATTAAGAGTACCTGATATTTGTACTCCTCTGATAAGTATGTCATTACTCATAAAGCTATCCAAAGCCAGCTTGAGAAGGGCAATATTACTTTCTCTGTCACTCTGGAAATAAGGCAGACTCGGTTTCAGTACCCCATAGGATGAAGCTATCAGTAAGTCCATGAGGTTTGGTGGTGCAGGCGTCGTGGAAGGATAAGCTGGATGTCCGTGTGCTGAAGTCAAAGGTGGTAGGTGTGTTGCCTGATGTAATGGCAGCATTTTGGGATTACCATTTGAAGCCTGGAATGGAGCGGTAGTAGTGGATGAATATGCCAGGGCATGTCCACCTGTTCAGGGCCTCATAACCACCTCATGGGGGCCCAGGTTTGATCAGACCCCATCAAAACACATTGTTGGATGTGTCTGATTCATATTGGGTGATTGGGTGATGCATTCATATTGGGTGATGCATTGTCATTAATGATTATTTGAGGAGTGGGTTGTAGGTCTGCAGTAATGGCTCTTGCCGGCTCTGGCTGCAGAAGCGGTAGCTGCACTGGCAATAGTTTTTTTGTTTGGTTGAGCTGCTGTAGTAAATGACTTTGCCACTGGACAGAATCGTATGCTGGGCGGTGACGTTTGGATGCCTATATGGAGAGGTAGGCGACTCATCTCCTGCATCCATGAATGACAATATCGTCCGTGCTTCCTCCAGTTCCTGTCCAGCCTACCATAAACGTCTCTGTCTTGTTATACGGACGATTAAGGCTTCATGTTCTCTCAGAGACTGGTGCTCGATCTTGTTGGTCTGGCGCTCGATCTTTTGAACCTGAAGAACTTCATCCTGCAGCTGTTGCCCATGTTTCTTAGCTCTCTCTCATCCTCCCCAACTTGACATGTCAGTTCCTCTAGCTCATTCTGTTTTCGTTTTTCCATTATAAAAGCCGATTGGACGTCAATCAGCTGGGACGTAATAGCTGTACGGCTGAAGCGAGAACAATGGCTGCGTTGTGAGCTCTGTGTACTGCATTGTGAGGCAGTCTATTGCTGGTGGCTTTCTGATGAATGCCGTCTGTAGGAAGAGGTCAGTCCACTCCCCTGATTAAGGGAAGGACCACCCGTGTTCGAAAATACAAAGTTAAGAACATGGCCTTTCAAACATTCAGGAATACAAGTGGAAAAGAACAAGTGGAACATGTCTTTCAATCCTGACAAATCTCACACTTTACTTTGTCTCTCCGAAAAGACCGACTGGACAACCCTCCCATCCACTTTCTGAATAATCCTCTCCAAGAAGTTCTTTCACTCAAGCTTTTGGGTCTCACTATCTGCCATGATCTTTCCTGGGAAAACCACATTTCAAATCTGGCCTTCAAAGCCAGTCGCCGACTGGGCATCCTCCGTCATGCGAAGTCCTTCCTTGGCACACCTGAACTCCTCACCACATACAAGGCTTTCATCCACAGCTCAATGGAATACTGCTCTCCCCTCTGGGTCGGTGCTCCTGCCTCACACCTAGCTTGGCTTCACGCTGTTGAAACCAAAGCTTTCAGAATCATTGGAATCTTCCGTGATGAAGCTAACTCCAAGGGCCTTTCACTTACCGCAGGCAGGTTGGTGGTCTTTCTGTCTTCTACCGACTCCTCTCCGGCCTTGCTCCTCCAGCTCTCTCTGGGCTCTGTCCCCCAAATATTCCTACAGGTCGCACAATATCTGCCTGCAACCCTCTTATGGTTAAACTGCCAAAATCGAGACTCTCTGCTCACCTTCACTCCTTCGTTCCTCTTTTCTCCCGCCTCTGGAACAAACTCCCTCACTCCCTTCCCACGCCTCCTCCCCCCAAGCCCTCTCCCTCTCACAGATCTCCCGATGTCCCTGCTCTCAAATGTTGTGATTTGTATGCTTCCCCTTCTCTCCCCATATTGTCTACCGCTCCCCTTATTATATACTTTGTGTGTCTGTTTGATTTTTTGTGTGATAAATGTTGGCTCTTTCACGAGCCTCGATCCTGTATACAAAAACAAAAAATGTCTATTCATTTTGGGTCAGGAAGACGCCACCGGTACTTTATTGCCAATGCTGATGATGGCCTGGTTGGTAATTTGGTAGCCGATTATGGACACAGCAGAGATGGGGCTGACGGTTGTTATGGAAAGAGAGACAGAGGGTTTGTGACACAAGCGTTTAACGGACTAACTAGCGGTTAACGGACTAACCGGGATAATGTCGCTGGTATTGTCTGCTATTCGAGTACTGTTGGTGGTGTTGAATGAATAATTTGTTGTTTAAGAGTTTGAACAGATTAAATGTCCAGACAATTCAATTGATTACAAAGATTTATTATTTGGGCAGATTTCAGTCCAGGATACCAAGTAATTATGATCAAATAACAGCGTACACTTATGCTAGAGATACAACAAAGAGTACACAGCACAAACGTCTTCGGTAAATCTGCGGTAAGTCATCGGAGTCAACACTGGGTTTTATAGGATTTTACTTGAGACAAGAGTCTCCTGTGTCTCACAAAGTCAGACTAAATAATGAGGTGTCCGTAAAGCGGAATAATGTCGCTGGTATTGTTTGCTATTCGAGTGCTGTCGGCGGTCAGAGTTTCGGCGATATTGTTGTCCATGATTTCCTTGACCAGCTGTTGACATCCGGCTTGAAGGACCATGAAAAGTAGGCCCTGGAATCCTACTGTAAGGCTAGCTGGTACGGAGGAGAATAGAGGACAGTGGATCCAGGAATGATGCCATGATCAAACTGTTTGGATAAGATGAGACTCCAAACTGCCTTTTCTTTGGTAAAGTTTAATAAAGCTGTTTAATTAAGCAAGGCAAAGATGGTGGCAACAATTTTGCTCACATGAGCCACAAGCAAGAATCTGGAAGCCCCTGCCTTTCCGGTGGAAATGTATTACAAGAAAAAGGTAAGTGACACAGGTGCGCACTACAACAACATGGCATTAACAAAATGCATGAAAACATTTCTATGCACAGCAGTGAAAACGTTGTTTAAGCACATAACTAAAGCACATATAAGCATAGCAGCAAAGACAGAGTGTCAGCGGTGTGTTATTCCTGGAATTAAAGGTTAACCCAAAAAGGTTTGATTCTGAATTGTAGTTGCTGTTGCTTGGTATGCAGACTATGGCTGCTGGTTACATCGTTTTTGGTAAGCACGGCTTATTTTCTGTGCCGCTGATGCAGTGCCTCGGTTACCAGTAAGCTGATACTCATTTTCCCGACCTCGGAAAGATGACAGACTGAGTCAACCCAACTGGTGTTATCTCAACAGCATGATAGGTGCTCAAACTCAACACCCTGAGGCCTAATATCTTAAGACAACTTACCGTTAAGCCAACACAACCTAGGAATTGTGGGTAAAATCTCAAGATTCCTCCTTTGCTTTTGAACATGACGAATCGGCTTCCGTGGAATCCCTAATATGTGCTTGCTTGTGTCCGGCAGTTGTTTTATCACGAGGTTTTCAGTTAATATCCTCCTCGTGTCCTCAGAGAGAGACAGAGAGATGGGGGATGTGGAAGTTGAACCCGATACCTGTGGACTACAAAACGCACCTTCCGATGATTTAGGTAAGAGGAGAAGTTCAAAAACCATGTTATTTTCAACACGTGATAGTAATGCTGGGCTAAACTGTAACTTTAAACACTTTCAACATAGAAGGGAGTCCCCATGGATAATATTTTATTGATAATTCTGACGTCATAGGTCACATGATATGGCTGTGATATTGGATTACAACAACGGGCATCTTAAGGTCATTTTCCCTGCTGGAGCGGGGGTTAGCCTTGCGGGCCCCATGACAATCTTCTCCATCTTGCCCTATTTTCTGCATCTCCCCTTGTTAACCCCCTTGCCCGCATTCCTTCTTCCACCATCTTTAGCCAAGTCTTTCTCGGTCTTCCCCGTCCTCTACTTCCTTCTACATTCATTTCCATCACTCTTCTCAACAAGTCACTTTCATCCTTCCTCAACACATGACCAAACCATCTCAAACTGTTCCTCTTCACAGCATCCATCACAGGCTCTATTCCCATCATCTTTCGCAATTCATCATTTGTCTTACTCTCTCTCAACGATACTCCGCACATCCACCGAACCATTTGCATTTCCACCCCTTTCCATTTTCAATCTTTCCAGGATTAAAGGAAAAGAAATGGACAACTCCTAATCCATGGGGCATATAGGGTGATAACGATGACGTCATCAGTGAAGTGGTATTCCAGCGAAAATTGTTTTTGAATCAAAATCCTTATCCTGAAACTTCATATATCTGTTCTGTGAATGGTTTAATTAAATTTATGACTATTGGTCACGTGGTCTGGTGGCCATATTGGATTGAAAATAATGTCAACAAGTAATAAGATTCAAAAGTACACTGCCACCATGCAAAATAAATAAATAAATAAATACTTAATAATTCGATGATAATTAAGTAATTAATCAATTCATTGATTAGTCAAAAAATAAATAATACTGTTTTGCCAGAGCACCTGCTCACTATTGTGCCAAATTTTGAGCTTCCTCACTTAAAGGATGGTTGAGATATCGCTCAGACAAACAAGCAAGAAAGAAAACAAAAACAAACAGTGAAAACTGAGTAAACGAGAACGGCACTCGGTGGAGTGCATACCTCCGCCAGGCTGAACAGTTTTGTTTTTTTTGTATCCCACTGATCGGTCAGATCTGTATTCAGGCCTGAACCAAAATCTAATCGGCTTGTTCTTGTCACCTAACCAACTCATCCCCCAAGTTTAGTCATAACCCGCCCATAACTTTTTTCAATATCATGTTATATATCGCTTTTCACTCGATCTCCCAATGGTGAAGAACCATTTCAAGAATTAAATAATTCTCGTATCTGAATCCATATTCAGATATTCACCAAAATCGAATTGATTATTCCTTGTCACACACACAACCTCTCCACCAAGTTTCGTCCAAATACGTCCATAACCTTTTGAGATATCCTGCTATTTATCGTTTTTGGTCCTATCTCTCAGTGGTGAAGAATCACTTAAAAAAGTAGATTAGCTGGATCTGGATCCAGATCTTCACCAAAATCTAATCATTTTGTCCTTGTCACATACGCTACCTCTCCGCCAAATTTCATCCGAATCCGTCCACAACTTTTTGAGATGCCTTGTTCAGAGAAAGACAGACAGACAGACAGACAGACGGAGGTGAAAAAATTTAACCTCCATCCACCTTCAGTGGTGGAGGTACCAAACAAACAAGAAAGAAAGAAAAGAAACAAACAAATGGAGTGAAAACTGAATACTCTCTTTCAGTGCACATCATTGCCGGGCCCCCTTCTGCACCCGGCGATGATGTCATGTACAAAAATCAGTGATACAAATACAAGTCCCTGGTGTTGGGCTAGCAGCTAGGGTGCCAGCTTAGGATCCAAGGATCCTGGGTTCGAATCCCGGTCGATCGCTGAATTAACGCCAGGGGTGTTGACTCAGCCTGCCATCCTTCCGAGGTCGGCAAATTGAGTACCAGTACACTGGTAATTCCCTGTTTATCGTAAAAAGGCGACAAACAGGGTTGGCGGCAGGAAGGGCATCCGGCCGTAAAACATTGCTTCAAAAAGGGGACCAAAAAACAACAACAACCACGGTCCCCGAAAAGGCCAACCCCCGCCTTGCGGGGAAAAAATGGCCTCTAAACGGTGTTTTTTTTTTTTTAGTGCACATCATTGCCGGGCCCCCTTCTGCACCCGGTAATGATGTCATGTACAAAAATCAGTGATACAAATACAAGCGGTGCACAAAAATCTTCTCCAGCACTGCTGAACAGATCAAAGCGAAACTTCATACACACGATCGACTGCCATTGGGAATATACAGGGTGTCCTTTGAGTTGGGAACCATCCCATAAGTCTGGAACCATAGGGCAAAATGATGAAAACGTCTTGTATTCACAGAATGTTCAATGTGTCCACCATTATGATTGATACAAAAATGCAGACGATGTATCCAGTCAGCAGTCACACGGCGAATGGTGTCAGGAGTGATGGTGTTACATGCATCACTGATGCGCTCCCACAAATGTGCAGCACTCTGAATATTTTCTGTGTAGACCAATGCCTTCAAGTGACCCCAGTGATATAAATCCAACAGGTGGAGATCAGGGCTCCACGCCGGCCACTCCACAGGCCTTCGACATCATATCCAACGACCAGGGAATTACCAGTTCAGCACCTTTACTATGCGGATGCTGTAATGGGCAGGAGCGCCATCCTGCTGGAACCATGTTGGGAAATTCCCATCTGCGTTCAAGACACTGGAGAATGCTTCCTCATTGAGCATACACAAGTAGGTGTCTCCTGTGACTGTGCCATCAAAAAAAAGAAGGGGCCTATGATGCGGTCTTTCCAAATGCCACACCACACCATCACATGAGCGGCATCTTGTTCTTTTGAAGCAGTAAACCAGTGAGGATTGTCTTGCAACCATTAGCGGGTGTTCTGCAGTTCACCTCACCATTTGCGTAAAAAGCAGCCTCATCACTGAACAGAATGGTGGATTTGAAATCAGAATTTTGAGCACATTGTTCCGTAGCCAATTCAAACACTTTCATCCGTCGGTCCGGATCATCTTTGCTTAATTTCTGCAGGATTTTAAGTTTGTACGGTTGCTATTTGTGTGCTTGAAGAGTGAGGTTGATACTGCTTTTCAACTCTCATGTCTCAGTGGACAACCGCCGAAGAGAGCTTTTGGGGTTTTTGTGAAATGAACAAGGATGGTAGTAGCTGTGTGGTCGTCGGTGGATGTCCTCAGATGTCCACTGCGTGGTTTATCTCATATGGATCCCGTTTCCCTGAACTTTGCTACCAGTTTGCCGACACAGCTGTGTGTAATAGGCGATCTGTTGTACCATAAAACTTCAACTATAACACGCACTTTTTTACCCAAAAATCTTGTTAAAGTTAGAGGTGCGTACTATACATAGGTATACAGTTATTTTTTTGTAAGTTTTTTTCAGATTGAAACGATCGTCGAGGACGTCTAATAAAACGGAAGTGGCAATACTCAAAGAACAACAACAAAGAATAGCTAAATGTTTAATATAGAATATTTTATATGTAAGTTCACAATCATGAATTAAAGTATTGAGTATCCGATTCATCTGTCTCATTGAAGAGAGGAAGAAGATCCTCCAGATTTGCACCTTCTATGTCATTGTCCAGGTAGTGAACATCATTTTCATCGCAGTCGTATTCGTCGCCGTCTGGTGTGTTAGTGTCGCCCTCCGTCCAGGGAGCATCGCCTTGGCTGCCATGTCCATTGCGTTCCAAATGGAGCACTTGATGAAGCCCTTCTGGATGATGGCAGGATCATGCTCGTTCCAGATCTTGACGATCCATTCTGTGATGTCATGCGCCCACCTGTGGTGAAGGTGCGCTGGCCTGCAAGCAACCATGTGTTCCAAATGTGGCGCAGTGCGTCTTCGGCGCAGCGACTCCGTTCAGCCATTTTGCTTCGTGGGAGCGACTGCAGACGTTCCTTCTGTCGTATCCATAGTCTGATGTTCACCTCAGATATTCTGTCGAATTCCCGCCCAGCACCTCTGTTGCCATGAGCTTCAGCGTATCGAACAATGTTTAGTTTTTGAGCCGCAGTGTATGATCGTCGCCGAGAACTCATGGTTAATTACGGTAAGAAAACTAGTGGAAATAGAAGTCGCTGGTAAATCTTATGAACAACTGAATGAAGCTGTTAAAGAACAATTGGGTTTTATAATAATATATAGGCAATTATCAGCAACTTGAGTACCACGTGATTGTCGTCCGACAATAGGCTACGGGTTACTTTGTTGGATTGCTATCCGACTTCCACTGTTTATTTAATATGTGCTGCTATGTTTAAACTTTGCGCAATCACAACTGAACATCGTGATTGATACGATTTACGACTGTCGTAAATTTAGTTCCTTGACCTGCCGTGATATTCTTTCATTAGCGCCGCTTTGTTCAACTATTATGAAATTGTGGCCAACAGTTGTGGTTGAGATGGACTTTGCCGTTTTGACAGATGTAATAACATGTTTTACGTCGATATTTTTTTCATTTGATTGCTGAAATGGGGGTGCGTAATGGAGTAATATTTAGGTCCATAGATGTTTACACCGCGACAAAAGTCCAAGTTGGGGGTGCGCGTTATCCACAGGGGTGCGTTATAGTCAAAGTTTTACGATAATGGGTGATGTGTGTAATAGGCGATGTGTCGATATGCAATCTGTTGAATTTGTCACAGACCTCTCTATGACTCCGATTTCCTCCAAGCAGGATTACATGGATGCGTTCTTCCTTCCTCAGTGACATCATGGATACCTGCAAGAAACGAAAAAAGAAACATGAAAAAATCGTTCTAAAACTAAATAATCATGAATTGCTTAATTTGCCCGATGGTTCCAGACTTATGGGACACCCAGTAGTTTCAATATTTTTTTCATATGCATCTTCATTCATGCAATTTTGCCTAAATGTGCACAAAAATGGTGAATAAATATCCTAATAATCAATAAAACTATGGACAATGGCAATGTTTGTGACATAATACGGTGCATATATGGACATATGGGCCATAATATAATTGTGCCATAAATAGTAGCGTGTTGAGTTCACGATTCTCAGAATGAGCGCACGAGGCGAGACTGTGCGCTCCACCGAGTCCCGTTCCTGTTTGTCCAAGTTTTCCTAAATTTTATCCTTCAACGCTGCTATTTCTTTTGTTCTGTTACGCTCTCGCTCTTTCACGAGCCTTGACTTTGTGTGCAGCAACAAAATACAATTGGAGAGCGAAGAGAGTGTTGTTTAATGTAGTAATGTCTGCTTTTACAGTTTTGGATTTTGTCTGCACACAAACGTTATTATTAGTTTCTAATGAGATGTGTTTGCAGATCTTCACGTTATAAAGGTTGAACCTGAAGCATTGAAAGCTTTGGATCAAAAAGGTGATGAGAGTTTTGCACTCTTTAAATATATTTTGTTGCCTTTTGTTTAGTGAATCACTTTGTGGAGATTTCATGGTGTTGTTGAATTGATTCAGTAGCATTACTACTCAATGCTGTGCTTCTTCCATTATATTTTTTGGGGGAGATGGATTGCGAATATTTAGTGGTTGGGTTGGGTGGTGGAGAGAAGGAGAGCAAGCAGTTTGCATGGCAAATTGCACTTCAGAGGTTTGCTTAAAGTAGCTTTGAGGGAGCTCGACAGTGAGTTGTCTTCAGCACTATTTTTCAAATTTAGATATTGTGATGGAAATGACTTACGGGAGGAGGGATAAAGGGATTTAAATAGACAGTTATCTGCTAATGAATGTTACCATTAGTCATCTCAAAATAACCACAATTAGCCATCAGGAATGATTGTGTCAAATGTAGATAGTCCCTCATCTTCTTTCCAGCCCTGTATATTTTCTCTATTATGTGTGCTTTCCAAGTATATTTGGTTGTTATGTTATATATTAAAATTATGTTATATTTATACATTATATTCCAAGTTTTATATATGTATTTTTCAAGTACAGTCGGACCCCACTATTCGCGGTTCTATTATTTGCTGGTTCCTCGTATTCGCGGTTGTTAAATTGCGACCTGCTTCTCTATTTGCGACCATGTGTCCTGCCAATTTGTCGTTTTTCGCAGGTGCAAAAATTTTTTTTACCCCGATCTGCAAGCTTGACACAGTTATAAAACCCATCTTTCATGAGCCACGCACAAAGCAGCTGGACATACACAAAATAAATCTTCCACAAGCCGCAAGCCTGACCTGCTTATACATTTGCGGTGCTGTGCTTCGTGTTTCATGCCTTTCGCAGCCGAATTAAAATGCAGTACATATTTTAGCCGTACTATAAGCGAGCTTTGCGGGGTTTCCGACCAGCTGCGTAACAGTTTCATCCCCCGTGAGTTGCTGTGCAGAATGAAAACACTTCATCGTATCTACCAACAAATGCAAATGAAAACACTTCAACAGAAAAATGACGAACACCATGGCGGGGGGTTATGACCTTTTATGTCTTCTTCTTGTTCCATAAAGTTTTCACATCTACAGTGCCGATAGAAAGTCTACACCCCCTTTCCAAATTTTCACCTTGTGTTGCCTTATAGGTGGATCCCTGGTGTTGCCTTGGATCCCTGGTGTTGGGCTAGCGGCTAGGGTGCCGGCTTAGGATCCTAGGATCCTGGGTTCGAATCCCGGTCAATTGCTGAATTAACGCCAGGGGGGTTGACTCAGCCTGTCATCCTTCCGAGGTCGGCACAATTGAGTACCAGTTCACTGGTAATTCCCTGCTTGTCGTTAAAGGCGGCAAAAAGGGTTGGCGTCAGGAAGGGCATCCGGCCGTAAAACATTGCTTCAAAAAGGGGACCGAAAAACAACAACAACCACAGTTCCCGAAAAAGGCCAACCCCCGCTTGCGGGGAAAAATGGCCTCTAAAGGTGGTTTTTTTTTGTTTTTTTTTGCCTTATAGCCTGAAATAAAACTGCATTAAATCAGACTTTTCCCACCTTTATTTACACACCGTAAGCCTCAACTTCCAAGTGAAAAACAAATTCTACAAATTTCAGAAAATTAGTTAAAAATACAAAAGTAGAATATCTTGGTTGGATAAGTGTCACCCCCCTGAGTTTATACTTAATGGAAGCATTTTGACAGCAATTACAGCTTCAAGTCTGTTGGGATAGGTCTCTACCAACTTTGCACACCTTGATTGGGAAATATTTGCCCATTCTTCTGTACAAAACTGTTCAAGCTCAGTCAAGTTGCGTGGAGAGCATTGATGAACAGCAATCTCCAAGTCATGCCACAGATTTTCGATTGGATTTAGGTCGGGACTCTCACTGGGCCACTCACGGACATTTTATCTTTTTGTTCCTTAGCCACTCCAGTGTAGCTTTGGCTCTGTGCTTCAGGTCGTCATGCTGAAAAGTGAACTTCCGTCCCAATTTCAGCTTTCTTGCAAAGGCTTGATTATTAACTCCTTGCCATCCACCGTTTGCCCTTCACGTGACTCGTGGTGGTCCCTCTCGGCTCTCCCCCCGTTGGTATTTTTGTGCACATAAGATTGTTCACGGTTCTGTTTAAATATTATTTAAATATGTATAACCTTTCCCCTTCAGTGTTTTACTCAGTGGTATTTTACAACACGCTGTTTTTCTTCCTATTTAAAAGGCTTTTCTCAATTTCCTCTCCAACTCATTCCACCTCAAAAAAAAGAAATTCAATATCTTATACGTCTCCCTCACTACATGGTCTAAATTCACATTCATTCCATCCCTCCTCCATCATTCTGAACCGGATTGCTAACTTGAAAATCACAACAAACCCAATTTGTTTTCAATGTTCGTCTTTCATTAATCATCCACTTTCTAAACTCCCCTCTTGCCCCTCCCATCCAAATCCCTCCCCTTGCACCTACACTCCTAAACTCCCCCCTTGCCCCGCCACTCTTAAACTCCCCCCCTACCCCTCCACTCCTGAACTCCCCCCTTGCCCTTCCACTCCTGAACTCCCCCCTTGCCCTTCCCCTCCTAAACTCCCCCCTCACTCCTCCCCTTCAAAACTCCCCCCCAACCCCTCCCATTCAAATCTCCCCCCATACCATTCCTCTCCAATTCTCCCTCCTCTCCCCTCCTCCTCAAAGCTGCCTCCTCCCCACTTCGTCTCCCTTCTATCTCATACCTCCACCCCCCCCCAACCTTCTTCTTTCCTCTGCCCCCCCTCAAACAACCCCTCACTGTGCCTCATCCCTTCACCTTCAAACCTTTCATCCTCCTCATCCTTCCCTTTCTTGGAACTCTTCTGCAATCGCTGACACACTAACAACTGCTCTCCCTACCTCCCCCTCTCATCCTTCATCTTACCCTACTCCTCCCCTCCCCTGTCCTGTACCCGATGCTCCCCCTCTCTCTTCATTAACGGTATGGACCTCAAACATCCGGGGCCTTCGCTCAAACCTGACTGATCTCTCCATACAGGTTGCTTCTGACAATCCAGACTTGATCTGCTTAACAGAGACTTTCCTCCTTCAAGATGTCTCTGATTCCTTAATATCTCTTCCTGGTTACTCCCTCCTCCGGTATGATAGACCTGAGCCTCGGCCTGGTGGTGGGGTGGCTATCTTTATCAAAAACTCTCTTCCTCACTCTCCTTGCACTGCCCTCTCTCCTCCTCACCCCCAGGAGTACCTCTGGCTACGGCTTCCTCTCCGCTCCCACCTTTTGTTCATATGTGTTCTGTACCGTCCCCCAAACAGTGATGACTCCATCTACATTTCACTGTCTGACAACATGGACCAACTTCTATCCACTCATCCCAACTCTCTCTTCCTCATATGTGGTGACTTCAATTGTCATCATGCCACCTGGTTGGGTGTGGGTTCCTCTCTCACCAGTCATGGCACCTCAGCAAAGGACTTCTGTGACTCACTGGGATTGACACAATCTGTCAATTTCCCGACCCGGATCTCAGCCAATGGAGTATCTTCTCTTCTAGACTTGGTTATGACTAACTTCCCTGCTAATGTCTGCTGCTCTTCTTCTGCTCCAATCGGTTCTTCTGATCATGTGCTTGTCAAAGTGGACATCTCTCTGGCCATTCTCAGAGAGCCTCCTCAGCGTAGACGAGTCTGGCATTTCACTCAGGCCGACTGGGACGGTCTTCAAGCAGCCATCAATCGTCTGGATTGGTCTCCCATCTCCACTGCCTCTGACATCAATTCTTCCTGGGAATTCTTCCAAAGCAAACTGATCTCTCTCATGCATAGATTTATCCCATCTCACCTTCAGTTGTCTTACCCTTCCTCCCGTCCATGGTACACTGAATCTTGTGGTGAGGCAGTTGCCCTGAAACAACTTGCCTTTGCCTCTTGGAAGGCTAATCCAACTGAAGGAAATCTCAGTTCCTTCCACCAAGCTCGGAACAAGTGTGTGTCTACCCTCAGGAGTGCCAGGAAGCACTATCTCTCCTCACTCAAGAATGAACTCTCAAACCTGTCTCCTTCCTCCAAATCCTGGTGGCATCTGGTCAAATCCGTTTCTGGTGTTTGTTCCCCCTCCATCCCCTCCCTTACCTCAAATGGCCACACAGTTGACATCGCACGTGACAAAGCCGAATGCCTCAACTCTGTGTTTGCCTCAAAATCCTTAGTCCCAAACCCATCTCTCTCTGTTCCCACCTTTCCCAGTCGAACCAAACTGCTCCTGGACTCTGTGACCTTCTCTCCTGACAAGGTGGAGGAGTTTTTGTCAAACCTCGACTCTGATTCTGCAACTGGACCAGATGGCATCAGCCCACGGGTCCTAAAATCCTGCTCTGCCGCTCTATTTCACCCTCTCTCTGTTCTTTTCACCCTATCTTTTGCTCAAGGTCATCTGCCAGCATCCTGGAAATCAGCAAACATTACCGCTTTACACAAAAAAGGTGCAAAAACAGATCCTTGCAACTACAGACCAATCAGCCTGCTCCCAATTATCAGCAAAGTCATGGAATCCATCATTGCTTCGGATATGAAATCTTTCCTCTTCTCCAATGGCTTGATCTCTGATCATCAATTTGGTTTCAGACCAGGTCACTCTACTCTGGACATGCTGCTTCTGCTGTCTCAACAATGGATGGAGGTCCTCAATGCCAAACAGGAAATCAGAGCTGTCTCCCTTGACATATCACGTGCCTTCGATACGGTCTGGCACCCAGCTCTGCTCACCAAACTCTCCTCCTATGGTATCCATGGAAATCTCCATGCATGGCTTGCGGACTTCCTCTCTGGTCGTAGTCAACATGTGGCCCTGAATGGATTTCTCTCATCTCCCCTTCCCGTTCAGGCTGGAGTTCCCCAAGGCAGTGTGCTGGGCCCTGTGCTTTTTCTGGTCTTTATCAATGATCTCTCCGACTCTCTGGAAAATCCTCTGTATCTCTTTGCTGATGACTCCACTCTCTGCCGCTCCATTCCTCTTCCCTCAGATCGGCAGTCTGCAGCCTCCTCACTCTCTGAAGACCTGGACAAAATCACAGACTGGTCAAACATGTGGAACATGTCTTTCAATCCTGACAAATCTCACACTCTTACTATGTCTCTCCGAAAAGATCGACTGGACAACCCTCCCATCTACTTTCTCAACAATCCTCTCCAAGAAGTTCTGTCGCTCAAGCTTTTGGGTCTCACCATCTGCCATGATCTTTCTTGGGAAAACCACATTTCCAAGCTGGCCTCCAAAGCCAGTCGCCGACTGGGCATCCTCCGTCGTGCGAAGTCCTTCCTAGGCACACCTGAGCTCCTCACCACATACAAGGCTTTCATCCGCAGCTCAATGGAATACTGTTCTCCCCTATGGGCTGGTGCTCCTGCCTCACACCTGGCTCGGCTTCACGCTGTTGAATCCAAAGCTTTCAGAATCATTGGAATCTCCCGCGATGAAGCTATCTCTGAGGGCCTTTCACTCACTCACCGCAGGCAGGTAGGTGGTCTTTCTGTCTTCTACCGACTCCTCTCCGGCCTTGCTCCCCCAGCTCTCTCTGTGCTCTGTCCCCCAAATATTCCTACAGGTCGCACAAGATCTGCCAGCCACCCTCTGATGGTTAAACTGCCGAAATCTCGGCTCTCTGCTCACCTTCACTCTTTCATTCCTCTTTTCTCCCGCCTCTGGAACAAACTCCCATACTCACTTCAATCACACTCCTCCCTCCAGGTCTTCAAAACAGCTGTTCACCACCATCTCTTATCTTCCCCCATCCAAAACCTTGATCTTTTCTACCCCCACTAATTCACCCCAGATCCACATTGTTTGAAATTCCAACTTCTTTCCTGGAAGTCTTGGCAGTGTCCATACGTTTTATACCTCTCCCACCCCCCCCCCCCCCCCTTCCCATGCCTTCCCCCCAAAGCCCTCTCCCTCCCACAGTTCTCTCGATGTCTCCATGTCTCTCGGTCCCTGCTCTCAAATGTTGTGTTTGTGTCCTTCCCCCTCTCTCCCCATCTTGTCTACCGCTCCCGATGTTATTTGTTTTGTGTGTCTGTTTGTCTTTCTGTGTGATTAATGTTCGCTCTTTCACGAGCCTCGATCTTGTAAAAAAAAAAAAAAAAAAAAAAATGGCAGCAGGTTTTCCTCTCGGATTGTTCTGCATTTTGCTCCATCCATTTTCCCTTTTATTCTGACTAGTGCCCCAGTCCCTGCTGATGAGAAACATCCCCATCTCTTCAGGTGATGTGCTGTGTGATGGTTGTTTTTTTTGTATACAAAATCGAGGCTCGTGTTGTGCGAACACAAATCACATAAAAACAAACTGACACAAAAAACATGATCAAGGGAGCGGGAGACAAGATGGGGAGAGAGGGAAGCACACAAGTACAACAGTAGAGAACGCGGACATCGGGAGATCTGTGGGAGGGAGAGGGCATGGGAAGGGGGGGGAGGGGGGGGGGGCGAGGTACAAAACACATGGACATTGCTAGAACTTCCAGGAAAGAATTCGGTATTTCAAAAAAGTGGATCTGGGGTGAATTAACAGGGGTAGAAAAGATTAAGGTTTTGGATGGGGGAAGATAAGAGATGGTGGGAAGATAAGAGATGGTGGTGAACAGCTGTTTTAAAGACCTGGAGGGAGGAGTGGGATTGAAGAGAGTGTCCTCCCTCATCCCTCCCTCTCTCCTTGCCCTCTCTCATCCCACCCTCTCCCCTTGTCCTCGCTTATCCCACTCTCTCCCCTTGCCTTTCCTCATCCCATCCTCTCCTCTTCCCCTCCATCATCCCACCCTCTCCACTGCCTCCTCTCATCCCACACCTCTTACTCTGGACTCTCACCCCACCTTTTCCTCCCCCATACCACCAGACCTCAGCCTACCCTTCCCCTCCCTCTTCCCACCTCCTTCCACCCCTCTTAGGACTCCTAATCCAACCCTTCCGCTTGCCTCCTCCCATCCCAACCCCCTCCGGAATCCCACCTCGTTCCCTCCGTCGTAACCACCCCTCCCTTCCCTCTCTTTCTCCTCCCACCTACCCCTTCCCCTCCTCCCACGTACCCCTTCCCCTCCTTCCACCCACTCCTTCCCGGTCCTGCTTCATCCCACCCACCCCTCCTCCCCTCCTCCCAAACACCCCTTCCTCTCCCTCCTCCCACCCTTTCCACTGCCTCCTCCCACCTCTCCCTCCAGACTTCCACCCCTTCCCCGTGACAGGTGGTGGCTCAAGTGTTTATAAGTTATGATTTTTTTGTTTGTTTGTTAAGTCGAGGCTCGTGTAAGAGCTAACACATGGAACGTATAATAAAGGGAGCAGTAAACAAGAGGGAGAGAAAGGGAAGCACAACAACAGTAGAGAACAGGGATATCAGGGGATCTGTGGAATGGAGAGGGCTGGGTGGGATACATGGTATTAACAAATTGAAACTACTCAGACTTTCAAGAAAGAAAACGGAATTCGATAAAGGTGGACATGGGGTGTATTAATGGGGGTAGAAAATATCAAGGTTTTGGATGGGGGAAGATAAAAGATGGTGGTGAACAGCTGTTTTAAAGACCTGGAGGGAGGAGTGGGATTGAAGAGAGTGAGGGAGTTTGTTCCAGAGGCGGGAGAAAAGAGGAATGAAAGAGTGAAGGTGAACAGAGTGCCTTGATTTTGGCAGTTTCACCAAAAGAGGGTTGCTGATGGATCTTGTGCATCCTGCAGGAACATTTGGGGGACAGAGCACAAACGGAGCAGAGAGAGCAAGGCCGGAGAGGAGTCTGTAGAAGACAGAAAGACCACCAACCTGCCTGCGGTGAGAGAGTGAAAGGCCCTCAGAATCGGCTTCATCGCAGGAAATACCAATGATTCTGAACGCCTTGGTTTCAACAGCGTGAAGCCGAGCTAGGTGTGAGGCAGGAGCACCAACCCAGAGGGGAGAGCAGTAGTCTATCAAGCTGTGGATGAAAGCCTTGTATGTGGTGAGGAGCCAGAAGTTCCAAGGAAGGACTTCGCATGATGGAGGATGCCCAGTCGGCGACTGGCTTTGGAGGCCACTTTGGAAATGTGGTTTTCCCAGGAAAGATCATGGCAGATAGTGAGACCCAAAAGCTTGAGTGACAGAACTTCTTTGAGAGAATTGACGAGAAAGTAGGTAAGGTTTTCCAGTTGGGCTTTTCAGAGAGACAAAGTGGAATTATGAGACAACGACTGTTTAAAACCCGTAGTTATCCCCTCGTGTATCATGCTTAAAACCTCTGGTGCATCATGGTCAAAAAATAACTCATCCTATATCTGTTGCCAACATTGTCCCAACATCTGTGTGCTCTTTGGGTATTTTTCATGCATAAACATATTTGCTTTTTTATGCAATTCCGAACTTTGTTTCGTTATACCTCTTTGATTTGTTTATGCGTGGAATATTTCCTTACATTTTAACTCCACACCAATTTGCTCTTTTTTTAGTTTCCTTTGTGAAGATTGAACGACCTGATTGGGATGCTGTGGACACTGCAGGTAATAATAAAGTTGCTTTCCTTGTATTTTTATCCTTGTTGAGGTTCACACTTGCACATTTAAAATATACAAACTTCAAGTTCCCCGACACTTGATAGAGTTTTTGTAACTTGTGAGTTCTGAACACTTCAAGCCTGGAATTGATCCTGGATTGGTTACCGCTTTGTCACATAATGCTGGAATATCCACTGAGCAGCCATGGAAATCAATCCCACACCATTGACGGAAATGCAACAAGCTTGCATGCACTCACCACCAGGCTTACATGCACTCACCACCAGGCTTACATGCACTCACCACCAGGCTTACATGCACTCACCACCAAGCTTACATGCACTCACCACCAAGCTTATATGCACTCACCACCAATCTTACACGCACTCACCACCAAGCTTATATGCACTCACCACCAATCTTACATGCACTCACCACCAAGCTTATATGCACTCACCACCAATCTTACATGCACTCACCACCAAGCTTATATGCACTCACCACCAAGCTTACATGCACTCACCACCAAGCTTACATGCACTCACCACCAAGCTTATATGCACTCACCACCAAGCTTACATGCACTCACCACCAAGCTTTCATGCACTCACGACCAATATTTCATGCACTCACCACCAAGCTTACATGCACTCACCAGCAAGCTTACATGCACTCACCACCAAAGTTTCATGCACTCACCACCAAAGTTTCATGCACTCACCACCAAGCTTTCATGCACTCACCACCAAGCTTACATGCACTCACCACCAAGCTTCCATGCACTCACCCCCAAGCTTACATGCACTCACCACCAAGCTTTCATGCACTCACCACCAAGCTTACATGCACTCACCACCAAGCTTCCATGCACTCACCCCCAAGCTTACATGCACAGCTTACGTGCACTCACCACCAAGCATATGTGCACTCACCACCAAGCTTATGTGCACTCACCATGCTTACGTGCACTCACCACCAAGCTTACATGCACTCACCACCAAGCTTTCATGCACTCACCACCAAGCTTTCATGCACTCACCACCAAGCTTACATGCACTCACCACCAAGCTTTCATGCACTCACCACCAAGCTTACGTGCACTCACCACCAAGCCTACATGCACTCACCACCAAGCTTTCATGCACTCACCACCAAGCTTTCATGCACTCACCACCAAGCTTACGTGCACTCACCACCAAGCTTTCATGCACTCACCACTCAGCTTACATGCACTCACCACCCAGCTTACATGCACTCACCACAAAGCTTCCATGCACTAGTTGTCGTAAGACTTTTCTACCCATCTGTTGCTGTACTTCCCGCACAAATCATTTCCGTTACTTTTATAGTCCCTGGAGGCCGAAAATTGGATAATTGTAATTGTGATGATGAGTGTGTTTGGACATACTCTTTGAAATGCAGTGCATCCATCACAGCTTGGAGTGTTCAGTGTCGAATTCTGCCTTAAACTGGTCATCTTCATTTCAGACGACCCTAGCGTGTGTGATTCTTGGTGGAGGCCATTCATGCAACACCATAAAATGAATACCTGAAAAAATAGTGAAGGGGAGCATTTGAAGGTGCATAAGAAGATGTACAATTTTATTCTTCATTGTCGAAGGCTCATGGAGAAGCTTTTGCCTATTTCATGCCGGACAAGGAATGTCAAGCTGTGGTGTATGATGTGTTTTTAGCCTGTCCCATGCGCAGCTGGAGATGGGGTTTTGCAATCATTTATGTGTGTTTGTCTGTCTGTGTGTCTGTGTACCTGTCTGGGCCGTAACTTTTTTGCCATTTGAGCTCTCGTCATCAAATGTTCAACAAAGCTTTATTATGAGAACTAGCGTGGATCGGCTTGCTACGCTCTCCTCCGCACACATTGCCACAGAGAAACAGGCTTGTTTTAACTGAGGATAATGACTTGACTGAATTTGAGTTTCTGTTTTTTCATGATTTACACCAATCATAATACAAATATATTTTTTTCTATGAATTTATTTGTAATATTGGTTATATTATTTATAACTAGTAAAAGTACCCGGCGTTGCCAGGCAACGCAGAGTCACTTTGTGCCAGAAATATGAAGAGGAGGTTGGGGGAGAGAGAGAGAGAGCGAACTTTGAGATATAATTGTGTGAAGGCATATATGTGGGCAAGGGTAAAAAAAACAATTCCTAGAGTGTTGAAAGTTCCCAAGAGCACACTGAGCTCCTTCATTAGGAAATGGAAACAATAAAGAACGACCCAGACTCTTCCGAGAGCTAGCCGTCCGACCAAACTGAGCAACTGGGCAAGAAGGACCTTAGGGCAAGGAGGTGACCAAGAACCCAATGACCACTCTGACAGAACTACAGAGTTCCTTGGCTGAGATGGGAGAACCTGCCGGAAGGACAACAGTCTCTGCAGCACTTCACAAATTTTGGCTTTATGGGAGAGTGGCCAGACGGAAGCCACTCCTGAGAAAAAAAAGCACACCTGGATCTTGCAAAAATGCATGTGAAAGACTCCGAGAGCATGAGGCAAAATATTCTATGATCTAATGAGATGAAAATTGAACTCTTTGGCCTGAATACAAAGCACGACGTCTGGCAGAAACTGACGACAGCCCATCCCCGCTTCTAACACCATCCTTACCATGAAGCATGGTGGTGACAGCATCAAGCTATGGGGACACTTTTCAACGGCAGGGACTGGGAAACTTGTAAGGATAGAGGGAATAATGAACGGAGCCAAGTACAGGCAAATCTTTGACGAGAACCTGCTTCATAGTGCAAAAGACCTTAGACTGTGGTGAAGATTTACGTTCCAACAGGACAATGACCCAAGAATGCAGCCAAAGCAACACTTGAATGGCTTCAGAACAAAAACATGAAAATCATTTAATGGCCCAGCCAAAGCTCAGACTTTTTTTTTTTTTTTTTGCATACAGGATCAAGGCTCGTGAAAGAGCAAACAGTTATCACACACAAAAAATCAAACAGACACACAAAACATTTAATAAAGGTAGCGGTAGACAAGATGGGGAGAGAAAGGGAAGCACAAACACAACATATGAGAGCAGGGACATCGGGAGATCTGTGAGAGGGAGGGGGCTTGGGGGGAGAAGGCGTGGGAAAGGGGGGGGGGGGGGGTGGGAGAAGTATAAAACACAAGGACACTGGAAGGACTTCCACGAGAGAAGTTGGTATTTCAAAAACGTGGATCTGGGGTGAAATTAGCGGGGGTAGAAAATATCAAGCTTTTGGATGGGGGAAGATAAGAGATGGTGGTGAACAACTGTTTTAAAGACCTGGAGGGAGGAGTGGGATTGAAGAGAGTGAGGGAGTTTGTTCCAGATGCGGGAGAAAAGAGGAATGAAGGAGTGAAGGTGAGCAGAGAGTCTTGATTTTGGCAGTTTAACCATAAGAGGGTTGCAGGCAGATCTTGTGCGACGTGTAGGAATATTTGGGGGACACAGCCCAGAGAGAGCTGGGGGAGCAAGGTGGGAGAGGTGTCGGCAGAAGACAGAAAGACCACCAACCTGCCTGCAGTGAGTGAGTGAAAGGCCCTCGGAGTTAGCTTCATCGCGGGAGATTCCAATGATTCTGAAAGCTTTGGTTTCAACAGCGTGAAGCCGAGCTAGGTGTGACGCAGGATGAAAGCCTTGAATGTGATGAGGAGCTCAGGTGTGCCAAGGAAGGACTTCGCACGACGGAGGATGCCCAGTCAGCGACTGGCTTTGGAGGCCAGATTGGAAATGTGGTTTTCCCAGGAATGATCATGGCAGATAGTAAGACCCAAAGGCTTGAGTGACAGAACTTCTTGGAGAGGATTGTTCAGAAAGTAGATGGGAGGGTTGTCCATTCGATCTTTTCGGAGAGACATAGTAAGAGTGTGAGATTTGTCAGGATTGAAAGACATGTTCCACTTGTATGACCAGTCTGTGATTTTGTCCAGGTCTGCAGAGAGTGAGGAGGCTGCAGACTGCCGATCTGAGGGATGAGGAATGGAGCAGCAGAGAGTGGAGTCACCAGCAAAGAGGAAAAGAGGATTTTCAAGAGAGTTAGAGAGATCATTGATATATATATATATAATAAATAACCACCTTTAGAGGCCATTTTTCCCCGCAAAGCAGGGGTTGGCCTTTTTCGGGGACCATGGTTGTTGTTGTTTTTGGGTCCCCTTTTGATGAAGACCAGAAAAAGCACAGGGCCCAGAACACTGCCTTGAGGAACTCCAGCCTGAATAGGAAGGGGAGATTAGAGAAACCCATTCAGGGCCACACGTTGACTACGACTAGAGAGGAAGTCCGCAAGCCATGCGTGGAGATTTCCATGGATACCATAGGAGGAGAGTTTGGTGAGCAGAGCGGGGTGCCAGACCGTATTGAAGGCACGTGATATGTCAAGGGAGACGGCTCTAATTTCCTGTTTGCTATTGAGGACCTCCATCCATTGTTGAGACAGCAGAAGCAGCATGTCCAGAGTAGAGTGACCTGGTCTGAAACCAAATTGATGGTCAGAGATCAAGCCATTGGAGAAGAGGAAAGATTTGATATCCGAAGCAATGATGGATTCCATGACTTTGCTGACAATTGGGAGAAGGCTGATTGGTCTGTGGTTGCAAGGATCTGTTTTTGCACCTTTTTTGTGCAAAGCGGTGATGCTGGCTGATTTCCAATCAGAAGGCAGATGACCTTGAGCAAAAGAGAGGGTGTAGAGAACAGGAGCAGCTGGGTACGACTGGGTACGGTGGGTACAGAGAGGGATGGGTTTGGGACACAAGATTTAGAGGCAAACACAGAGTTGAGGCATTCAGCTTTTTCACGAGCGGAGTCAGCTGTGTAGCCGTTTGACGTAAGGGAGGGGATGGAGGGGGAACAAACACCAGAAACATATTTGACCAGACGCCACCAGGATTTGGAAGAGGGAGACAAGTTTAAGAGTTCAGTCTTGAGAGAGGAGAGATATTGTTTCCTGGCTCTCCTGAGGGTGGACACACACTTGTTTCGGGCTTTGTGAAAGGAAATGAGATTTCCTTCCGTTGGATTTGCTTTCCAAGAGGCAAAGGCAAGTTGTTTCTGGGCAACTGCCTCACCACAAGATTCCGTGAACCATGGACCGGAGGAAGGGTATGACAACTGAAGACAAGATGGGATAAATCTGTGCATGAGAGAGAGCAATTTACTTTGGATGAATTCCCAGGATGAGTTGATTTCAGAGGCGATAGAGATGGGAGACCAGTCCAGATGATTGATGGCTGCTTGAAGACCATGCCAGTTGGCCTGAGTGAAATGCCAGACTCGTCGATGTTGAGGAGGCTCTCTGAGAATGGTCAGAGAGATGTCCACTTCAACAAGCACATGATCAGATTAGCCGATTGGAGCAGATGAAGAGCAGCAGACATTTGCAGGGAAGTTAGTCATAACCAAGTCTTGAAGAGAAGATGCTCCGTTGACTGAGATCCGGGTTGGGAAATTGTCAGACTGTATCAGTCCCATTGAGTCGCAGAAGTCCTTTGCTGAGGAGCCGTGGCTGGAGAGAGAGGTACCCACACCCAGCCAGTTGGCATGATGAGAGAAACCCATTCAGGGCCACACGTTGACTACGACTAGAGAGGAAGTCCGCAAGCCATGCGTGGAGATTTCCATGGATACCATAGGAGGAGAGTTTGGTGAGCAGAGTGGGGTGCCAGACCGTATAGAAGGCATGTGATATGTCAAGGGAGATGGCTCTAATTTCCTGTTTGCTATTGAAGACCCCCATCCATTGTTGAGACAGCAGAAGCAGCATGTCCAGAGTAGAGTGACCAGGTCTGAAACCAAATTGATGGTCAGAGATCAAGCCATTGGAGAAGAGGAAAGATTTGATATCCGAAGCAATGATGGATTCCATGACTTTGCTGATAATTGGGAGGAGGCTGATTGGTCTGTGGTTGCAAGGATCTGTTTTTGCACCTTTTTTGTGCAAAGTGGTGATGTTGGCTGATTTCCAAGCAGAAGGCAGATGACCTTGAGCAAAAGAGAGGGTGAAGAGAACAGGAGCAGCTGGGTACGACTGGGTCCGGTAGGTACAGAGAGGGATGGGTTTGGGACACATGATTTAGAGGCAAACACAGAGTTGAGGCATTCAGCTTTTTCACGTGCGGAGTCAGCTGTGCAGCCATTTGAGGTAAGGGAGGGGATGGAGGGGGATCAAACACCAGAAACATATTTGACCAGACGCCACCAGGATTTGGAAGAGGGAGACAAGTTTGAGAGTTCAGTCTTGAGAGAGGAGAGATATTGTTTCCTGGCTCTCCTGAGGGTGGACACACACTTGTTTCGGGCTTTGTGAAAGGAAATGAGATTTCCTTCCGTTGGATTTGCTTTCCAAGAGGCGAAGGCAAGTTGTTTCTGGGCAACTGCCTCACCACAAGATTCTGTGAACCATGGACTGGAGGAAGGGTATGACAACTGAAGACAAGATGGGATAAATCTGTGCATGAGAGAGAGCAATTTACTTTGGAAGAATTCCCAGGATGAGTTGATGTCAGAGGCGATAGAGATGGGAGACCATTCCAGATGATTGATGGCTGCTTGAAGACCGTGCCAGTTGGCCTGAGTGAAATGCCAGACTCGTCAACGCTGAGGAGGCTCTCTGAGAATGGTCAGAGAGATGTCCACTTTCACAAGCACATGATCAGATGAGCCAATTGGAGCAGAAGAAGAGCAGCAGACATTTGCAGGGAAGTTAGTCATAACCAAGTCTAGAAGAGAAGATGCTCCGTTGACTGAGATCCGGGTTGGGAAATTGTCAGATTGTATCAGTCCCATTGAGTTGCAGAAGTCCTTTGCTGAGGAGCCATGGCTGGTGAGAGAGGTACCCACACCCAGCCAGCTGGCATGATGACAGTTGAAATCACCACATATGAGGAAGAGAAAGTTGGCATGAGTAGATAGAAGTTGGTCCATATTATCAGACAGCGAGATGTAGATGGAGTCATCGCTGTTTGGTGGACGGTACAACACACATATGAACAAAAGGAGGGAGCGAAGGGTAAGCCGTAGCCCGAGGCACTCCTGGGGGAGAGGTGGAGAGAGGGAAGTGCAGGGCGAGTGAGGAAGAGAGTCTTTGATAAAGATAGCAACCCCACCTCCAGGACGAGGCTCAGGTCTATCATACCGGAGGAGGGAGTAACCCGGGAGAGTTATTAAGGAATTAGAGACATCCTGAAGGAGGAAAGTTTCTGTTAAGCAGATCAAGTCTGGTTTGTCAGAAGCAACCTGTATGGAGAGATCAATCAAGTTTGGGCGAAGGCCCCGGATGTTTGAGGTTCACACCGTTAATGAAGTGGAAGGGGGAGCATCGGATGCAGAACATGGGGGGGGGGGGGGGTGTGAGGGGTAGGGTAAGATGTAGAAGAGGAGGAAGAGGTAGGGAGAGCTGTTGAAAGTGTGTCAGCGATTTCCGAATAGCTTGGAGAAAGGGAAGGATGGGGCGGACCAAAGGTTTGATGGTGATTGGGTTTGGCACAGTGAGGTGTTATTTGAGGGGGGTGGAGGAGGGCAGAGCGAGGAAGAAGGTTGGGGGAGATGGAGGTGAGAGTTGGAAGGGGGAAGAAGCGGGGAGGACGCTTTGAGGAGGAGGGGTGAGAGGGGGGAAAAGGAAAAAAAAATGAGGGTGGGGAGATTATGAGGGGAGGAGTTAGGGGGGAGTTTGGGAGGGAAGGGGCATGGGGGGCATTTGAAAGGGATGGGAGATGGGGGAGATTTGGAGGGGAGGGGTGGGGGGAGTTTAGGAGGGGAGGGGTGAGGGGGAGTCTAGGAGGGGAGGGGTGAGGGGGGAGTTTAGTCAGGAAGGGGCAAGGGGGGAGATTTGAAAGGGATGGATGATGGGGATAGATTTGGAGGGGAGGGGTGAGTTTGGGTTTTAGAATGTGTTGTACGATTAATGGGAAATGAACATTTATTGCAAAATGAGTTTCTTGTGACCTTCGAGGGGGGGGGGGGGGGGGGTTGAAGTGCAGGTGAGTTTAGGGAATGTAGAAAGGAGGAGCTGTAAGAGATGGAATTTTTTTTTGCAATGAATGGATTTGGTGAGCAAGTCGAAACAACCTTTTTAAGAAGAAGAAGAAAAAAGTGTTATAATATATGACAGAATACTGTCGTGCGAATACCCTCCGGTTAATACCAGGGCTCGCGAATGACCAAACGGCTTTAATTGAGGCGACGACCAATTACGGATTTTGCTCTGGAACGCGGGAGGAAGAAGTGAAGAGGAAGAGGCGGAAGCGCTTACCGGTAGTGATCCAACCGCAGCTCCGATCCTGCAGGAGAATTAACTCAAAACGGACACAATATTTTCAATGGAAAGGGAAAATTTCCAGGGTTTATTTACAAGGAATCGCGGGACAAGGAAATATGCACCGGTAATAAAATGTCCTAAATCGGGATCCCGCACACCGACTTCCAAATACGAGACAGGGGAATGAATTGCAAAAATAACTGTCCGTCGTGTACGTGTGAAATGTGGTGCGTCTTAACTGTCTGCAGTCTTGTCCACCGTCCAACGCGGCTCCAAGCTCCGGCGCGAGGAAACCCTCCGTCCGCTTTGCCCACGCGCTCTGCCAGGCCCGAGCCAACGCCCCACTCCAAGGTTCCTCGTCGACCGCCCATGAGGTCCGTTCGCTCACAGCACCAAAAGCACCGAGAAGGACCGAGCACCGCTCCAAGCACCAACGCAGGGCCAGCGATCTCCACATGAGGTCGATCTCCAACACGAGGCATAAAGAGACAGGAACGGAAAGAGCGCGGGAGGAAGGAAGGACACGAATCAGCCCAGGCCAGCAGAGAAGAGAGTGCAATCCTGGCGAGCCGGCAGTTTTACTGCTCGCCCTGTGACGTCAGGCCTTTCTTTCTCCAACCAGAGCCTCGTCTCTCGACCTCTAGAACGTTCGCACTTGCTGGCTTTCTCCCATTTGTCGAGTGCCTCCCGCTCCAACCAATCACCCACTCCCTGAGCGTGGCTATCATGCCATGAGGCTGGTTGCTAGGCCAGCTGGTGGTGTGGCTGGTTGCGGCCCCATTGGCGGTGCCCCGGCCTGGCTTCCTGCCCGTTTTCCAAAGTCGTTGTGGTAAGGGAGGGGATTTATTTAATGAGTGCACTAAGGACCTATCTAAGTGTTTAAATTAGTGCGTTGCCATAAGGGACACAGGTTTTAAGACAAAGGGGACGACCAACAAAGGAATCTTATCCATAATCCCTGTACTATTTAGCACGCCCTGCTCCCTCGTAGCGGGGACACCAATACCGCTTATACCGACAAACCGGGCTAATCATAGAACTTATTACAGGTAGATTCCCTATCACGACAGTCGGATACCTACCTATACAGATCTATCTGGCTCTAGATATCACTCTACCCCCCTGACATAACAATGCAGCACTTCAGGGGAAAGTTTAAATATTTTAAAATTGAACAGTGAAAACTATCTGGGGAATGGGGTGAAAATGGGGGTGAAATGGGGGTGAAACACGTGGACGAAGAACGAACGAACGAACGAAAAGAACAAAGAAGGAAATGTTTTTTTGTTTGTTTGTTTGTTTTTTAGCGAAGCTTTTAAACAAGGAAGTATGGAGTGAAAAGACAGGGAAAAAACTGAGAGAACGAAAGTAAATGGACCACAATCGACCGCTGAGAGAAAACAAAGCCTCAAGGTAGGAACCTTAAAGAACTAGGCCGCAAATAACGCGGCACGAAATACTCGACTATTTTATACGGTATGAAAGATTAACACCGAGAATCTTCCTAGGGACACACTACACGTACACACACAACAACAACAACAACAACAACAACAACAACAACATGCATTTTAAGGCCATTTTCCCTGCTAGAGCGGGGGTTAGCCTTGCGGTCCCCATGACAATCTTCTCCATTTTGCCCTATTTTCTGCATCTCTCCTTGTTAACCCCCTTGCCCGCATTTCTTCTTCCACCATCTTTAGCCAAGTCTTTCTCGGTCTTCCCAGTCCTCTACTTCCTTCTACATTAACTTCCATCACTCTTCTCAACCAGTCACTTTCATCCTTCCTCAACACATGACCAAACCATCTCAACCTGTTCCTCTTCACAGCATCAATCACAGGCAATATTCCCATCATCTTTCGCAATTCATCATTTGTATTCCTCTCTCTCAACGATACTCCGCACATCCATCGAACCATTCGCATTTCCACCCTTTCCAGCCTTCGTTGCTGCTCTACGTTCATTACACATGTCTCGCTCCCATAAATCATAACACTTCTCACACATGCAGCATACACCTTTCCCTTCAGCTTCAGCGACACTCTCCTCCTCATCAGCATGCCACTCAGTTCCCGAAACTTCTTCCATGCACATCTCACTCGAGCAACCGTTGCCGAGTCTGATCCACCTTCTCCATTCAGCATGTCTCCGAGGTAGCAAAATGTTTTCACACCTTCCAGCTTCACGCCGTCTCCAAGATCCAACTCAACATTTCCTCCATCTGCAGCTCCCTCTGTGCACACCTTACATTTGAATGTAGCTGCCACACTGGTAAATGACCCTCTCAGACCACTACATTTTTGATGAACCCACTCAGCGCACATTGTACATTGAATGGAGTTCACTCCGACACCCTTCCTGCACACAGAACACGGCCACTTCCCAGTTTTTCCACCTCACCACATGCTTTACCACTTGCCATCACCTTCGTCTTTCCGATATTCACCTTCAGACCTTTTGTCTCCATACATTCCTTCCACTTGTTCATCTTTTCCTTCAGTCCATCCATACTTTCCGCAATCAACACCAGATCATCTGCATACAACAACTCCCACGGTAAACCCTCCTTTACGTTCTGAGCCAGCACCTCCATCACAGCTACAAATAGTAGTTGACTTAGTACCGACCCCTGATGCACTCCCACCTTCACCTCAAACTCACCACTGTTCCCGTCCTTCGTCCTTACAGCTGTGCGCGCTCTTTTGTACATTGCCATCACTACTCTGATCAACCATTCCTCCACTCCTAACTTCCTCAATGCCCATGTCAATACTTTGCGTGGAACCCTATCGAATGCTTTCTCCAGATCAACAAACCCAAAAAACAACTTCTTCCTCTTATCCATGTACTTCTCCTGCAACTGCCTCACAATGAAAAGCGCATCTGTCATGCCTCTTCCTGGCATAAATCCAAACTGCATTTCGTCGATCTTCACTTTCTTCCTTATCCTCCTCTCCAACACCCTTTCCAATACCTTCATCCCATGCTCCAATAACTTTATCGCTCGGTACGAGCCACACTCCAGAGGGTCACCTTTCCCCTTGTATAGAGGGACGAGGGTACTCAGTTCCCAATCCACTGGAATGCGGCCTTCTTTCACCACCAGATTACAGATCTCTGTCATTCTCTTCACACCCCAACTTCCTGCTGCCTTCAACATATCTCCCACAATTCCCGTCGGCCCTCCCGCTTTTCTACTCTTCATTGCTTTTATCGCTTCCTCAACTTCCTTCTCAGTTATCTTCTCTGCTGGTCCTAAAACTGGGTTACTCTCTATGTTGCCATCCCATTCATTCTCTGTATTCAACAGCATTTCCATATATCTTTTCCATCTTCCTTTAATTCCATCTGGGTCGACAACGATTTGTCCCACTTCATCCTTCAAGCAACTCACCCCCATCACATCACACCTCTCTTTCGCTATGTGCTTTGCAATCCTGAATACTGCTTTCTGACCCTCTTCCGAATCCAAGCGTTCTCCGAACATTTTCCTACATGCTTCCTGCGCCTTTGCTACCTCTTTCTTTGCAGCCTTCCTGGCTGCCTTATAACTTTCATGCTCTGCTGTTTCTGCTCCCGTACCCTTCGCCTTCTGCCACTCCTTGAACTTCTTCCTCTTCTCGTCAATCCTCTTTCCAACTTCAACGTCCCACCACCATGTTTCCGAGTGCCTCGGTGGTCCTTTTGTCCATCCACATACCTCACCAACGGATCCCAACAGACTAGCTTTCATTGACATCCAACTACTTTCAAGCTCAACCACATCATCCTCTACCCTACTCAGCCTCTCTTTTAATGCCTCCCTTACTGTCACCTCTTTCAACCTCCACACCTTCATTCTCGGTTGGTACTTCACCCGCCGAGCTCTCCCCGCACCTTTCACCCTTATGTCGCAGACAACCAAGTGGTGCTGTGAAACAGCCTCCTCCCCCGGGATCACCTTTGTGTCCCGGAGGTGCCCCCTATCTCGCCTACGCACCATCAGGTAGTCAACGGTTGTCGTCGACCCACCTGACGTGTATGTAACAAGCTTATTATCCTCTTTCTGGAACTGAGTGTTACAAATCAACAAATCAGCTCCATCAGCAAACTCCAAAATCCTTTCACCTTCTCCATTTCTCACACCATATCCGTAACCCCCATGAACTCCCTCAAAACCATCCATACTCCTTCCCACATGTCCATTCAGGTCTCCTCCCACCACAACAACTTCCTCATCTTTCACGTTTTCCATCAGCTTCTCTATCGCACACCAGAACTTGGCCTTCTCTTCATCGCTTCGACCAACCTGCGGAGCATATCCCGAGATGACGTTCACCAAGAGCTTTCCAATCATCATTTTCACCATCATCAACCTATCACTCACTCTAGTCACACTCACCACACTGTCTACAAACTCCTCAGAAAACAGGACACCAACACCATTCACGCCCTCCGGGCACCCTTGCCACACAAACTTGTATTTCTGTCCCTGCCTACCCTTCACCATTCTCACACCACTTCCCTTCCATCTCGTCTCTTGCACACAACATATGTCCACTCTTCTTCTGACCAATACTTCCACCACTTCTCCTGATCTCCCTGTCATTGTCCCTACATTCCATGTCCCAAACCTCAGAAACCGATCTCCACTTCGGGCTGCACCCTGCCCATATATCGTCTTTTCGAAGCTGCTCCATGCGCTCACGCTTTCGAAGCTAAGTGATATTTCTCAATTGTGTTTTTGTCGAGACTGTATCTATCTTTCGGTGTATGTACCGAAAGCGTATCTTTTGGAAAATTTTCGGTGCTAATTTTTCGTACATGTATACACAATCGTCGGTTAATGGTATCGAGTATTCTGCGGCCTAGTACTAGTAGGCTTAGACTACCGTACCGTCTCCGACCTTGTGGTTTGTTTTTCTCTCAGCGATTCGTCGAATGCGCTGAAATTATTTTCGTTCTCTGTTTCGTACCAGTCGTTCACCCCGTACCTCCTTGTTTAATATCTGTACTCACAAAAAAAAAAAAAACCCCCCAAAAAAACATTTCCTTCCCAGGTCTTATTCGTTTATTTGTTGTTCTTTTTGTTCGTTCGTTCTTCGTTCGCGATCACGCGGTTAGAAATGTATAATCTCTCCCCTGAACAACTATTTTCTCTCATATATTATAACACCCTTTTCTTCTTTTCCTACAAAAGGATGCTTTCGTCTTGCTCACCAAATCTATTCATTCCAAAAAATATATATAATACCATCTCTTACAGTTCCTCCTTTCTACATTCCCTAAACTATCCAGAACTCCATCCCTCCTCCAGTGTCCTCAAACGTATTTTTGACTCGAAGGTCTCAAACTCATTTTGCAAAAAATGTTAGTTTCCCATGAATCGTACACTTTTCAAAATCCAATCTCACCCCTCCCCTCAAAATCCTCCCCATCACCCATCCCTTTCAAATCTCCCCCCTTGCCCCTTCCCTCCCCTCCCTCCTAAACTCCTCCCACACCCCTCCCCTCCGAAACTCTCCTTCGCTCCTCCCCTCCTAGACTCCCCTCTCACCCCTCCTCCTCAAAGCAGCCTCCCTGCTTCTTCCTCCTTCCAACTTTCACCTTCATCTCCCCAAATCTTCTGCCTTGCTCTTCCCCCTCCTCAAATAACACCTCACTGTGCCTCACCCAATCTCCATCAAACCTTTTGTCCGCCCCATTCTTCCCTTTCTCCAAGCTATTCTGAAATCTCTGACACACCTTCAACAGCTCTCCCTACCTCTTCCTCCTCTTCCACATCTTACCCTACCCCCCCCCCCCCCTGTTCTGGACCCGATGCTCCCCCTTCCTCTTCATTAACAGTATGGACCTCAAACATCCGGGGCCTTCGCTCAAACTTGACTGACCTCTCCATACAGGTTGCTTCTGACAAACCAGATGTGATCTGCTTAACATAAACTTTCCTCCTTCATGATGTCTCTGATGCCTTGGTATCTCTCCCAGGTTACTCCCTCCTCCGGTAAGATAGACCTGAGCCTCGTCCTGGAGGTGGGGTTGCTATCTTTATAAAAAACTCTCTTCCTCACTCGCCCTCCACTGCCCTCTCTCCACCTCACCCCCAGGAATACCTTTGGCTACGGCTTCCCCTTCGCTCCCACCTTTTGTTCATATGTGTGTTGTACCGTCCACCAATCAGCGATGACTCCATCTACATCTCACTGTCTGATAATATGGACCAACTTCTATCTACCCATCCCAACTCTCTCTTCCTCATATGTGGTGATTTCAATTGTCACCATGCCAGTTGGCTGGGTGTGGGTACCTCTCCCACCAGCCATGGCTCTTCAGCAAAGGACTTCTGCGACTCACTGGGACTCACTGATCTTGATCATGTGCTTGTCAAAGTGGACATCTCTCTGACCATTCTCAGAGAGCCTCCTCAGTGTCGACGAGTCTGGCATTTCACTCAGGCCAACTGGCACGGTCTTCAAGCAGCCATCAATCATCTGGATTGGTCTCCCATCTCTACCGCCTCTGACATCAACTCATCCTGGGAATTCTTTCAAAGTAAATTGCTCTCTCTCATGCACAGATTTATACCATCTCGTCTTCAGTTGTCATACCCTTCCTCCCGTCCATGGTACACGGAATCTTGTGGTGAGGCTGTTGCCCTGAAACAACTTGCTTTCGTCTCCTGGAAAGCAAATCTAACGGAAGGAAATCTCATTTCCTTTCACAAAGCCCGAAACAAGTGTGTGTCCACCCTCAGGAGAGCCAGGAAACAATATCTCACCATTCTCAAGACCGAACTCTCTTATCTGTCTCCCTCTTCCAAATCCTGGTGGCGTCTGGTCAAATCTATTTCTGGTGTTTGTTCCCCCTCCATCCCCTCCCTCACCTCAAACGGCTTAACGGCTGACTCCGCACGTGAAAAAGCTGAATGCCTCAACTCTGTGTTTGCCTCTAAATCTTGTGTCCCAAACCCATCCCTCTCTGTACCCACCGTACCCAGTCGTACCCAGCTGCTCCTGGACTCTGTGTCCTTTCCTCCTGACAAGGTGGAAAAGTTTCTGTCAACCCTCGACTCTGATTCTGCAACTGGTCCTGACGGCATCAGCCCACGGGTCCTAAAATCATGTTCTTCTGCTCTTTCACTCCCTCTTTCTGTTCTCTTCACCCTCTCTTTTGCTCAAGGTCATCTGCCATCTGCTTGGAAATCAGCCAACATCACCGCTTTGCACAAAAAAGGTGCAGAAACAGATCCCAGCAACTACAGACCAATCAGCCTTCTCCCAATTATCAGCAAAGTCATGGAATCCATCATTGCTTCAGATATTAAATCTTTCCTCTTCTCCAATGGCTTGATCTCTGATCATCAATTTGGTTTCAGACCTGGTCACTCTACTCTGGACATGCTGCTTCTGCTTTCTCAACAATGGATGGAGGTCCTCAACGCCAAACAGGAAATTAGAGCTGTCTCCCTTGACATTTCACGTGCCTTCGATACGGTCTGGCACCCTGCGCTGCTCTCCAAACTCTCCTCCTTTGGTATCCATGGAAATCTCCACGCATGGCTGGCGGACTTCCTCTCTGGTCGTAGTCAACGTGTGGCCCTGAATGGGTTTCTCTCATCTCCTCTTCCTGTTCAGGCTGGAGTTCCCCAAGGTAGTGTTCTGGGTCCTGTGCTTTTTCTGGTCTTCATCAATGATCTCTCTGACTCTCTTGAAAATCCTCTCTATCTCTTTGCTGACGACTCTACTCTCTGTCGCTCCATTCCTCATACCTCAGATCGGCAGTCTGCAGCCTCCTCACTCTCTGCAGACCTGGACAAAATCACAGACTGGTCAAACAAGTGGAACATGTCTTTCAATCCTGACAAATCTCACACTCTTACAATGTCTCTCCGAAAGGACCGACTGGACAACCCTCCCATCTACTTTCTCAACAATCCTCTCCAAGAAGTTCTGTCGTTCAAGCTTTTGGGTCTCACTATCTGCCATGATCTTTCTTGGGAAAACCACATTTCCAAGCTGGCCTCCAAAGCCAGTCGCCGACTGGGCATCCTCCGTCGTGCGAATTCCTTCCTTGGCACACCTGAGCTCCTCACCACATACAAGGCTTTCATCCGCAGCTCAATGGAATACTGTTCCCCCCTCTGGGCTGGTGCTCCTGCCTCACACCTTGCTCGGCTTCACGCTGTTGAGGCCAAAGCTTTCAGAATCATTGGAATCTCCTGCGATGTAGTCAACGCCGAGGGCCTTTCACTCACTCACCGCAGGCAGGTTGGTGGTCTTTCTGTCTTCTACCGACTCCTCTCCGGCCTTGCTCCCCCAGCTCTCTCTGTGCTCTGTCCCCCCAATATTCCTTCAGGTCGCACAAGATCTGCCTGGAACCCTCTTATGGTTAAACTGCCAAAGTCTAGGCTCTCTGCTCACCTTCACTCTTTCATTCCCCTTTTCTCCCGCCTCTGGAACAAACTCCCCCACTCCCTTCAATCCCACTCCTCCCTCCAGGTCTTTAAAACAGCTGTTCACCACCATCTCTTATCGTCCCCCATCAAAAACCTTGATCTTTTCTACCCCCGGTAATTCACCCCAGAGTCCTTGCAGTGTTCATATGTTTTAATCCTCTCCCACCTCCCCCCAAGTCCTCCCGATGTCCCTGCTCTCAAATGTTGTGTTTGTGTCCTTCCCCCTCTTCCCCCTCTCTTTTGTGTCCTTCCCCCTCTCTCCCCATCTTGTCTGCCGCTCCCCTTGTTTTTTGTGTTTTGTGTGTCGGTTTGTCTTTTTGTGTGATTAATGTTAGCTCTTTCACGAGCCTCGATCTTGTATACAAAAAAAAAAAAAAAAAAAAAAAAATATGTACTTGTAATTGTCATGGTTCTCTTTTTGAGGCAATGTTTTTATGGCCGGATGCCCTTCCTGACGCCAACCCACACATAAGATACACGTACACACACATAAGATAAATACAGTTTCGACAAAAATACAATTGTGAACCATTACTTAACTTCAAGTGTGCGTGAAGAGCGTGTACAGCTTCCAAAAACCGTGACCTCCCCGGCAAGATCTCGCGAGATCCCTTGAATTGAATCCCATTGAGTATCTGTGGAAACACTTGAAGATTGCTCTTCACCAACACTCCACATCCAACTTGAGAGAGCTTGATCAAATCTTCAAGGAAAAATGGGAGAAACTCCCCAAATCCAGATGTGCAAAGCTGACACAAACATACCCAAGAATACTCGAAGCTGTAATCGCTGCCAAAGGCGCTTTTACAAAGTATTGACTCAGGGGGTTGAACACTTGTGCAAATTAGATATTTCTGTACTTTATTTTTTTATTACTTTGTAAAATCAAAGGAGAGCTGTACACACTTTGATCAAAAGGTCAAAGGATCAATGTATAAATTCCTCAATTTTCATCCAATTGCCCTGAAATTTTCAGAATTTGCACACTGGGTCAATGAATTGAATTTGCTATGAAAAGCCCGAAGCCGGTTTTTTTTTTTGGTTTTTTTTTAGTTCACATGGTCAAGGATGCATAAAATCGGCAATTTTCATCTGATTGACTTGATGAAATATGAACAGAATTTGCTTGTTGCACCATTGAATTGTTTCACCAATAAAATGCTGGGGAAGCCGATTGTTTTGAGGTGAAAAGGTCAGTCACAAAATCGTCGATATCCATCTGATTGACAAAATTTAAGGAGCGTTTACATATTGAGTCACTGAATCATATTGCTTTTGATGACTAAAGGGTAAGGTTGCATAAAATCGTCAATTTTTTTTTTTTGCTTTTTTATTTTGCTGTTTTAGCATACAGGAGAGGAAGTCCGAATACAAAGCAGACGCGGACGGTCTTTGCATCATCAGATGCTCTCTAGTTTATTTTTAGAATGATGTGTTTTTCTTTCATTCCAACAAACCTCCATGTTTTTCTAATAATTATCAGATTGTTTTAGAAAATGTTGGACATTTGAGAAATTGGACATTTGAGATGGACTTTAGCTATCCACATTGTACTTAGAAGGAATGAAGATAATTTGTGTGAAAACTTTGAATAACCCGTTATTAACAAATTCAAATTCATCTCTGTAATTTGTTGTTGCCCCTCAACCCCTCCTCAGGCAGTGAAACTGAGCATACTCAGAAGAATTCTGACACAAGTGTTCCAGGCTGCAGTCCTAATGTCCAAGTCAGACCTCGCTCGGAAAAGCAAGAACAGCAGCCATGCAACAAGAAACCTAAACACAGCTTTCATCACACGAGAACTGGTTATGCTGATGAGTTGAATGAGCATGGCGAAAAATCCAGGATTGCTCAGAAGTCATCCCATACATCAAAGTGTTTGCAAGGAAATCTGAAAAGATACCTGGTGGGAAAACCCTACAGGTGCAAATTTTGCATCAAATCATTTTCACAATCAAGTCTTTTGAAACAGCACATGCATATTCACACAGGAGAAAGGCCTTACAAGTGCATTGTTTGCAACAAGACATTCACGCAGTCGGGCCATTTGTATTGTCATCTTAGAATTCATACAGGAGAGAAGCCACACAAGTGCACAATCTGTACCAAGACATTCACACAGTCAAGCAATTTGCATTCTCATATAAGAGTTCATACCGGAGAAAAGCCTTACAAGTGCATCGTTTGCAACAAGACATTCACGCAGTCGGGCCATTTGCATTGTCATGTTAGAACTCACACAGGAGAGAAGATTCACAAGTGCACAATCTGTTCCAAGACATTCACACGATCAAACAATTTGTCTTCTCACATTAGAGTTCATACTGAAGAGAGGCCTTACAAGTGCACAATGTGTGAGGAGTCTTTTTCAAAATCCTCTCATTTAACATCTCATGTTAGAATGCATACAGGAGAAATATCCGACAATTGCACTATCGGCAAAAAGGCACTTTTACATGCGAATAATTTGAAACAGCACGTTGGGATCCATAAAAGTGCAGAGAGGCCGCACAAGTGCACTTTCCGTAACAAGACATTCACACGGTCAAGTAATTTTCATTCTCATATTAGAAATCATACCAGAAAATGGCCTTACAAATGCACAACCTCTAACAAGTTTTTTCGGAATCATCTCGTTTGACATTTCACATCAGAAGCCATACAGGAGAAAAGGAGCACAGGAGCAATAGTCATAGGGGGGAGCACTAGTTTAGAAAGGTGGCATAACATTAGCTTTAAAGGTGATGGGATTAATATTTATTTTATTTTACATATGGACACAAATATTGCGACACACACACACAATACACACAAAATGGAGGTGGATACTTTGAGACCAGGTAGGTCTCCGATCCCTCTCCTGAAACCCACTCACGTGTGGAGATAGCAGCCAACAGCAACTTGCACACACACACAGACACATATATATGAACCACCTTTGGAGGCCATTTTTTCCCGCAGTGCGGGGGTTGGCCTTTTTCGGGCACCTTGGTCCCCTTTTTGAAGCAATGTTTTATGGCCGGATGCCTTTCCTGGCGCCAACCCTGTTAGTCGCCTCTTGCGACACACAGGGAATTACCAGTGAACTGGTACTCAATTTGCCGACCTCGGAAGGATGACAGGCTGAGTCAACCCCCCTGGCGTTAATTCAGCGATCGACCGGGATTCGAACCCAGGATCCCAAGCCGGCATCCTAACCACTAAGCCAACACCAGGCTCTCTCTCTCTCTCTCTCTCTCTCTCTCTCTCTCTCTCTCTCTCTCTCTCTCTCTCACTCTCACTCTCACTCTCACTCTCACTCTCACTCTCACTCTCACTCTCACTCTCACTCTCACTCTCACTCTCTCTCCCACTCTCTCCCACTCTCTCCCACTCTCTCCCACTCTCTCCCTCTCTCTCACTCACTCACTCACTCACTCACACACACACACACACATATATATATATATACACACACACACATACATGGCTCAGATCATGGGTACACTCACTATACAGTCCTCAAAAGCATGTCATGATTATTTGGAAATTTAGCTCCCTGAAGGTTAGTAATCTTTTTGACTGTAAAGTTAACACTGAGGAAGCTCACAGAACCATAAATTAAGACTGTACTGCTTTTATATTTACCTGGCATGATTTAGATCATGAAAAAAGGCCCATTTTTTGATGCTCAAATGTTACATGAGAAGTACATGCATTTTTGTTGTGCCACTGTCAGTATTATATTGCTTTTCTTGTTTCATTTTGATATTAAAAACGAAAGAATGAAGTCTTATCTAGGTGTCCATTATGTTTGATTCATTAATCCTACTTGGAAAATATTATTGTCGAGTGAATATTTGTGTACGTACATAACGCTTCGTGTCCGCACGTGAAGAACATTTTGAAGAATGGAATTTCATGTAAATATGAACTTAAAATTGACAACTATATAATTGTATCAGATAATCGCTAAACAATACCATAGTGTTGAGATTTTCACCTATGGAAATCGAAACACGATTTTTCTGACGAAAATATAATCGAGCAAGTTTTCGTGTCAGGCCCGTTATGTACGTACACTTCGATTTAATTGCGCCAGCGGAAGTGAAAATTCGTAAATAGCACTGATAAATGAAAGGTGAGTGCGTTTACCAAGTATGCACGATGTCAACTCGCATGCTTCGTTTTCCGCACGTCTCCCAAGCCGTCAAGTTTCTTCGTGTCCGCCATTGTCGTCTCGCGTTATGTACGTATTTTGGAGTGTGTCAACGAAAGCCACGTCAGCAGTCTCTTCGATTTCGATCCATAAGTAGCGGTTTCACTCTTAGATATTCACTAAGGTAAGACTATTACGTCTATAAATATTTATAAGAAAGTTTGATGCAGATTAAAATGATATAACCCGAAAGAATTTGACATTTTGTGCTCTCACAAGCTAGCTTGGTCTCGCTGTTGTGTGATCAACTGATCATCGACATGCCGGCTGTTCGTGTCCCAGTTATGTTCGTTTTATTGCGGCCGGTAAACGAACCACGCAAACGAAACTTCGTTAAATTTGTACTCTTATTTTGGTTTAATTTAATTTAAAATTGTAATCAGTTCATTTGTTTTTTCAAGAAATGGTACCTGGCGAGTTTCTGCAAAAATGTTTACGTACATAACACAGACGCCGTTGTCTACTGGCGTGTTGTCTTTGTCGTGCTTGTCAGAGTGTCCTAGTTATGTACGTGCATAGTGTGATAGAAAGAAACGGTCGAACGCAACTTCATCGGAATTTTTATTTTATTTTACATTAGCTTAACATCGTAATAGAGTGAATGGATTTTCTAGAAACATCTTTCCTGGTGAGTTTTTGCTAAAATGTTACGTACATAACGCAGACACCATCATCATCTTGCTTTGTTGTCTTGTCATGGTGTCCGTGTTATGTATAGCTATATCACTCAGTACAAAGCTTTAACCTGTACTAGCTGTCGCAAAATTTCACTTGGGTTCATCCTTTTCTCTGTAGTGATATGTAACGTTTGTTTTTATACTTATTTCCATAGATTTTGAGTTTGTTTTTGTATGTCTTGGTGTTGATTAATATGTACATAACCAGGGACACGAAAGAACTTAGTTTCTGTTCTCTCTTAGTCCCACATATGGCATGTTAAGTTATGAATATTTACTCAGCCAAATAACATCTTCCATCATAATTGTGATTTAATTTTGTTTCATTAATGGGTAGGCTAATATCCTTAGCACATTATCAAGGAATTAAATGAAACTGATATGTCACCAGTATAATTTATAGATTATAGCACCTAAAATTGAGTGGACAAGCATTGCCCACAGTTACGTAATGATTTAATTTTTTAACACGAGCCTCACTAAATTTTGCGGTGGCTTGGCCTTTCTCTTTGGTGATATATAACATTGGTTTTGATATTTTGATAACTACTTTATTAAAAGTAAAAATTATTTTCTTATGTTGTGTGAATTTTGTGATGTACATAAAAAAAAAACCACCGTTTAGAGGCCATTTTTCCCCGCAAAGCGGGGGTTGGCCTTTTCGGGGACCGTGGTAGTTGTTGTTTTTTGGTCCCCTTTTTGAAGCAATGTTTTACGGCCGGATGCCCTTCCTGACGCCAACCCTTTTTGCCGCCTTTAACGACAAGCAGGGAATTACCAGTGAACTGGTACTCAATTTGCCGACCTCGGAAGGATGACAGGCTGAGTCAACCCCCCTGGCGTTAATTCAGCGATTGACCGGGATTCGAACCCAGGATCCTAGGATCCTAAGCCGGCACCCTAGCCGCTAGCCCAACACCAGGGATCAACACCAGGGAGAGATCAACACCAGGGATGTACATAACTGGACACAATTCGGGTTTTATTAAACAAAGTGACTATAATTACGCCAGTTGTGAGACATTTCTAGTAGCAATTGGGGCAGTTACGACTGGCACAAAAATAGCCTCTGTGTGAAGGTTATTCTCTTTGTTTGCGATATTGAGCTTTCAAGTTCATGGTTAAGGTTTATTTGTTTTTATTCGCAACAACATGGTAGTTTTACTGGAGATGGTGTAACAGTATACAACTGTCATAACAATAACCACTGCATTCATGAAAGCTTGTTTTCTCATCTCTTAGTCCAACGTACAGCACTTATGAGTTACAGTCGTATAACTAGGCTGACACAATTTCTTCCATTAGATTAAATTTAATCAAATTTAACTTCAGAACATGAAAGGGCTTGTTTGTTAAATGCAGTATTATGGTTATGGAATTTAATGAAACTTGATGTCAAACCAAATACTTTTGCAGATATTAGCCTTGAGGTTGAGCAGACAAACCTGTCATATCTGTAATATGCATGTGAAGGAAAGTTTTTTGAAAGAAACTTTTACATGGAATCTAATTTAATATTTTGAATGTTATTTCTCTTACAGTTTGCAAACTACAATATGGAGCCTCATGTTTTGCGTCCGAGGAAGGCATTTCCACCAATCAAACTTCAAGAGCAGTTACCAAAGCAAAGCAGGAAGGAGTATGCAAAGAAGTATAGGAAGCAATTGAAAGAAGAATCGGAGACATACAGTATATTTAAGGAGTGTGAGAAGCTCAGAGTCCAAAGTTAGAGGATGAGACAATCAGAAGAGGCAAAACAACGGAATCGAGAGCTGCAGTGTGAAAGACAAAGACAATATAGGCAGAGACAGAAGGAAAAACGGGAAGCTCGGCCATCTCAGCCAAGGACGAGAAAGGCCACTGACAAGCTGTGGAAACAGTGGAGAGAACAAAAGAAGAAATCAAGAGCTGCAATGAGCAGACAGAAATTGAATGCTATAAACGAAAAAAGAAGAGAGAAGTACCAACTAGACAAGATGAAAAAGATGAGTTTGGAAGTGGAAGAGCAGTCTGGTTCTACTGAGCAGTCTCCATCTGCTAACCAGTCACTCAGTCCAAACAACACATCAGCTGCTACACGCACAGCAAAGTCCCGTTACAAGAAAAAACTCATGCAGAATCTACCATCTGACCGCAAGTTAAAGGCAGACATCCTTCATGCTAGCATTGAACAACAGAGTCCTGTCTCTCGGAAAACCATTGAAGAGAAGCTTGGGATGGTATCTCTCGAGGCAAGATAGAGACTATCTTGCAGAAACTGTGAGAGAGTCTGTCGCAGATACCCTACTGGGACTGAGAACAAGCAGAAAGAAGGACACGATAAGACGACGAATGATAGCGAATGCATTAATTGCAAAGAATAGGAGTATACAGTTGCTGAAAAGTGTAGGAATGTCCAGGAAGGTGGCAGTAAAAATGAAAGAAATCAGTGGGGAGCAGAACTGGGAAGAATTCCGAAAGAAGAGAAGCGATGCTGTGTCACCACAAGTGATCAAAACTGTCGAAGAGTTTTACAATCGTGGTGACATCAGCTCAGATATACCAAATGCCAGAAGTGCAATTAAGAAAAATGGTACTTTGATTGCGAGGAAGGTGATGGCTTCTTTACTGCATGTAACATACCAGTGTTATCAGAACATGTACCTAGATACGAAAATTGGATTTAGTACCTTTAAACGTCTGCGTCCAGTGAACATCCTGCCATACACCCAACACAAGTTTTGAGAGTGTCTGTGCGAGTACTGCGTAAATGTAGAACTGAAACTCCAAGCAGTCAATGGGGCTCTCTCTTCAGTAGGGAAATCTGAGTTAAAGATCAACAACAAATACGAGGTCTCGGAGATGACGCTCTGCCCCAAGCAAGGCAACGGCTCTCATGCTAAGAAATGCATTGATCGTCAATGTCAACAGTGTGGAATTAATCTGGTGAAGGAGCATCTGCGACCCATCTCACAAGCATTGGCTAATATTCGGTGGTACAGATGGCAACAGGAAACTGTAGGAGGGCATCAAAGAACAGCGAAGTTTCAGAAGGAAGGAACAGGGGACGATCTGGTAAATGAGCTGTGTGAAGAACTGAAAACATACAGTTGCCATCTCTTCAATGCCAAATGGCAGTATGAGCAGTACAAATCAATCACAACCCAAATCCCAGCTGACACCATCATCATGTGCATGGACTATGGGGAAAATTACACTTGCAAAGCCCAAGATGCACCTCAGGGATACCATTGGACAAACACCCAGTGTACAATCCACCCAGTCGTAGCATCATACAACTGCCCAATGCCAGACTGTAACAAAGTAGTAAGTAACTCCGTAGTCTTCATAAGCGATGATCTTAAGCATGATCAGCATGCGGTACAACATTTTGTTAACATGACTACGCATATGCTCAAAGAGGATGGCGTCAAAGTGAGCAAAATAATTCAGTTCTCAGATGGATCCCCAACCCAGTATAAAAGTAAGCTCAACTTCACCGATTGTTCCTACTCTGTTGAAGACTTTGGTGTCGCATCCGAGAAACATTTATTTGGATCACGACATGGGAAAGGTCCATGTGATAGGTAGATTGAGGTAATAAAGAAGTCAGTGAAGATGGCAGGAGCAGCTCGCCAGATAATGGTGTCCACCCCACTGGAATTCTTCCAAGTATGTAATAAGCGACTTGCACAACCAAGGCACGATGAATATCATGTTCACATGAAGAGGAAATTTGTGTATGTTAACAAGGAAGAAGTAAAAAGAAACAGACCACCCAGAATAAATGTGAAACCTGTCAAAAACACTAGAAAACTACATTGTGTGAGAGGAATTCGACCTATGTGCATCAGTGTGAGGGAACGGAGCTGTTTTTGCCAGTGCTGCAGACAGGAGGATGTCTGTACATACAGAGACATAACTGGTGAGTGGAAAAATGTACAGATATCCACACGTGCCTCAGCTGTCCCCATCATGCCTTCAGGAGACGACGAAGCATCTCACGCTATTGAAATGCGTACTGATACACAAACTGCTGAGGATGACGAGTCTGGACACGACTTCCCACCAACTGATGACAACCATCCTCAAGACATCCCATCTGCTGGAGACTTCCTACCTGCTAATGCTGTTTTGACTGCCGACAACATACCGCCTGCTGAAGACCTCATGCCTGTTAATGATACCCCGCCTGCTGGAGACTTCCCACATGTACCTGCTGATGCCATCTTGCCTGCCGACGACATACCGCTTGCTGAAGACCTCCCACCTGCTGAAGACCTCTTACCTACTAATGCTGTCTTGCCTGCGAACAACGTCCCATCTGCTGACAACGCACCCACTACACAATCATACAAGTATGGGGAGTATGTTCAAGTCACCTTCTTCGCCCACAATCGTACCAGCAAAGCCAAGACTTTTATAGGGCTTGTGAGTATTTCATTTGAACAAAGAAGCACGTTTAGCCTTCACATTCAATTGTTATTTACTAGGGCATGCCCGTACTATATATATATCTAAAATTATATCCCCCCCCTCTATTTACATGAAATGGTTTGGTCCATGAAATGTTTTGGTCCATTCGCAACGCCAAAGCGAACGGCGAACGCTTTACATGAAATGGTTTGGTCCATGAAATGTTTTGGTCCATTCGCAACGCCAAAGCGAACGGCGAACGGCTTGCGAGTACAGTGACAATCCCCCCCCCCCCCCCTCTATTTACATGAAATGGTTTTAATTAGTTTTAAAACATAGTTTAACGCCAACATATGGCATGCCCGTACCCGTACTATCCGTAATGGCGCACGCTCTCACAGGAGCTCCGGAAGGTCGCATATCGCAGGAAAGCGAAAGAATCGCAAATTAGTTTTAATTAGTTTTAAAACATAGTTTAACGCCAACATAGCGCCAACATAGTTTGCCGACGGGAAATAAATGAATACGCTCTCAAATGTGCCATCCGAGGCAGAGTCTGTTCGCCACGTTCGGCACACGTGATAGCTCGCTGCTCTCTGATTGGTTGAATCGTTTTTTGGACATAGCTCGGTAACTACTTCTGCGATTAATTTCAAACCTTGAAAAGGCACATCCTCGGGTCCCCAGCAATATACCTGGCAAGTTTCAAGTATATCGGACCCGTGGTTGTCGAGAAACAGCGGTCACAGACAAACACACAGACACACACACACACACACACACACAGAGATTAGTGGAATTATAGATAGATGAATTGTGATAAAAGGGAGGTACTACCTTTTTGAGCTAAAATATACAAATATTATATTTAAATATATTTCTCATTCCATTTAATTTCACTTCAAAGAAATTGAGAAATACTGTTTGTTTTTCACACTTGATTGGTGAATAGAAATAATGTTGGCCTCAAGTAATCAAAGTAATTAGTATTTGTAGCACAAAATGTTTTGCATTCTTAGGCAACTCTTGTATAACTACTGATGAAATAGAAAACAGTACCAAAATTAAGTTCTGTGTGTAACAAGATAACATTTATGTAGCACTTCAGAAAGAAGCAGTTAGGCAGTTTATGTTGAGTTTGTAGCTAAATATGTCCAATTTGTCTATCTTTTTGTAACATTACTCTGCAGATCCAAGGTGTTGACGAAGATGCACAAGAGATGGAAGTCTTGTTCATGAGGAAGCGCCAGTCATACTTCATCTGGCCAGATGTTCAGGATAAATCCTGGGTTCCATTGAATGCTGTGTCAGAAAGTCTGCCTCCACCATCAATTGATGCCCGTGGTCATCATACGTTCGAATCACTCAGTGAAAAAAGAGTATTTTTCTGGGAGGCTTTCACTCGCGTAACTCAATAGAGGGTTTTCCTCAAGCTCAACCGAGCGTTTAACTGTTCAAGCGCCTCACTCCCCAGAACTTGTTCAACTCTCCAGCGCCTCTCCCATAACTTGTTCAAGCGCCTCTCTCCCCAGAACTTATTCACTCTCAAGCGCCTCTCCCCATAACTTGTTCAACACTCACAAGCGCCTCTCCCATAACTTGTTCAAGTGCCTCTCTCCCCAGAACTGGGGTGGGGGCTTTGCGCAAAGGGTTTTATTGCCACGCCCTTAGCCCCCATCGAATGTTCTAACCACGCCTTTTGACGCAGTGCTAAGCCACTCCCTTCGAGTCCTGATTGGCGGCTCGCGCTTACCGTCGGCTTCTCCTCCGCCTTCCTTCGGCCTTTATCGACTTGTCCATGCCTGCCTCGTGGCATTTTGCGCCAAAGCCACAATATCGAGGCGGCATAAGCAATGGAAGGACCTAACTCTCATTATTATACTCAATGCAAAACTAACACAGGAAAAGGACTATGCTTACATTTACTAAGACATAACTGAAAACATTATTCCCGTATTCTGATTTCATTTTGCATGAGTTTCTTGGAATGTACAAGTTTATATGTCCACAGACTCACAAAATCATGTTTAGTTTAATTAATAGATATGGCTTCACTTAACAAGTCATTGTGGTTTTTTTTTTTTCTTGAATAAATATCTTGGAAGTGTAGCGGCTACCGCTGGGTTTTCACAATCGCCTTGCACCTATCAAGGACGCGGAGCGATCACCATGCCGGGCTCGTCCAGGACGCCCGGGCAGGCCCGCGCTCAACTTGCCAGGCCTCGGTCGGGACGCCCGGGCATGCCCGGGCATGCCCGGGCAGGCTCGCCCTCAACTTGCCAGGCCGCAGCCAGGACGCTGGGCCACGCCCCCTCTCGCCTTTCCTGGGCAAACGCTCCGGGATAATATGTATATATATTGCTGCCCGATAAACGGGCTTTTCAGAGCCTGAGTGTTTGGTTTGATTAAAGCAACTCGGATGAATTCCAGCTTTTTGTCGCGTCCATTCTTCCGATCGACGTGGGAGCCCCAGCTCCTTCATTGGTGACCTACCGACATGGACACGGCAGTCGCCCTTAAACTGCCTACCTTCTGGGAGGCTCACGCGGCGGTTTGGTTCGCACAGGCGGATTCCCTGTTCGCCCTGCGAGGCATCACGGCCGACGACACCCGCTTCCACCATGTGGTAGCAGCGCTCGGTTCGGCCACCGCGGCCCGCGCCCTGAGCCTCCTCGAGAGCCCGCCAGCCGCTGACAAATACGGCGCGATTAAGAAGCTTCTCCTCGACGCTTTCGCCCTCCCATCGGCGGAACGCGCACGGCGCCTGCTCGACCTGCCCGATCTCGGTGACACGCGCCCTTCCGAGCGAATGGACTACATGCTTTCACTGCTCGGCGAGCACTCTCCGGCATTCCTGTTCCGGGAGCTGTTCCTCCGTCAGCTGCCTAACCCGGTACGCCTCGCCCTGGCAAGCACGACGATCACAGATCCCCGGGCCCTTGCCAGAGAAGCCGACAAGATCTCCGCCGCAGGACAGCGCATCGCAGCGGCGACATGGGACCCACCGCCGTCCGACGCAACACCCATGGCGCCCGAGCACCCGGCACGGTCGACGACCGAACTGCCGACGCAATTGGCGGCCGCTACACCGAGCCGACCACCTCCAGCACGACGACCGGGGCCTCCACCTGACCAAGCGTGGTGTTACTATCATGCCAGGTTCGGACAGAAGGCCCGGACATGCCGACCCCCGTGCACCTTCGGCAGGCCGGGAAACGGCTGGGCCGGCGTTCATTACCAGCCATGAGCGCCGGCCACACGGGCAACTTACTGTTCATCACGGATAAAGCGTCCGGACAGCGCTTCCTGTGCGACACCGGTGCCCAACTGAGCGTCATACCCGCCTCTGACCAGGACAGGCAATCCGCGGTTTGCAGCCCCTCCTTGGTTGCGGCCAACGGATCAACCATCCGCACCTTCGGCCCGCGCAACGTCACCCTCTGCTTCGGCGGCCAACGCTTTGCTTGGACGTTTGTAACCGCAAACGTGCCCATGGCTCTGCTAGGCGCCGACTTCCTCTGCGCACACGGACTGCTGGTGGACGTCCAACGGCGTCGTTTAATCAACGCCGAAACCTTCAGCTCCCTGGTATGCACATTGAGCAGCTCCGCGCCGACCGAGCTGGCATGCGCCGTCCCGGCGGCGAACGAGTTTGCTCGCCTGCTCACGGAGTTCCCGGCCCTCACGCGGCCGACGTTTTCGGCCGCCGCAGTACGGCATGGGATCGAGCACCACATACCAACCACGGGCCCGCCGGTCTAGGCCAGGGCCCGCCGCCTCGACCCAGCCAAGCTCGCCGTGGCGAAGGCCGAATTCGACGCGTTGGAGCACCTCGGCATCGTGCGGCGCTCCGATAGCACGTGGGCCTCGCCACTGCACATCGTGCCAAAGCCGGGGGGTGGATGGCGCCCGTGTGGTGACTACCGCCGTCTCAATGACGCTACCACCCCCGACAGGTACCCGATCCCGCATATCCAAGACTTCTCCGCCCGTCTGGCGGACGGGTCATTTTTTCAAAAATTGATCTCATACGGGGATATCACCAGGTACCTGTCAGGGCGGCCGACGTCCCTAAAACGGCAGTCATCACGCCGTTCGGCTTATTCGAAATTCTTGCGGATGCCGTTTGGTCTCAAGAACGCGGCTCAGGCGTTCCAGCGCTTGATGGACGGCGTGCTGCGTGACCTGCCGTTCCTTTTCGTTTACCTGGACGACATTCTCGTCGCCAGCACGTCCCGGGCCGAGCACCTCCTCCACCTCCGAACACTGTTTGGGCGCCTCAGCGAGCACGGCCTCATCATCAACCCGGCCAAATGCCACTTCGGCACGACGGCCGTTGATTCTTTGGGCCACCACATCACCAAGAACAGGGCCGTGCCGCTGCCAACCAAGGTCGAGGCCATCACCACGTTCCCGCGTCCCCGCACCATAAAGGCCCTGCAGGAATTCCTGGGAATGGTGAATTTTTATCACCGCTTCGTGCCCCGCGCTGCTCAACTCATGCGGCCCCTCTACGAAGCCCTCCGGGGCAAGCAGGCCAAGCACGACATCGCCTGGTCCGCAGCAATGGATGCGGCCTTCCAAAGCTCAAAGCGGGCCCTTGCCGACGCAACACTGCTCGCTCACCCGGTGCTCAACACTCCCATCGCCCTCACCACGGATGCCTCCGACTACGCGGTGGGCGCCGTACATGAGCAATGGGTGAACGGGGTTTGGCAGCCACTCGCTTTTTTCAGCCGGCAGCTCCGGCCGAACGAGCTCAAATACAGCACGTTTGACCGGGAGCTCCTCGGTCTACACCTGGCCGTCCGCCATTTCCGCCACCTCCTGGAGGGCCGACCTTTCACGGCGTTCGTCGACCACAAGCCGTTGGTTTACGCCATGGCCAAGGTCACGGAGCCGTGGTCGGCCCGCCAACAGCGCCACCTCTCCGCCGTGTCGGAGTTTACCATGGACATCCGGCACGTCGCCGGCAAAAACAACGCCGTGGCCGACTGTCTTTCCCGGGCCAGCGCGAACGCGGTCCACCTGGGCGTGGACTTTGCGCTTATGGCGGCGGACCAAACCACCGACACCACGGTGCAAGCCCTCCGGGCGGCGGACACGGGCCTCCGCCTGGCCGACATCCCCTTCGCGGACACTGTCCTGCTCTGCGACGTCTCCCAAGGCCAGCCTCGCCCCATCGTGCCCGTCACCTGGCAACGCCGCATCTTCGCCTCCCTCCACGGCCTTTCCCACCCGGGCCGGAAAGCTTCCCAGAAGCTGGTGTCGGCGCGATTCGTCTGGCACGGCCTTCGTCGGGACGTCCGCGATTGGACCAGCACCTGCACGGCCTGCCAACGGGCCAAGGTCCACCGACACACCCAGGCCCCGCTGGCACCTTTCACCGTGCCCGAACGACGTTTCGACCACGTCAACGTGGATCTGGTGGGCCCCCTCCCCCCGTCACGGGGGTTCACACACCTGCTCACCATGGTGGACAGGACCACCAGGTGGCCGGAGGCCATTCCCCTCGTCTCCACCACCACCGCCGACATGGCGCAGGCTTTCATCGCCACCTGGGTCGCCCGCTTCGGCGCACCGGCGGACATCTCGTCAGACCGCGGACCACAGTTCACCTCCGAGCTGTGGGGCGCGGTCGCCCACAACCTGGGGGTCAAGCTCCACCATACTACGGCCTACCACCCCCAAGCAAACGGGTTGTGCGAGCGATTCCACCGCTCCATGAAGGCCGCGGTCATGGCCGGCCTTCAAGACGGCGGTTGGGCCGACCGGCTGCCGTGGGTCCTTTTGGGCCTCCGCACGGCCCCCAAGGAGGACCTCCAGGCATCCACCGCCGAGCTTGTCTATGGCCAGGCGCTACGCGTCCCGGACGAATTCGTGCCCGACGCTACCAGTCCCTGGTCCGCAGCTCACCAGCGCTCGGACCTCCAGGAGGCCGCCCGACGGTTTGCCCCCGTGCCAACATCCCACCACGGTGACCCCCAGTCCTACGTCCCCCCAGCACTTCGCACAGCGGAGTATGTTTTTGTGCGTCACGACGCACATCGGGGGCCACTCCGGCCGCAATACGACGGGCCCTTCCGGGTGCTGCGACGGGACGACAAGTCGTTCGTCATCGACATCGGCGGCAGGTCGGACCGGATTGCGGTGGACCGCCTCAAGCCGGCGCACGTGGACGTCGACCACCCACCACGGGTGGCCCTTCCGCCGCGGCGAGGCCGCCCCCCGTCCACGGTGCCCCCCACTCGACCGCCCACCACCACACCGGACCCCCTCCCACGACCCGCCAGGGGTCGCTTCGGCCGGGTCATCAGGACCCCCCTCAAATTGACCCTGCCGGTGCAAGTCGATTCTGGGGGGACGTGTGTAGCGGCTACCGCTGGGTTTTCACAATCGACTTGCACCTATCAAGGACGCGGAGCGATCACCATGCCGGGCTCGTCCAGGACACCCGGGCAGGCCCGCGCTCAACTTGCCAGGCCTCGGTCGGGACGCTGGGCCACGCCCCCTCTCGCCTTTCCTGGGCAAACGCTCCGGGATAATATGTATATATATTGCTGCCCGATAAATGGGCTTTTCAGAGTGCCTGAGTGTTTGGTTTGATTAAAGCAACTCGGACGAATTCCAGCTTTTTGTCGCGTCCATTCTTCCGATCGACGTGGGAGCCCCAGCTCCTTCAGAAGGAAGTTTTTAATGTTTTTGTGTCCTTTCATGCTGCTTGGCTCAGCACCCCAAAAATCAGCAATTTAATTATGTCATATACCACGTGATCCACACGTCATCTTGAGGAAACTTTTGCTGCCGGACTCGTGTTTACGTGTGGCCTACATCTGCTCTGAATGCTGAAAAAGTATTCATAATGCAAGGCAGATTGGTTGTTGCAATACATCCAAAGATGGTGTGAGTTTACATGTTTTCCCAAAAGATTCATTTGTAAGGAAAATATGGATAGCCAAGGTGAAACTGACCAGGGGGAGGTGGCATGGCCCAAGTGCTTCTCGGCTGTCAAGTGCAGGGAATCCGAGAGATGACTGTGCACAAATAAAAATGTGTTTTCCAAGCCAAGGAGGTGGAGTATCTGGCCTGCAGGATCGATGCCAACGCCTGCACCCTGCAGTTAGCATGGTTCGGGCAGTGTTGGAAGCGTCAGTTCCCAGGAAGGTGTCAGAACCAGAACCAACCATCTCTTATCTTCCCCCATCCAAAACCTTGATCTTTTCTACCCCTGCTAATTTCACCCCAAATCCACTTTTTTGAAATACCAACTTCTGTCCTGGAAGTCCTTGGTGTCCTTGTGTTTTATACTTCTCCCACCCCCCCCCTTCCCACGCCTCCTCCCCCCAAGCCCTCTCCCTCTCCCTCCCACACATCTCCCTGCTCTCAAATGTTATGTTTGTGTGCTTCCCCTTCCCTCCCCATCTTGTCTTCCGCTCCCTCTTTTTATATATCTTGTTTGTCTGGTTGATTTGTTTGTGAAATAAATGTTAGCTCTTTCACGAGCCTCGATTCAGTATACAAAAAGAACTGAAGGCCTGCCTTGCTCTTGAATTATTATGGGTGGTTTCCACTCAACCTGTCATCAGTACTTGCACCACTCCATGCTATGCCAACAAAAAATGCCACTTGGAAGTGGAGTCCAAAGCAAGATGATTCATTCAAGGCGTCCAAACAACTGTTAACATTTTCCAAGGTTCTCGTGCATTATGATGAAAAGAAAGATCTACTACTTGCACATGACGCTTCAGCATATGGTGTTGGGGCAGTGTTGTCTCATCGTATGCCAGATGGGACAGAAAAACCCATCGCTTTTGCTTCGCTCAGCCTGGCATCAGCTTAGAAAAAAAATACTCCCAGCTGGAGAAAGAGGACCTGGCGGTGGTTTTTTGGGGGTAAATAAATTGCAAATGCAAGGTTGCGTACATCATCACCAATGCATCCTTGGAAATGGCCCCAGAAACCTTGGGTGCACATTGACTTTCTGGGCCATTTTTGGGTAAAATGTTCCTAGTCATTACTGATGCCCATTCTAAGTGGATGGACGTGCACCAAATGACAACAACCTCATCCGAGACAACCATCAGGAAACTACAGACCTCATTTGCTACACATGGATTACCCTCGTGTCAGAAAATGGAACATCATTCACCAGTACTGAATTTCAAAGGTTTGCGGATGCCAATTGAATCATCCATCTTCCCTTAGCTCTGTACCATCCCGGGTCCAACGGGTTGGCTGAATGTTCAGTGCAAACTTTCAAGGGAGGTATGTCAAAGCCTAATCAGGGTAGCATAGAGGCGAAAGTGGCCTGATTCCTTTTCAAGTATTGCGTAACACCCCACTCGACCACCAGGAGGGCACCATCGGAGCAACACTCCAGAAGAAGACTCACGAAGAATCAGGGAGCTCCTGGTGCGGGATGTAACTAAAACTAAAAGTGAATCATCACCTCCTGTGGCATCATCAGAAGAGAGGGGGGGGGGGTGTTCCATCGCTCTTCTCGCTCCAGGAGACCTCAACACCGTAACAGACTGGATTTGTGATCATTATTTAAGTGTCCTGAAATTGTACTTTCCTTGAAGATTCGGTTTTGTTGTTATGCATAATCTTTGGGTATTATTGGTGCCAAAGGCAAATTGCAATGCTTCGACAAGGTGGTCAATTCTCCATTGCCTGCACTGTTGTTGTGTTTGATGAACAGTTCCGTGAGCATGTTGCCTGTACTACAGTTACTTGCTCAGTTGAAAAACGCCCAGACAACTCAAATGGAATATATTTATATGCTGCATACAATACAATGTTGGCCTAATGGTTAGGGTGGTGGGCTTGGGATCCTCAAGTCTTGAGTTCGAATCCATTTCAGTTGTTGAATTAATCTCAGGTGGGGTTGACTCAGCCTGTTCATCCTTCCAAGGTCGGCGAAATGAGTACCAGGTTACTGGGTCCTCTCTCATAGGAGGTCGGTGGCAGAATCTGCACTCTGGCTGCCGAAAAACACCTCATTCCGTAGCACACACAGTGGTGTGCGTTGGGACGGTGCTGAGGAGTCCAAGAATGCAGGGACGTGCTGATCCAGGGTATGCTCTTATATAAATATATATATATATATATATATATATATATATATATATATATATATATATATATATATATATATATAGTGCATTCAGAAAGTACTCAGACCCCTTCACTTTTTTCACATTTTGTTATGTTGCAGCCTTATGCTGAAATCGTTTAAATTCATTTTTTCCCTCATCAATCTGCACTCAATACCCCATAATGACAAAGAGAAAACAGGATTTTAGAAAGTTTTGCAAATTTATTAAAAAGAAAAAACTGAAATATCACATTTACATAAGTATTCATACCCTTTGTTATGACACTTGAAATTTAGCTCAGGTGCCTCCCATTTCTCTTGATCATCTTTGAGATGTTTCTACACCTTGATTGGAGTCCACCTGTGGTAAATTCAATTGATTGGACATGATTTGGAAAGGCACACACCTGTCTATATAAGGTCTCACAGCTGACAATGCATATCAGAGCAACAACCAATCCATGAGGTCGAAGGAACTGCCTGCAGAGCTCAGAGACAGGATTGTGTCGAGGCACAGATCTGGGGAAGCCTACAAAAAAAATTATGTTGCATTGAAGGTTCCCAAGAGCACAGTGGCCTCCATAATTCTTAAATGGAAGAAGTTTGGAACAACCAGGACTCTTCCTAGAGCTGGCCGCTCGGCCAAACTGAGCAATCGGGGGAGAAGGGCCTTGGTAAGAGAGGTGACCAAGAACCCGATGGTCACTCTGGCTGAGCTCCAGAGATCCTGTGTGGAGATGGGAGAAACTTCCAGAAGGACAACCAGCACTGCAACACTCCACCGATCTGGGCTACATGGCAGAGTGGCCAAACGGAAGCCTCTCCTCGGTGAAAGACACATGAAAGCCCGCTTGGCCTTTGCGGAAAAAGCACCAAAAGGACTCGGACTGAGAGAAAGAAATGTTTCGTTTCGCCCCCCCTCGATCGTTTCGCCCCTCCTCGCTCATTTCACCCCTCCTCACTCGTTTCGCACCTCCTCGATCGTTTTTCGCCCCTCCTCGATCGTTTCACCCCCCCTCGATCGTTTCGCCCCTCCTCGATCGTTTCGCCCCTCCTCGCTCGTTTCGCCCCTCCTCGCTCGTTTCGCACCTCCTCGCTCGTTTCGCACCGCCTCGCTCGTTTCGCCCCTCCTCGATCGTTTCGCACCTCCTCGATCGTTTCGCACCTCGATCGTTTCCCCCCGCCTCGATCGTTTCACCCCGCCTCACTCGTTTCGCCCCTCCTCGATCGTTTCGCCCCTCGATTGTTTCGCACCTGCTCGATCGTTTCGCCCCTCCTCGATCGTTTCGCCCCTCCTCGATCGTTTCGCCCCTCGATCGTTTCGCCCCTCCTCGATCGTTTCGCCCCTCCTCTATCGTTTCGCCCATCCTCGATCGTTTCACCCCTCGATCGTTTCGCCCCTCCTCGATCGTTTCGCCCCTCCTCGATCGTTTCACCCCTCCTCGATCGTTTCGCCCCACCTCGATCGTTTCACCCCTCGATCGTTTCGCCCCTCCTCGATCGTTTCGCCCCTCCTCGATCGTTTCGCCCCTCCTCGATCGTTTCGCCCCTCGATCGTTTCGCCCCTCCTCGATCGTTTCGCCCCTCCTCGATTGTTTTGCCCCTCCTCGATCGTTTCGCCCCTCCTCGATCGATTCGCTTCTCCTCGCTCGTTTCGCCCCTCCTAGCTCGTTTCGCACTTCCTCGCTCGTTTCGCACCTCGATCGTTTCGCCCCGCCTCGCTCGTTTCGCCCCTCCTCGATCGTTTCGCGCCCTCCTCGCTCCCTCCTCGATCGTTTTGCACCTCCTCGATCGTTTTGCACCTCCTCGATCGTTTCACCCCTCCTCGATCGTTTCGCACCTCCTCGCTCGTTTCGCACTCCCTCGCTCGTTTCGCACTTCCTCGCTCGTTTCGCCCCTCCTTGCTTGTTTCTCCCCCCTCCTCAATCGTTTCGCCCCTCCTCGATCGTTTCGCCCCTCCTCGATCGTTTCGCCCCTCCTTGATCATTTCGCTCCTCCTCGCTCGTTTCGCCCCTCCTCGATCGTTTCCCCCCTCCTCGATCGTTTCGCCCCTCCTCGATCGTTTCGCCCCTCCTCGATCGTTTCGCCCCTCCTCGATCGTTTCGCCCCTCCTCGATCGTTTCGCCCCTCCTTGATCGTTTCGCCCCTCCTCGCTCGTTTGGCCCCTCCTCGCTCGTTTCCCCCCTCCTCGCTCGTTTCGCCCCTCCTCGATCGTTTCGCCCCTCCTCGATCGTTTCGCCCCTCCTTGCTCGTTTGGCCCCTCCTCACTCATTTCGCCCCTCCTTGCTCGTTTGGCCCCTCCTCGCTCATTTCGCCCCTCCTCGCTCATTTCGCCCCTCCTCGCTCGTTTTGCTCCTCCTCGCTCGTTTCGCCCCTCCTCGCTCGTTTCGCCCCGCCTCGCTCGTTTTGCTCCTCCTCGCTCGTTTGGCCCCTCCTCGCTCATTTCGCCCCTCCTCGCTCGTTTTGCTCCTCCTCGCTCGTTTCGCCCCTCCTCGATCGTTTCGCCCCTCCTCGATCGTTTCGCCCCTCCTTGCTTGTTTGGCCCCTCCTCACTCATTTCGCCCCTCCTCGCTCGTTTGGCCCCTCCTCGCTCATTTCGCCCCTCCTCGCTCGTTTTGCTCCTCCTCACTCGTTTCGCCCCTCCTCGCTCGTTTCGCCCCGCCTCGCTCGTTTCGCTCCTCCTCGCTTGTTTGGCCCCTCCTCGCTCGTTTCGCCCCTCCTCGCTCGTTTTGCTCCTCCTCGCTCATTTCGCCCCTCCTCGCTCGTTTCGCCCCTCCTCGCTCGTTCCGCTCCTCCTCGCTCGTTTCGCTCCTCCTCGCTAGTTTCGCACCGCCTCGATCGTTTCGACCCGCCTCGATCGTTTCGCTCCTCCTCGATCGTTTTGCTCCTCCTCGCGAGTTTCGCCCCCCCCCCCCCCTCGATCGTTTCGCCCTGCCTCGATCGTTTTTCCCCTCCTCGCTCGTTTCGCTCCTCCTCGCTCATTTCGCTCCTCCTCGCTCATTTCACCCCTCCTCGCTCGTTTTGCTCCTCCTCACTCGTTTTGCTTTGCCCCTCCTCACTCGTTTCGCCCCTCCTCGCTTGTTTCGCCCCTCCTCGCCTCTTTTTCTTCTCTCATTGTTGGCATTACATAAATTTCTTTCTTCTGGGAAATTTCTGTCCATATATATTGTAGTCCTCACTCATATATATTGTACTAGCAGAAGTACCCGGCATTGCCGGGCGGGGGAGGGGAGGGGTAGGGGAGGGGAACGGGGCGGGGAGCGAGCCCCTTGGCAAAGCGAGCGATTTTTTTTGTCATAGCGTTCATAGCGTCATATCGTTCCATAGCGTCATAGCGATTTTTTTTTCATAGCGTTCATAGCGGTTCACAGCGTCATATCGTTCATAGCGTCATAGCGATTTTTTTTTTTCATAGCGTCATAGCGTCATATCGTCATCACGTGATCGCTCTGAGCGAATCAGCGCCCACCTGTTCTGATTCCGTTGATTCCGTGCGCTGAAATGCGCTGAGGTAAATATGAATAAAAAATATGGATCGTCAAATATTTTGAGTTCGGCCATGTTCGTCCCACGCTCAATGGCCATGTCTATGTCAAATATCAAGCACGTAAGCCTCTCCGTTTCGGAGTCTATCGGTAACATTACACACACACACACACACACACACACACACACACACACACACAAACTGTGTTATATATATATGTCAGGTCGCAGATCTGTTACTGCTTAAATGGCCTGTTATGGATGCCGTCAGGCTAAAATATGTTATGTTATAAATGCTGCTTAAAAATGCTATTTCATAAAGTTAATAAAGGTTACCGCTTCGTTTTAGTTTAAAATGAGAAAAAGCTCGCTTCATCCGTACTGAACGTCTGGCCTCATTGTATACGATGTGCCCCTTGACGGCTGGATAAGTCTAAGTCATAAACCTTCTCTCTTTTCCCAGATGGCGCCCAAACCGCGGGCAGGAGAATGAATAAAATACGCGCGGAATGTGTAAACTTCACGTAGGATGCTTGGACCGCAGACATATAACCTTTGATAAACGGCCAAAACATTAATTATATTTCGTATAATCACCGCGGCGCTTGAGTTACAATAAATATGCTTTGAATTTATGTTTAAAAGAGAAATGTGAAGTGAAGGTGCTTTTAACACCTGGGACTCATCAGAACAACCTCATTTACTTTACGGTCTTATCGGAACCAAGAATGCAATTCCCCTTTCAGTGAGTTACATTTTCTGTCACCTCGGAGCCCTGAAAACACATCTGGTCCGGATCCTAACGGTGCGTGCTCCACTCCCCCAAGATGAAAGAACGGATGACGGTGGGGGCTAGGGATAACGGTGGAAGGAACTCTCGCCAGTTCCTTTGTTCTCTCGGAGATTTTCTGATAAACGTGTCCCTATTTAAGCGGACTGTGAATCAATGCATTTTCAGGAAGGCTGGACGTGGCATGAAGCTGGTTCGTGCTGTAGACGTCTCAGTCTCCTCCAGATCTGTATAAGTGGTATTTTAATAAAGTTTCGTCATTCTCAATCTCAAACTGTTGGTGAACTTCTGTTACGATCGCTCAAGAGGTGTTCTCAACATATATATATATATAGATTCCTCACTCATATATATTGTAGTGTGGCGGGCACAAGGGGTAATAATTCCGCGCACCAGTGGGTGCCGCGAGCGCCCAGGCGGGGACCGATGGTACATGCCCCGCCCTTCGACCGAGCGGCCACGCCCGGGGACTAGGCGTGGCCTCGGCACATATATTCGGGCTCTAAGCTCGAGCCCGCCCAGTGCTGCAGTTCGAGCTTTCATAATAAAGACTTGGTTTTATCAAACGCGTTGTGGCCTACCTCTCTGGCAAGCAAGTTGTGTGCGCAGCACCACACTTCAGTAGTCCTCACTCATATATATTGTCGTCCTCACTCATATATATTGTAGCCCTCACTCATATATATTGTAGTCCTCACTCATATATATTGTAGCCCTCACTCATATATATTGTAGCCCTCACTCATATATATTGTAGTCCTCACTCATATATATTGTAGTCCTCACTCATATATATTGTAGTCCTCACTCATATATATTGTAGCCCTCACTCATATATATTGTTACAGACGCGGGTTTTAGATGTTATATTGACCGAGCGGTGGTGTATTTAACCGCGTCCGAACAGTTACTCCCCGATTAAAACCCGATTCCACCCGACGTTGACCAGATCGCCCACAGAGATTCAATCGGGAAATCTCTAAAGCGACCGAAAGAGAATGAAAAAGAAGAAGAAGAAGAATACGGAGGAAGAACAGATTTTATTATACACACACAAGCAATGGATGGAAGAAGCAGTAACACAGCGAATCCTTAACTTACACTATTCATTTTTACTTAGCCCCAAGACAAACGAGCAGGACAGGACGTTCACACGTACACAGGGGATAATTGCAGGCAGGTAGGCTTGAGAGGGAGGCAAGGTCGGGAGGCCGCCGTTCGCAATTCCTCGCGGTTTTGGCGGGAAACCCTCGTCGTGTATCCGCTGTGGTCGACGGCACGCGCTGGTTCGGCACACCTGCTCCTCTTCTGGGGTGGGGCCGTCTCCCTCCTTTCAGCGCGTCTCTCCAAAGCTGGTCTCCTTGCCGAGTACCTCTCCTCTTTGGCTTGGAGCGTTTCGCATCTCACCGCCTCTCTTTGGTGCAGCCTCTTTGCTCCTCTCCCAGGGTCATCTCCAAAAGCAGTCCCTTGCAGTCGCTTTTATCACCTCGAGCGAAATCAAGCCGCCGACTCCGAGGGCACGCCTACCGGGTCACTCACCGCGGTGTTGATTGGCTGTTAGGGCTGGTTCACTCCTTCCCTCTTATGACGAGGTGGAGACACGCCTTTCTTCCCCAACCTTACCTCGTGGCCAATGGTGGTTTGAAGAAAACCGGCCAAAATGCGGAAGGCAATTGGAAGGGAGGTTTTGGGGAAATTGGAAGGGCCTACGCTTATTTTGTTTGATACAATGCAAAGTCAATCTAGTGGGAAAACACATACTTAGCCTACATGGAATAAGGAAATACACTATTTAAAAGATATATCGTGACCTGCGTGTACATTTCATGCAATTAACTAGGACGCTGACTGCGACCATTATTTACATTAACAGGGTGTTACCGTACCTTTTGTAACGTTCACATTGCAACGTTTTCACATTCGTTACACTTCCTCCAAAATTGTTACACTTCTCAAAAACCGTTACACTTCTCAAATTTGTTACACACTTCTCAAAATCGTTACACTGCACCCCCCTTTCTTCAGGTCCGTCCTCGGGCCTATTAAACTTTAACTTAGTGTGACACGTAGGTGTAATTCCCTCTACAATTAACCTGACCCTGAGTGTGACAATTTTAAAACACAAATAAGTATGTCCCCCTATTGCATTGCATCCTGTCTAACAGACTCAAGCCCACAGCTAACCGAATTACGGAATTATTCTCAAACTATACATTTACGGTGGGGAGCATTATTTACAATGACGTGATTTCTTATTTACAACGCAACCCAGGACCTGTGTTTTTTTTTTTGTTTTTTCTTTTTAGGGAACAAGAGAAAGAAATTCCTGTTGGGAGGGAGGAGACAGCACGCATTGCATCGATGCATCAGTACCAATACCACCAAAGCACCCAAAAGCACCAAACACCACAAAGCACCACAAAGCACCCAAAAGCACCATCCAGTGCGCAGTCACCATGGCTCATAATAAACACAACAAAACAACTGGTGGTGGTCTTCTCTTTCTCTGCTGGGCCGATGTTCTTCCCGACGTCTTCTGGCTTCATGCGGCCTAGTTGGAAATAATAAAAAGCACAACTTGTGTCCATTTTTATTTAGGGCCTCAGGGGCCAACTAAGGGTGGTCCACCTGTTTGGCATAGGTGCCACCTTACCGAGGTCCGCAAGCAAGATTCCCTGGCCACTATGGCCGGTCTCCAACAGAGGTGCCCTGCCCCAGAACCTGGGGTCCATCAAGTGGTACTTGGCCGCAGAACAGCGGTCCATAAAGTGGTACATCAACGCAATGCATGCTGGTTCTGGGAATCTCGGGCGCACAATGGCCACCTCACGCACGCTCCCATCGGCACCCAATGGCGCACAGGTCATGTGGGAGACAAAAGAAAGACAATTGAGCGAGGGGTAAGGTCACAAGGGTGCACGTCAATAAGGCAATGCAAGGTGAAATGCGTACGGAGGGCGAAGTGAGAAAGCTCGTCCCTACCGTACGTCACCCCCCTGCCACCTACCCTACCCTTACCCCATATGTACAAAAAATCTACACATTACCAATTCGTTACTACTGTCACGTCTTCCCCATATTTCCCCTATACCAAATTCGTCTCCACAATCCCTTTACTTCAAAATTTGCCATCACCAATTCATCATCAATCCTCATAAGGAGGGAGAGATGGAATTACGCACAATGTCACACCCACGTCATGATGCGTCTCACAATCCAAACATTTGCATCATAAAAAATAATCAAAACATGGCATGGTGTGGAGTACCTGTCACCTCAGGTGAGTGGATGCAGATGGTGCGAGGAGATCCTTTATCCTAACTATTTTCTAAATGACTTTAACACACTTTACACTACCCGGGGTCTCTCCCTGCCAATCCATTGGCCAACTTACACTATGGGTTCTAAAAACCAATTCCCATTGTCCAACTGTGGTGCTTCTCAATTTGGGGTCTCACTCCCCCGATTCATCTCCCGGTGCTCTCGCACAATTTCTGGGCTGCGACGTCTAGCTCTCCCAACAGGTCTACCCACCTGCACACCTCCACCACTGTAGTTGCCACCCGAGCTTACCTAGCTCCTCACCCTAACCTAACTAACTGGGGACAGCCCCTCTCCTGGCTCTGTCACCCCATGGTGCCCTCTGGCACTGGGCTACCCGGGTCCGTCCTCCGGATCCTCGGGCCCCATCCACAACAACTACTACCGGCTCCCAGAGCCCACCTGCGGCCTCACCTGGCCGACATCCTCACAGTGGTGGAGCGCCCAAACAACTACACACACTAACAGGCTACACGCCCAGCCATTTCCACAACACCAATGCACCCATCCACATACCATTCTGTCACCCGCACCACAGATGCCAATATCCAACCACAATTTACCTGTACCCTCTACCTAACACTTACACTACCCGCCCCGGGTATCCGTGATGGGGGTCCACTCTTCCCCCATTCACACCTTCGCACCATCCACTCCACTCCACAATTTCCACCATTCTCACTCCACGACCATCCATTCCAATACTCCAGATATTCCACACTACCATTTATTCCACACAGCCACATACACCTGTTGTTGCACACCTGTGCCCTCACACCTGGTGCCACCTGCACCCTCCTTTCTTCCTGGACCATTTGGTCAACACAACACGCAATCACCACTACTCCCTCATACACTGCTCCACACACCTGTTCAGTTGCACACCTGTGCAATCACACCTGTTCCATTCTCACCTGTTCAATCCTCACACACACGGCATCATCTCAGCTAACTACTCCCCTCTGAAACTTGCGCTTCCCAGTCGTCCCTTTAAACTATTGCGCTCCCACGTCATTATAATCCACACTAATCTACCTGCGTCCCCACTACAGGTATCAGTCACTAACTAACCTTAACGTTACCTAATGTCATCTTCGCTAGATCCCTATCAATATAACCTAACCCACCCGGGCTAGTTTTCACTGCCATACACCCCATAAGCTATTGCTCCTTTGCCCCACGTCTGTGAGGGATGGTGGATTTGCCATCCCACCACATCGGGGGTCTCTCACTATCAATTTTGTTCGTCCAGATTCCAACCAATTCAAAAATTTTCCATTTACTGCCAATTCTACCCACCTTTCGAAATTTCGTATCAATTCACTATCACTATCACGATCACCATCATCACAGTCCGCTATATCCTAGCCTCGGTGCGTCATGACATCATTAAACTCGGCTTCGTAAAGCCGAGCAATGAATTCGGGTGGTTTGGTTGCCTGCAGGTTGAATCCGTCCGGCTTTCGGTTCAAGGGAGGTGGTTTGGTTGGACCGAGGCTCCACGCACCATCTCGGCACGGCACCTTGCGGTCCCGGGCCCGATGGCTCAATCTCCCCCGGTCGGAACCCCGTCCCCACGAGGGGGCACCGTTCCGCCTCCTCCCACTCGCCCTTGAACCGGACCGGTCGCCTCGCCCGACAAAGCCCGGACTCGACCGTGCGGGGCGGGGCCAAGCCCGAATCGGCAACGACGCTTCGAAGAGAAGCGACGCAGCATCGACCCGCGCCGGGCCTCGCACCCAACAAAGCACCCCCCCTCGCACCGAGCGCTCGCATCGGCTATCCGTCGCCCTAACCGCTAACCTGGTTACCATCGATGCTTTACTTGCATGCTTACAAGCATACGCTACCCCTTTCACCCTCACAAAACCTGGCGTTCCAACGCCGTCCGTACATTCCACCAACGCTCTCCCTGTTACACACCACACCTCTCGCGCACACTTTGGTCCACACCTCTCCTCCGTTACGTCCTCCGTAACACTCACCATGGGCGTGCACTCTTGCATCCACCCACTAACGCGCTCACATGGGCTCTCCCACACCCGCGCCATGACCAATTCAGGTGTGCTTTCTCGCACACGTTCCACCACCACCTTACTCTCCGTGTCACACTTCGTACACCCCGACGTGCATTCTCGCTCGCACTCGGTTTCACACTCGCGCTCCGATGTGCCCTCTCGCACCTGCGCCATCACCAACTCACTATTCGTGTCACACTCCGTACACCCCGACGTGCATTCTCGCTCGCACTCGGTTTCACACTCGCGCTCCGATGTGCCCTCTCGCACCTGCGCCATCACCAACTCACTATTCGTGTCACACTCCGTACACCCCGACGTGCATTCTCGCTCGCACTCGGTTTCACTCCCACACTTTATAACACACCCACTCGCCGACGCACACTTTTTCCTCACACGCGTGCCATTTCCACTCACACGGGACCCTTCACCAACGCCCGGATGCTTCCTCGATCCCAAGCGCGCGACAATTCTTTTGTCGCCAAACATCCTCTTACAAAATCTCCCCGCACAATACACAACAGCACGACTCACCTGGGGGATCCTTTTCTCCACGCGAACCTGCAAACTTCCATTCGGGTTAAGCACAGCATCGTGATGTGAGCAGGGAATTTGTACATAATCCATTTCTCCCTGCAATTCTCGGGCTACCTCCGTCATCTCTTCAATTTTAATTCCCGCTACTGCTTTTTCTTTATTAACCTCGGCGACCGTTGGCTTTAATAAAACACCCTCTACCTCATTGGTCGCCGGCTTTTCCAAACCCCGGGTCGCGATTTCTACCCCCGTCATTGTACCCGCGCTTTCCTCCGCTTCGCTCAACCAGCGCTTTTCGACCCGCGTTACCTCGTCGTGCACCCTTGGGACCCTTTCGCCCAACTTGCGGTCTCTGTCCCTCTGCTCCCGTGCCTCTCTATCGGCCCTCATTCCGTTCGTTGTTGCTTCAATTTGGTTTCCCAATTTGTTTAACAATCGCTCACTGTTCTGGTTCAAAAGGGCTTCCATTTCAGCCATAAATAATTGCATGTTTTCCACCGTTGGTACAAAGGGCGCGGCAAAATTTGGTGCCGCTACACCCACATGCGTGAGGACGCCATTTTGTGCACCTGATACACCCTCAACCACACCTTCTTTACTCTCCTCCACCATTTTCCCCACTTACATTTCCCCGAGGTCCTGGGTCGATTCCACCCTGTCTATCTCTCCCACCGACATCCGATCGCCTTGATTATCCATGGCGCGATCTCAAAATTCGGGTTTTGCTTTATAAAACAAAATAAATTTCGGCAGCTTGTAATTTTGAGCGCGTTAAGCGCGCTTCGGGTCCGATTTCGGGTCCGATCTCCCTCCTCGACACCAATTGTTACTCTAATAGTACAATTGGTGTTCCAAAATTTGGGCCTAACAAATTTAGTCCCAGGTCCGAATCCAACTCCTCGACACCAAATGTTACAGACGCGGGTTTTAGATGTTATATTGACCGAGCGGTGGTGTATTTAACCGCGTCCGAACAGTTACTCCCCGATTAAAACCCGATTCCACCCGACGTTGACCAGATCGCCCCACAGAGATTCAATCGGGAAATCTCTAAAGCGAACGAAAGAGAATGAAAAAGAAGAAGAAGAAGAATACGGAGGAAGAACAGATTTTATTATACACACACAAGCAATGGATGGAAGAAGCAGTAACACAGCGAATCCTTAACTTACACTATTCATTTTTACTTAGCCCCAAGACAAACGAGCAGGACAGGACGTTCACACTTACACAGGGGATAATTGCAGGCAGGTAGGCTTGAGAGGGAGGCAAGGTCGGGAGGCCGCCGTTCGCAATTCCTCGCGGTTTTGGCGGGAAACCCTCGTCGTGTATCCGCTGTGGTCGACGGCACGCGCTGGTTCGGCACACCTGCTCCTCTTCTGGGGTGGGGCCATCTCCCTCCTTTCAGCGCGTCTCTCCAAAGCTGGTCTCCTTGCCGAGTACCTCTCCTCTTTGGCTTGGAGCGTTTCGCATCTCACCGCCTCTCTTTGGTGCAGCCTCTTTGCTCCTCTCCCAGGGTCATCTCCAGCTCATCTCCTAAAGCAGTCCCTTGCAGTCGCTTTTATCACCTCGAGCGAAATCAAGCCGCCGACTCCGAGGGCACGCCTACCGGGTCACTCACCGCGGTGTTGATTGGCTGTTAGGGCTGGTTCACTCCTTCCCTCTTATGACGAGGTGGAGACACGCCTTTCTTCCCCAACCTTACCTCGTGGCCAATGGTGGTTTGAAGAAAACCGGCCAAAATGCGGAAGGCAATTGGAAGGGAGGTTTTGGGGAAATTGGAAGGGCCTACGCTTATTTTGTTTGATACAATGCAAAGTCAATCTAGTGGGAAAACACATACTTAGCCTACATGGAATAAGGAAATACACTATTTAAAAGATATATCGTGACCTGCGTGTACATTTCATGCAATTAACTAGGACGCTGACTGCGACCATTATTTACATTAACAGGGTGTTACCGTACCTTTTGTAACGTTCACATTGTAACGTTTTCACATTCGTTACACTTCCTCCAAAATTGTTACACTTCTCAAAAACCGTTACACTTCTCAAATTCGTTACACACTTCTCAAAATCGTTACAATATATTGTAGCCCTCACTCATATATATTGTAGTCTGTGGCGGACACGAAAGCACTGACGTGGTGACATCACCCCGCACACCAAGTGGAGGTGGGCCACGCCCGGGAGAGAGGCGTGGCCTCACGATATACACGGGGCGCGCAGCCCTGAGCAGCTCAGAGTGTTACAGTGAGCTCTTGAAATAAAGACTCTTACAAATTACCGCGTTGTCCGCTTCCTCCTTGCTTACAAGTCGCGCGCGTAACACCGCGCTTTATTGGTGACCCTCGACGTTGAATCTGCCGTAGCGATCCTTCCAAACACGACGCCATTGCCATGGCCAACAACGCGATGTCGGTTAAACTTCCCGAATTTTGGGAGGCCCAGGCCGAAGTTTGGTTCATCCAAGCAGAAGCCTAGTTTCAGCTTCGGCACCTCACCGGCGACGACACGCGCTACTGCCACGTCGTCGCCTCCCTCGGGCCCGCCACGGCCGCTCAAGTTGTGTCCGTCCTTCGCCACCCACCGGACGGCCACAAGTACGAGGCACTCAAGCGGCTGCTCCTAGCCACGTTCGGCCTCACGGAGGACGCACGGGCCGACCGCCTCCTGGATCTCCCCGAGCTCGGCGACACGCGCCCGTCGGTCCGAATGGACCATATGCTGTCACTGTTGGGTGACGAAGCCCCTGGTTCTCTATTCCGGGCGCTTTTCCGTCGCCAACTTCCAGCACAGGTACGCCTCGCGTTGGCCGGGACCGTGCTAACGGAACCCCGAGCATTGGCCGCCGAGGCGGACAGGTACTTCGCGGCTTCGGACACGCGGGCGAGAGTCGGTGCGGCCCACCTCGTGGATCCCGAGGCTGATGCTGATCCACAGCATCAGCTTCCACAGCATACACAGCATGCTGATACGCACCTCGGGCTGCCGCCACGCCCCGCCCACCGCCGCGGCGAAAACTGCCACCGCGGGGAACACCGCCGGCTCCACCGGCCTGGCAGAGCCAGCCGCACTCCTCCAGCTCCACCACCTGGTGCTGGTTCCACGCCAAGTTCGGCCACGAGGCTCGACAGTGTCATCTGCCATGCTCCTTCAACAGGTCGGGAAGCGCCCGGGCCGGCGCTCAATAGTGGCAATGAGCGCCGGCCGTTCGAGCAGCCTGCTGTTCATAACGGACACCTTATCCGGGCGCCGTTACCTGTGCGACATGGGAGCGCAGGTGAGTGCCGTTCCTGCCGGTACGTCAGACAAGCACGCCGCGGGCGGGGGCCCCGCGCTGCTTGCCGCGAACGGGACGCCCATCCGTATGTACGGAAAACGCTGCCTCTCTCTGCGGTTCGGAGGGCAGGTTTTCCGATGGTCGTTCGTCACCGCCGACGTGCCCATGGCATTGCTTGGCGCGGACTTCCTGTGCGCTAATGGGCTCCTGGTCGATGTAAAGCACAGACGTCTTGTCCAGGCCGAGTCGTTCAGCTCGCTCGCTTGTGCGCTGCCCAGCTCGTCGAGCGGCTTGCCAAGCGGCTTGCCGAACGGTTCGGTTCCGGCCACGTTGATCTGTACGCTTCCGGCAGCGGACGAATTCACCCACCTCCTCACCGGCTTCCCGGCCCTCATGCGGCCCACCTTCTCGGCGGGGGCCGTCAAGCACGGGGTGGCCCATCACATCCCCACCGTCGGGCCACCGGTCTACGCCCGGGCACGCCGCCTCGAGCCGACGAAGCTGGCGGTAGCAAAAGCGGAGTTCGCTACCCTGGAGCGACTCGGCATCGTTCGGCGCTCGGAGAGCGCTTGGGCATCGCGGCTGCACATCGTGCCGAAGCCCGGCGCGGAATGGCAACCGTGCGGGGACTATCGCCATCTCAATGACGCCACCACCCCCGACCGCTACCCCGTCCCCCACATTCAGGACTTTTCTGCCCGTTTGGCGGGCATGTCCTTCTTCTCGAAGGTGGACCTCATACGCGGCTACCATCAGGTCCCCGTCAGGCCGGAGGACGTCCCGAAGACGGCGGTCATCACGCCGTTCGGACTCTTCGAATTCCTACGAATGCCCTTCGGTCTGAAGAATGCGGCTCAGGCGTTCCAGCGGCTGATGGACAGCGTCCTGCGCGACTTGGATTTTGTATACGTCTACCTGGACGATATCCTCGTCACCAGCGCGTCCCGCGAAGAGCACCGACACCACCTCCGCACGCTCTTCGAACGCCTGGGCCAGCATGGCCTGATTGTGAACCCCGCAAAGTGCCGGTTCGGCGTCGCCGTAATCGATTTTCTGGGGCACCGCATCACCAGGCACGGAGCCGTCCCCCTGCCGGCCAAGGTGGAGGCGGTGAAGGGGTTTCCGCGCCCCCGCACGATCAGGGGGCTGCAGGAGTTCCTGGGCATGGTGAACTTTTACCATCAGTTCCTGCCCCGTATCGCCCAGCTCCTGCGCCCCCTGCACGAAGCTCTCCGAGGTAAGCCGGGCAAAGGCGACGTTACCTGGACCGAGCAGATGGACGCGGCGTTCACGGGCGCGAAGCTCGCCTTGGCTAACGCCACCATGCTCGCGCACCCGGCGCCCGATGCACCGATCGCCCTCACCACCGAAGCCTCGGACTACGCGGTCGGCGCGGTGCACGAGCAATGGGTGCGTGGAGCTTGGCAACCGCTGGCGTTCTTTAGCCGGCAGCTTCGCCCGCCCGAACGCCGTTACAGGACCTTCGACCGCGAGTTGCTCGGGCTTCACTTGGCGGTCAGGCACTTCCGCCATCTGCTCGAGGGCCGTGCGTTCACGGCCTTCGTCGACCACAAGCCGCTGATCTTCGCGATGGGCAAGGTCACCGAGCCGTGGTCGGCCCGGCAGCAGCATCACCTCTCGGCCGTGTCCGAGTACACGACGGACATCCGGCACGTCACGGGGAAGGACAACCCGGTGGTGGATTGCCTTTCCCGGGACGTCGCCCACGCAGTCCACCTCGGCATCGACTATGCCCGGATGGCAGCGGACCAGGCCGCTGACCCCGACGTCCAGGCCTTGCGGACCGCCGTCACGGGCCTCCGCGTCACCGAGGTGCAGTTCGACGGCGCGGGCGCGGCCCTCTTGTGCGACGTCTCCCTCGGGCGGCCTCGCCCCATCGTGCCCACGGGCTGGCAGCGCCAGGTGTTTGACGCCATCCACGGCCTGTCCCACCCGGGCGTGAGGGCCTCCCAAAGGTTGATCGCCGACAAATTCGTCTGGCATGGCCTCCGGAAGGCCGTCCACGGCTGGGCCAGGACGTGCCTCGCGTGCCAGCGCGCCAAGGTGCACCGGCACACCCAGGCCCCGTTGGCCCCGTTTACGGTGCTGGAACGCCGGTTTGACCACGTCCACGTGGACCTGGTGGGACCTCTGCCCCCCTCGCGGGGTTTCACCCACGTCCTCACCATGGTGGACCGCACCACCCGGTGGCCGGAGGCCATGCCCTTGGCATCGACGACGGCGGCGGACGTCGTGCAGGCTTTCATCGCCACCTGGGTCGCCCGGTTCGGCGCCCCCTCAGACATCTCGTCCGACCGCGGCCCCCAGTTCACCTCGGAGTTCTGGGGGGCGGTCGCGCAGGGGCTCGGGGTCCGGCTGCACCGAACCACGGCCTACCACCCCCAGGCTAACGGCCTGTGTGAGCTATTTCACCGCTCATTGAAGGCCGCGCTCCGGGCCACCCTCCGCGACGGCGGCTGGGTCGACAGGCTCCCCTGGGTCCTGCTGGGCCTATTGACGGCGCCCAAGGAGGACCTTCGCGCATCCGTGGCGGAGTTGGTCTTCGGGCAACCGCTGCGGCTGCCGGGCGAGTTCCTCCCCGACTCCACGGCACCATGGTCTGCGGCACAGCAGCGCTCCGCTCTGCAGAAGACCGCCCAGAGGTTCGCCCCGGTGCCAACGGCACGCCACGGGCACCCACCGACGCACGTCGCCCCGGAGCTTCGCACGGCGCAGTACGTCTTCGTCCACCACGATGCCCACCAGACACCACTGCGGCCCCCGTACGATGGGCCTTTCCGCGTGCTGGAGACCGGGATGAAGCACTTCACCCTGGACATCGGCGGTACTCCTGACCGCGTTTCTGTGGACCGCCTCAAGCCGGCCCACCTCGACGTGGACCATCCACTGCCAGTGGCCCGACCCCCGCGTCGGGGCCGCCCCCCTGCGGGCGGTCCCCCGGCACCGCCCAGCCCCGCCGCCATGCCGCCCCCCGGTCCTGCACCCATCCCAGGGGCAGCCGGAGGCATCCCAGATGGCATCCCTGCATCCCAGACGCCGCAAGTCGCCAGGGGGCGCTTCGGCCGGGTCATCCTTTTGCCCCGCAAACTGACCCTTCAGGTGCGCGGGGATTCTGGGGGGGCGCGTGTGGCGGACACGAAAGCACTGACGTGGTGACATCACCCCGGACACCAAGTGGAGGTGGGCCACGCCCGGGAGGGAGGCGTGGCCTCACGATATACACGGGGCGTGCAGCCCTGAGCAGCTCAGAGTGTAACAGTGAGCTCTTGAAATAAAGACTCTTACAAATTACCGCGTTGTCCGCTTCCTCCTTGCTCACAAGTCGCACGTCGCTATGACGTCATAGCGATTTTTTTTTTCATAGCGTCATAGCGTCATATCGTCATCACGTGATCGCTCTGAGCGAATCAGCGCCCACCTGCTCTGATTCCGTTGATTCCGTGCGCTGAAATGCGCTGAGGTAAATATGAATAAAAAATATGGATCGTCAAATATTTTGAGTTCGGCCATGTTCGTCCCACGCTCAATGGCCATGTCTATGTCAAATATCAAGCACGTAAGCCTCGCCATTTCGGAGTCTATCGGTAACATTACACACACACACACACACACACACACACACACACACACACACACACACACACACACACACACAAACTGTTTTATATATACAGTATATAGATTCCTCACTCATATATATTGTAGTGTGGCGAGCACAAGGGGTAATAATTCCGCACACCAGTGGGTGGCGCGAGCGCCCAGGCGGGGACCGATGGTACATGCCCCGCCCTTCGACCGAGCGGCCACGCCCGGGGACTAGGCGTGGCCTCGGCACATATATGCGGGCTCTAAGCTCGAGCCCGCCCAGTGCTGCAGTTCGAGCTTTCATAATAAAGACTTGGTTTTATCAAACGCGTTGTGGCCTACCTCTCTGGCAAGCAAGTTGTGTGCGCAGCACCACACTTCAGTAGTCCTCACTCATATATATTGTCGTCCTCACTCATATATATTGTAGCCATCATAAATCGTACACTTTCAAAAATCCAATCTCACCCCTCCCCTCCAAATCTTCCCCATAACCCCTCCCCTCCAAATCTTCCCCATCACCCCTCCCCTCCAAATCTTTCCCATCACCCATCCCTTTCAAATCTCCACCCTTGCCCCCTCCCTCCTAAACTACCCCCTCACCCCTCCCCGCCAAGACGCCCCCTCGCCCCTCCCCTCCTAGACTCCTGCCTCACCCCTCCCCTCCAAATCTCCCCCATATCCCATCCCTTTCAAATCCCTCCCCTTGTCCCTTCCCTCCCAAACTCCCCCCTCACCCCTCCCCTTCAAATCTCCCCACCCTCATTGCTTCTCAATTTCCCCCCTCTCACTCCCCCTCCTCAAAGCGTCCTCCCCGCTTCTTCCCCCTTCAAACTCTCACCTCCATCTCCCCCAACCTTCTGCCTCGCTCTTCCCCCTCCTCAAATAACACCTCATTGTGGCTCACCCAATCACCATCAAACCTTTTGTCCGCCCCATCCTTCCCTTTCTCCGAGCTATTCTGAAATCTCTGACACACCTTCAACAGCTCTCCCTACCTCTTCCACCTCTTCCACATCTTACCCTACCCCTCCTCCCCCCTGTTCTGTATCTGATGCTCCCCCTTCCTCTTCATTAACGGTATGGACCTCAAACATCCGGGGCCTTCGTTCAAACTTAACTGATCTCTCCATACAGGTTGCTTCTGTCAAACCAGACGTGATCTGCTTAACAGAAACTTTCCTCCTTTATGATGTCTCTGATTCCATAGTATCTCTCCCGGGCTACTCCCTCCTCCGGTATGATAGACCTGAGCCTCGTCCTGGAGGCGGGGTTGCTATCTTTATCAAAAACTCTCTTCCTCACTCGCCCTGCACTGCACTCTCTCCACCTCACCCCCAGGAATACCTCTGGCTACGGCTTCCCCTTCGCTCCCACCTCTTGTTCATATGTGTGTTGTACCGTCCACCAAACAGTGATGACTCCATCTACATCTCGCTGTCTGATGATATGGACCAACTTCTATCTACTCATCCCAACTCTCTCTTCCTCATATGTGGTGATTTCAACTGTCATCATGCCAGTTGGCTGGGTGTGGGTACCTCTCTCACCAGCCATGGCTCCTCAGCAAAGGACTTCTGCGACTCACTGGGACTGACACAATCTGTCAATTTCCCGACCCGGATCTCAGTCAACGGAACATCTTCTCTTCTGGACTTGGTTATGACTAACTTCCCTGAAAATGTCTGCTGCTCTTCTTCTGCTCCGATCGGATCATCTGATCATTTCCTTGTTAAAGTGGACATCTCTCTGACCATCCTCAGGGAGCCTGCTCAGCGTCGACGAGTCTGGCATTTCACTCAGGCCAACTGGCACGGTCTTCAAGCAGCCATCAATCATCTGGACTGGTCTCCCATCTCTACCACCTCTGACATCAACTCATCCTGGGAATTCTTCCAAAGTAAATTGCTCTCTCTCATGCACAGATTTATCCCATCTCGTCTTCAGTTGTCATACCCTTCCTCCCGTCCATGGTACACGGAATGTTGTGGTGAGGCTGTTGCCCAGAAACAACTTGCCTTCTTCTCCTGGAAAGCAAATCCAACGGAAGGAAATCTCATTTCCTTTCACAAAGCCCGAAACAAGTGTGTGTCCACCCTCAGGAGAGCCAGGAAACAATATCTCTCCGTTCTCAAGACCGAACTCTCTTATCTGTCTCCCTCTTCCAAATCCTGGTGGCGTCTGGTCAAATCCGTTTCTGGTGTTTGTTCCGCCTCCATCCCCTCCCTTACCTCAAACGGCTACACAGCTGACTCAGCACGTGAAAAAGCTGAATGCCTCAACTCTGTGTTTGCCTCTAAATCTTGTGTCCCAAACCCATCCCTCTCTGTACCGACCATACCCAGTCGTACCCTGCTGCTCCTGGACTCCGTGTCCTTTCCTCCTGACAAGGTGGAAAAGTTTCTGTCAACCCTCGACTCTGATTCTGCAACTGGACCCGACGGCATCAGCCCACGGGTCCTAAAATCCTGCTCTGCTGCTCTATCTCACCCTCTCTCTGTTCTCTTCACCCTCTCTTTTGCTCAAGGTCAACTGCCATCTGCTTGGAAATCAGCCAACATCACCGCTTTGCACAAAAAAGGTGCAAAAACAGATCCTAGCAACTACAGACCAATCAGCCTTCTCCCAATTATCAGCAAAGTCATGGAATCCATCATTGCTTCGGATATGAAATCTTTCCTCTTCTCCAATGGCTTGATCTCTGATCATCAATTTGGTTTCAGACCAGGTCACTCTACTCTGGACATGCTGCTTCTGCTGTCTCAACAATGGATGGAGGTCCTCAATGCCAAACAGGAAATTAGAGCTGTCTCCCTCGACATATCACGTGCCTTCGACACGGTCTGGCACCCCGCTCTGCTCACCAAACTCTCCTCCTTTGGTATCCATGGAAATCTCCACGCATGGCTGGCGGACTTCCTCTCTAGTCGTCGTCAACGTGTGGCCCTGAATGGGTTTCTCTCATCTCCTCTTCCTGTTCAGGCTGGAGTTCCCCAAGGCAGTGTTCTGGGCCCCGTGCTTTTTCTGGTCTTCATCAATGATCTCTCTGACTCTCTCGAAAATCCTCTCTATCTCTTTGCTGATGACTCCACTCTCTGCCGCTCCATTCCTCTTCCCTCAGATCGGCAGTCTGCTGCCTCCTCACTCTCTGAAGACCTGGACAAAATTACAGACTGGTCAAAAAAGTGGAACATGTCTTTCAATCCTGACAAATCTCACACTCTTACTATGTCTCTCCGAAAAGATCGACTGGACAACCCTCTGTAAAGTATCTCGACAAACTGCGATCAATTGTCGTACGCGTTTATTCACTCTGCCAATCAAGGCCCGATTCACAGCAGCGCCATCCGAGCTCTGGCGTAGGGATACAACCCGGTCCCGGTGTAGGGATACAACGGTGAACATTTGCACTGCATACATGACATCCTCCCCTTTAAGTCCAAAATTACCAAGAGCAATATACGTGCTAGATTTCCAGAATTGACATTTCAAAAGCAACATTTCCAAAACATGTGAAAATATGTGTGCAAACGGTTATGAGAATAATGAAAATACGTGAAAATAGAACATGTGTCAACGTGAAAAAAAACATCTTCAAAGATTCAACCGGTCGGGTGCTTTTCTCTCACGCATTGAGCGTCGCGGTGTACCAGTGGATACAGAGTCCGAGGTGATTCCTTTGGGTCGCGGTGTACCAGTGGATACAGAGTCCGAGGTGATTCCTTTGGTCTCCACGAAGGGTGTAGCGTTTGCAGAGGTTTTCGGGGCATCCGAGCTGGCTGGAGCGGCCACGACGATCTCCGGCAGTGGCGGGTCGAACTGTTGTCCTGACTGTGACGATGCTACAGGCTCCATCGACTCACAGTGACGGTAGGTTATGTGGTCCTGATGTCGACGAATTTTGCGGCCGTCCTGCAGGCGAATCACACTGGACAGTGGACCTGGCTTCTCGATGATGTCTCCCGGTAGCCACGTCGCACCTGCACCAAAATTTCGGGCAAACACTGGATCTCCAATGTTGATACATCGACTGTTGGACGTCTTATCGTGCACCAACTTTTGATTAAGCTGGCTCTGATAAACATTTGATGATATGTCTGGTTTGAGATTGTCAAGTGTCGATCTCAAGTGTCGTTTCATCAATAACTCAGACGGAGCTGCTCCGGTTGTTGATTGTGGCGTGATGCGGTATTTGAACAGGAGACGAGACAGCTTTGTTTCCAGGGTTCCCTCCTGAAGTTTCTGCAATCCGGATTTGATGATTCCCACGGATCGTTCGGCCAAGCCATTTGAAGCCTGGTGATGTGGGCTGACAAACTTATGTTTGATGCCGTTCCGACGTGTGAACTTGGCAAACTCGGTACTGGAAAAACACGAACCGTTATCACTCACGATCATCCTGGGCAGACCATGAGTGGCGAAACAGCGTCTGAGTCTTTCGATGACAATGGCTGACGTAGTACCACGCGTCACATAGGCATCAATCCATTTTGTGTGCGCGTCCGTAATTATTAGAATCATGCTGCCGTTAATAGGCCCGGCATAATCGAGATGTAGGCGATGCCACGGTTCGCTGGGCCATTCCCAGGGATGCAGTGGCGCTTTCGCAGGTGTATTCCGGGTGCTCTGGCAGGGGTAACAATGTCGAACATGATGTTCGATATCAGCATCAAGATTCGGCCACCACACATAGTTTCTGGCGAGTGACTTCATCTTCACAATCCCGGGGTGACAGTCATGGATTTCATCCATGACCCTGGAACGCAGATTTTTCGGGATCACGACACGACATCCCCAGAGTAGGCAACCATTTTCCACGCTGAGTTCGTTTTTACGTGCTTTAAAAGCCGCAAAATCTGGGTCACCCTCAGGTAGCAAATGCCATCCAAGCTGTACAGCCTGGACAGTTCTGGACAGAACGGGGTCTCGTCGAGTATGAGTGCGGATCTGGCCAGAATCGACAGCACAATCTTCCAGATGATCCATCAGTGCGATAATGGATCCTGGTGTAGGGGAATCATCAACGGATTCTGGAAGGGGTAACCGACTCATGGCATCTGCATTTGTGATAGACGAACCGGGCTTATAACATATGGTGTAGTCATAAGCAGCGAGAAACAGGGACCAGCGGATGATCCTGGGTGGTAGTGTGTCAGATGTCGCCTTAGTTGGACCAAACAGACTGATCAGCGGCTTGTGATCAGTGCGAATCGTGAAATGATGTCCAAGAAGGTACTGGCGAAATTTGCCAACGCCGAAAACGATTCCCAATCCTTCCTTGTCAAGTTGGGAATAGTTTTTCTCTGCCGGGGTCAACGTTCTGGATGCAAATGCAACCGGTCTTTCTGTACCATCAGGCATCACGTGCGATAATACACTCCCCACTCCATACCGACAGGCATCGCATGTCAGCACAAGATCCTTCTCTGGATCAAAATGAACGAGAACATTGGACGATTTGAGCAGATCCTTAGAGGTCTGGAATGCTGATTGTTCACTAGACCCCCAGCTCCAGGAGACTCCTTTCCTCAAAAGCCGATAAAGGGGGCCCAAAACGTCGGTCACATTCGGGATGTAACGACCATAGAACTGAAGCAAACCGAGGTATGACTTCAATTCGGTCACATCTCGTGGAGAAGGAGCATCCTTGATAGCTCGGACTTTCTCATCTGTCGGGTGTAGACCCTCGGCATCAATCGTATGACCCAGGTACGTGACTGATGGCACCATAAACTTGCACTTGTCTCGACGCAAACGTAGGCCGGAGTCCGAAATCTTCTTCAGAACTCTCTCCAGGTTCTGTAGATGTTCCGCGTCCGTACGACCAGTAACCAGAATATCATCCTGGTAACAAACGACGTTGCGTTCGGCGGCAAACAAACTGTCCATGACACGCTGATAAATTCCAGGTGCAGATTTCACTCCAAAACTAAGTCGGTGGTACCTATACAACCCACGATGCGTGTTGATGGTAAGATACTGTTTCGAATTCTCGTCCAAGCAGAGCTGTAGATAGGCGGATTTGAGATCGAGTTTCGTAAAAGTCTTGCCTCCCGTGAGACGAGCATAGAGGTCTTCGATCCTCGGGATTGGATATTTATCCAATGAAGAACACCTGTTCACGGTCATTTTATAATCTCCACATATGCGGATGGACTGGTCCGATTTTATGACTGGAACGATGGGCGCCGCCCATTCGGCATACTGGATTTGCTCGATGATCCCCAGATTTTCAAGATGATCCAGTTCCTTGTCAATCCGCTCACGCAGGGCGAAAGGGACTGGGCGAGCCCTGCAAAATATAGGATTGGCATCCCGGTCAACCCTGAGTTTAGCCGTATGTCCTTTCAAGGTTCCAAGCTCATCCTTGAAGACATCCGGGTACGTATCCAGCACATTTTTGAGTGTGTATGCTGCGGTAGGAGAAACATTGGCTGCCCGGAGTTGATGAATGCTTTCCCACTTCAGTCGAATTATGCTCAACCAGTTCCTGCCGAGTAAGGAAGGGCCCTTTCCAGGAATGACGATCAGGGGTAGGTGAAACTCACGGTTATCGTAGCCCACCGTGACATCACATGTACCGCAGGGAACAATCTTCTCACCTGTATAGGTGGAGAGTCCATAGGTAGTAGGTTTCAGATGGGGTCGGTCAGCATCACTCCACAGGTTTGTGAAAACAGCATGGCTGATGAGCGAGACGGCCGCACCAGTGTCGACCTCCATTTGCAATGGTCGATTGTTGACGACAACATTGGCAAGAAGAGGGTCCCGCCTATGGTGAGAATCAATATGAAGCAGGTCATACGATTCTGAGTTGTCGGAAACAGAGCTCACCTGGTCAAGCTCGGGTTCCTCCGAACCGATAAACTGATGAATCTTGTCAGCAGCTTTTCCTTTTCCCGATTTGCGAGTGATGCAAGCTGGAGCAATATGGCCAGTTTTCGAACAGAAATGGCAGGTGGCATCTTTGAACCGACACGTCTCCGGAGGGTGCTTTCCGTTGCACCGAAAACAGTTGTTGTGGGTTTGAGACTGCACTGGCTTCTGACGAGGAGCCTTGTTCCAACGTTGTGGCTGAACATGATCCAACCGATTCACAGCAGGGCTGGTACCAGATGAGCGAGTGGCACCGATGCTTGTAGCGTTGCGTTCAGCACTTTCCATGGAAATTGCGGTGTCTCTGGCATTTTGGAACGTCAGTCTTCTCTCAGCAAGCAGGCGTCTACGAGTGCGGTCATCGGACATGCCAACCACCAGCAAATCACGAAGCATGTCATCAATCGTGTCCCCAAACTCACACAGATGTGACAGTTTTTTGAGGTGTGCAATGAAGTCTGCGATCGACTGACCTTGCTGCTGTCTGCACATGTAAAAATTAAACCGACACAGGATGACTGAAGGAGATGGGTTGCAATGTTCCTTCAAAGCGGCCTTGAGCTCTGCATACGTGAGCTCCTGGATTGTCCGAGGCCGAATCAGGTTTTTAACGAGTGTGAACGTCTCACCTCCGCAAACGGACAGGAAGACGGCCTTCATCAGGCCTTCGGTCGCAATGCCGTTCGCCTCGAAGTAGAAAGACAAACGCTCAGAATACGTGTCAAAATCCCCCTCATGAGGGTCGAATTCATCGATATGGCCGAAAGATGTCATGGTCTAGATGTTTACCTTCGTCGCCATGTAAAGTATCTCGACAAACTGCGATCAATTGTCGTACGCGTTTATTCACTCTGCCAATCAAGGCCCGATTCACAGCAGCGCCATCCGAGCTCTGGCGTAGGGATACAACCCGGTCCCGGTGTAGGGATACAACGGTGAACATTTGCACTGCATACATGACACCCTCCCATCTACTTTCTCAACAATCCTCTCCAAGAAGTTCTGTCGCTCAAGATTTTGGGTCTCACTATCTGCCATGATCTTTCTTGGGAAAACCACATTTCCAAGCTGGCCTCCAAAGCCAGTCGCCGACTGGGCATCCTCCATCGTGCGAAGTCCTTCCTCGGCACACCTGAGCTCCTCACCACATACAAGGCTTTCATCCGCAGCTCAATGGAATACTGTTCTCCCCTATGGGCCGGTGCTCCTGCCTCACACCTAGCTCGGCTTCACGCTGTTGAAACCAAAGCTTTCAGAATTATTGGAATCTCCCGCGATGAAGCTATCTCTGAGGGCCTTTCACTCACTCACCGCAGGCAGGTAGGTGGTCTTTCTGTCTTCTACCGACTCCTCTCCGGCCTTGCACCCCCAGCTCTCTCTGTGCTCTGTCCCCCAAATATTCCTACAGGTCGCACAAGATCTGCCAGCAACCCTCTGATGGTTAAACTGCCGAAATCTCGGCTCTCTGCTCACCTTCACTCTTTCATTCCTCTTTTCTCCCGCCTCTGGAACAAACTCCCTCACTCCCTTCAATCCCACTCCTCCCTCCAGGTCTTTAAAACAGCTGTTCACCACCATCTCTTATCTTCCCCCATCCAAAACCTTGATCTTTTCTACCCCCGCTAATTCACCCCAGATCCACCTTGTTTGAAATTCCAACTTCTTTCCTGGAAGTCCTGGCAGTGTCCATATGTTTTATACCTCTCCCACCGCCCCCTTCCCATGCCCCCCCCCCCCAAAGCCCTCGCCCTCTCTCAGATCTCTCGATGTCTCCATGTCTCTCGGTCCCTGCTCTCAAATGTTGTGTTTGTGTCCTTCCCCCTCTCTCCCCATCTTGTCTACCGCTCCCGATGTTATATGTTTTATGTGTCGGTTTGTCTTTCTGTGTGATTAATGTTCGCTCTTTCACGAGCCTCGATCTTGTATACAACAAAAAAAAAAAAAAAAAAAAAAAAAGCCCTCACTCATATATATTGTAGTCCTCACTCATATATATATTGTAGCCCTCACTCATACATATTGTAGCCCTCACTCATATATATTGTAGCCCTCATTCATATATATTGTAGTCCTCACTCATATATATTGTAGTCCTCACTCATATATATTGTCGTCCTCACTCATATATATTGTAGCCCTCACTCATATATATTGTAGCCCTCACTCATATATATTGTAGTCCTCACTCATATATATTGTAGTCCTCACTCATATATATTGTCGTCCTCACTCATATATATTGTCGTCCTCACTCATATATATTGTAGTCCTCACTCATATATATTGTAGTCCTCACTCATATATATTGCAGTCCTCACTCATATATATTGCAGTCCTCACTCATATATATTGTAGTCCTCACTCATATATATTGTAGTCCTCACTCATATATATTGTAGTCCTCACTCATATATATTGTAGTCCTCACTCATATATATTGCAGTCCTCACTCATATATATTGCAGTCCTCACTCATATATATTGTAGCCCTCACTCATATATATTGTAGCCCTCACATATATATTGTAGTCCTCACTCATATATATTGTAGTCCTCACTCATATATATTGTAGCCCTCACTCATATATATTGTAGCCCTTACTCATATATATTGTAGCCCTCACTCATATATATTGTAGTCCTCACTCATATATATTGTAGTCCTCACTCATATATATTGTAGTCCTCACTCATATATATTGTAGTCCTCACTCATATATATTGTAGTCCTCACTCATATATATTGTAGTCCTCACTCATATATATTGTAGTCCTCACTCATATATATTGTAGCCCTCACTCATATATATTGTAGTCCTCACTCATATATATTGTAGTCCTCACTCATATATATTGTAGTCCACACTCATATATATTGTAGTCCTCACTCATATATATTGTAGTCCTCACTCATATATATTGTAGTCCTCACTCATATATATTGTAGCCCTCACTCATATATATTGTAGTCCTCACTCATATATATTGTAGCCCTCACTCATATATATTGTAGCCCTCACTCATATATATTGTAGCCCTCACTCATATATATTGTAGTCCTCACTCATATATATTGTAGTCCTCACTCATATATATTGTAGCCCTCACTCATATATATTGTAGTCCTCACTCATATATATTGTAGTCCTCACTCATATATATTGTAGCCCTCACTCATATATATTGTAGTCCTCACTCATATATATTGTAGCCCTCACTCATATATATTGTAGCCCTCACTCATATATATTGTAGCCCTCACTCATATATATTGTAGCCCTCACTCATATATATTGTAGCCCTCACTCATATATATTGTAGTCCTCACTCATATATATTGTAGCCCTCACTCATATATATTGTAGGTCCTCACTCATATATATTGTAGCCCTCACTCATATATATTGTAGTCCTCACTCATTTTCTATTGTAGTCCTCACTGAATGTCAGCGTTGTTATTATTCCTGGAGTCTATAGTTTCCGCGAAACGTTTGAATTGTTGTTGTTGTTGTTTCATGTTTAACTTATCGCTGCTGGTTGCATCGTTATCTGAAAGCGCGGTTTATTTTCTGTGCCGCTGATGCAGTGCCCCTGTTACCTGTGATCTGGTACTCATTTTACCCACCCCGGAAAGATACCAGACTGAGTCAACCCACCTGGTGTTATTACGACACGACAGGTGCTCGAACTGAACCCTCTAACATCTCAAACGAGCCATTTTAACCGTAAAGAGAACACCAAACGAGGAATTGTGGGTGAAAAAGTGAAGATACCTGTTTCGTTTTTGATCGTGACGAATCTGCTTCCGCGAAACCTCGAATTTGTGCTGATCGTGTCCGGCGGGTTTTTATCACGTGGTTTTCAGTAAAAATCCTCACCGAGACACCGAGTCCTCAGAGAGAGATGGAGGTTGTCGCAGCCGCAGGTGAACCCGATACCTGTGGACTACAAAGTGCACCTTCCGATTATTCAGGTGAGGACAAGTTCAAAAACCATGGTGATGTTTTCACCACGTGGTAATGTTGGGTTGACGTGACGCGTCCTTCGTTCAAGGACCAATGAGATTACAACCTTCCTTTGTGTTCGGATCGACCTCGCCAGGTCACACGATGGAGGTCACTTAGGGTCACACGATGGAGGTTGTAGTGATTTAAGTCCCCCCTTCCCCAATGGGGTTTTGTGCATTGGACGAATTCCATGTCGAGGTGTATACTGTATATCCATGTAACCATCCATGTTCCCATCCATGTACCCATCCACGTATCCACCATGTATCCATGTATCCACCATCCATGTAGCCACCATCCATGTATCCACCATCCATGTATCCACCATCCATGTATCCACCATCCATTTATCCACCATCCATGTATCCATCCATGTATCACATCCATGTATCCACCATGTATCCATCCATGTATCGACCATGTATCCATCATGTATCCATCCATGTATCCATGTATCCACCATGTATCCATGTATCCACCATCCATGTATCCATCATGTATCCATGTATCCACCATCCATGTATCCATCCATGTATCCACCATGTATCCATGTATCCACCATCCATGTATCCACCATGTATCCATGTATCCACCATCCATGTATCCATCCATGTATCCACCATGTATCCATGTATCCACCATCCATGTATCCATCATGTATCCATCCATGTATCCACCATGTATCCATGTATCCACCATGTATCCATGTATCCACCATCCATGTATCCATCCATGTATCCACCATGTATCCATGTATCCACCATGTATCCATGTATCCACCATCCATGTATCCATCCATGTATCCATGTATCCACCATGTATCCATGTATCCACCATCCATGTATCCATCCATGTATCCACCATGTATTCATGTATCCACCATCCATGTATCCACCAGGTACGGTACCTCACCTCACAAGGTTTTATCGGCTAAATCATTCTACTTTCGCTGTGGAAAACATGATCGGGGAATTGTGTTAGTAATGTGACAATGTCGACAGAACAGGTGAACGTTACAGGTAGCTGGCTGTACCTTGAAGGTTCTTTTACATTTTCCCTTCCACGACCCATGAACCGTCTCACCTTCCCTCAGTTGGTTTCCTCAGCCAAGGTTTCCCATTAAATTACGTTTTGAGATTCGGATTCTTCTTCTTCTTCTTTATAATTAAATTACGATTCTTGTTTCCCTTTGTCATATTCCCTGCCTGGCTAAAGCCTCGTATTCATTTATTACGTACGCACATGTTCGTATTTCCTTCTCCCTCGGTTACGTCATAGTTCATTTACTCCGATTTTCTGTTCTCCGGAAGTCCCAAATCCCTTTCCCTTGTAACTCCCTCCTCCCCTCATCCTTCCCGTCCCACACCCCAACCCTCTTTTCGCTTTGTCAATCCATTATCTATCTATAATTCCATTAATCTCTGTGTGTATGTGTGTATGTGTGTATGTGTGTATGTGTGTATGTGTGTATGTGTGTATGTTTGTCTGTGACCGCTGTTTCTCGACAACCACGGGTCCGATATACTTGAAACTTGCCAGGTATATTGCTGGGGACCCGAGGATGTGCCTTTTCAAGGTTTCATATTAATCGGACAAGTACTTACCGAGCTATGGCGATTTAGCCGTTCGCCGTTCGCTTTGGCGTTGCGAATGGACCAAACCATTGCATGTAAATAGAGGGGGGGGGGTTCTGTGGTCGTTGCGAATGGACCAAACCATTCATGTAAATAGAGGGGGGGGGGGGTTCTGTGGTCGTTACTGCCACGTGGTTTCAAAGTTTTTTTTTTGTTGTTGTTGTTTGCACGCATGTTTTTTTGCACCCACGTACGGGCACGCCCTAGGATGTTTACACACACACACCCCTACACAAATTTTTTTTTTTTTTTTTTTTGGCAAGGAACGGGCACCCACGTACGGGCACGTCCTAGCTTATATATAGTACGGGCATGCCCTAGTCTATCTATAATTCCAGCAATCTCTGTGTGTGTGTGTGTGTGTGTGTGTCTGTGTGTGTGTGTGTTTGTCTGTGACCGCTGTTTCTCGACAACCACGGGTCCGATATACTTGAAACTTGCCAGGTATATTGCTGGGGACCCGAGGATGTGCCTTTTCAAGGTTTGAAATTAATCGCAGAAGTAGTTACCGAGCTATGTCCAAAAAACGATTCAACCAATCAGAGAGCAGCGAGCTATCACGTGTGCCGAACGTGGCGAACAGACTCTGCCTCGGATGGCACATTTGAGAGCGTATTCATTTATTTCCCGTCGGCAAACTATGTTGGCGCTATGTTGGCGTTAAACGATGTTTTAAAACTAATTAAAACTAATTTGCGATTCTTTCGCTTTCCTGCGATATGCGACCTTCCGGAGCTCCTGTGAGAGCGTGCGCCATTACGGATAGTACGGGTACGGGCATGCCATATGTTGGCGTTAAACTATGTTTTAAAACTAATTAAAACCATTTCATGTAAATAGAGGGGGGGCGGGGGGGATTGTCACTGTACTCGCAAGCCGTTCGCCGTTCGCTTTGGCGTTGCGAATGGACCAAAACATTTCATGGACCAAACCATTTCATGTAAATAGAGGGGGGGGATATAATTTTCGATATATATATAGTACGGGCATGCCCTAGTCTATCTATAATTCCAGCAATCTCTGTGTGTGTGTCTGTGTGTGTGTGTGTGTGTGTCTGTGTGTGTGTGTTTGTCTGTGACCGCTGTTTCTCGACAACCACGGGTCCGATATACTTTAAACTTGCCAGGTATATTGCTGGGGACCCGAGGATGTGCCTTTTCAAGGTTTGAAATTAATCGCAGAAGTAATTACCAAGCTATGTCCAAAAAACGATTCAACCAATCAGAGAGCAGCGAGCTATCACGTGTGCCGAACGTGGCGAACAGACTCTGCCTCGGATGGCACATTTGAGAGCGTATTCATTTATTTCCCGTCGGCAAACTATGTTGGCGCTATGTTGGCGTTAAACGATGTTTTAAAACTAATTAAAACTAATTTGCGATTCTTTCGCTTTCCTGCGATATGCGACCTTCCGGAGCTCCTGTGAGAGCGTGCGCCATTACGGATAGTACGGGTACGGGCATGCCATATGTTGGCGTTAAACTATGTTTTAAAACTAATTAAAACCATTTCATGTAAATAGAGGGGGGGGGGGGGATTGTCACTGTACTCGCAAGCCGTTCGCCGTTCGCTTTGGCGTTGCGAATGGACCAAAACATTTCATGGACCAAACCATTTCATGTAAAGCGTTCACCGTTCGCTTTGGCGTTGCGAATGGACCAAAACATTTCATGGACCAAACCATTTCATGTAAAGCGTTCACCGTTCGCTTTGGCGTTGCGAATGGACCAAAACATTTCATGGACCAAACCATTTCATGTAAATAGAGGGGGGGGATATAATTTTAGATATATATATAGTACGGGCATGCCCTAGTCTATCTATAATTCCAGTAATCTCTGTGTGTGTGTGTGTGTGTGTGTGTGTGTGTGTTTGTCTGTGACCGCTGTTTCTCGACAACCACGGGTCCGATATACTTGAAACTTGCCAGGTATATTGCTGGGGACCCGAGGATGTGCCTTTTCAAGGTTTGAAATTAATCGCAGAAGTAATTACCGAGCTATGTCCAAAAAACGATTCAACCAATCAGAGAGCAGCGAGCTATCACGTGTGCCGAACGTGGCGAACAGACTCTGCCTCGGATGGCACATTTGAGAGCGTATTCATTTATTTCCCGTCGGCAAACTATGTTGGCGCTATGTTGGCGTTAAACTATGTTTTAAAACTAATTAAAACTAATTTGCGATTCTTTCGCTTTGCGATGCAATTTGCGATTGCGTTAAACTCGCTCGGGCGTTAAACTATGTTTTAAAACTAATTAAAACTAATTTGCGATTCTTTCGCTTTCCTGCGCCTTTGTGCACGCGATGGCGATTTCTTTACCAAACTCCGCAAGCCGTTCGCTTTGGACCAAACCATTTCATGTAAATAGAGGGGGGGGATTGTCACCGCACTCGCAAGCCGTTCGCTTTGGACCAAACCATTTCATGTAAATAGAGGGGGGGGGATTGTCACCGTACTCGCAAGCCGTTCGCTTTGGACCAAACCATTTCATGTAAATAGAGGGGGGGGGGGATATAATTTTAGATATAGATATAGTACGGGCATGCCCTAGTCTATCTATAATTCCAGCAATCTCTGTGTGTGTGTGTGTGTGTGTGTCTGTGTGTGTGTTTGTCTGTGACCGCTGTTTCTCGACAACCACGGGTCCGATATACTTTAAACTTGCCAGGTATATTGCTGGGGACCCGAGGATGTGCCTTTTCAAGGTTTTAAATTAATCGCAGAAGTAGTTACCGAGCTATGTCCAAAAAACGATTCAACCAATCAGAGAGCAGCGAGCTATCACGTGTGCCGAACGTGGCGAACAGACTCTGCCTCGGATGGCACATTTGAGAGCGTATTCATTTATTTCCCGTCGGCAAACTATGTTGGCGCTATGTTGGCGTTAAACGATGTTTTAAAACTAATTAAAACTAATTTGCGATTCTTTCGCTTTCCTGCGATATGCGACCTTCCGGAGCTCCTGTGAGAGCGTGCGCCATTACGGATAGTACGGGTACGGGCATGCCATATGTTGGCGTTAAACTATGTTTTAAAACTAATTAAAACCATTTCATGTAAATAGAGGGGGGGGGGGGGGGATTGTCACTGTACTCGCAAGCCGTTCGCCGTTCGCTTTGGCGTTGCGAATGGACCAAAACATTTCATGGACCAAACCATTTCATGTAAAGCGTTCGCCGTTCGCTTTGGCGTTGCGAATGGACCAAAACATTTCATGGACCAAACCATTTCATGTAAATAGAGGGGGGGGATATAATTTTAGATATATATATAGTACGGGCATGCCCTAGTCTTTATACTAAAATACGCAATTTTGTGTCTGTCTGGCCACGATACATTCCGTCATTACCGATCCAATCCCAACCAAACTTCACAGGTGAACTTAGGGTCACACGATGGAGGTTGTAGTGATTTAAGTCCCCCCTTCCCCAATGGGGTTTTGTGCATTGGACGAATTCCATGTCGAGGTGTATACTGTATATCCATGTAACCATCCATGTAACCATCCATGTTCCCATCCATGTACCCATCCACGTATCCACCATGTATTCATGTATCCACCATCCATGTATCCACCATGTATCCATGTATCCACCATCCATGTAGCCACCATCCATGTAGCCACCATCCATGTATCCACCATCCATGTATCCACCATCCATGTATCCACCATCCATGTATCCATCCATGTATCACATCCATGTATCCATCCATGTTTCCACCATGTATCCATCCATGTATCGACCATGTATCCATCATGTATCCATCCATGTATCCACCATGTATCCATCCATGTATCCACCATGTATCCATGTATCCACCATCCATGTATCCATCATGTATCCATCCATGTATCCACCATGTATCCATGTATCCACCATGTATCCATGTATCCACCATCCATGTATCCACCATGTATCCATGTATCCACCATGTATCCATGTATCCACCATGTATCCATGTATCCATGTATCCATCCATGTATCCTCCATCCATGTATCCACCATGTATCCATGTATCCACCATCCATGTATCCATCATGTATCCATGTATCCACCATCCATGTATCCATCATGTATCCATGTATCCACCATCCATGTATCCATCCATGTATCCATGTATCCATCCATGTATCCCTGTATCCACCATCCATGTATCCATCCATGTATCCTCCATCCATGTATCCACCATGTATCCATGTATCCACCATGTATCCATGTATCCACCATCCATGTATCCATCATGTATCCATGTATCCACCATCCATGTATCCATCCATGTATCCATGTATCCATCCATGTATCCATGTATCCACCATCCATGTATCCACCATGTATCCATCCATGTATCCACCATGTATCCATGTATCCACCATGTATCCATGTATCCACCATCCATGTATCCACCATGTATCCATGTATCCACCATCCATGTATCCATCATGTATCCATCCATGTATCCATCTATCCACCATCCATGTATCCACCATGTATCCATGTATCCACCATGTATCCATGTATCCACCATGTATCCATGTATCCATCCATGTATCCATGTATCCATGTATCCTCCATCCATGTATCCACCATGTATCCATGTATCCTCCATGTATCCATGTATCCACCATCCATGTATCCATCATGTATCCATGTATCCTCCATCCATGTATCCACCATGTATCCATGTATCCATCCATGTATCCATGTATCCACCATCCATGTATCCATCATGTATCCATGTATCCACCATGTATCCATCCATGTATCCATGTATCCATCCATGTATCCACCATCCATGTATCCATCCATGTATCCACCATGTATCCATGTATCCACCATCCATGTATCCACCATGTATCCATGTATCCACCGTCCATGTATCCACCATCCATGTATCCATCCATGTATCCATGTATCCACCATCCATGTGTCCATCCATGTATCCATGTATCCACCATCCATGTATCCATCCATGTATCCACCATGTATCCATGTATCCACCGTCCATGTATCCACCATGTATCCATGTATCCACCGTCCATGTATCCACCATGTATCCATGTATCCACCGTCCATGTATCCATGTATATCCATGTCAAGATAGCTAATCATGGTGTTTTTCCTGGCCCGCTTCTAATAACAAAAGTAACTGGAACGGCACTCAGTAGAGAGCATACCTCCACCAGATGAACAGTTTACGTTTTGCATCCCAGAGTAGACCAGAAAATCACAATACAGAATCACATTTAATCAAAATCATCCGTCCACAACTTTTTGAGATATCCTGCTTTGTATCGTTTTTGGCCCTATCTCCCAATGGTGAAGAATCACTTTAAAAAAAATTCTAGTAGCCGAATCCGAATCCGGATCTTCACCAAAATCTAATCGTTTCGTTCTTGTCACATACGCTACGTCCCTGCCAAATTTCGTCCGAATCCGTCCACAACTTTTGGAGATATTTGTTCACAAGCGGACAGACAAACGGACAGACAGACAGGGGTGAAAACAACCTCCATCCACCTTTGGTAGCGGAGGTAATAACAATAATAACAGTATATTATGAATGTTATTACAAAATAATATTAATACTAATAATATCCCTCTCCCCCAAGGGGTTTTCTCCTTTGACAAACACCGTGTTAACGTGAATAAATAGCTTATGTTGCCCTTTTCGTGGGAGCACCCCTTACCAGAAGTAAAAGTATTATGAACCACAAACTCGTGTGATTACCTTTTAAAACAGTCGCTACTACTGTTTAACACTAAACTGAAAGGGAGGAAACTCGGTGTGTGTTCAGTTACTAATTGACTAACTGGCGTTTTCAGATCAGCTGTTTACCACCATTTTGGATCACCCCCCACATCAAACCATGATACCTTCTATCCCTGCTAATCCTCCCACCCACAAGCCCATATCCTTTCAAATTCCCAGTTTATCCATCCTCCTCGATCCCTCTTTCCTCCCAACATCCCTTATTAGTCTCACTCCGAAGGGGTTGCCACACTATTGTCTATGTAGATGTATTTTTGCTTTAAAAATTGTTTTCTTTGCAACTGCCTGTCCCCACCTTTAGAGGCCATTTTTCCCCGCAAGCGGGGGTTGGCCTTTTTCGGGCACCGTGGTTGTTGTTGTTTTTCGGTCCACTTTTTGAAGCAATGTTTTACGGCCGGATGCCCTTCCTGCCGCCAACCCTGTTTGTCGCCTTTTACGATAAACAGGGAATTACCAGTGAACTGGTACTCAATTTGCCGACCTCGGAAGGATGACAGGCTGAGTCAACCCCCCTGGCGTTAATTCAGTGATCGACCGGGATTCGAACCCAAGATCCTAGGATCGTAAGCTGGCATCCTAGCCGCTAAGCCAACGCCAGGCTAAGCCGCTAAGCTAAGCCAACTGTCGGATCAATACAAAACTTTAAAAATAGGAGGGAGCCCCCATTAAAGCTTACTTGTTGATAACTCTGATGTCATTGGTCACATGGTATGGCAGCCATATTGGATTGAAGGACAAGAATGGACAACTTTTCTGAATCTGCTCAAAGAAAGAGATTGAAGCTTGCCATATGTCATCAACTCTTCACGGGGTAGATGAGTGATAACGTTGACATTATCGGTGACGTGGTATTCCAGCCATAATTGATTGAATCAACATCCTTGTCCTGAATCTGATCTGTGGCCCAATGTGAGTGAAGATTAACTTCATGACATTGTGGTTCATGTGGTCTGGTGGCCATATTGGATTGAAAATAATGTAAAAAAATCTTCTCGATAACTGCTTGACAGATCGAGGCGACACTTCATACACATGATCGACGGACGACCCATAAGGAATAATAGCTTGAATTGTATTTTTCATGTTCATCTTCATTGATGCAATTTCGTTTAAATGTGCATAAAATGGTCGATAAATATCCTAATAATCGATAAAAGTCTGGATAATGGCAGTGTATGTGACATAATAGGGTGCATATGGATATATGGGCCATAATAATAGCGTATTCAGTTTACGATGGTAGTTTTGCTCAGAATGAGCGCACGAGACGAGACTGTGCGCTCCACCGAGTGACGTTCCTGTTTGTCCAAGTTTTTCTCGATTTTATCCTTCAACGCTGCCATTGGTGTATCTGCCCCTCCCCCCATCCTTTCCCTTTCTACTGTTCCTTTTGTTCTGTTACGCTTTCGCTCTTTCACGAGCCTTGACTTTGTGTGCAGCAACAAAATACAATTGGAGAGCGAAGAGAGTGTTGTTTAATGTGGTAATGTCTGCTTTTACAGTTTTTGATTTTGTCTGCACACAAACGTTATTCTTCGTCTCTAATGAGATGTGTTTGCAGATCTTCACGTTATAAAGGTTGAACCTGAAGCATTGGAAGCTTTGGATCGAAAAGGTGATGAGAGTTTTGCACTCGCTCTTTAAATATATTTTGTTGCCTTTTGTTTTGTGAATCGCTTAGTGGAGATTTCATGGTATTGCTGAATGGATTCATAGCATTGCTACTCAAGGCTGTGCTTTTGCCATGATATTTTATTGGGGAGATGGAGTGGGAATATTTCATGATTTGGAGGAGGGAAGGAGGGCAAGCAGTTTGCATGGCCATTTGCACTTCAATAAGTTTGCTCAAAGTAGCTTTGGGGGAGGTTGTGAGTCGGTTGTTATTCAACACTATTTTTCAAATGTATATATTATAATGAAAATGATTTGGGGAGTGGAAAGGGGGTGGGATGAAGGGATTCATTAATTCGGCAGTTTTCTCTGAATGAATGTTCATCTCAAAATCACCACAATTAGCCTTCTGGTTAGTCTGGAAGAGGAAGAAAGGGGGATAAAGAGGGGGGAAAAAGGAGAGGGAGGGAAGGGAGTGGGAGTTTGCAGGGAGGGGAAAGGGTGAGGTGGGACTTCGGAGGAGGGATGGGGTGGGAGGAGCAAGGCGACGGGTTAGGATGACGGAGGGACCCTGCGTTGCCCAGCAATGCTGGGTACCTTTACTGGTGAACAATAAAATATCACTCGTGCAAGGTTAGAGTGTAGTAGGCTTACTCTGAACCCCCATAGCCCGTAGCCTGCAAAGTCATTTGCGAGGAGCCATGATGTGGATAAATTGTGCGATAAAGTAATCTTAATACCTTGGCTGTGTGCACTGAAAAATCATTACAAGCTATCAAGTTTGGTCTCAAAACTCAACCAAGTGATCCCTCTAAGATACAACAACAACACAACAGGTGTTCTGCTCGAGCAGGGTTAGCCTTGCGGTCCCCATGACAATCTTCTCCATTTTGCCCTATTTTCTGCATCTCTCCTTGTTAACCCCCTTGCCCGCATTTCTTCTTCCACCATCTTTAGCCAAGTCTTTCTCGGTCTTCCCCGTCCTCCACTTCCTTCTACATTCATTTCCATCACTCTTCTCAACCAGTCACTTTCATCCTTCCTCAACACATGACCAAACCATCTCAACCTGCTTCTCTTCACAGCATCCATCACAGGCTCTATTCCCATCATCTTTTGCAATCCATCATTTGTCTTCCTCTCTCTCAACGATACTCCACACATCCACCTAACCATTTGCATTTCCACCCTTTCCAGCCTTCGTTGCTGCTCTACGTTCATTACCCACGTTTCGCTCCCATAAATCATAACACTTCTCACACATGCAGCATACACCTTTCCCTCCAGCTTCAACGACACTCCCGTCCTCGTCAGCACACCACTCAGTTCCCGAAACTTCTTCCATGCACATCTCACTTAAGCAACCGTTGCCGAGTCTGATTGCTGAGTTTCCATTCAGCATGTCTCCTAGGTCGCAAAATGTTTTCACACCTTCCAGCTTCACGCCATCTCCAAGATCCAACTCAACATTTCCTCCATCTGCAGCTCCCTCTGTGCACACCTTACACTTGAATGTAGCTGCCACACTGGTTAATGACCCTCTCGGACCACGACATTTTTGATGAACCCACTCAGCACACATTGTACATTGAATTGAGTTCACTCCGACACCCTTCCTGCACACAGCACACGGCCACTTCCCAGTTCTTTCCACCTCACCACATGCTTTACCACTTGCCATCAACTTCGTTTTTCAGATATTCACCTTCAGACCTTTTGTCTCCATACATTCCTTCCACTTGTTCATCTTTTCCTTCAGTCCATCCATACTTTCCGCAATCAACACCAGATCATCTGCATACAACAACTCCCACGGTAAACCCTCCTTTACATTCCGAGCCAGCACCTCCATCACAGCTACAAATAGTAGTGGACTTAGTACCGACACCTGATACACTCCCACCTTCACCTCAAACTCACCACTGTTCCCATCCTTCGTCCTTACAGCTGTGCACGCTCTTTCATACATTGCCATCACGACTCTGATCAACCATTCCTTCACTACTTCGCGTGAAACCCAATCGAATGCTTTCTCCAGATCAACAAACCCAAGAAACTCCTTCCTTTTTCTCCATGTACTTCTCCTGCAACTGCCTTACAATTAAAAAGTGCGTCTGTCGTTCCTCTTCCTGGCGTAAATCCAAACTGCATTTGGTTGATCTTTACTTTCTTCCTTATCCTCCTCTCCAACACCCTTTCCAATACCTTCATTCCATGCTCCAATAACTTTATCGCTCGATACGAGCCACAGTCCAGAGGGTCACCTTTCCCCTTGTATAGAGGGACGTGGGTACTCGGTTCCCAATCCACTGGAATGCGGCCTTCTTTCACCACCAGATTACAGATCTCTGCCATTCTCTTCACACCCCAACTTGCTGCTGCCTTCAACATATCTCCCACAACTCCCGTCAGCTCTCCTGCTTTTCTACTCTTCATTGCTTTTATCGCTTACTCAACTTCCTTCTCAGTTATCTTCTCTGCCGGTCCTAAAACTGGGTTACTTTCGATGTTGCCATCCCATTCATTCTCTGCATTCAACAGCATTTCCATATATCTTTTCCATCTTCCTTTAATTCCATCTGGGTCCACAACGATTTGTCCCACTTCATCCTTCAAGCAACTCACCCCCATCACATCGCACCTCTCTTTCGCTATCTGCTTTGCAATCCTGAATACCGCTCTCTGACCCTCTTCTGAATCCAAGCGTCCTCCCATCATTTTCCTCCATGCCTCCTGCGCCTTTGCTACCTCTTTCTTTGCAGCCTTCTTGGCAGCCTTATAACTTTCATGTTCTGCCTTTTCTGCCCCCGTACCCTTCGCCTCCTGCCACTCCTTGAACTTCTTCCTCTTCTCATCAATCTTCTTTCCAACTTCATCATCCAACCAACATGTTTCCGAGGGCCTCGGTGGTCCTTTTGTCCATCCACATACCTCACCAACGGCTCCCAGCAGACTATCTTTCATTGACATCCAACCACTTTCAAGCTCAACCACATCATCCTCTGCCATATTCAGCCTCTCTTTTAATGCCTCCCTCACTGTCACCTCTTTCAACCTCCACACCTTCATTCTCGGTTGGTACTTCACCCCGAGCTCTCCTCGCACCTTGCCGAGCTCTCCTCGCACCTTTCACCCTTATGTCGCAGACAACCAAGTGGTGCTGTAAAACGGCCTACTCCCCCGGAATCACCCCTTGTGTCCTGGAGGTGCCCCTATCTCGCCTACGCACCATCAGGTAGTCAGCGGTTGTCGTCGAACCACCTGACGTGTACGTAACAAGCTTATTTTCCTCTTTCTGGAACTGAGTATTACAAATCAACAAATCAGCTCCATCAGCAAACTCCAAAATCCTTTCACCTTCTCCATTTCTCACACCATATCCGTAACCCCCAGGAACTCCCTCAAAACCGTCCATACTCCTTCCCACATGTACATTTTGGTCTCCTACCACAACAACTTCCTCATCTTTCACGTTTTCCATCAGCTTCTCTATAGCACACCAGAACTTGTCCTTCTCTTCATCGCTTCGACCGACCTGCGGGGCATATCCCGAGATGACGTTTACCAAGAGCTTTCCAATCATCATTCTCACTGTCATCAACCTTTCACTCACTCCAGTCACACTCACCACACTGTCTACAAACTCCTCAGAAAACAGGACACCAACACCATGCATGCCTTGCGGGCACCTTTGCCACACAAACTTGTATTTCTGTCCTTGCCTACCCTTCACCATTCTCACACCACTTCCCTTCCATCTCGTCTCCTGCACACAACATATGTCCACTCTTCTTCTGACCAATACTTCCACCACTTCTCCTGATCTCCCTGTCATTGTACCGACATTCCATGTCCCAAACCTCAGAAACCGATCTCCACATGGGGCATCAGACGTTTCGTCGTCATAAATGGAGTGATTTCCACCCTTGCTTCGATCAGGTTCCCCACCTTGAGTTTTGACGAGAGGGAGTGAGGTCCCCCACGGGGTACTACGGGCTGTACCCTGACCATATGTAATTGTGCTCCCTCTAAGATGTAATGCATTAAACAGTGCTTAAGGTTACATATAAATAATCAGAATAAGTCGTGTTAATTTGATTGAGAAATTTGATTAATTGTTTGATTTGTTTATTTGTCATTGTGGTTGCGAAGCTCTGAATATTCATCAGAAATGCACATTTGATAGACCATTGAGCGGGCATTTGAATATCCGTTGATATGTTGTGCAACAATCAACAAACGGTGTATTCAAAATTAGACAGGATGCAGCTAAGCTATATCGTAACTGCCTAAAGTGCAATTCCAAGCCATATCCTGGTGTACTGATCTACAGGGTGTCTAAAGTGCAATTGCAAGCTATATCCTGGTGTACTGATCTACAAGGTGTCTAAAGTACAATTCCAACCCAATATATTTCATGTTAACATCTTTTCTCACCCAGGGCATCCCAAGGAACAAAAATATACCAACCGAGTGTGGGGAGAGGGGGATTAGTGTGATTTTTAAATGCACGCTTGTAGTGCAGCAACCATCCAGCTTATATTGTTTTTGGTAAAATGTGGATATTCTTGAATTATTGGGGAAACAGAGGACACTGTTCAATGTCGGAATGTCTGTCTTTCCAATTTTAAATTTTGTCTGTACACAAACTTTATTCCTGGTCTCTAATGTGATGTGTTTGCAGATCTCCCAATTATAAAGGTTGAACCTGAAGCATTGGAAGCTTTGGATCAAAAAGGTGATGAGAGTTTTGGACTCGCTCTTTAAATTAATTTTGTTGCCTAATGTTTTGTGAATCACTTTGTAGAGATTCTACGGTAACATTGCTACTCCATGCTGTGCTTTTATCATGATGTTCTGCCAGGAAAATGGAGTGGGGGTATTTGGAGGAGACATGAGTGGATGGTTATTCAGTAAAAATAAAAATAAATAAAAATTCGCATTTATTATGTTACTAGCACAGGTACCCTGGCTGGCCTTGCCCGATGCTGCACTATTCCTGTTGGCATTTTGAAGAAATCAAAATCTATTTTGTGTTTTACTTTTTGTGTGGCCCTAAATCACTTCCCCATGCCTACTAAGGAATTGGGGTCAGAGATTATTTAATATTACTTTGCACATAGTTACAAAGGCTTTTTTTTTTTTTTTTTTCTTTAAAAAAAAATATATACAGAATCGAGGCTCATGTAAGAGCGAACACATTGAACATGAAAACATGCACAGACACACAAAACGTGTAATGAAGGGAGCAGGAGACAAGAGGGGTAGGGAGAGGGAAGCAAACAAGCACAACAGAAGAGAACAGGGATGCCAGTAGATCTGTGGAAGGGGGAGGACGGAGAGATACATGGTATAAAGCAAATGAACACTTCTCGGAACCCCAGGAAAGAAGCTGGGGATTCAAAGAGGCTGATTTGGGGTGTTTTAACGGGGGTAGAAAAGATCAAGGTTTTGGATGGGAGAGAATAAGAGATGGTGGTGAACAGCTGTTTTAAAGACCTGGAGTGAGGAGAGGGATTGAAGAGAGTGTGGGAGTTTGTTCCAGAGGCGAGAGAAAAGAGGAATGAAGGAGTGAAGGTGAGCAGAGTCTTGATTTTGGCATTTTCACCAGAAGAGGGTTGCTGGCAGATCTTGTGCGACCTGCAGGAATATTTGTGGGACAGAGCACAGACAGAGCTGGGGAGCCAGGCCAGAGAGGAGTTGGTAGAAGACAGAAAGACCACCTACCTGCCTGCGGTGAGAGAGAGAAAGGCCCTCAGAATCAGCTTCATCGTGGGAGATTCCAATGATCCTGAAAGCTTTGGTTTCAACTGCGTGAAGCAGAGCTAGGTGTGAGGCAGGAGCACCAGCCCAGAGGGGAGAGCAGTCTTCCATTGAGCTGTGGATGAAAGCTTTGTATGTGGTGAGTAGCTCAGAAGTGCCCAGAAAGGACATCGCACGACAGAGGATGCCCAGTCGGCGACTGGCTTTGGAAATGTGGTTTTCCCAGGAAAGATTGTGGCAGATATTGAGACCCAAAAGCTTGAGTGACAGAACTTCTTCATGAGGATTGTTCAGAAAGTAGATGGGAGGGTCGTCCAGACGGTCTTTTCGGAGAGACAAAGTGAGAGTGCCAGATTTGTCAGGATTGAAAGACATGTTCCACTTGATTGCCCAGTCTGTGATTTTGTCCAGGTCTGCAGAGAGTGAAGAGGCTGCTGCCTGCCGATCTGAGGGATGAGGAATGGAGCGGCAGAGAGTGGAGTCATCAGCAAAGAGATAGAGAGGATTTTCCAGAGAGTCGGAGAGATCATTGATGAAGACCAGAAATAGCACAGGGCCCAGAACACTACCTTGGGGAACTCCAGCCTGAACAGGGAGGAGAGAAGAGAGAATTCCATTCAGGGCCACACGTTGACTGCGACCAGAAAGGAAGTCTGCAAGCCATGCGTGGAGATTTCCATGGATACCATACGAGGAGAGTTTGGTGAGCAGGGTGGGGTGCCAGACCGTATCGAAGGTACGAGATATGTCAAGGGAGAGAGCTCTGATGAGACTACCGTCTTTCGTCGATTATATGTACTTTTTAAAAGAAGGAAATAAATAAAATGGGCTCTGTGAGGAGGGAGCAGTGGTGTTCTTTGAGGAGGGGCAGTGGTGTTCCATCATTGTTGGCTTTCTACTGAACTAGTGATACCATCCACAGAGGAGGGAATGTTAGTTGTTGTTTTTTTTGTTTTTTTTGGAAACTGGTGACTTGGGCAGGCAGTTTCTAGACACATTTTTCCACAAATATGTCATGTTGGCCTAAAATATACATCTTTTTTTTAGTTCATGGCCCATTGCTAATGTTCTCAACTGTCTCAATCATACTTTAACATCATTTCCCTTTTCTTCTTTCTCCTGTATCCTGTCTCTCCATTTTCTACTTCGCCTTGCTTTTCTACACCTCTACCCTCTTTGCATCCCATAATATAACCACATAGGCCCTTGTGTGTTATGGCCACAGGTCCATACCCAGCTGCCATAACACAGACGTTGGCCTAATGTTGACCAGCGTTAGCAAAAATGTGAGCCCAAAGATGGCTACTGACGTTGGCCCAACATAATTTTGTCCACCGGGCCAATGTTTGTGAAAGGTAGGACGGTCTGCGTGACATCCGGTGAGCCAACAGTGTGAAGGCTGGAGCCAACAGTAAGGGTGATGTGTACGGCACAAGACCCGGCATTGTGTGAGCTTAAGCGTCACATGCTTTCGGCTCTGGCTATATAAGAGCTCAGCATTGGCCACACCTCGGGGCAAGCTACCACAACATCGCCTCGGGCCCAATCGTGTTCCTACAGTTGCGCAATTGATGGGTTCCCTCCACCAATCTGGCTGTACCTATCAAAACAACCATGCTGTTGGCTCCATCCTTCTTCTTCTCAAGTCCCAAAAATAACAAAATGGATATTTAATGGCCAACTGTCACATAACCCATTAATTGTCATCATCACAATTACCTGGTTCTGCTCCTGGCTCCAGACATGTGAGAACATATCCGACCACACTTAACTCTATATCTAACAAACAATTAAGTCATTCCGAGTTTGACATCTCACTCATATATTCATTATTTGAACTGGTAATATAGGGTGAAAATGCTGATCATGCCCTAACTCAGTGGTTCTCAACCTTTTTTTTTTCTTTTTTTTCGGAGACCACTTGAAAATTGTGGAGGGTCTCGGCGGATCTCTTGATGAACCTTTTTTGTTATATAAATCAAAGCACACAACTTGTATTTTAGTATCGCAGTCTCACCTTTCTTATGTGATGGGTGTGCCTGTTTTTGTTTGTTTTTGTAGCAAAGTTCTGGGAATCAGGTGTAATGCTTGTCAGCTTTAACCTTGCATCAGGTTCAGCATTCATCCTGCTTCTGTATTTGGATTTGAGGGCGCTAAGTGATGAAAATCCTGTCTTGCACAGGTACGTCGTAGCAAATAGCACGAAAAACATACTGCTTTGTCTGCAAGTTCTGAGTATTCTCTAGTTCTTTGAATCAAAAACTGAAATAGGGAATGACTTTTAAATTCTGACATTAATGTTTGTCACAATAAAGCTCCACCAATTACTCTCATTCCTTTTTGGAGAAACCAGAGGACAGGTCACTGATTTCAATCCCGAAAGGATTGCGTATCCAGTTGTTTGGTTCAGTTTTTACTGAAAAGTAATCTTCAAATGATCTCTTGAGAGCAACAAGATATTCTTGGATGTCATTTTTTATTGTTTTTTTGTCAAGAACCAATTCATTTTGTAAGTCCAAAAAACAAAACAAGTGCAGCACCAAATACAGATATTCTCGATTGTTCCGCAACCTTTCTGCGGACCATGTGAATGGAGCTTGTGGACCACAGTTTGAGAACCTCTGCCGGCCTACCTCGCCAAGACAAAATGCACACAGCAATGTGCCAGTTAATTGAGTATGCATTTAATATCCACGAGTGCAGAACAGATTTTTTTTTTTTTTTTTTTTTTTTTTTTTGTATACAAGGTCGAGGCTCGTGAAAGAGCGAACATTAATCACACAGAAAGACAAACCGACACATAAAACAAATAACATCGGGAGCGGTAGACAAGATGGGGAGAGAGGGGGAAGGACACAAACACAACATTTGAGAGCAGGGACCGAGGGACATGGAGACATCGAGAGATCTGAGAGAGGGCGAGGGCTTTGGGGGGGGGGGGGGCGTGGGAAGGGGGCGGTGGGAGAGGTATAAAACATATGGACACTGCCAGGACTTCCAGGAAAGAAGTTGGAATTTCAAACAAGGTGGATCTGGGGTGAATTAGCGGGGGTAGAAAAGATCAAGGTTTTGGATGGGGGAAGATAAGAGATGGTGGTGAACAGCTGTTTTAAAGACCTGGAGGGAGGAGTGGGATTGAAGGGAGTGAGGGAGTTTGTTCCAGAGGCGGGAGAAAAGAGGAATGAAAGAGTGAAGGTGAGCAGAGAGCCGAGATTTCGGCAGTTTAACCATCAGAGGGTTGCTGGCAGATCTTGTGCGACCTGTAGGAATATTTGGGGGACAGAGCACAGAGAGAGCTGGGGGTGCAAGGCCGGAGAGGAGTCGGTAGAAGACAGAAAGACCACCTACCTGCCTGCGGTGAGTGAGTGAAAGGCCCTCAGAGATAGCTTCATCGCGGGAGATTCCAATAATTCTGAAAGCTTTGGTTTCAACAGCGTGAAGCCGAGCTAGGTGTGAGGCAGGAGCACCGGCCCATAGGGGAGAACAGTATTCCATTGAGCTGCGGATGAAAGCCTTGTATGTGGTGAGGAGCTCAGGTGTGCCGAGGAAGGACTTCGCACGACGGAGGATGCCCAGTCGGCGACTGGCTTTGGAGGCCAGCTTGGAAATGTGGTTTTCCCAAGAAAGATCATGGCAGATAGTGAGACCCAAAATCTTGAGCGACAGAACTTCTTGGAGAGGATTGTTGAGAAAGTAGATGGGAGGGTTGTCCAGTCGATCTTTTCGGAGAGACATAGTAAGAGTGTGAGATTTGTCAGGATTGAAAGACATGTTCCACTTGTTTGACCAGTCTGTGATTTTGTCCAGGTCTTCAGAGAGTGAGGAGGCAGCAGACTGCCGATCTGAGGGAAGAGGAATGGAGCGGCAGAGAGTGGAGTCATCAGCAAAGAGATAGAGAGGATTTTCGAGAGAGTCAGAGAGATCATTGATGAAGACCAGAAAAAGCACGGGGCCCAGAACACTGCCTTGGGGAACTCCAGCCTGAACAGGAAGAGGAGATGAGAGAAACCCATTCAGGGCCACACGTTGACGACGACGAGAGAGGAAGTCCGCCAGCCATGCGTGGAGATTTCCATGGATACCAAAGGAGGAGAGTTTGGTGAGCAGAGCGGGGTGCCAGACCGTGTCGAAGGCACGTGATATGTCGAGGGAGACAGCTCTAATTTCCTGTTTGGCATTGAGGACCTCCATCCATTGTTGAGACAGCAGAAGCAGCATGTCCAGAGTAGAGTGACCTGGTCTGAAACCAAATTGATGATCAGAGATCAAGCCATTGGAGAAGAGGAAAGATTTCATATCCGAAGCAATGATGGATTCCATGACTTTGCTGATAATTGGGAGAAGGCTGATTGGTCTGTAGTTGCTAGGATCTGTTTTTGCACCTTTTTTGTGCAAAGCGGTGATGTTGGCTGATTTCCAAGCAGATGGCAGTTGACCTTGAGCAAAAGAGAGGGTGAAGAGAACAGAGAGAGGGTGAGATAGAGCAGCAGAGCAGGATTTTAGGACCCGTGGGCTGATGCCGTCGGGTCCAGTTGCAGAATCAGAGTCGAGGGTTGACAGAAACTTTTCCACCTTGTCAGGAGGAAAGGACACGGAGTGCAGGAGCAGCAGGGTACGACTGGGTATGGTGGGTACAGAGAGGGATGGGTTTGGGACACAAGATTTAGAGGCAAACACAGAGTTGAGGCATTCAGCTTTTTCACGTGCGGAGTCAGCTGTGTAGCCGTTTGAGGTAAGGGAGGGGATGGAGGGGGAACAAAAACCAGAAACGGATTTGACCAGACGCCACCAGGATTTGGAAGAGGGAGACAGATAAGAGAGTTCGGTCTTGAGAACGGAGAGATATTGTTTCCTGGCTCTCCTGAGGGTGGACACACACTTGTTTCGGGCTTTGTGAAAGGAAATGAGATTTCCTTCCGTTGGATTTGCTTTCCAGGAGACGAAGGCAAGTTGTTTCTGGGCAACAGCCTCACCACAAGATTCCGTGTACCATGGACGGGAGGAAGGGTATGACAACTGAAGACGAGATGGGATAAATCTGTGCATGAGAGAGAGCAATTTACTTTGGAAGAATTCCCAGGATGAGTTGATGTCAGAGGTGGTAGAGATGGGAGACCAGTCCAGATGATTGATGGCTGCTTGAAGACCGTGCCAGTTGGCCTGAGTGAAATGCCAGACTCGTCGACGCTGAGCAGGCTCCCTGAGGATGGTCAGAGAGATGTCCACTTTAACAAGGACATGATCAGATGATCCGATCGGAGCAGAAGAAGAGCAGCAGACATTTTCAGGGAAGTTAGTCATAACCAAGTCCAGAAGAGAAGATGTTCCGTTGACTGAGATCCGGGTCGGGAAATTGACAGATTGTGTCAGTCCCAGTGAGTCGCAGAAGTCCTTTGCTGAGGAGCCATGGCTGGTGAGAGAGGTACCCACACCCAGCCAACTGGCATGATGACAGTTGAAATCACCACATATGAGGAAGAGAGAGTTGGGATGAGTAGATAGAAGTTGGTCCATATCATCAGACAGCGAGATGTAGATGGAGTCATCACTGTTTGGCGGACGGTACAACACACATATGAACAAGAGGTGGGAGCGAAGGGGAAGCCGTAGCCAGAGGTATTCCTGGGGGTGAGGTGGAGAGAGTGCAGTGCAGGGCGAGTGAGGAAGAGTTTTTGATAAAGATAGCAACCCCGCCTCCAGGACGAGGCTCAGGTCTATCATACCGGAGGAGGGAGTAGCCCGGGAGAGATACTATGGAATCAGAGACATCATAAAGGAGGAAAGTTTCTGTTAAGCAGATCACGTCTGGTTTGACAGAAGCAACCTGTATGGAGAGATCAGTTAAGTTTGAACGAAGGCCCCGGATGTTTGAGGTCCATACCGTTAATGAAGAGGAAGGGGGAGCATCAGATACAGAACAGGGAGGAGGAGGGGTAGGGTAAGATGTGGAAGATGTGGAAGAGGTAGGGAGAGCTGTTGAAGGTGTGTCAGAGATTTCAGAATAGCTCGGAGAAAGGGAAGGATGGGGCGGACAAAAGGTTTGATGGTGATTGGGTGAGCCACAATGAGGTGTTATTTGAGGAGGGGGAAGAGCGAGGCAGAAGGTTGGGGGAGATGGAGGTGAGAGTTTGAAGAGGGAAGAAGCGGGGAGGACGCTTTGAGGAGGGGGAGTGAGAGGGGGGAAATTGAGAAGCAATGAGGGTGGGGAGATTTGAAGGGGAGGAGTGAGGGGGGAGTTTGGAAGGGAAGGGGCAAGGGGAGGGATTTGAAAGGGATGGGATATGGGGGAGATTTGGAGGGGAGGGGTGAGGCAGGAGTCTAGGAGGGGAGGGGCGAGGGGGCGTCTTGGCGGGGAGGGGTGAGGGGGTAGTTTAGGAGGGAGGGGGCAAGGGGGGAGATTTGAAAGGGATGGGTGATGGGGAAGATTTGGAGGGGAGGGGTGATGGGGAAGATTTGGAGGGGAGGGGTTATGGGGAAGATTTGGAGGGGAGGGGTGAGATTGGATTTTTGAAAGTGTACGATTTATGGGAAACGAACATTTATTGCAAAATGAGTTTCTTGTGACCTTCGAGTTAAAAATACGTTTAAGGACGCTGGATGGAGGATGGAGTGCAGGAGAGTTTAGGGAATGTAGAAAAAAGGCACTATAGGAGATGGATATTTTTTTTGGGATGAATTGATTTGGTGAGCAAGTCGAAAGCAGCCTTTTAAAGAAGAAGAAGAAAAAGGTGTTATAAAATATGACGGAATACATAACTTGAGGGGAAAGTGTAAACATTGAAGGTTAATGAGTGAAAACTATCTGGGGAAATGGGGGAGAAACACGTGGTCGAAGAACGAACGAACGAATAAGAATGAATAAACGAATGAGAACAGAGAAGGGAAAAAAAAAAGTGTGCAGGCGCATTGCTTTCCCGTTTTGAATCCTTTTTCAGTGGCCTGTATACGTTTATATATACTTTAGGGGTAGGGTTACAAAGGGTTAGGGTTATAGCAACCCATTAATTTTATGGCTATATCGAGTGCACTGGAATTTTGCATAACACAATTTATTGGTTTTTTTTTTGTTGTTGTTCTGCAGAAAGGTTGTTTTTTTTTGTTTGTTTTTTTTTTGCACACCATATTGGAAAATTCACTCCACACAAGTGCTTGCCATATTGCCAATGTTGGACCATCACTCAAAATCCGCTTACGACTGTCCCTACCTTTGCTAATCTTTTGCCAATATTGGTCCAACATCGGTGGCTATCTGGATATTTTCCATGCATAAACGTACTTGCTTTTTTCACATAAACTTATTTTATGCATAAACGCAGGAACATATTTGTATTTGCTTACTTTATACCAATTTGCTATTTTTTTTTCAGGTTCCCTGGTGAAGATTGAACGACCTGATTGGGATAGTGTGGACACTGCAGGTAATAATAGTTTCTTTCCTTTTTTTTCTTGTTAAGGTTCATACTTGCTCATTTAAAATAAAAGTACACCCTTTCCCTACGTGAGTGGCAGGAAGGGTCATTCCTCTCTGGGGTATATAGATTACAGTAGATCTAGGGTCAGGCCTCAAGAACATTGGGGGTGTGTTCGGGTACCAAGTTTCTTGTAGAATGTAGCGCGCTCGCCAAATGGCTTAATCATTCAAGCAAGCACTCCATTCAGAATCTTTGATAAGGAACGGCTGGCTTGGCAAGCTCTAGATAGCTGCTTGGTAACTGAACACACCCCGGGTTTCCTCCCTTTCAGTTTAGTGTTAAGCAGCAGTAGCAACTGTTTCAAAAGGTTATTGCATGTGTTTATGGTTTATGCTATTTTTTGCTTCTGGTAAGGGTTTTCTAGAACACGGCGCAATAAGCTATTTATACATATTGACATGGCGTTTGTCCAAGGTATTATTATTGCTAACCCTACCAGCTCGCTGATAAGCGCAGGATTGACACTTTTGGTATATGGCCGATCAACGAGGCTGGTTCATGGTAAGTAAAAACGAACTTAAAATTTTTTTTCTTCATTATTCCTTATGAATCATGTTTCCATTTGCAGCAAAAAAATTCGAGTGGTTTTTGCATGGGGAATCCCCGACCTCTACCCCCATCGACGATATATCTCATACAAGTCCCTTCCCTGTCTCCCTTAATACCCTGTCCAATAGCCCTGTCCCTTCTGTCTCCACTCAGACATTCTGTTGCCCTGTTGTCCTTCCCTTTTGGAGTCCTCCATTTATCTTGTACGCCAACATGGTGATGTTCAACATTGAAGGGGAAGGGCGATGTTCAAGATGCAGGGAAGTGCAGGGGAATTACGCTCAATAGTCATGTGGTGAAGGTGCTGGAGAGGATTCTGGATGGGAGGATAAGGAAGAGTGTGGAGAAGGAGATCGGGGAAGAGCAGCAGAAAGGGTAGGGTCAACAGATGGCATAGTCGATCTGAGACAGCTGGTATAGAAGAGGATGGAGGTGCAAGGAGAAATGGCATAGTGGACCTGGAGAAGGCCTATGACACTGTTCCAAGAGAGATAGTTGTTATGACAATGAGTTAGATGGGAGTGCCGGTAGCAGAAGTTAGGTTGGTGGAAGGGATGTACAAGGGAACGGAGGGAAGAGTTTTGGTTTTCTCCTAAGATGTCTGAGGAGTTCAGACGCCAGTGTGAACATCGGTTTGAGGCAGAGAAGTGCTTTGAGAAGTTTATGATGGTGATGTAGCTGGTAAGCAGGAAGGTGAACATGAGGGATAGTATAGGGGAGGATGTTTTATGCAGACGATCTGGCTTTTATGGTGGAGAGTGGGTGGGAGATGCAGGAAGTACTCGGGGAGTGCAAGGAGGCATTTGGAGAGCATGGGCTGAAGATTAGTCTGGAGAAGACTGTGGTGATGTGGGTCAGGGAATCAGAGAAAATAAATGAAATATCAGGTTAGAGGGGAAGGAGATGAGATGAGGAAATAGGTTTGAGTATCTGTCGGGAACAGTGACTGGATGGTAAATCCAAGGTAGAGGTGAGGAGGAAGATTCACGTGGATGCATTGAGCATGCTGGAGGGTGGTGGGAGTAATGGCAGACAGAAATATGTCAAGGAGATTGAAAGGGAAGGGTCTGATGTTGTGTGTAACGCCGGCCTACTTTTTATGGTCTTGTGGTGGTGGCACTAACAGAGAGACAACAACAGAGGCTGCAGGTTTGCGAGAACAACTGGGTCAGGATGATTGAGGGAGTGAAGAGGGTGGATAGAAGGAGAATGGATGAACTGAGGGAGGGGATTGGTGTGCAGATGAGCTTGACGGGGAGATTGGTGAAACGCCGCCTGAGATGAGCTGGCCAATTGTTGCAGATGGGGGAAGAGGGAATGCCAAAGAGAGCAGATTACTTGAGGGAACTATGTAGGAGGAAAAGGGGTACACTGGTTGAGATGGGAGGATTGTGTGAAGAGAGATATCAGTAAGGTGAGGGTGGTTGGAAAATGGAGAGAGTTGGCGGAGGATGGGGAAGTGGAGGAGTATTGGGGTCAAGGCAGGGCAGAAGTTTGGTGCATTGGACCTCACCCCTTATAGAGGAGGAGAAGAAAATGGCAGAATTTTTCTTTACCCTCTCCCCCTACAATCCTACATCCTGTCAATCTTCCTTCCCTTCTCTCCCAAACACTGCTCACCTCCTTTCCTTCTCCTACTGTCCTACATTATCTTATTTCCTTAATTTACTCCCTACCTACAGTGCATTCAGAAAGTATTCAGACCCCTTCACTTTTTTCACATTTTGTTATGTTGCAGCCTTATGCTGAAATCGTTTAAATTCATTTTTTCCCTCATCAATCTACACTCAATACCCCATAATGACAGAGAGAAAACAGGATTTTAGAAAGTTTTGCAAATTTATTAAAAATAAAAACTGAAATATCACATTGACATAAGTATTCATACTCTTTGCTATGACACTTGAAATTTAGCTCAGGTGCCTCCCATTTCTCTTGATCATCTTTGAGATGTTTCTACACCTTGATTTGAGTCCACCTGTGGTAAATTCAATTGATTGGACATGATTTGGAAAGGCACACACCTGTCTGTATAAGGTCTCACAGCTGACAATGCATATCAGAGCAAAAACCAAGCCATGAGGTCGAAGGAACTGCCTGCAGAGCAGAGACAGGATTGTGTCGAGGCACAACCAGGACTCTCCCTCGAGATGGCCGCCCGGCCAAACTGAGCAATCGGGGGAGAAGGGCCTTGGTAAGAGAGGTGACAAAGAACCCGATGGTCACTCTGGCTGAGCTCCAGAGATCCTGTGTGGAGATGGGAGAAACTTCCAGAAGGACAACCATCACTGCAACACTCCACCGATCTGGGCTTTATGGCAGAGAGGCCTCTTCTCCATATATATATATATATATATATATATATATATATATATATATATATATATATATATATATATATATATATATATATATATATATGTATATGTATATATATATATATATATATATATATATATATATATATATATATATATATATATATATATATATATATATATATATATATATATATGTATATATATATATATGTATATATATATATATATATATATATATATATATATATATATATATATATATATATATATATATATATAATCTGGCCTATATATACACCTTTATACACACTCAACGCACAGGAAAAGGAAATGGAGTGGAGTGGGTTCAACAATAAGGAGGCACGCAATGATGAACCTCAGAAGAAGCCAGCTAGTACCTATATGTTTGGACCTCTTACCGATGCCAAAGCCTCTAATCCGGATGCAGTTCTGACTTCACTGACATGGGAATGTCATATGTCCACATCTCAGTAGGCATGCAGTTGTACATGGTTGCCTGCCAAATCAAATGGGATAACATTGATCGCTTCAAAAATGTTATTCTTAGGCCTGGGATCATGCATACCATACAGTCCTTCTGTGGCTGCATCGGTAAATTAATGCGTGGATCAGGTGTTGAGGCTCTTATCAGCTCAGCGTTCGGAGGATTAGCAGGAATCATGAGTGGCAAGTCTTGGGTTCGGGCCATGAGAGCATTCCGAATGGTTTCAACTACTCCTCTTAACAGGTTCCTCATCACTGGTCCAAAGACATTCCAGGACTTAAACGACTACCTTGAAATGTGTCGGCACCACCTAACTGGCAGGCACTGGGTTGATAACCTCATCAAGCCTACTCTGCTACTCCATCAGCTGCTTTGTAGTGAGAGGGAGGGAGATTTCCTACTTCAGCAGCTCACGCTCGAGCGTATGCTCCCTTACTTCTTTGTTGCTGGCCACCACCGCTGTGCCCGCTACATTACCCATCACAGCCTTGAGATGCGCCACCTGATACCACACGCAGCCAAGACAGAGATAATGTCAGGAGCATTTGTATGTCGTCACCAAGAGGGTTACTGGAATGGTGTGAGCTCTGATCAGTTTGGTGAGCAAACTGCCATTCGAATAGGAAAGGGTAGTCTCAAGGGTATGACCTTATCTCCAGAAAGGGTTACAGAGTGGATTGATTCTTTTCCCATCACTGCCTACATCTCTGACACCATGGAGCACAACTAACCTGATCCCACCGTCAATCAACACAAAGATCAAGCTGAAGCAAGTTACACATGCAGTGGACCACGTCACAAGGAGTAGGGGGAAAAAAAGGAGAGAGATGGATGCAGATGACTGACGTCGAATCTTGCTTGAACTGTCCAAACTGTCTCATCCATTGGAGAATGGGTCACCACACCTCTACAACATCGTCAATGGTAAATTATGTTCCCCTGATGCTGAGGTGAATGTCGCTGAATCAGTCGACATAGGCGAAAAAATGGCTGCAGATTTCCGGACATCCCTCCCATCAGGATTCCATGGAACCATTTCCAGCCCCATCAAGACCATGGAACACATTCAGAAAGGTGTGAGAGTTGGAGACAAAATAATCTTCGACCTAGAAACTATCTCCCTCAGGCTGTTGACCGTTGGACAACAGCGGCACATGAAGCTAGCACCCATTTTCCAGTACGAGTTGTGTCCCATACCGCCCTCACTCATCGACGAGTATGGCTTCTTGACGAAAGGTAGCAAAGCACTTCTGGCTCGCAAACTGTGTATGAAGACAAGACAACCAAGGCTACCCGAGATCACCATCGTTGACATGAGCCAGCTTCTTTACCACATTGTTTGGCCATCGAAAGGTAATGCATCGGTCATAGTTAAGTCCATCAAAACCAGGTTGTCCTCTACCTGGTAAGAAGATATTAGTCTTTGATAAGTCAAACCGTGTTTCTGCAAAGGACCATGAACGTATGCGACGTGCTGGCCTCGGCTCCATCAACTACAACCTCACCATCAACACACCGCTTCCTAGTCGAGAAGCCATCCTGAGGAATAAGCACAACAAGCTGCAACTGTTGAAAGTGCTAAGTACCTACAACTTTGGAGAAGGAGTCACTGTGGAGAGTCCTAGCAATGGTGTGTTCACTCATGACGAAGCAGACATAACAATAATTTCATACCTCCTCATGGCTACTGAGTCTGGCACCCAAGTGATCCGCATCCTCTCAGATGACACTGATGTATTTGTCATGCTTGTATACTGGGTGTACCAAAACAAGATCCAGGCCACAGTGCAGATGGAGCGTTGGGATGTTGCAGTTTGGGACATTAACGTGACCTGTGCACAACTCGGCTCGGAATGCCTACAAATTCTGGGGATGCATTATCTTACAGGCTCAGATGCCACCTCATACCTGTATGGCAAGGGAAAAGTGTCGGCTTTGAAGACCCTTAGAGCTGGCGACTTCCCTGGCCTGCACTCAGTTTTGGGTGAACTTGATGCCACCTACGCAGAATTTATTGAAGCAGGACGGGCGTTCTTCTGTGCTCTATATGTTCAACCACAAGGGACCCCGTTGGAGTGAGGCGAGATACAACATCTACACAAGGAAGTAGGGTAAGCTGCTCAAAGTAATGTCACTACCACCAACTGAACAAAATCTCTTCCTACACATCTTACATGCCCATCTGCAGACCATACTTGCTAAATCTGCTGACAAGGTGGCTCCACCTGAACTTGACCTGTCGCTGACCTGTCGCTGAATGTCGCTGTCTCTCTCTCTCTCTCTCGAAGTATGGGTGGAAAATCAAACATAACATCCCAGTACCATCAACCCCCAGGACCCAAGGATCTCATGGACGTCGTGCGGTGTGTTTGCAAGACTGCAGTGAAGACATGCAGCACGGAACGTTGCAGTTGTCACCATGGCAAGATCTCATGCACTGTGTGCTGCAGTTGTGCTTGCAGTGATACTTGCTCTAACCCATTCAAGGCGGAAGGAGAAGAAGAAAATGAGACTGAAGATGGAAGAATAGAAGCAGATGTAGAAGGTGACGAGGAAGTTGAAAATAGTGATATGGATTCGGATGATGAGTGGGAGTGAGGAATGCTTGAAACAAAGTATAAAAAAACTAGTTATAATCATATTTTATTCCTGATTGTGCAGTAAATTGATCGATTTTTTAAATTATAAAATTCTTATTCGCTATTATTATTTCATTGATTTATGTTGTGCATTATAATTTGTAAAATTTAATTAATAAACGTGTTACTCATTTAAAAAAAAAATCATTTAACCCCTGAATTTTATCCCAAATCACAAAACTGACTCCAGATATCGATCGATTCCTGAGGTAAAAAATTTATATGGAAAACGCATATCACATGCGATTGTAAGTTAGTTGGTTAAAAAGTCATAATCCACCACCATCTGAGGTGGCCATTTTAGATTTATGCAAATTAAGGGATTTCCCCAAGGTTGCCAATCTGGCAACCAAGCTAAATTTTCTCTATGGACCTATATTAGTAAGAAACCATCAAAAAACAATACACTTCTCACAACAACAAGGTCACTACCTATAACATATACACGTGGCAAACGGACGATAACGCTGTCCCACATATTCAGTCTTATGTCTGCTTTGGAGAGTCGTGTTAGGGAAAAAAGGAGAGTTCAGCGTTCATTATATAGATTAATAATCTCATATCAGATTGTTTGATCGTAAATTAGATTCAGTACTTCATTTATTACTTGCAGAGTATCTGCCATACGGGTGATCTTGTTCTAGGCATGTTCATGACATCTTTCAACTTTGCTTTACATGGGAAGCTGGGGGTTTGTGATGGCACGTCATCAACTTCACTGTCGTTTCTTTTTGGAATGATGTGTTTTCCTTTCGTTGCTTCAGACTCGATGTTTATCAAAAAATATATTATTTTTTTTAGTAAATGTGAGACATTCAAGATATCAAACTTTGTAACTGTCCACATATTGTATTTATAAGGCATAAAGATCATTTGTGTTGAACTTTGAATGACCCATTATTAACCAAATCAAATTAATGTCTGTGATTTGTTTCCCCAACTCCATTCCGCCCTCTTCTCAGGCACTCAACCTGAATATACTCAGAAGAATCCTGACACGAGTGTTCCAGGCTGCAGTCGTAATGTCCAAGTCGGACTTCACACGGAAAAGCAGGACCAGCAACCATGCAACAAGAAACCTAAACGCAGCTTTAATCACACGAGAACTGGTTATTTTGAAAAGTTCTGTAAGCACGGCGAAAAATCCAGGGTTGCTAAGAAGTCATGCCATACATCAAAGTTTTTGCAAGGAGAACTGAAAGGACACCTGGTGGAAAAACCCTACAAGTGCAAATATTGCAACAAATCATTTTCAAAATCTCGTTTTGTGAAATACCACATGCATATTCACACAGGAGAAAGGCCTTACGAGTGCACAGTTTGCAACAAGGCATTCACCCAGTCAGGCCGTTTGCAATCTCATCTTAAAATTCATACTGAAGAGGGGACTTACAAGTGCACAATCTGTAACAAGGCATTCACGCGGTCAAACCATTTACATTCCCATATGAGAATTCATACCGGAGAGAGGCCTTACAAGTGCACAATATGTAGCAAGACATTCACGCGGTCAAGCCATTTGCATTCGCATCTTAGAATTCATACCGGTGAGAGGCCTTACAAGTGCACAATCTGTAACAAGACATTCACACGGTCAAGCAATTTACAATCTCACATCAGAATGCACACAGGAGAAAAGCCCTACAATTGCACTGTTTGCAAAAAGGCTTTCTCACATGTGAGTGATTTGAAAAGGCATGTTAGGATTCACACTGGAGAGAGGCCCTACAACTGCACGTTTTGCAACAAGACATTTTCACAGTTGAGTAATTTGAAACAGCACAGTCGGATTCACACTGAAGATATTCACATCCATAACATAGAAAACAAAGCATTGCGACAGAACATGGGACTCACACACAAAAAGGAAAAGACAGCATTGCTATTCGAAGTGTCAGTACCCAGTGAATTTGGTTTGAATAACGTGGAAATCAGAAAAATGACCAAGTATCAGGATCTGAAAAATGAATTAAAAAGAACCTGGAAGCTCAAGAGAGCCGACATTGTGCCAGTGAGAGCTGGAGCAACAGGAGTGATGAAGAACCTGGCTGAGATTTTGAAAACGCTCCCGGGGATTATTACGACAAACAAACTACAGTTAGAGGCTGTCCAGGGTTCAATGCCAATCCTGAAAACAAAAAAACTTCACAACTTGGTCCTTGAAACGTGATCCGTTACAGAAATGGACATGACACACTTGGGATGTAAGTCTCACAGCACAATCCATCAAAGATAACAAAACTTTCACAATCCACAAAATGTTTCCCATAAAAAGTCAATCCCGAGAATGTACTTTCCAATAAGAGGATGAGGTAGCGGCATGATGAAGCCCAACCAAGGGCACAGAAGGACCACTCTCGGATAGGCCAAGTACGTGAAAAGCTCAACAGACTACTGAATCAAATTTGTAAACAAACATGAGGACAAGAAGCCAGAAATGGTATCCCTTACTCTTGTGGAAGCAATAGATTTACTCTAACAAATTCAATGAGCTACGCTTTATTTCAACGATCATTTATGTATCGCACGTGCGGAAAGGGTTGCTTGCCAAACACCAAGCTCGCCACTGAAATGGCAAGATTCAATCCTCATTTTTATATAAAACGATCCGATGTATGTTTATAAAGCCCTCGGTTAAATCAGCAGAGAGCATCTTCACCACTATTGTTTTCAGTTGAATAACGAGCCATAAAATCTGATTACTGTTTGGGCAAGCTAAACAAAACAAGTCCATATTTGGGCATCTTGGTCAAAATAAATGTTACAATGTGCTTACATGCTAATTCTGAGACTTATTTTGTGGCAAAGCACCAACTGCTGCTCACAGCAGAATACAAAGGTTATTTAGGTTAATCTTCTAAGCAGACAGATTTATTTAAAATGTTTATTAAATATTTGTTTATTGTTTATTTATTTATTTATTAAAACAGACAGCTGGAAGGGGTGGAAATGCGAATGGTTCGGTGGATGTGTGGAGTATCGTTGAGAAAGAGGAAGACAAATGATGAATTGCGAAAGATGATGGGAATAGAGCCTGTGATTGATGCTGTGAAGAGGAACAGGTTGAGATGGTTTGGTCATGTGTTGAGGAAGGATGAAAGTGACTGGTTGAGAAGAGTGATGGAAATGAATGTAGAAGGAAGTAGAGGATGGGGAAGACCGAGAAAGACTTGGCTAAAGATGGTGGAAGAAGAAATGCGGGCAAAGGGGTTAACAAGGAGAGATGCAGAAAATAGGGCAAAATGGAGAAGATTGTCATGGGGACCGCAAGGCTAAGCCCCGCTCTAGCAGGGAAAATGGCCTTAAAATGCCTGTTGTTGTTTTGTTGTTGTAGACAGATTTATTAACCAGCATAAATACAGGTTATTAAATTTTACTCTTTCAAGCAAACAGATTAATTAATAATTTCTAGTTAAATTAATTCTTCATACTTTGAATTGAATTCATAAATGCGAACTGATAAATATTTGGTTGTTTTGTGGTTTATTAAAGTAGCTTAGTTTTTATAACTTCCATCCCAATCAAGAATGTTCAAAAATAATATTTGGGGATTTGGATCTTGTTTTAAATACAGGAACCTTACTTTGTTGAGCGGAGATAAAATGGTAATGTTCTGATTTGGGCTCCTGAACCAAATGTCATTTTATCTAGATTGTAGTAGATTATTTTTGCATTGATTTCTTGACATCCATCAAAGGTTTCTGTCCATTCAATGTTATGTTTCTTATATGCTTTAATAAATTAGTTTGACTATTTCACCGTTTGTGCTTTATATACTTTTAATTTGGTTATTTCTTCTATAAGATATAATTGATATTCTTCATAGTTCTTATATTTTCTCTATAAATGTCAGAGTTGTGGTTTCCCCATTATTTTGTTTGGTTTTTCCTTGGTTCTATTGTCAAAGACATGTATATAAAATATTTTTTATAAAATATTACCCTTGGATTAAATGGTGTAGAAATTAGGTGTTTTGTGATTTTGTTTATTTTATGTTTTTGAAATTGAGGTTTTTGTAGGTTTTGTGAATTTTTCGAAATTGCTAATTTTTGTGAAAATGGTGAAGAGGATGCTTTGCCCAGCAACACACTGCTCGTATCCATCTGTCAGTATATCCAATATCCATATTACAATTATATCCATACATCTACATGTCCATTCAAAAAATAAGTAGAATGGCTCAATGACTTGCCAGGGAGCATAGCATACCTCTGCCAGCCTGGACATTTTGTATCATACTGATAGGCCAGATCTGCCTCTGGACCTTAACCAAAATATAACTGGTTTCTTCTTGTCACCAACCCAACTCATCCACAAAGTTTTCCTATAGCCTGTCGACAACTTTTTGAAATGGTGTGCGATGTATCATTTTTGGGCCTATCTCCCAATGCTGAAGAATCACTTTAAAAATCATAGGATGCGGATCTTCACAAAAACGTAATAAATTAATCATTGTCACATATCGAACCTGTCCACCAAGTTTCGTCCAAATTCGTCCATAACGAAGTTCCTGCGACTAAAAGGAACCTAAAGTCCAAGAAACTGTGTTTGAAATGTTAACAATTTAAAAAATCTCTTGAATCCATCTTTTGGTATAACCCTTCTGAAATTGAGATTTCCACTTGTATCTTCTAAAAGTATCACCAAATTGAAATTTAGGTTTTCTCGAGTTGGTCTCTTTTTCATATTCTAATTTTGTAAATGTTTCTGATGGTTGGGGCAGAGGTTTTGTTTTCACCCCTGTCTGTCTCTTTGTTTTTATAAATGTTTTTGATGGTTTAGATTTTTCTGAGGAATGAACTATGTTATTGTAATCGATTTACAATATCTTGAATAAAAGATACACATTTTTGATGACCAAGTTGAGTATTTTTTTCATTATTCAAAGTCTCTCTTTCAAAGTATAATTGATTAAAATGCTCGATGGCGATGGCTTTTCCTTCATTAATTGTGCTGCATATCATAATATCTTTTTATCTTTAAGAAAAATTTAAAATGATATGTTATAGTTGTTACGGGGTCCTCCCCTTACCTCTGGTCTCGGTAGACCTCCGAACCCCGAGAGGGTCCCCAGCAGAAAGATGTGTTATCCTTGGTTGACATCAAGCAAATAACAAAACCCTCAATGGAACCAGCAAATGAAACAGCCAACTCAATAATGCAACCACACCAGGTTATGAACAACCAATAATATTGTTACAGACGCGGTTTTGGATGTTAGTTTACCGAGCGGTTTGGTATGACCGCGTCTGCACAGTTTACCCGATTCCACTCGAACGTTGGCCAAATCGCGCTATGCTAAATCAATTAAGGAAAGGACACAACGGCTGGGTTAAATGACACGACACCAGGGGTACAGTTCTCAAGACCTCCGGAGGAGGTTATAATATTGGTTTGCAGAACGTTTAGATTACACTGACAAGAGGTACAGCACAGAAAGGTAGGCACTTAGACACACTTATCTTATTCCCGACAGACCACAGATAAACGGGACAAGACTGACTCACACAGGGATTGATGGCAAGGAAGGGCAGGTAGTCGATGGATAGCACAAGGTGCACCTTGGCTCAGGGACAGGATCCACACGGTCCGGTCCAGATATGCGGGGAGGTATCGTCGCGCTGGAGGTGGCGTCTGTTTCTCCTCAAGCTCGGAGCGCATCTGACGTCACCTCCGGTAAGTGGCTGCGTATATCCAGCGGGGAGTGACACGCCCTCGGCTCGTTAGCTCCGCCCCAGATGGAATCGGCCCGCCGCTTCTTATTGGGTGCGGGGGGGGTTACCGGGCTCCGCCCTTGACGAGGAGCTGACAGTCAGCCCCTTCGTGGTAACCCCGTCGGAGCACATGGGCAATGGCGGCTAACCAAGCCGGAGTGAGGACGCACACTCCCCGTGCGCTGTTGTAGTTGTTGTTGTTGTTGTAGTTTCATGAGGAAGATGGGAGGAGGTATGGGGAGGTCCTAAACTCACTACTGGTGCCATACAATCACATTCTGGTGCAACGAAGAGTCAGAATTAATGGAAACGAGTCCTTAACTGACATAGACTAAGAATAACTAGCAAGATGTCCTATAGTTGTCTACGTGAGATGCGGTGAACCTGGGCATGACATTTAATGGGGGAAAAAGGGGAAGGTCGGTTCTACAGAGTGTTGTTTACAGACAATGGGACTAGGGAATGGGGGATTGGGGATAGTTGGGGAGTATTGGGGAAATAGGGGAATATTTACAAGCGGATATGGATGGAGGCCAAATCCCATATCCGCAACATTGCACCCTTCTCTACCTCGGGGCGTCCCGACCCGATAAATTTTTACCTACTTTAGTGTGGCACTCAGATGTAGTTCCCTCTACTATTAACTCTACCCTGAGTGCGACAGTTTTACAGATGTTCACAAATGAGTAAATATGTCCCCCTGCGACGTTGCACCCTTCTCCTCACAGAAACACACCCACAGGATAACCGAATCGCGGAAAGAATTCTCAAACTAAACATACAGCCGGTAGGGAGCATTATTTACACAAGACTACGCTGATATTTACACTACGATCCAGGACCTGTTTTTGGAGGAACACATGCAGATGTTATGCATAGTGAGAGCACGCATGCCAGCATCGATACACCAACCCACGAGTGCTCTGTGGCCTTACGGCCTTTAATAATGTGCAGAGCACCCCATCCAAGCACCAAAAGCACCACCCCATAACACAGTCAGCACCATCCGGTGCACCAATAAAGCGTTCATAAATCACCGGTGGTGTCGCAGCCGGCTGATGTTCTGCCGCTGGTCTTGCCTTCCTGTGGTGTACTTGGCCTTCTTGCTTCTTTAAACATAAAGAAAGGCGCCAACCGCGTCCATTTCCTATTTGTGGCCGTCAGGGGGCCAACTATTAGTGGTTCACCTGTATGGCATAGGTGCCACGTTGACCCATAGGTCCATCACGGGTGGTGCTTGCCCGCAAAAGAACTGCGGTCCATTGTGGGTGGCCACAAAAATTGCGGTCCATATGGTGTATCGATCCCGGCAGCAAGCAGCGAAAGTGCAGGCCCACAACTGCGGAGCCAGCACCTCTCTCTCCTCTCTCTCTGCCCCAAAGCCAGATCCTCGGAGGTGGGAGACAAAAGAAGAAAACAAGTGAGTAAGGTGGTAAGGGCGCAAAAGTGCACGCAATACAAGGTGATGCACACTGGGGGCACATGGGAACCAGGTGAGACAGGTACGTTCCTACCGTACGCCCCCCCCCCCCCACCAGGTAACCTACATTGCCCCTCCCTTACCCCTTACTGTATCCACAAAACACAACACTACCCATAAACATCTACTTTACAAATCAACAACCGTCCCTACTGTCTTCCCCGTTCCTCCCATAAACCAAATTCGTCTTCTCTCCCTCCTAACCAATCAAATTTGCCATTTCCAATTCAACATCAAAATTTGCCATCACCAATTCATCATCAGTCCCTCCTAAGGAGGGAGAGATGGAATCACCCCAATGTCTCATCCACGTCGTGATGCGTCTCACAAATCCAAACAACAATTCTCCTTTCCTGCACACAGAACAAAGAAAACACAGGTGTGGAGTCATCATCACCACAGGTAAGTGGCTGCGTATGGTGCGACAGGTTCATCAATCCTAACTATTTCCGAAATGACTTTAACAACTTTACATTACCCGGGGTCTTTCCCTGCCAATCCATTGGCCAACTTACACTATGGGTTCTAAAAACCAATTCCCATTGACCAAACTGTGGTGCTTTTCAATTTGGGGTCTCACTCCCCCGATTCATCTCCCGGTGCCCTCGCACAATTTCTGGGCTGTGGCGTGTACCTCTCCCAGCGGGTCTACCCACCTGCACACCTCCACCACTGCTGTTGCCTCCGAGCTTACCTGCTCCTTACCCTAACCTAACTACCTGGGGAAGGCCCTCTGGCGCTCTCCCCACTCGGTGCCCTCTCTGGCACTGGGCTACCCGGGTCCGTCCTCCGGATCCTCGGGCCCCACTGACACTAACGGCTCCCAGAGCCCACCTGTGGCCTCACCTGGCCGACATCCTCACAGTGGTGGAGTGCCCAACCAACTACACACACTAACAGGCTACACGCCCAGCCATTTCCACAACACTAATGCACCCATCCACAATACCATTCTGCAACCGCACCACAAATGCCAATATCCAACCACAATTTACCTATACCCTCTACCTAACACTTACACTACCCACCCCGGCTACTCGTGAAAGGGGTCCACTCTTCCCCCATCCACACCTTCGCACCATGCGCACCACTCCGTACCACTTACTCCAACTCTCTCCACACCACTCATTCCAATACTCCATGTATTCCACACACCTGTGCTCTCACACCTGGTGCCACCTGCACCCTTCTCTCCCCAAGCGCATTCGCGCTGATCCACAACACTCACTACTCATACACTGCTCCACACACCTGTTCAGTTGCACACCTGGGCAATCACACCTGTTCCATCCTCACACAGCATCATCTCATCTAACTACTCCCCTCTGAAACTTGTGCTTCCCAGTCGTCCCTTTAAACTATTGCGCTCCCACGTCATTATCATCCACACTAATCTACCTGCGTCCCCACTACAGGTATCAGTCACTAACTAAACTTAACGTTACCTAATGTCATCTTCGCGAGATCCCTACACACAATATAACCTAACCCACCCGGGCTAGTTTTCACTGCCATACACCCCATAAGCTATAGCGCATTTGCCCCACGTATGGGAAGAGTGGCAGGGATGCCACCCTTACCCACCGTCATACGGCGCGAGTGGGACATTGTGGGACCACCTCGTATGCGAGTCGTTGCCCGCCTGCCGGACCCCGTGCGTCGCCCCTTGCGGGGTCAGCGCGGGGCCGAACCGGCCGGGCCCCCACAGTACATTACCCCCAAGGGGCTCTCGTGCCTCCCCGGTCCCTCTAACAACTACCCCTGTTGGTGTCGATGCATGGGTCACACCTCCGCAACCCGCTACCCATTCCATACCACCACAACCTTGCTCACCCACACCTCGCACCTCTCGTTCCATACCCTCCGGACCAGCCATACACCTCACTCTTGGCCTCTCACGAACATCCGGGTCTATCTCGACCCCCAAGCTTATTAAATCACCTGGCGCATCATACGCACGACCATATTGGTCACCACTTACACCGGGTCCTCTTTCTCTTCGCTTCTCCTCCATCACCTGCGAATCCCTCATCCGGTTAATGAGCACATCATCACGATCCGAACACAGACTTTGGACCAATTCTTTTACCTCCTCCTTTATCTCTTTCTTATCCTCTCTCCGTCGCTTCTTAATTTCGCTCACCCCTTCTTCCACTTCTTCTAATTTCTGCTTCACCTCCTTCATCTCCTCGTGCGCCCCTTTAAGTTCTTCCTCTAACTCCACTTAATTTTTTTCTATGTGCCCCCGCACCTCCCGCTCTTTAACCTCCATCACCTCTACCACCTTGTTCATTTTCCTCGTCAAGTCCTCATGTACCGTCTGACACTCTTTTCTAATTACCCCTATGTCCTTTTTCATCTCCTTCTGTGTCGATTTTAAACCCTCTATTACCGCTGTGTTCTTCTTTACCTGGTCCCCCAACTCCTTTTGTCCCACTGTCAGTTGTTCTACTCCCAGCGTCAACTCCTCTATACCCCCTTGCAATTTTACAGTCCCCTTTCTCACCTCCTTCTCCATGTGCTCCTTACAGTGCCTCACCTCCTCGCGCACTCCTCCGACCTCCTCACTCACACCTCTTCTGATCTCCTCTCCCATCACTTGCATCTCCTGCCCAGATGCCACCCTCATCTGCTCCATTTCCTCCCTGTGAGCATCCAGTTTGGCTTCTACCCCCATTCTAACCCCCTCTATCTGCTGCCCCATTTGGTTAACTTCCCTTTCCGCTTGGTCCCTCATGTCCCTCAATTTGCCTTCCATACTGTTTTCTAACCCCTCTAACCCCTTTTTCATCCCTTCCATTTGATTCTCCTGAACGGCCATTCTGTTTTCTACCCCCATTAACCCCTCCTGTATTTCCCCTAATCTATTGTCTAATCCCTCACCGGTACCCCTCGCTTCGTCCCTCATTACCCCCATTTGGTTTCCCATTACCCCCAATTGGCCCTCCAATCGCTCACTCTGAGCATCCATCCGGTTCCCCATTACCCCCATCATTCTGCTTTCCATTTCTTCGCTATTCTTGTCCATAAGGGCCTTCATTTGTATAAAAAAAGGTTCAAATCTACCAGCGGCGCTACTACGGTCGCGGGCGTGGATGCCGTGGCCATGTACGAGGCGCCATTTTGCGCGCCCGTAACCTCGTGCGCGACGACGCTATTTTGCGACCCTGCTACCCTCACTGCTTCGCTCTCCTTATGTCCCTCATTTTGGTCCTGGATCCACCCTGCCTCACTCTCTTCTACCGGAACCCAGCCGTCTTGGTCTGCCATAGCGCGACTTTCAAAATTCGGGTTATTATTTTTTTTGTAAAACACAATCAAATTTCGCCGTTATAATTTCGAGCGCGTGAAATGCGCTCCGGATCGAATCCCACTTCCCGACACCAAATGTTACTCTAATAGTACAATTGGTGTTCCAAAATTTGGGCCTAATAAATTTAGTCCCAGGTCCGAATCCAACTCCTCGACACCAAATGTTACAGACGCGGTTTTGGATGTTAGTTTACCGAGCGGTTTGGTATGACCGCGTCTGCACAGTTTACCCGATTCCACTCGAACGTTGGCCAAATCGCGCTATGCTAAATCAATTAAGGAAAGGACACAACGGCTGGGTTAAATGACACGACACCAGGGGTACAGTTCTCAAGACCTCCGGAGGAGGTTATAATATTGGTTTGCAGAACGTTTAGATTATCAGCACAGATATCAAATCACAGCACCAAATCCCATACAGCACAGAAAGGTAGGCACTTAGACACACTTATCTTATTCCCGACAGACCACAGATAAACGGGACAAGACTGACTCACACAGGGATTGATGGCAAGGAAGGGCAGGTAGTCGATGGATAGCACAAGGTGCACCTTGGCTCAGGGACAGGATCCACACGGTCCGGTCCAGATATGCGGGGAGGTATCGTCGCGCTGGAGGTGGCGTCTGTTTCTCCTCAAGCTCGGAGCGCATCTGACGTCACCTCCGGTAAGTGGCTGCGTATATCCAGCGGGGAGTGACACGCCCTCGGCTCGTTAGCTCCGCCCCAGATGGAATCGGCCCGCCGCTTCTTATTGGGTGCGGGGGGGGGGGGGGGGGTTACCGGGCTCCGCCCTTGACGAGGTGCTGACAGTCAGCGCCTTCGTGGTAATCCCGTCGGAGCACATGGGCAATGGCGGCTAACCAAGCCGGAGTGTGGACGCACACTCCCCGCGCGCTGTTGTTGTAGTTGTTGTTGTTGTTGTAGTTTCATGAGGAAGATGGGAGGAGGTATGGGGAGGTCCTAAACTCACTACTGGTGCCATACAATCACATTCTGGTGCAACGAAGAGTCAGAATTAATGGAAACGAGTCCTTAACTGACATAGACTAAGAATAACTAGCAAGATGTCCTATAGTTGTCTACGTGAGATGCGGTGAACCTGGGCACGACATTTAATGGGGGAAAAAGGGGAAGGTCGGTTCTACAGAGTGTTGTTTACAGACAATGGGACTAGGGAATGGGGGATTGGGGATAGTTGGGGAGTATTGGGGAAATAGGGGAATATTTACAAGCGGATATGGATGGAGGCCAAATCCCATATCCGCAACAATATATTAGAAATCACACAAAAAGAGCCATACAACAATGGGGGCAATCACCCCTACTATCAAATCTTACGGTGGTAACCTTATCAAGCCCCTTAACCCCCAAACTCACGGCACCTCCCCAATGTCTCTGCACCCCTCCAAGGCGAAGTCCCAATGTCTCTGTGCGCTCCTGCGATCGGGGAGTCAAGGCCCGATCAAAGTCAATTGAGGCGTAGGCGATCGAGACGACCCCGAGGTCACGTTGTTCAGCACCCAGGAATACAGCGGTGGAAAGGAACCTTACAAAGACGCGCTCCGACGTATACGCTTGCGGTTCAATCCGCGAGCCTCCGTATGATTCTCAAGTGCCCTTTCTGGCACAGCCGTCCCCGGCAAACCACCGGGGAATAATGCCCAGCCGACACGACCAAACCCGGTTCACCGCAGGTTGCTCGTGTGGCGAAGATGGCGGACGGCTTTCATTCGAACCCGGGCTTTGAGGCCAGGATCCTCCGGAACCTCAATGAGGATACCCGACGACACAGGCTCCACACACTCCGGTGATATCTCATCGCCCGAACTTCCCTTCAAGGATGCAAAGTTCACTCGCACTGTACGTCGAACACTCGGTCCGGAGCTTCAACAACCACGTCTCTCCAAGATCTCCTACCGCCTCTTCTTCCTCGCTCCACCTCTTCCGGTCACGATCCGGATTTCCGGCCACATTTTACCAGGAGCGCTTTTAAATATTTTAACTATAATAACCCTTTCCCTTCAACCACAATCACCAGAATACTTCGAACCAACAACAATAATCATAACAACAATCATTAGGGCCGAATCCGTAACAATAGTACAGTTAACTCTAAAATATAATGGAGGTTACATTCCTGGAAAATGCCGCAATATTCAAAACAACTATAGTTAAACCCATTTTTCTGTGAGAACAAGGGGTTTACGTTCCTGGGCTTCAAGAAAATGTAGACCAAGGTGGGCGGCAGCCAGAAATTTACATCTCAATTAAAATAAGCATATTAAATAAATATAAATTGGCTTTATGATGAAGTCTCCTGCTGTGTTGAAAAACATTTTTTAAACTACAAGAGCATGTGGGATGTTACTCCAAAAAGTATGTAAACAAGATGGGGATGTACTGCGAGCTGGTTTATGGCTTTGATTTTGTTTCTTGGGGAGTGGTATGTTTTCAGGATCAGCTTCGTTCTGGTTAGGTATTCTTTGGAGATTGCTTTGCACATTTTTTTGTGACATATTTGGTGGCCCTCTTCTACTCTGAGTTATTTGTATGATACTTCATTGTTTAGCTCCTGTATTGTTATATTTGTGTCAATTTTATTCTGTCCGTTTTTGTTGGTCTACTTTGTATGAATGTGAACTTAGCAAACTTATCCAGGCCAAATTCCATTTGAATGTCAGGCCAAATTCAATTTGAAAAACAATACTGTTTCACCAATTTGAGTTGTTCTGCCAATTTTTTGTCGTTTGGTGCAAAGAGTTTCAAGTCTTCCATATAAAGTAGATGTTACCTTTTTGTTTCTTTAGGTGTTCTCTTATTTGATGTCAGGATGTGTCCATGTCCTTGCTCATTAATGAGGTTGCTCAGTGGGTCCAGGGCCAGGCAAAACAGGAGCAGTGAAAGGCCATCTCCCTGGAAGATTCCTCGACATATCTTCGCTCCTGGTATTTCAATCTTTCCTTCCGTGTGATGTAATATCAATGTGGTATTCCAAAGCTCCGTTGCTTTCTCTATCAGTTTGATTACTTGGGCAGTGTTCTTGCACATTTGCATGCATTGTATCATCCATGCATGTGGGACACTATCAAAGGCTTTTTTGTAGTCTATCCATGCTGTGGATAATTTAATTATTATTGTATTGCAGTTTTCGAGTAAGGCCTTGTTTTGTAGGAGGTGGTCTGTTCCGCATCATCCTCTTTTACATCCCTTCTGTTCTGCATCTAGGCCTCCTTGTGTTAGTTGATGGTTTATCATTTCTGTGTTGATTCTCGTCAGAGGTGTGTGCGTGTGTTCAAGTGTTCTAAATTTCGATGTAACTTTTATTTTCTAGGGACAACCAACCAAGTGTGGTTGTGTGCTTCCCCTTCTCTCCCCATCTTGTCTTCCGCTCCCTCTTTTTATATATTTTGTTTGTCTGGTTGATTTGTTTGTGAAATAAATGTTAGCTCTTTCACGAGCCTCGATTCAGTATACAAAAAAACCCAAAAAAAAACCGTTACTCAAAGAAAGATGTAGGGATAGTTTCACATGATAATTTATTGTGACCATCAATACCTTGTTTACATAGATTTTTGAGTAACATCCCTACATCCTTTTGCATTTTTACCTCCGCCACCAAAGGTGGATGGAGGTTATGTTTTCACCACTGTCTGTTGGTCTGTCCGTTTGTCTGTGAACTAAATATCTCCAAAAAGTTGCGGATGGATTCGGACGAAATTTGGCAGAGATGTAACGTATGTGACAAGGACGAAATGATTATATTTTGGTGAAGATCCGGATTCAGATCCGGCTACTAAAATTTTTAAAAGTGATTCTTCATCATTGGGAGATAGGGCCAAAAACGATACATAGCAGGATATCTCAAAAAGTTGTGGACGGATTTGGACGAAACTTGGTGGAGAGATTGGGTGTGTGACAAGGACGATTCGATTCGATTTTGGTGAAGATCTGGATCCGGATCCAGCTCGTAGAAGTTTTTAAGTGATTCTTCACCATTGGGAGATAGGGCCAACCAGACGGAGGTTTGCTCTCTACTGAGTGCCGTTCTAGTCTGAAATGTTTTTATTACTTGTGACTATATGGATAATGTTGATAAATTTTCTTCAACCCCACTTTCTTTCTCCCCCATACTGCCTCCTCCCATCACCCCCATCTGCCATCCCGACCCCTCCCATCTCCCCCCTCCCATATCCTGCCCCCTTCAATCCACCAAGCCACCCACCTGTCCTGGACCGACCCAACGCCTACTCCCCTGTCCCTCACTGTGTGGACCTCAAACATCCAAGGCCTCCACTCCAACCTGCCTGGACATCATCTGTTTAACATTATCCTTCCTCCCACAGGACGTCCCTGGCTTCGTAGTGTCTCTTCCGATTTGATCGGCCTGAAACCTGCCCTTGTTGTGGAGTTGCTCTTTACATCAATAACTCAATTTCTCACCGGCCTTGCACTGATCTTTACCTCCCAACCCCCAGGAGAATCCTTTGGCTGCGACTCCCACTCTGCTCCCACCTCTTGTTACCTCTGCCACTGATTTTGGAGGCTTGACCCACTGTCTATGGTGGTGGACAGAGGTTATGTTTCACCCCTCTCGGTCTCTGTCTATCCGTTACTTGCGAAAATCGAAGATATTTCAAGTATATTGGTTGGTCGTGTGTGTTATTCTGTCTGTCTGTCTGTCTGTCTGTCAATCGCTTGCAGGTTACAATTTTAGAGCGATATTCACAAAATGGTACTTGGTCATAAGCAAGAAGACTATTGCTTTTGAGGTCAAAAGGTCAACATAGGCCAAAGGTCAACATCTTAGTTGAAATTTCTAAAATCCTCAATTTTCATCAGATTGACTTGAAATTTGAATATAATTTGCATATCGGGTCACAGAGTTCAACTACCAATTTTTTTTGAGGTCAACAGGTCAACATAGGCCAAAATGTCAACATAGGTCAAAGGTCAACATCTTGGGTGAAATTTTCAAAATCCTCAATTTTTATCAGATTGACTTGAAATTTGAACAGGATTAGCATATAAGGTCACTGAGTTCAACTACCAATTGTTTGAGGTCAACAGGTCAACATAGGCCAAAAGGTCAATTTAGGCCGAATTTCTAATATCGTCTATTTTTATCCGATTGACGAAGTTTGAAGAGGATTTTCAGATCTGGTCAATTAATTGAACCATGAATTATTTTAAGGTTAAATTTGTTTTTATGAATTTCGGAAGTATCGTGCTGTGCTCAAAATCTTGTTTGATTGTCATTGAGCAGGATATCTCAAAACATTGTGCACAGATTTGGACGAAATGTGGTGGACAGGTTGGGTATGTGACGAGGACGAAATGATTAGATTTTGGTGAAATGATTAGGAGAAGGGAAAACGTTTAGGAGATTAGAGGATTGGCAGAGAAGGGGATGGTTTTTGGATTGGTGGAAGAGACAAATCGGGAATGATGGTGTCGACTGAGGTGAGTGCAGGTAAAAAAATTGTCATAATTTGCGGACGTAATAAATTGAAGCTCTCAGTGTTGGGGGTCTGTTATTCATGGAGTCGATAGTTAGTGCGAAAGGATTGACTAAGGAATTGTGGGTAAAATGTCAAGATTCCTGTTCTTATTTTTATTGTGACGAATCTGCCTCCGCGGAACCGCGGATATGTGTTGCTTTTATCACGAGGTATTCGGTTAAAATCCTCACCGAGTCCTTCGATGGAGCGATGGAGCTTGTGGAAGGTGAACACGATACCTGTGGACTACAAAACACACCTTCCGATTATTCAGGTAAGACTAAGAGGACGAGTTCAAAAACCATGTTGATGTTTTCCACACCTGGTAATAATGTTGGGTTAACGTGACGCGTCCTTCGCACAAGAACCAATGAGATTACAACCTTCCTTTGTGAACAGGATGTTTCAAATCGTTATGGACGGATTCGGACGAAATTTGATGGAGAGGTTCGTTGGGTGTGACGCGGACGGACGACATGATTCGATTTTGGTGAAGATTCGGATCCGGATGCTATTTATTTTTAAATGATTCTTCGCCATTGAGAGATTTAGGACCAAAAACGATACATATATATATAATCAGGATATCTCACCTTCCCTTGTTATCCACTGTTCTTGTCTGAAGCGCTCGTATTTATTTATTATGTACGCACTAAACGCACATGTCGGAATTTGCGACTCCCAATCCCTCCACCCACCTCCCCCACCCTCTTCTTTTACACAATCTCCGACCCATTTCCCCCCACCACCATCTCCCCCACCCTCTTCTTTTAGACAATCTCCGACACATTTCCCCCCACCACCACCTCCTCCACCCTCTTCTTTTAGACAATCTCCGACCCATTTCCCCCCACCACCACCTCCTCCACCCTCTTCTTTTACGCAATCTCCGACCCATTTCCCCCCACCACCACCTCCCCCACCCCCTTTTACACAATCTCCGACCCATTTCCCCCAACCACCAGCTCCTCCACCCCCTTCTTTTACACAATCTCCGACCCATTTCCCCCCACCACCACCTCCCCCACCCCCTTTTACACAATCTCCGACCCATTTCCCCCCACCACCACCTCCTCCACCCCCTTCTTTTACACAATCTCCGACCCATTTCCCCCCACCACCACCTCCCCCACCCCCTTTTACACAATCTCCGACCCATTTCCCCCAACCACCACCTCCTCCACCCCCTTCTTTTGCACAATCTCCGACCCATTTCCCCCCACCACCACCTCCCCCACCCCCTTTTACACAATCTCCGACCCATTTCCCCCAACCACCACCTCCTCCACCCCCTTCTTTTGCACAATCTCCGACCCATTTCCCCCCACCACCACCTCCTCCACCCCCTTCTTTTACACAATCTCCGACCCATTTCCCCCAACCACCACCTCCTCCACCCCCTTCTTTTACACAATCTCCGACCCATTTCCCCCCACCCCCTTCTTTTACACAATCTCCAACCCATTTCCCCCCCACCACCACCTCCTCCACCCTCTTCTTTTACACAATCTCCGACCCATTTCCCCCAACCACCACCTCCCCACCCCCTTCTTTTACACAATCTCCGACCCATTTCCCCCCCACCACCACCTCCCCACCCCCTTTTACCCAATCTCCGACCCATTTCCCCCCACCACCACCTCCTCCACCCTCTTCTTTTACACAATCTCCGACCCAATTCCCCCAACCACCACCTCCTCCACCCCCTTCTTTTGCACAATCTCCGACCAATTTCCCCCCACCACCACCTCCCCCACCCCCTTTTACACAATCTCCAACCCATTTCCCCCCACCACCACCTCCTCCACCCCCTTCTTTTACACAATCTCCGACCCATTTCCCCCCACCACCACCTCCCCCACCCCCTTCTTTTACACAATCTCCGACCCATTTCCCCCCACCACCACCTCTCCCACCCCCTTCTTTTACACAATCTCCGACCCATTTCCACCCACCACCACCTCCTCCACCCCCTTCTTTTACACAATCTCCGACCCATTTCCCCCCACCACCACCTCCCCACCCCCTTCTTTTACACAATCTCCGACCCATTTCCCCCCACCACCACCTCCCCCACCCCCTTTTACACAATCTCCGACCCATTTCCCCCCACCACCACCTCCCCCACCCCCTTTTACACAATCTCCGACCCATTTCCCCCCACCACCACCTCCTCCACCCCCTTCTTTTACACAATCTCCGACCCATTTCCCCCAACTACCACCTCCTCCACCCCCTTCTTTTACACAATCTCCGACCCATTTCCCCCCAACCCCTTCTTTTACACAATCTCCGACCCATTTCCCCCCACCACCACCTCCTCCACCCTCTTCTTTTACACAATCTCCGACCCATTTCCCCCCCCACCACCACCTCCCCACCCCCTTCTTTTACACAATCTCCGACCCATTTCCCCCCCACCACCACCTCCCCCACCCCCTTTTACACAATCTCCGACCCATTTCCCCCCACCACCACCTCCTCCACCCTCTTCTTTTACACAATCTCCGACCCATTTCCCCCAACCACCACCTCCCCACCCCCTTCTTTTACACAATCTCCGACCCATTTCCCCCCCACCACCACCTCCCCACCCCCTTTTACCCAATCTCCGACCCATTTCCCCCCACCACCACCTCCTCCACCCTCTTCTTTTACACAATCTCCGACCCAATTCCCCCAACCACCACCTCCTCCACCCCCTTCTTTTGCACAATCTCCGACCAATTTCCCCCCACCACCACCTCCCCCACCCCCTTTTACACAATCTCCAACCCATTTCCCCCCACCACCACCTCCTCCACCCCCTTCTTTTACACAATCTCCGACCCATTTCCCCCCACCACCACCTCCCCCACCCCCTTCTTTTACACAATCTCCGACCCATTTCCCCCCACCACCACCTCTCCCACCCCCTTCTTTTACACAATCTCCGACCCATTTCCACCCACCACCACCTCCTCCACCCCCTTCTTTTACACAATCTCCGACCCATTTCCCCCCACCACCACCTCCCCACCCCCTTCTTTTACACAATCTCCGACCCATTTCCCCCCACCACCACCTCCCCCACCCCCTTTTACACAATCTCCGACCCATTTCCCCCCACCACCACCTCCCCCACCCCCTTTTACACAATCTCCGACCCATTTCCCCCCACCACCACCTCCTCCACCCCCTTCTTTTACACAATCTCCGACCCATTTCCCCCAACTACCACCTCCTCCACCCCCTTCTTTTACACAATCTCCGACCCATTTCCCCCCAACCCCTTCTTTTACACAATCTCCGACCCATTTCCCCCCACCACCACCTCCTCCACCCTCTTCTTTTACACAATCTCCGACCCATTTCCCCCCCCACCACCACCTCCCCACCCCCTTCTTTTACACAATCTCCGACCCATTTCCCCCCCACCACCACCTCCCCCACCCCCTTTTACACAATCTCCGACCCATTTCCCCCCACCACCACCTCCTCCACCCTCTTCTTTTACACAATCTCCGACCCATTTCCCCCAACCACCACCTCCTCCACCCCCTTCTTTTACACAATCTCCGACCAATTTCCCCCCACCACCACCTCCCCCACCCCCTTTTACACAATCTCCGACCCATTTCCCCCCACCACCACCTCCTCCACCCCCTTCTTTTACACAATCTCCGACCCATTTCCCCCCACCACCACCTCCTCCACCCCCTTCTTTTACACAATCTCCGACCCATTTCCCCCCACCCCCTTCTTTTACACAATCTCCGACCCATTTCCCCCCACCACCACCTCCCCCACCCCCTTCTTTTACACAATCTCCGACCCATTTCCCCCCACCATCACCTCTCCCACCCCCTTCTTTTACACAATCTCCGACCCATTTCCCCCCACCACCACCTCCCCACCCCCTTCTTTTACACAATCTCCGACCCATTTCCCCCCACCACCACCTCCCCACCCCCTTCTTTTACACAATCTCCGACCCATTTCCCCCCACCACCACCTCCCCCACCCCCTTTTACACAATCTCCGACCCATTTCCCCCCACCACCATCTCCCCCACCCCCTTTTACACAATCTCCGACCCATTTCCCCCCACCACCACCTCCTCCACCCCCTTCTTTTACACAATCTCCGACCCATTTCCCCCCAACCCCTTCTTTTACACAATCTCCGACCCATTTCCCCCCACCACCACCTCCTCCACCCTCTTCTTTTACACAATCTCCAACCCATTTCCCCCAACCACCACCTCCCCACCCCCTTCTTTTACACAATCTCCGACCCATTTCCCCCCACCACCACCTCCTCCACCCTCTTCTTTTACACAATCTCCGACCCATTTCCCCCAACCACCACCTCCTCCACCCCCTTTTACACAATCGCCGACCCATTTCCCCCCACCACCACCTCCTACACCCCCTTCTTTTACACAATCTCCGACCCATTTTCCCCCACCACCACCTCCCCCACCCCCTTTTACACAATCGCCGACCCATTTCCCCCCACCACCACCTCCTACACCCCCTTCTTTTACACAATCTCCGACCCATTTCCCCCCACCACCACCTCCCCCACCCCCTTTTACACAATCTCCGACCCATTTCCCCCCACCACCACCTCCCCCACCCCCTTTTACACAATCTCCGACCCATTTCCCCCCACCACCACCTCCCCCACCCCCTTTTACACAATCTCCGACCCATTTCCACCCACCACCACCTCCCCCACCCCCTTTTACACAATCTCCGACCCATTTACCCCCACCATTTCCCCTCACCAACCCTGCTATTGATGTTTCTCCCTCCGCCCCCCCCCCCCCCCACTTCCTACTGTTTTCACCCCTGTCTGTCTGTCCGTTTATCTGTGAACAAAATATCTCAAAAAGTTGTGGACGGATCTGGACGAAATGTGGCAGAGACGTAATGTATTTGACAAGGAAGAAATGATTCGATTTTGGTGAAGTTCCAGATTCGGAAACGGCTAGCAGAATATTTTAAGTGATTCTTCACCATTGCGAGATAAGGCCAAAAGCTATGCATAGCAGGATATCTCAAAATGTTGTGGACGGATCTGGACGAAATGTGGCAGAGACATAATGTATTTGACAAGGATGAAATGATTAGATTTTGGTAAAGATCTGGATTCGGATCCGGCTAGCAGAATTTTTTAAGTGATTCTTCACCATTGGGAGATGGGGCCAAAAGCTATGCATAGCAGGATATCTCAAAAAGTTGTGGACGGATTTGGACGAAACTTGGTGGGAAGGTTGGGTGTCTGACAAGGACGATTCGATTCGATTTTGGTGAAGATCTGAATATGGATTTGGATATGAGAATTATTTAATTTCTCAGTGATTCTTCACCATCGGGAGACAGGGCCAAAAACTATGCATAGCAAGATATCTCAAAAAGTTGTGGATGGATTTGGACGAAACTTGGTTGACAGGTTGTGTGTGTGACGAGGAAGAATCGATTCGATTTTGGTGAAGATCTGAATATAGATTCGGATATGAGAATTATTTAATTTTTCAAGTGGACTCTTCACCATTGGGAGACAGGGCCATAAACGATACAAAGGAGGATATCTCAAAAAGTTATCGATGGATTTGCACGAAACTTGTTGGGCAGGTTGTGTGTGTGTAAGACATGGAAGAATCGATTCAATTTTGGTGAAGATCCGGATCCAGCTCGTAGAATTTTAAAAAGTAATTCTTCACCATTGAGTGATATGGCCAACCAGGTGGAGGTGTCCTCTCTACTGAGTGCCGTTCTTTTGTTCTGTTACGCTCTCGCTCTTTCACGAGCCTTGACTTTGTATGGAACAACAAAATACAATTGGAGAAAGAAGAGGGAATTGTTTAATGTAGGAATGAATTTCTGCTTTGACAGTTTTGGATTTTGTCTGCACACAAACGTTAGTATTACTCTATAATGTGATGTGTTTGCAGATCTTCACGTTATAAAGGTTGAACCTGAAGCATTGGACGCTTTGGATCAAAAAGGTGATGAGAGCTTTGCACTCTTCAAATATATTTTGTTGCCTTTTGTTTTGTGATTCACTTTGTCGACATTTTATGACATTGTTGATTGTATTCAGTAACATTGCTACTTAATGCTGTGCTTTTCCCATTATATTTTCTTGGGGAGAGGAGGGAAAGAGGGCAAGCAGTTTACGTGGCAAATTGCACTTGAATAAGTTTGCTTAAAGAAGCTTTGGGGGAGGTTATGAGTAGGTTGTTATTCAACACTATTTTTCAAATTTATATATTGTGATAAAATGACTTGGGGGTGGTGGAGGAAGTCGGGGTGGGGGGAGTAAAGCGATTAATATACTATACAATTATCTCCCAATGAATATTTGCATATGTCACCTCAAAATCACCTCAATTAGCCATCAGAAGTGGTTGTGAAGACAGTCCCTTGTCTTCCTGCCACCCCTCTATATTTTCTCCATTACACGTACTTTCCATTTCCTCTCCACTGTATTTATTTTTCCAGCCATGTGCGTGCTGTCATGGCATCCGAGTGGGCGACACCTTTTGTGTGTGACGTCATGACAGCCGGTGTTCTGTGACCCGGAGGTCATGTTACGAATCACTTTGTGGACGAGTTTGAGACGAGAGCTGCAGTCGCTGTTCACCAGCAGTTAGAGTATCGGATCTAGACAGGCAAGTCACCATCCGAGCTGCAGCAGGTTACAGTTAGAGTCGAGTTGCAGCCTCGAAGATTGGAGCCAGACTTCAAGCTCTACTGGTTTGGGGAATGCACTGATGAGCACGCTTCCGCTCCAGTATAGCTCGCCTCAATCTGCACCATCCTCCGGTACCTGAAACGACAAAAGGCCACCAGCTTCTACATCCTCATCTTATTTCTCTCCCCCTCTCATGTGCTGTATCCAACTGTGCCAGTCTGTGTCTTATGCCTAGGTCACACATAGGCGGATTTGTCGGCGACTACTGGCGACTGGAAAAATCGCCACCACCCGCCGACAATCGTAATGAAACCGTAATGGACGGTCTTCTGTAGTCGTGGTTATCCTCCCCAGGTCGGCTGCAGTCGGCAAGAGCCGCAAAGGGGCCAAATATATTTTTAAATGTTTAAAAACGGTGCGCTCAGTCGTCCTCAAAAAAGATCCGCCATGCTGTCGTGATGGAACCGCCATGCTGTCGTCGGTATCCGTAATAAGACCGTAAAGCGGCCGCAACCCAGTCGCTCATAGTCTTCCGCAATCGCCCCACCAGCTAGCACGGCAGAGATGTGAATGCCATACGGCCTTCCTGCGGCATCTTCCCGACTACGGGCCGACACTGTTGCGGCTGCATATCGACTACAGAAGAACTGCCACGTCTCCCCTGCGGCTATGGGAGACTGACGACGACAGCAGTAGGACTAGTGGCGGCCGAGTTACGGCCATTGGCGACAGAGATACGACTGCTGGCGACTGCATTACGACATACCACGATTCCATGGCAAGACAGGATGGTGTGAGGGTCTCCGTGGAGTGAGGTCCTGTGGTGCCGACAAGGATATGGCTTTATTGTTTGGACTTGGGACTTTTGGGAACTTTATTTTTGGGACTTTGGTCCTTTGGAAACTTTATTTATGGGACTTGGGACCAGTGGAAATAATTTGTTGGACTTTATTTCCATTCTCTCTCCCTGCAGAAAAGTTTGATTATTACATTACAATGATACATCTTTATTAACTTTTTTATTGTACATCAAACATCTTTATGCTTCATGTCATACATCATTGAAATGAATAAAGTGAAATGTAAATTAGAGAAATAAAGATTTAAAAAGTTGTGTGAATCGTCTCCAATCGCCGGCGGTCTTATTGCAGTCTTGCGGACGTCGGAGTAAACCGCCACCCGGCCCCAATGCAGTCGCCACGATCCGCCATCGGTCGTAATCTAGCCGCCAGACTGTCGCCACGCTGTCGCCGTGCATCCGCAATGCAGTCGTCGTCGATCTTCAACAGTCGCCATCCCACTCGGGGCGTCGTCGCAATGCAGTCGCAATGTGGCCGCCTGCAGTCGCCATACTGCCGCCTGACCATATTTGACCGCCCGAAATCGCCAGTAGTCGCCGAAAAATCTTGATCGCCAGTAGTCGCCAAAATATCTGCCTATGTGTGACCGGGGCCTTAAGGATAAGGTTCAAGATGGGCATGATACCATTTTCACTTAGCATAAGCAGTTACTGTCAGGCTCATCGTTCCTGTATTTTCAATGAAATTGATTTTGCTTTATTGTCGCCACACCCATTATAAATATAATCCCATATATATAAATTTATTTATTTATTTTGTTGTAGTTCATGGGTTTTGAATGCATCTCAACAATACAAAATTATTACCCCGCACATGCAAAGTGAAAAGCAGGGTTAAGCAATTGGTTCACATCCGTGAGTCTGTCTGTCTGTCTACAAACGTCAGTTTATGATCGAGGACAATATATTTATATTGAATGTTGTATTTTGAACACAAATTGGATCCCTTTGAAAAAAAATAAAAAACTTTCTGTTTAACGGTAGTTTGGCTCTGAATTTGTCCTGAGAGGAACGCATAAAGGACACAAATAACAGGCACGAATAACGAATGTAACGTGCTAGATAGGGTGGTGGAACAAACAACACAACAACAGGCATTTTAAAAGGCCATTTTCCCTGCAAGAGCGGGGGTTAGCCTTGCAGTCCCCATGACAATCTTCTCCATCTTGCCCTATTTTCTGCATCTCCCCTTGTTAACCCCCTTGCCCGCATTTCTTCTTCGACCATCTTTAGCCAAATCTTTCTCGGTCTTCCCCGTCCTCTACTTCCTTCTACATTCATTTCCATCACTCTTTTCAACCAGTCACTTTCATCCTTCCTCAACACATGACCAAACCATCTCAACCTGTTCCTCTTCACAGCATCAATCACAGGCTCTATTCCCATCATCTTTCGCAATTCATCATTTGGCTTCCTCTCTCTCAACGATACTCCGCACATCCACTGAACCATTTGCATTTCCACCCTTTCCAGCCTTCGTTGCTGCTCTATGTTCATTACCCATGTCTCACTCCCATAAATCATAACACTTCTCACACATGCAGCATACACCTTTCTCTTCAGCTTCAACGACACTCCCCTCCTCGTCAGCACGCCACTCAGTTCCCGAAACTTCTTCCATGCACATCTCACTTTAGCAACCGTTGCCGAGTCTGATCCACCCTCTCCATTCAGCATGTCTCCTAGGTAACAAAATGTTTTCACACCTTCCAGCTTCACGCCGTCTCCAAGATCCAACTCAACATTTCCTCCATCTGCAGCTCCCTCTGTGCACACCTTACACTTGAATGTAGCTGCCACACTGGTTAATGACCCTCTCAAACCACTACATTTTTGATGAACCCACTCAGCGCACATTGTACATTGAATTGAGTTCACTCCGACACCCTTCCTGCACATAGCACATGGCCACTTCCCAGTTCTTTCCACCTCACCACATGCTTTACCACTTGCCATCACCTTTGTTTTTCCGATATTCACCTTCAGACCTTTCGTCTCCATACATTCCTTCCACTTGTTCATCTTCTCCTTCAGTCCATCCATACTTTCTGCAATCAATACCAGATCATCTGCATACAACAACTCCCACGGTAAACCCTCCTTTACGTTCTGAGCCAGCACCTCCATCACAGGTACAAATAGTAGTGGACTTAGTACCGACCCCTGATGCACTCCCACCTTCACCTCAAACTCACCACTGTTCCCGTCCTTCGTCCTTACAGCTGTGCGCGCTCTTTTGTACATTGCCATCACTACTCTGATCAACCATTCCTCCACTCCTAACTTCCTCAATACCGATGTCACTACTTCACGTGGAACCCTATCGAATGCTTTCTCCAGATCAACAAACCCAAGAAACAACTGCTTCCTCTTCTCCATGTACTTCTCCTGCAACTGCCTCACAATAAAAAGCGCGTCTGTCGTTCCTCTTCCTGGCATAAATCCAAACTGCATTTCGTCAATCTTCACTTTCTTCCTTATCCTCCTCTCCAACACCCTTTCCAATACCTTCATGCCATGCTCCAATAACTTTATCGCTCGATGCGAGCCACAGTCCAGAGGGTCACATTTCCCCTTGTACAGAGGGATGAGGGTTCAGTACTCAGTTGGATTGGTACTCAGTTCCCAATCCACTGGAATGCGGCCTTCTTTCACCACCAGATTGCAGATCTCTGTCATTCTCTTCACACCCCAATTTCCCGCTGCCTTCAACATATCTCCCACAACTCCCGTCGGCCCTCCCGCTTTTCTACTCTTCATTGCTTTAATCGCTTCCTCAACTTCCTTCTCGGTTATCTTCTCTGCCGGTCCTAAAACTGGGTTACTCTCTATGTTGCCGTCCCATTCATTCTCTGCATTCAACAGTATTTCCATATATCTCTTCCATGTTCCTTTAATTCCATCTGGGTCCACAACGATTAGTCCCACTTCATCCTTCAAGCAACTCACCCCCATCACATGACACCTCTGTTTCGCTATCTGCTTTGCCATCCTGAATACCGCTCTCTGACCCTCTTCCAAATCCAAGCGTTCTCCGAACATTTTCCGACATGCCTCCTGCGCCTTTGCTACCTCTTTCTTTGCAGCCTTCTTGGCTGCCTTATAACCTTCATGCTCTTCCTTTTCTGCCCCCGTACCATTCGCGTTCTGCCACTCCTTGAACTTCTTCCTCTTCTCGTCAATCTTCTTTCCAACTTCATCATCCCACCACCATTAGGCCGGTAGCAAAACCTTGGTAAGGGCCTAGAAATGAAATTTCGTTCCGTGGAATGGGTGTTCGGTGAAATTTCACCTGATGCTAACTGTTGGTACACCAAACATCGGAGAAAAAGTTCTCCGTCCAACTCTTGCCCATTAAGGGTATGGAGGCCCTTAAAGATATAGTAGTTTATCCCTTTCGACAAAATACATTTAAAAAGAAAACATCTTTACTGCGGCATTTATACGATTATATGAGGACCATAAACGTGCCGCCAGCAGTCGGGGGATGTGAAAAGGCCCTTCTGATCATCCCGTGTTTCCAACCCCAGTGGCGTAGCGAGGGGTGGCATGGTGCCATGCCCCCCCCCCCCCTCGGCAATCTCAGGCAATCTAACTTTCAAAATTTTCCCGGGGGTGTCCATGGGGCCATCCCTCCTCAGGGCCATGAATTTTTTCAAAAATAACAAGAAACTATTCAGGCTTAGCTGCAACTTCAGCAACGGGTGCAATATGGCCACAGATCGCATCTCAGGCAATCTAGCTTTCAAAATTTTCCCGGGGATGACCCCCTCTCGGGTAAATGAAGATTTTAAAAAAAACGTCCGGTCATTGGTCCCCCCCCTCGTGTAAATCCCTCATATAATTGTATAATATGCTAAAACCATTCTGTGTACACTGCTTAATTTTGATTGGCAAAAGGGTTGATATGCGATAAGCGGATAGACTGTGCGTTGGGCTTGGGCGGTTCACTGAAGATAAATTGATCCTCCTGAACACTCTTGAGGTTGGTAACTCACCCACGAAGTGAACAACCGTGGAATGAGATGGATGGTCAATTGGTCATGGGGCGAGCATTGCTCAGGATCCTTGAGGTGAATTAGGGAAAACAGTAGGCGGTTATCTTCAGACAGTCAGAGCTACAGACTTCAGACAGTCAGTCAGACAGGACAGTCAGAGCTATTCACAGCGTGTTTATTAGTACGGTACCGTACTTACAAAAACGTTTCTCAAACAATACAGGTAAAAAACAATATAGAGTGAACAACGGAGAAACCTTAAAAACACCGTAAATCACAACCATATATGGGCATTGGGCATCAGATTTCAACAGCTCAAATATTGAAATGCTAATGGTCGTTTTCTATGTCGCTGTCATCACTCCCGGACCCATTTTCGAATGCATTTTCCGTCGTCGTATTGGTACCGTTGTCACACCCTTGGCACAAACACATGTCTGTGCATGAAAGGCCCGAATTTAGGCATGAACAGCGACCAGACGTACATTTAGTTTTCTTACAGGAACATGCCACCGCTTCCAGTACTGATTTAGGAGCGGGTGCGCGAGTCATCCACACAATCCCCAAATCCGGCGAAAGGACCGTCATGATCTCTCGTCGGTGTGTGCCAGCAAAGGTGGCGTAATCTCAGGTCTCATGCCTATCTTGGGTACGGAAGAAGAGATTGACTTTTATTTTTATTCCGGCTGCACCATGGGTGGAACAGCATAGAGGAGGACTCAGCCCAGAAGGACGAAGAGGGTGGAGAGAAAGGACACAACAAAGAGCTCCTTGCGTGCAGGAGGCTTGGAGGGTTAAAGAAGAAGTGCCAAGAAAAAGCTTGGAAGAAGAAACCAGAAGGACGAAGAGGGGCCATGAGAGCTCCACTTGCAGGAGGGTGAAGGAGAAGGGCCATGAGGGCTGGTCACGGTGCAGGTCTCCAGGTGCTCCTCATGGCTGGCTTGTCCCTGTTTGTGTCTTTTCATGCACATGGTTTGTTCTGAACTGCTTGTCATGTCCAACTTTCCCCTGATATTCATTATAAATATACCTTTAAAAATGTAAGAAACGTGTTCGATCCATCTGCTTCCCGTGCATGTTCCGTCAATTTCGGTTCATTTGGGCAACGTTTGGGAAAGGTAAAGATTACTTAATAACTGAACACAGTAAGAGACCATTTTGCAAATCTGTGGAGGCATTCATAAGACCTCAGGTGCCGAGGCAAACACGTTGGTGAGCTGTAGACATAACAATATGTAGATGTCAAGTGAATCAAATGAAAATTTACATTTTATGTGACCTTAACCTTTGTCCTATTGACTTCAAAATAATAGGTTTTCAGCTTCGACAAACAAGACGTGCAGAGCACGATACTTGCAAAATCCACCACTCCCTCTCCCCCCCTCCCCTAAAAAAGTTGCCATGGATACATCAAATTGTCCATCTCACCAAGATTAAAATTGATCTTTTTTTTTTCTTCTTTTTGTATACAGAATTGAGGCTCATGTAAGAGCTAAAAAGATATTGACCTTAATCAAATATCTTGATGGAAGATCTTAATCAAACTCACGTCAATCAGATGAAAATTGATTACTTTTCAGATGAAAATTGATTTTAGAAAATCAACCTTGAGTTGACCTTTGACCCTTTGACATAAAAAATAGTTCGTTTACCAATTCAATGACCCAATATGCAAATGTTGTTAACATTTCAAGGCAGTTGCAGGAGAAGTACATGGAGAAGAGGAAGAGGTTGTTTCTTGAGTTTGTTGATCTGGAGAAAGCATTCGATAGGGTTTCACGCAAAGTATTGACGTGAGCATTGAGGAAGTTCGGAGTGGAGGAATGGTTGATCAGAGTAGTGATGGCAATGTACAATAGAGCGCACAGCTGTAAGGACGAAGGACGGGAACAGTGGTGAGTTTGAGGTGAAGGTGGGAGTGCATCAGGGGTCGGTACTAAGTCCACTACTATTTGTAGCTGTGATGGAGGTGCTGGCTCAGAACGTAAAGGAGGGTTTACCATGGGAGTTGTTGTATGCAGATGATCTGGTGTTGATTGGGGAGAGTATGGATGGACTGAAGGAGAAGATGATCAAGTTGAAGGAATGTATGGAGGCAAAAGGTCTGAAGGTGAATATCGGGAAGACGAAGGTGATGGCAAGTGGTAAAGCATGTGGTGAGGTGGAAAGAACTAGGAAGTGGCCGTGTGCTGTGTGCAGGAATGGTGTCGGAGTGAACTCCATTCAATGTACAATGTGTGCTGAGAGGGTTCATCAAAAGAGGTCTGAGTCTGAGATGTAGTGTAGTGGTCTGAGAGGGTCATTAACCAGTGTGGCAGCTACATTCAAATGTAAGGTGTGCACGGAGGGAGCTGCAGATGGAGGAAATGTTGAGTTGGATCTTGGAGACGGCGTGAAGCTGGAAGGTGTGAAAACATTTTGCTACCTCGGAGACATGCTGAATGGAGAAGGTGGATCAGACTTGACAACGGTTGCTCAAGTGAGATGTGCATGGAAGACGTTTCGGGAACTGAGTGGCGTGCTGACGAGGAGGGGAGTGTCATTGAAGCTGAAGGGAAAGGTGTATGCTGCATGTGTGAGAAGTGTTATGATTTATGTGAGAGAGACATGGGTAATGAACGTAGAGCAGCAGCGAAGGCTGGAAAGGGTGGAAATGCGAATGGTTCGGTGGATGTGTGGAGTATCGTTGAGAGAGAGGAAGACAAATGATGAATTATGATAGATTTATGGGAATAGAACCTGTGATTGATGCTGTGAAGAGAAACAGGTTGAGATGGTTTGGTCATGTGTTGAGGAAGGATGAAAGTGACTGGTTGATAAGAGTGATGGAAAGGAATGCAGAAGGAAGTAGAGGAAGGAGAAGACTGATAAAGACTTGGCTAAAGGTGGTGGAAGAACAAATGCGGGCAAGGGGGTTAACAAGGGGAGATGCAGAAAATAGGGCAAAATTGAGAAGATTGTCATGGGCCCACAAGGCTAACCCCCGCTCTAGTAGGGAAAATGGCCTTAAAATGCCTGTTGTTGTTTTGTTGTATTTCAAGTCAATTGGATGAAAATTGTCAATTTTTGAAATTTGGCAAAGTTGGTGACCTTTATTTAGCCTATGTTGACCTTTTGACCTAAAAACAACAGGCTTCTTGATTATGACTAACTCTACCAGGTGGTGAAGTTTCATGAAGGTCGGAGTAAAAATGTGACCTGCAAGTGAGTGACGTACAGACAAACGAATGGACAGAATAATGCACAATACCAACCAATATACATACATACCGGCAATCACGCTGTAGAAACCAAAGCATTCAGAATCATTTGAATCTCCCACGATGCTGATTCTGAGGGCCTTTCTCTCTCTCACCGCAGACAGGTTGGTGGTCTTTCTGTCTTCTACCGACTCCTCTCTGGCATAGCTCCCCCTGCTCTATCTGTGCTCTGTCCCCCAAATATTCCTGCATGACGCACAAGTTCTGCCAGCAACCCAACCCTCTTCTGGTGAAACTGCCAAAATCAAGACTCTCTGCTCACCTTCACTCTTTCATTCCTCTTTTTTTTCCCGTATCTGGAATAAACTACCACACTCTCTTCATTCCCACTCCTCCCTCCAGGTCTTCAAAACAGCTGTTCACCACCATCTCTGATTTCCTCTTTCCAAAACATTGATCTTTTCTACCCTCGTTAAAACACCCCAAATCCACCTTTTTCAAATTCCGTTTTCTTTCCTGAAAGTCCTGGTAGTGTCCATATTGTTTATCCCGTGTACCCCGTCCCAGCGCACTTCCTTTCACGGATCTCCTGATGTCCCTGTGCTCTACTGGTGTGCTTCCCTCTCTCTCCCCGTCTTGTCTCCCACTCCCTCTATTATATGTTTTATGTGTTGACTCTTACACGAGCCTCGACTTGTTATACCAAAAAAAAAAATAACAATCCTTGAACAATCTTCGATTTTCACAAGTACCAAACAAACAGCCAAACGGGGGTAAAAACATATCCTGCTCAACCTTTGGTTGTCGAGGTAACAAGGATGTAATACAGCATAATTTCATTATTTCTCATTCACATTTTCTTGAAATACAAGTCTTCATTCAACTCAGTCCTTTCCTCCTGAAGTTGTTTACTTGCAATCTCGAGAATTCTGAGTGCACTTCACAGCTGTGCAGATAATATGTCCTGTTAATGTAGCATACTTGTAGTGGAGCCCCGCTCAAGCAACTATTGTTTTTGGTAAAATGTAGTGATTCTCGGATTCTTGGGGAAAGTAGAGGGTTGTGTTTATGTCGGAATGATTTTTTTTTTTTTTTTTTTTTTTTTTTTTTTTTGTATACAAGATCGAGGCTCGTGAAAGAGCGAAAATTAATCACACAGAAAGACAAACAGACACATAAAACAAATAACATCGGGAGCGGTAGACAAGATGGGGAGAGAGGGGGAAGGACACAAACACAACATTTGAGAGCAGGGACCGAGAGACATGGAGACATCGAGAGATCTGTGGGAGGGAGAGGGCTTTGGGGGGGAGGCATGTGAGGGGGGGGGGGGGGGGGGTGGGAGAGGTATAAACATATGGACACTGCCAGGATATCCAGGAAATAAGTTGGAATTTCAAACAAGGTGGATCTGGGGTGAATTAGTGGGGGTAGAAAAGATCAAGGTTATGGATGGGGGAAGATAAGAGATGGTGGTGAACAGCTGTTTTAAAGACCTGGAGGGAGGAGAGGGATTGAAGGGAGTGTGGGAGTTTGTTCCACAGGCGGGAGAAAAGAGGAATGAAAGAGTGAAGGTGAGCAGAGAGCCGAGATTTCGGCAGTTTAACCATCAGAGGGTTGCTGGCAGATCTTGTGCGACCTGTAGGAATATTTGGGGGACAGAGCACGGAGAGAGCTGGGGGAGCAAGGCCGGAGAGGAGTCGGTAGAAGACAGAAAGACCACCTACCTGCCTGCGGTGAGTGAGTGAAAGGCCCTCAGAGATAGCTTCATCGCGGGAGATTCCAATGATTTTGAAAGCTTTGGATTCAACAGCGTGAAGCCGAGCCAGGTGTGAGGCAGGAGCACCAGCCCATAGGGGAGAACAGTATTCCATTGAGCTGCGGATGAAAGCCTTGTATGTGGTGAGGAGCTCAGGTGTGCCGAGGAAGGACTTCGCACGACGGAGGATGCCCAGTCGGCGACTGGCTTTGGAGGCCAGCTTGGAAATGTGGTTTTCCCAAGAAAGATCATGGCAGATAGTGAGACCCAAAAGCTTGAGTGACAGAACTTCTTGGAGAGGATTGTTGAGAAAGTAGATGGGAGGGTTGTCCAGTCGATCTTTTCGGAGAGACATAGTAAGAGAGTGAGATTTGGCAGGATTGAAAGACATGTTCCACTTGTTTGACCAGTCTGTGATTTTGTCCAGGTCTTCAGAGAGTGAGGAGGCTGCAGACTGCCTATCTGAGGGAAGAGGAATGGAGCGGCAGAGAGTGGAGTCATCAGCAAAGAGATAGAGAGGATTTTCCAGAGAGTCAGAGAGATCATTGATAAAGACCAGAAAAAGCACAGGGCCCAGCACACTTCCTTGGGGAACTCCAGCCTGAACAGGAAGGGGAGATGAGAGAAATCCATTCAGGGCCACACGTTGACTACGACCAGAGAGGAAGTCCGCAAGCCATGCATGGAGATTTCCATGGATACCATAGGAGGAGAGTTTGGTGAGCAGAGCTGGGTGCCAAAAAATTTGAAATTTGATTTCAAAATTTCGGATTATGTCTGTCCACAAACGTTTATTCCTCATCTATAATGTGATGTGTTTGCAGATGTTCAAATGATAAAGGTTGAACCTGAAGCATTCGAAGCTCTGGATCAAAAAGGTGATGAATTTTGGATTTGCTCTTTAAATTTATTTTGTTGCCTAATGTTGTGTGAATCACTTTGTGGAGATGATACAGTAATGTTGAAAGTATTTAACAACATTGCTACTCAATGCTGTGCTTTTGCTATGATATTCTAGCAGGGAGGGGGGGAGGTAGGGTATGTTTGAGCGAGTGGTGTTGGGGGAGGTCATGAATGAATGAATGATCGTTTTGAGGCCATTTTTCCCCGCTAAAGCGGGGGTTAGCCTTGCGGGCCCCATGACCTCATGGTTCCCTTTTTGAGGCAGTTTTTTTTTTTTAATGACCGGATGCCTTTCCTGACGCCAACCCTTAGTCGCCTCTTACGATGAGCAGGGATACGGTGTACCTATTCTAAACCGGGGTACACACCGGGATCATTCATCTCAGCAAGCTGGTACTCAATTTGCCGACCTCGGAAGGATGACAGGCTGAGTCAACCCCCCTGGCGTTAATTCAGCGATCGACCGGGATTCGAACTCAGGATCCTAGGATCCCAGGCCGGCACCCTAACCGCTAAGCCAACACCAGTCATGAGTGGGATGCTTAGTCAATAAAAATTTAAAAATTTCACATTTATATAATATTACTAGCAGATAACCCTGTTCAGGGAATTAGTGCCCATTAGAGCATGGAATGGTTTGGGCTTTTGACAGGAATGTCCTTTGACAGCAAAATAGCAGGGTCCCATGGAAATTCCATGGAATGTAAAATGGGACTTTGAGTCCTCGGTATCCTTTTCTTCTTCAAGTAATACGCCTCATTCCTCAATACCAAGTCTTCAAGCCCCACTCCCAAACCCCAAGTCCTCAACCTCCCCCTCCCAACCCAAAGGCCTCATTCCTGCTCCTGCCCTTCACACTCTGTCTTCAAAAGCCCTCACCACCACAACTCTTCAACTCCTCCGCTCCACACAACCCACCAACCTCCCCCCCCCCCCTCCACACAAAAAGTCCTCAGCCCCTCCACCCCTTTACAACCCCACCTGAAAGTCTAAATCTCCCCCTCCAAATATCTAAATGGCGAGTCCTCGGTTTTGGGGTAATCCCATCCCCCCTCCCTCCAATGTATTGGTGCTGGTGAGTCATCGCTCTCAACTCCGCTCCAGCCAATCGGAGCCAAAGATAATTGTCCCACTTAGCTCATGACTGATGAACCAATCGGTGTTGCTGTTCCATAGACATGCTTACACGTGCATGCTCTTTCACTTCATTCTTTCTCTTGCTGTGATTTACAACAGTACAAGGAGTACAACACGATAAACATATTTGCTTTTTTTTTTAGTATTTCCTTACTTTGTAACATTATACCAATTTGCTGTATTTTTTCAGTTTCCTTTGTGAAGATTGAACGACCTGATTGGGATGCTGTGGGCATTGCAGGTAATTATAAGCTTGCTTTACTTTAATTTTGTCCCAGTTGAAGTTGACACTTGCTCATTTTAAATATAACGACTACAAGTGCTCCTACACCTGATATAGCATCGGCGGCTTGCGAGTCGTGAACACTTCAAGACAATAATTTATCCTGGACTGGTCACCGCTTTGTGGTAGAATGCTGGAATATCCACTCAACAGCCATGGGAATCAAACCCACACCAGTGAGGGGCACGCAGCAAGCTTTTATGCACTCACCACCAAGCTACTCATTGTAAATACAGGATTTGTATACAGAATCGAGGCTCGTGAAAGAGCTAACATTTATCACACAAACAAATCAAACAGACAAACAAAATATATAAAAAGAGGGAGCGGTAGACAACATGGGGAGAGAAGGGGAAGCACACAAACACAACATTTGAGAGCAGGGACATCGGGAGATGTGTGGGAGGGAGGGGCTTGGGGGGAGGAGGCGTGGGAAAGAAGGGGGAGGGGTGAGAGAAGTATAAAGCACAAGGACACCAAGGACTTCCAGGAAAGAAGTTGGTATTTCAAAAAAGTGGATTTGGGGTGAAATTAGCGGGGGTAGAAAAGATCAAGCTTTTGGATGGGGGAAGATAAGAGATGGTGGTGAACAGCTGTTTTAAAAACCTGGAGGGAGGAATGGGATTGAAGAGAGTGAGGGAGTTTGTTCCAGAGGCGGGAGAAAAGAGGAGTGAAGGTGAGCAGAGAGTCTTGATTTTGGCAGTTTAACCATAAGAGGGTTGCAGGCAGATCTTGTGCGACCTGTAGGAATATTTGGGGGACAGAGCCTAGAGAGAGCTGGGGGGGGGGGGGGCAAGGCCGGAGAGGAGTCAGTAGAAGACGGAAAGACCACCAACCTGCCTGCGGTGAGTGAGTGAAAGGCCCTCAGAGTTAGCTTCATCACGGGAGATTCCAATGATTGTGAACGCTTTGGTTTCAACAGCGTGAAGACGAGCTAGGTGTGAGGCAGGAGCACCAGCCCAGAGGGGAGAGCAGTATTCCATTGAGCTGCGGATGAAAGCCTTGTATGTGGTGAGGAGCTCAGGTGTGCCAAGGGAGGACTTCGCACGACGGAGGACGCCCAGTCGGCGACTGGCTTTGGAGGCCAGATTTGAAATGTGGTTTTCCCAGGAAAGATCGTGGCAGATAGTGAGACCCAAAAGCTTGAGTGACAGAACTTCTTGGAGAGGATTATTCAGAAAGTGGATGGGAGGTTTGTCCAGTCGGTCTTTTCGGCGAGACATCGAAAGAGTGTGAGATTTGTCAGGATTGAAAGACATGTTCCACTTGTTTGCCCAGTCTGTGATTTTGTCCAGGTCTGCAGAGAGTGAGGAGGCTGCAGACTGCCGATCTGAGGGATGAGGAATGGAGCGGCAGAGAGTAGAGAGATATCAGCAAAGAGATAGAGAGGATTTTCAAGAGAGTCAGAGAGATCATTGATGAAGACAAGAAAAAGCACAGGGCCCAGAACACTGCCTTGGGGAACTCCAGCCTGAACAGGAAGAGGAGATGAGAGAAACCCATTCAGGGCCACACGTTGACTACGACAAGAGAGGAAGTACACCAGCCATGCGTGGATATTTCCATGGATACCAAAGGAGGAGAGTTTGGTGAGCAGAGCGGGGTGCCAGACCGTATCGAAGGCACGTGATATGTCAAGGGAGACAGCTCTAATTTCCTGTTTGGCATTGAGGACCTCCATCCATTGTTGAGAAAGCAGAAGCAGCATGTCCAGAGTAGAGTGACGTGGTCTGAAATTTTCAACAGTTGAAAAAACTCGCACGGGCATGCGACCCATCCGAATTACCAGTGATTACACACGACACCCCTACAAGCTGTGCGAATAATCAACAGACTGCCGTGCGACTCCCGTACGCCCTGTGCGATTTGGTAGTCGCACGGCATTCGCGTAGAAAATCGTTCAAGTGAGAACGGAGTATAAGTCTTCATTGTCGAAGGCTCGTAAAGAAGTTTTGCATGCTCATGCAGGACATGAGGTGCTGGATTATTTTTTCTTTTTTGCCTTTTAGAATGATGTTTTTATTTCATTGCATCAAACCTCAATGTTTATCCAATAATCAGATTGTTTTTAAAATGTTGGGCGTTCAAGATATCAAACTCTAACTGTCCAGAAAGATAATTTGTGTTAAAATTTTGAATGACCGTTTGTTAACCAATTCAAATTAATGTGTGTGATTTGTTTTCACCGTCCCTCCCCCCACCTCACCCCCCCCCCCCCCCCCACACCCCTCTCCCCATTCACAGGCAGTCAAACTAAACATACTCAGAAGAATTCTGGCAGAAGTGTTCCAGGCTGTGCTCCTAATGTCCAAGTCAGACTTCACACAGAAAAGCAAGAACAGCAACCATGCAACAAGAAACCTAAACACAGCTTTTATCACACGAGAACTGGTTATGCTGATAAGTTGAGCAAGCATGGAGAAAAATCCAGGGTTGCTAAGAAGTCATCCCACACATCAAAGCTTTTGCAAGGAAAGCTGAAAGGATACCTGGTGGAAAAACCCTACAAGTGCGAATTTTGCAACAAATCATTTTCTAAATCACGTGCTTTTAAAAACCATATGCATATTCACACAGGACAGACACCATACAAATGCACAGTTTGCAACAAGACATTCACGCAGTCAGGCAATTTGCATTCTCATCTTAGAATTCATACTGGAGAGAAGCCTTACAAGTGCACATTCTGTAACAAGACATTCACGCAGTCAGGAAATTTGCAATCTCATGGTAGAATTCATACAGGAGAGAGGCCTTACGAGTGCACAATCTGTAGCAAGACATTCACGCGGTCAGGCAATTTCCATTCTCATCTTAGAATGCACACAGGAGAGAAGATGCATAAGTGCACAATCTGTAGCCAGACATTCACGTGGTCAAGCAGTTTGCATTCTCATATGAGAATTCATACCGGAGGTAGGCCTTACAAGTGCACAATCTGTAACAAGACATTCACACAGTCGAACAATTTCCATTCTCACATTAGAATTCATACCGGAGAGAAACCTTACACTTGCACAGTTTGCAACAGATCTTTTTTGGAATCATCTCATTTGACATCTCACCTCAGAATCCATACAGGAGAAAAGCCCTACAATTGCAGTGTTTGCAAAAAGGCATTTTCACATCTGTCTAGTTTGAAACTGCACTTTAGGATTCACACTGGAGAGAAGCCACCCTACAACTGCACATTTTGCAACAAGACATTTTCACAGTTGTGTGATATGAATCGGCATGTTAGGATTCACGCCAAAGAGATTGACAATCACAACATGGAAAACAAAGCATTGCAACCGAACATAGAACTCGCATCCAAAAACGAAAAGGCTGCATTGCATTTTGAAGTGTCAATACCCAGTGAATTTGGTTTAAATAACGTGGAAATCAGGAAAATGACCAAGTATCAGGATCGGAAAACCGAAGTCAAAGGAACATGGAAGCTGAAGAGCGCCAACATTGTGCCAGTGATAGCTGGAGCAACATGATTGATAAAGAAGAAACTGACTAAGATTTTGAAAACTCACCCGGGAATTATTACTACAAACAAAGTACATTTGGAGGCTGCCCAGTGTTCAGTGTCCATCATGAAAAGAATAAATATGAAAACGACAAAAATGCACAACTTGGTCCTTGAAACATGATCCTTTACCAAACTGCAGGTGAATACTTCTGAGTCCTTGGAGGACTCCGTTCCACCTTCTGAAACCCCCAAATGGAAAACACAACTAAACACAACGAGAAAGACCATACCAGTGCACGTTTTGCAACAAGAGCAACTTCCAATCTCATATTAGAATTCATACCGGAGAGAGGGCTTATAAGTGCACAATCTGTTAGAAGTCGAGTTGTTTTTGGAATTATTTTATTTGACATGCCACATCATCAACCCAACAGAAGAAGAAATAAAATTGAGAGGAACAAGTGAAAGACGAGGCAATAAGAAGTGAATAGTCACCTTTAAATGGAGAACTTCCACCAATGCCACAATGGATGGACATGATGCACTTGAGATCCAAGTCTCACAGTACAAACTTTCAAAGAAAATGAACCTTTCACTACCAACAAAATGTTCTACAAAAACCAGTCAATTCTGAATGTCTTCTTACCAAGAAGAGGAGGTAGCGGCCTGATGGAGCCCAACCAAAGGCGCAGAAGGGATTGGCCATGTACGTGAAAATCTCAACAGACTGCCGACTCAAATTTGTAAACAAATACAAATACGAGAAGCCAGAAATGGTATCCCTAACCCACCTTGTAAAAATATAAATCCAAGAACAGATGTGAACAGAAGATGCTATGCAGGAAATCAAAACATAACGAATACAGCCCCAATGATTGCAAAAAATACAAAGGAAAAGTATAACATTAAATTTTAACAAATATACACCGCCAAATGAGAGAAAAACAAAAGAGCAGGTAAATAAAAATATAAAAGAGCTGGACAGATTGGGGATAGACCTAATGGGTCATAGGAGTGGCTAAGAAGAGGCCATGCTAACAGGGATTGAGAATGTGTCATTATAAATGCCCAAGGACACTATAACCAATGAGTTTACAAAGATTGGAAGGATTTAGTTAATCGGACAGGTGTAGGTTATGCAAGGTTGAAACAGGAAAGCACCATCACCTTCTCTTGGGATATACAAAACCCATGTCAGAACAATTTTACACAAAAGGCACAGCAATGTACACAGAGTAATCCACTGGCATGTCTGCAAAAAATTGAATAGCCCACTCAGAAAAATAAATTAAGCACAAAACAATAGCAAACATTGAAATTGAGGACATAATGCTTCCATATGACCTGACCATCCCATCAAACGTGAACAGATAAATCAAAGTATTGCGACCAGACATTGTACTCAGATACAAAAAACGGCCTTGCGAATAGATGTCAGTTCCCAGTGACTTTGGTCTATATAATGCAGAAACTAGGACAATGACCAAGTACCAACATCTGAAATATGAAGTCAAAAGAACAGTGAAGCTGTAGTTGCGCCAGTGATAGCTGGACCAACAGAATGATAAAGAAGAACCTGACAGATCTTATAATCTTTACCGGAGAAAATTACTACAAACAAACTATAATTGGAGACCACAACCAAACTACTTGCAGTCACATTTTACGTTGCGCAGAATTTCCATGGGTCTCTGCTAATTAGGATATGAAAAAGACATCAACATGAGAAATCCAAAATTTAAAGTTGGTGATATTGTTAGAATTTACAGATTGGAATAACATTTTATTCAAAGTTATACCAAAAGATGGACGAATGGGGTTTTAAAATTGTTGACATTTTCGACACAGTTCCTTGGACATTATATGATTTGAATGGAGAAGAGATTTTAGGTTCATTTTATGTGGTCGAACTCCAGAAACCAAAATTAATTTAAATCAAAGAAGAAAGTAGAAATAAGATCTCTTCCATTAGACTTCATCATGCTCTTCACCAGCCTCGACCATCTACAAAAGAAAAGAAGAAGACAAAAGAGAGTTAAGAGCAAATTCGTTTTTGGTACTTGAATTGAATTCATAAATGCAACCAATAAATAGTTGGTTGTTTTGTGGTTTATTGAAGTAACTTTATTTTTATAACTTTAATCACCATCAAGAATGTTGAAAAATAATACGTTAGGATTTGGATCTTGTTTAAAATAATCTTGCTGTGTTGAGCAAAGATAAAATGGTAATCTTCTCCATGTTCTTGTTTGGCTCCTGAACCACATATCATTTAAAGATTGTAGTTGAATCTTTTTCATTGATTTATTGACATCCATCAAGGTTCTCTGTCCATTCATGTTATTTCTTTCTTACTTCCTTTAATAAATCAGTTTCAATGTCTATTTATTTTTGTTTTATCTACTTTCAATTTGGTTATCTCTTCTATAAGATTTATTTGGTATTTTCATATTTCTTTCATTTTCTGTTTAAATTCCGGAGTTGTGATTTTTCTCCATTCTTTTGTTTGGTTTTTCCTTCGTTATATTGTCACAGACATTTATATGGAGTAATTTCATTCATAATGTATTACCCTTTGATTAAATGGTTAAGAAAATGGGAATTTTTGTAGTGATTTTTACGTCGTAGCCCATAGGGCAAAGCCGTCTAGAACAGTGTTTGTCCATCTGTATGTATGTATGTATGTTCCCTCAAACGTATACCAATCAGAGCTGAGGATCCGGTCACATGACAGGGTGATGTGATTACGTCTGATGTCATTACGGCGGTTCGCAGCTGACTCTCCACACTCTGGCATTTTGATTCCAATTTCGTTCATGCCGAACATATCATCGAACCTGTCATATATCACAATCGCCATGCTCTACATTTACGTTTTTCATTCAGTGTGAAACACAAACAAACCGATTGTTAAAATGACCATCAAATATCTAAAGCATCGGCATTACGTCTCTTCCAACAATACAGTACGTACCCAACCCTTGTGGGGTATAATCTAGATTACAGTAGATCTTCCCTCAGTTTTGTAAGTAAAACCTCACTGGATGTCGGGATGCCTCCAAATTTCTTTGTTTAATATTATAAACAGCATCAGCAACTGTTTAAAAAGCGAATCATGTGTGTTTGTGGTTTATAATATTTTACAAGCCCGGCTACGCCGCTGTTAGACTTTCCGTCTTGTTTTTTTCATACTAAAATGCACAATTTTCTGTCTGTCTATTTTTGACCATGATACATTAGGTCGTTACTTGTTCAATCTAAACCAAACCTGACAGGAGGACTGAGGTCACATGATGGAGGTTGTCGCGACTTCATTTGCCCCCCTCCCCAATGGGTTTTTTCCACCTTGGGCGAAATCTGTGTTAAGGTGTATTGGTATCACGTTCATGTGATAGCTTTTCGTAGCATTTTTCCAAGGCCTCTTCTAATATCCAAAGTAATAACATTCATGATAATAGCATAATATTTATGTTATTACAAAACAATATTAATACTAATAAAATCCCCTCTCCCCAAGGGTCCTCCTTGGGCAAATGGAATGTTAACGTGTATAAATAACTTCTGGTGGTGTTTCATGGGGCAGGCCTACCAGAACTAGAAAATATTATAAACCACAAACACGTGTGATTACCTTTTTCAGCAGTCGCTACTGCTGTTTAACACTAAACTAAAAGAGAGAAAACTCGACATGAAGCATTATATGCTTACAGACTAACGTCCCGAGTCTAAATCTACTGTAATCTATATACCCCAGCAAGGAAAATAGCATGACCCTTCCTGCCACTCTCGTTTGGGGGTGGGTGTATTAGTGTTTTTATGCCTGCGCCAACGAAGTCGCTGGAGGCATTATGCTTCGGGTTGTCTGTCTGCGTGCGGCTGTGATAGGTTTTCGTTCCCGCAGTAACTTGAGAACGGCTGAAGGGATCTAAGTCAAACTTGGTGCAGGTATGTATAATGAGGTAAAGATTAACTGATTAGATTTTGGGGTCACAAGGTCAAAGGTGGTTCTGTTACCTTGATGACATGAACCAGTGATGGGATTTTAACCAAAGTTAGTACAAATATGTGTTATGATGCAAAGATGAGCTGATTAGATTTTGGGGTCAAAAGGTCAAATGTTAGACGTCCCGGGTAAAAATTCTGTAACCGAGCTAACTTGTGAACCAATCATAAGATTTTCACCAAACTTGATATAATTATATATTATGATGCAAAGATAAACATTCGATTTTGGAGTCCAGAGATCAGAGGTCATGTTAAGCTGCAATTGTATCGTTACCGCGATAATTTCAGAATGGCTGAAGGGATTTAAATCAAACTTAGTACAAGTATGTATCATGATGTAAAGATAAATGGATTGCATTATGGGGTCAAGAAGTCAAAGGTCATGTCAGGTAAAAATGTGATAACTTAAGAACGGCTGAAGGGATTTTAATCAAACTTGGTACAAGTAGGTATAATGATGTAAAGATAAATGGATTACAATATTGGGGATTTTGGGGTCACAATTTTGGTCTTGGGGTCAGAGGTCTTGTTCGGTGAAAATTCCGTTACTGCGCTGACTTGTGAACCAGTGCTACACGTTTCGGAGCTACACGTTTATATCGGAAGTTGGAATTGGAATTCTCTCAAGCAGGGATTCAACCCGTGTCCTTACAAAAGGTCTATGTCCGAGGTCACCGAGTCCGATCGGTGCAGCCATGCAGCGATCGGTGCAGCCGTTTGTGCGGCACCCGGGAAAACAACATCGTCACAATGAACGTTATGCGAACGCGAATGTTATGCGGGAGTCCAAACCTGAGAATGCTGGAGACCAAAGCTGAAATTGGAAAAAACAATATAGGCTATTTTACTCCTGGGGATCCCAGGATTACCCACCCAAAATATCGTTGCGA